>NC_091859.1:44202523-44837148 GCF_037783145.1 Equus przewalskii
CCATTACCACACCATACAGAATAGTTTCATTGCCCTGAAAGAGCACCCCTTGCCTCACCTGCTCTCACCCTTACTCCCTGACGCGTGGCAGCCACTGATATATTTTCTGTCTCTAGAGTTTTGTCTTTTCCAAAATGTCACATAAATGGATTCATGCAGTACAGAGCCTTTTCAGACTGACTTCTCTCACTTAGCAATATGAAGGTAGAATTTACTCAGGTCTTTTTGTGGCTTGATAGATAATTTCATTTCATTACTGAATAATATTCTACTGAATACATCAACCACACTTTATCTGTTCATCTATCGATGACTATCTTGTTTGCTTTCAGTTTTTGGTGATTATAAAGAAAACTGCCGTAAATATTCTCAAGGTTTTTTTTTTTTTTTTTGGTAGACATACATTTTCAAATCACTTGCGTAGATACCTGGGGACACATTTGCAGAATCGTATGTAGGACTATGTTTAGCTGTGTAAGAAACTTCCAAACTGTCTTCCAAAGTAGTCAAACCACGCTACACTCTGACCATTAGTTATGTGAGCTCAGCTGTTCCAATAGGTCTGTAGTGGTTCACATTGTTTTAATTTGAAAATTACTAATGACAAATGGTGTAGAGCATCTTTTCCTTGGTTTGTCATCTGTATTTTTTGTTTCGCGAGATGTCTGTACAGATGTTTTACCTTCTTGTACTTGGGTTGCTTTTGTTTATGTTGTTGAGTTTTAAAGGTTGCTTCTTTTATATCTTGGGTATAAGTCCTGTATTAGATTTGTGTTTGCAAATATTTTCTCCCAGTCTGTAGCTTGTCTTAATATCGTCTTTCACAGAGTAGAAGATTTTAATTTTAATAAGGTCTAACATCAAATTTTTCTTTCATAATTTGTGTTTTTGGTGTTGTATCTAAAAACTCATCACCAAATTTAAGATCACATATAATTTTTCCTGCGTCACTGCCTTCCCCTCCTCTGTGGTTGCCATCTTTGTCTTCATCTTCTCTGTCTTCCTACGCTCACGGTTTTGCATATTACGTTGAGATCTGCTATCCCTTTGAGTTAACTTTTGTGAAAGGTGTAAGGTCTGTCTAGGTCCATTTATTCATATAGACATGCAATTGTAACAGTACAATTTGTTGAAAAGACTATCCTTTCTATGTTAAATGTCACTGCTCCTTGTCAAGGAGCAATTGATTATATTTGTAGGGACACTCTGTTTTATTCCATTTATCTGCCTATTCTTTTGCTTATAAAACATTGTGTTGATTATTGTAGCTTTAAAGTAAATCTTGAAATCAAGTAGTATAAGTTCTCCAACTTTCTTCCTCTTCAGTATTGCGCTGGCTATTCATTCGCCTTTCCATATAAACTTTAGAATCAGTTTGTAAATATCTACAAATTATCTTGCTTGAATTTTAATTGGGATTGTCTTTAACCTATAGATGATTTCAAAGAAAACTGATATCTTAACAGTATTGAGTCTTTCAATTCATGAACCTGAAATATCTCTTCATTTATTTAGATATAATTTGATTTCTTCATCAGTGTTTTATAGTTTTCCCCATATAGATCCTATATGTATTTTACTAGATTTATAACTAAATATTTCACTTATTGGTGCTATCATAAATGGTATTTTTTAAATTTAAAATTGCATTCATTCATTGTTGGTATATGGGAAAACGAGTGACTTTTGTTCATTAACTTTCTCTCCTATGGTCTTGCTATAATTGCTTATTGGTTACAAGAGGTTTTTTTGTTGATTCTTTGGGATTCTCTATGGAGACAGTGTCCACCATTTGTGAATAAAGACAGTTTTATTTCTTCCTTTCAAATTCATGTACTCACTTTTTATTTCCTTTTCTTGTCTTACTGCACTAGCTAGGATTTTCAGTGTGATGTTGATATGAGTGATGAGAGAGGACGTTCCTGCTTTATTTCTGATCTTTGGAGAAAGGTCCCATTCCTCACCATCAAGTATGAGGTTGGCGGTAGCTTCTTGCAGATGGGCTTTATCAAGTTGAGGAGGTTCCCTTCTATTCCTAGTTTGCTGAGAGTTTTCAATCATGAATGGGGTGCTGGATTTTGTCACATGATTTCTCAGCATTAGGCGAACTCACATGAGTTTTCCCATGATAGATTACAGTGATTGATTTTTGAATGTTGAACCAGTCTTACATACCTGGACTAAATCTCACTTGATCATGTTATAATTATTTTACACACTGTCGGATTTGACCTGCTATTATTTATTGAGCCTCTTTGTTATGAGAGATATTGATCTGTAATTTTCCTTTCTTGTAACATCTTTTCCTGGTTTTGGTATTATCATAAGGGCAGTTTCAGAGGATGAGTTAAGAGTTCTTCCCTCTGTCCTGGAAGAGAAAGAGATTATCAAGAATTGGTATCATTTCTTCCTTAGATATTTGTAGAATTCACCAATCAAATAATCTAGGCCTGGTGTTTTATCTTTTTTGGGGAAAGTTTATTAATTATTATTTTAGTTTCTTTATGAGATATACGTCCATCCAAGCCTATTCAAATGACCTGCTTCTTGTTGTATGAGTTTTGGTGGCTTGTATCTTTCAATGAATTGGTTCATTTCATCTAAAATATCAAATGTGTGAGCATAAGGTTGTTTATAGTGATCTTTTATTTTCCTTAATGTTCATGAATTCAGTAGTTATGATCCCTATTTCATTTATGATTGGTAGTTTGTGTCTTTTCTCTTTCTTAGCTAGACTGACTAGAGATTTATCAATTTTACCGATCTTTTCAATGAACTAACTTTCAATTTTGTTGATTTTTTCATTGTTTTTCTAATTTAAATTTCATTGATTTCTGCTCTATATTACTGTAATTTTTTTTCTTGTCTTTGCTTTGCTTAAATTTACTCCTTTCTCTAGTTTCTTAATGTAGGGACCTATGATATCAATCCTGATATCAGTTTCCCCACAATAAACCCAGCATATATGGGGTTAATACAAAAACACTCTTTCCCTGCTTACTCCCTGGCTTCAGAATCCTCTATCCTCCATGGAGACGGATGCCGCCAAGGACAAGCACCTGGATTCATTATCTCCTCCCTGTAAGGAGATACAGGCTGGTGGGAAAGCTGCTGACCAGCAAGGTCTCAGGCTCCCTCCTCTCTGCAAGTAGTCTCAAGGCCAAAGACAGGTTGGTGGGAAAGCTCCAACCAGCAAGGCCATATGCTCCCCGTTCCCTACCTAAAACCCCAAATAAAAACCCTTTCTTTTAT
Source organism: Equus przewalskii (assembly GCF_037783145.1). Classification (NCBI taxonomy): domain Eukaryota; kingdom Metazoa; phylum Chordata; class Mammalia; order Perissodactyla; family Equidae; genus Equus; species Equus przewalskii. Next base: position 44,205,776 of record NC_091859.1, read on the forward strand.
CTTTTTGGGGAGTTTGGGATTTCAGTGTTAGCTGCCCTCTCTCCTTGCTCAGTGCTGTGCAATAATAAAATTCCTGCTTTCTTCCACTACTCCTGGTGTCAGAGATTGGCTTGCTGCGCAACAAGTGAGTGAACTCACTTCAGGTTCCATATCATCTAGATTATTGATTTTACATCTCCTTATTTTCTAAGATGTGCATTTAATCTTAGAAATTTTCTTTTAATCACTGATTTTGCTACATCTCACAAATTTTGATAAGTTGTATTCTTATTTTGATTTAGTTCAATTTTCAAAACAATTCTCTTAAGATTTCTTCTTTGACCCATGTTTTATCTAGAAGCGTATTGTTTAATATCCAAATATTTCAGGATCTTTCATCTATCTGTCTGTTGGCAATTTCTAGTTTAATTCCATTGCCTGAGAACAGACTTTGTATGATTCCTAGTCTTTTAAATTTGTTAAGATGTGTTTATGGCTTAGAATGTTGTGAATCTTTAATGTGAGTTTGAGAAGAATGTGCATTCTTCTGCTGTTGGATGAAGTAGTCTGTAAAAGTCAATTAGATTCAATTGATTGATAGTGCTGTTGAGGTCAACTATATCTTTAATGATTTTCTGCCTTCTTGATCTATCTCTTACTGACAGAGGGGTGTTGAAGTCTTCCAAGGTAGTGGAGAATTTGTCCATTTCTTCTTCAACTTTTTACCTGATGTATTTTGACACTCCAGTGTTAGGTACATACACTTTTAAGATTGTTATGTCTTCTTAGAGAATTGGCCCCTTTATCATTATGTAATACCCCTCTTTATCCCTCATAATTTTTCTCGTACAGAAGTCAGCTATGTTTGAAGTTAATACAGCTACTCCATCTTTCTTTTAATTACTTTTAACCTATCTGACTCGTTATATGTAAAAGGGCTCTCTTGTACCTAACATACACTCGGGTCTTGTTTTTTTGTCCACTCTGATAATCTCTGTATTTTAATTGCTATATTTAGTCCATTCACATTTAAAGTGATTTTTTAAAAAATATAATTATATTAATATCTGTCCTGTTTGAAAGTGTTTTCTGTTAACTACACTTGTTCTTTGCTTTTTTTTCTGTCTCTCCGGTTTCTATTGAACATTTTAGAAGATTCTATTTTATTTCCTCTCTTCGTGTATATATTATACTCATTTAAAAAGTTAGTGGCTGCCATAGAGTCTTCAATACACATTTTTGACTAATGTAAGCCCACCTTCAAATAACACGCTACTACCACACGTGCAGTGTAGGCATCTTATAACTGAATATTCTTCCTTCCTTCCTGCTATTCCTTTTGTCATTTCACTAATCCATACACTATAATCACTCAATAAATTATTACTTTTATTACTTTGAACAGTTAATTTTTCAATCAATGAAGAGTAAGAAAAATAAAGGATTTTGGGGCTGGCCCAGTGGTGCAGTGGCTAAGTGCACACGTTCCACTTCGGTGGCCTGGGGTTTGCTGGTTCGGATCCCAGTTGTGGACATGGCACCACTTGGCAAGCCATGCTGTGGTAGGCGTCCCACATATAAAGCAGAGGAAGACAGGCATGGATGTGAGCTCAGGGCCAGTCTTCCTCAGCAAATAGAGGAGGATTGGCAGCAGTTAGCTCAGGGCTAATCTTCCTCAAAAAACATAAAAATTAAAAAATAAGGGATTTTGTTTTATCGTCATTTGTTCCTTCTCTAACACTCATCCTTTCCTTATGAGGTCTGAGTCTTAGACCTATGTTATCTTCCTTTTTCCTAAAAGGACTTCTTTTAACATTTATTGTGTGGCTGGTCTTCTGGTGATGAATTCCCTCAGTTTTTGTGTGTCTTTAAAACTTCTTACTTCTTTTTCACTTTTAAAAGATAATTTCATTGAATCTAGAATTCTTGATTTTTTTAAAAAAAAATTCAACCTTTTGTATCTTTCCCTCCACTTGCATTGTTTCCGATGAGTATCTACCGAATTTTTCTCCTTATTCCTATGTAGGTAAGGTGTTATGTTTTCTCCTGCTTTTCCCAAGTTTTTCCTGATATTTGCATATAATATGAATATGATATGCCTAGGAGTATTTTTTCTCTTTGTAATTGTACTTCATATTCAGTTGGTTTCCTGGTTCTGTGGTTTGTTGTCTCATTAATGTTGGAAAGTTCTTAGCCATTGTTTCCTATATAAATAAATATACAATCTCTTTCTTCTCCTTTTGGTATTCCAATTACACACATGTGTTATACCTTTTGAAACTGTCCCATAGTCCTTGTATGTTCTGGAAATAGCTGTGGCCCCACCTCTGGTTTTCCCAGCCTACTTGCCTCTGTTGGTCCTTTTTTTCTCTACCCACTGCCTCTGTGTGGCACCTGGCTCAGGCACAACTTTCCTGTGGACACATGGCTAATTCAGTCCCTACTCTGTTCCCACAGCCTTGAGCTTGTCTTGTTGCCACATGCTCTCCTACCTTGGCTACAGCCTGAAGGCAGCGTGGTACAGAAGAGGAGCCTAGCTAGGAGTTAGAAGATCTTGCCTCCTCGCCTTCCTGTGTGAACTGGGGACGCTACTAGACCGTCTGAGCCCTAAACGCTGATCTGTAATGTAAGGACCATACATTAACTTCACAGGGCTTTCATGAGGATCAGATATGACGGGCACGAAGCCTTGTTGTATGGTTGGCGTGAGGTTCAATAAACGTAGCTCACACAAGCTCCCACGCCCACGCCTGGCTCAGCACACCTCTGGTGTCCCAGGTGTCCCTTCTGTACTCTTTCCTCTCATGGGGGCTGGCATTGCCCCAGCGAGTGAGCTGCCAGGTAAATGCTCTGCCTACTTGGTGTGAATTCTAAGCAGTAGAAAGTAGCCTCTCCCTCCCTATCAGGTCCGGTCCAACCAGGGAGCACTCTTTGCATCTGATGCAATGGTCACAAATCCCTTCTAGGTCGACTGAGGAAGTCCTCCTCAAGGCTCCCCTTAAACTCGTTTTCATGGTTGCTTTCTCCATTTGGCTTCCAAACGCACAAATAAATTTCTGGGCTGTCTCACAAGCAGGAGAAGTCCCAGGAGGGAGGCCAAAAGAGGACCCATGGGGGAAAATCTACAGTCAAGTAAGTTTGGTGAAAGTCTGAGAACCTTCACTCTAATGACTGAGTCCTTGAGTCTCTAGGGTGAAGATGCTGGGCATCAAATTGCCTGAACACAAAGTTTTCTCCTCCCCTCTCCTCTCCCTCTCAGATAAATTTCTCCCCTCCCATGAGTTCATCCTGCAGGAATGTTGCCCCCGTGGAGTCCTCTTTGACAACACTGGCTGCAGTTCCAAAGGCACCGTGAGGAGGGTTACCCTTCCGTCTGGGTATTACACCTACAGGGTTTCCCAGCCAGGGATTCTGCAATACTGCAGCCCACGGGCTCAGGGCTGGTGCCTGATGCCTGTTCATCCGCCCTTGCTTCTTTGTCTAACAAGCCCTCCCCTCAACCTCCAGCCTGATATGGGAACGGCAGAGGCCAATGGCTGATCAGGCAGGAGGTGACCGTGGCTGTCCTCATGGAGGGCACACTCTGGTGTTGGAGGTGCCAGGAGGGGAATCCTGGGCAAGGCAGCACCCTCTAAAGATATTGTCAAATCTAGTATTCAATGGCTCCATTAAGAATTGATTTTCTTTTCTTTTTAAAGCAAAATACATGGGCACAAAGTCTACTAAACGTACATACTGATCAGCACGTGTCTCGCACATCTTTGTTTTGCCAAGTACTCGTACAGCGCCTATTACAGTATAAGCATTTAGCAAATGTTGCTGAATGGAAGAATAGAAATGACATCCTGGAATCTTGAGAAACGCTGTCTTGGGGATGCTGGTGAACAGATAGCATAATTAAAGCCAGATGCCAAGGAGATTTTTAAACGTCTCAGGGGATGACATTCCCATCATTTATTTGGTAAAAATTGCTCTCTGCTCCATCTTGAAGCCAGCTCTTTTCTGGCACTGGAAACACAATCTAAATAGCATTTAATTCCAGTGAAGCTTTTCTCACTTCCTGCTCATGATCCAATTTGACTGTAGGCCAGTCTAGATTGGCCCTGTTCGCTGCAAGCCTGTCTCATCTTGGGTTAACCTTGCTAGGCAGCCAGGCTTCTTTTTGCTCTCACAAGTCACAGTAAGGACATGGAATCCATGACCTCAGAGCATCATTTCAATGTGCCCTGCTAGGTAGCACGTTTGTCCAGCTGGGATAAAATGATAGCTTGGATCAGAAGACGGCAGTTGATATGGAAAGAAGGGGACTGACTTGAGATGATTTTGGAGGCAAGGGCACCAGAATCTGCTGATATTGGGTGTAGTGGTGAGGGATGTGGAGAAGGTGGAAGAATGTGAGGAATCAAGGATTTATATGCTTGGGCCACAGCAACTGGACCGCTATGTCACGCATAGAGGTGGAGGAGATCCACAGAGACATTCGGACCCCATAGGAGGATCCCATCAAGAGTTCAATTTTGGACATAATAAGTCTGAGATGACATTAGACATCCAGTGACAAGAAGACAGTTATATTTACTAAGCCTGGAGCCCAGTGGCCAAGGGAAGAATTGAGGGAGTCATCAGCAGGCAGATGGTATTTGAAGCCACAGGATGGGATGGGATCCTCTAAGGCAAGTACAGAGAAACAGTCCAGGGCTGAGTCCTGAGGCACTCGAGGGCTTGGAAGCTCAGCTGAGAGGGAGCAGTCATTGGGAAGAGATGACCACGGGAGTATGTGGTGTCCCAGAAGACAAGAAGGTCAGGTAGTCAACTAAATGAATTCATATGTGAAAAAAAAAGATCAGTGATCTTGTATATGCCAACAGGGAAGCCACTGGTGATCTTAAGAAAGGACAGGTCAGGAATGCGCAAGGCAGAAGCTGGAATGAAGTGAGTTTAGAAGAGCCTACGAAGTGAAGATGGTGTGATATTGATGACACTTAGGAGTGAGTTCTGCCGAGAAGAAAAGGTGAAAAATAAGGCAGGAACTAGAGGGAGATGCAAAGTCAAGAGAAGTTTTGCTTATTTTTTATTTTTGTAAGACAGTATACCCACCAGGGCACATATATAGGGGAAAACTCAGTGATTTCAAGGGCAAACAGCATTGCAAGTGCATAGTTTTATCTCTGAGAAGGCCAGCGGAGACAGCAGAAGGAGTGCGCCTTTGATCAACGTGGGTGCCCTCCTGAGGACGTAAAAGGGGAAGGTGGCGAGGATGAGCATGGAGCAGGCATTGAGTGATCGGGGAGAGAAAAGGGGAGGAGCTCCAGCTTCCTCCATGAAGCATGAGATGCTGGTGGACTGAGGAGGCTGGAGAAGGTGTGAAATAGTTACTTTGCTATTTGCTATAGAAAGGAGAAATAAACATTTTACAAAATGTGCCAGACTGCTGGGCAATTCTGCCTGCCCATTTGGTAGAGAATTGAAAGTAATTCCTGCGACTATGATTGAGTGTTTTACTGAAGCCACGTTGAGCAGCCTAAGTGAGGTGCAGGGTGGGTGGGGGAAGAGGGTTGAGGACGTCAGTGAGAGGCAACGGGCTGAGATTAAGAAGAGGGCTCAGAATGGTGCACCACAGGGCGCAATCGGAGCAAAGTGTGGAGCAAGGACGCAAGGGGAACGGAGGATCGTGAGAAAGTGGTCGGTGGTACAACTAAACTCAACATTAAAATGACGTGATGTTGACTCTGACAATGAAGACTTGTGAAGTGGGGGTGCTGGGATGAGGGTGTTGGAGAGAGAGGTGGGAATCCATGGGTAAGATGCTCCTGCAGCTCTGCGGGTGAGGTGACCTAGGATGTGACATGGGAGAGGAAGGAACAGAGGAAGAGATCACCAGGTATTAGGAGAGAGCAGAAGGATATGCCCTGTGGAGGCGGACAGCACGGAAGAGGTGGAAAGCAGACATGGAGGCATGGAGACACGGAGACGTGGAGAGAAGGCAGTTTCCAGAGTCTTTAATAAACACTTCAAGAAACCTGGACCTCAGATGATGTCCACACAGGATGGGCAGCTGATGGAATGACACACACTTTAAAGAAGCTAGAATTTTGCATAAGGAAGAGGATGAAAAAGGGTTTGCATGCAATGAAAGTGTGAAAGACCCTGCCCCAATGCCAGGCCTGCGGTCCCGGTGTGTGGGTTGAGTAGTCCCAAAGTGACAGGGAGATGAGGATGGCGGTGCTCTCAAGGAATGGCTGGATCTCAAGCCAGAAGAAAGAGAGCATCCCCCAAATCTGCTTGCTCTGTCTGTGTCTGCCTCGACTAAAATGCAAACACTTGGGCAGGACAATACTTCTGTCATTATTCCGTCTTTAGTGCTTTGAACAGAGTCTTGAACACAGAAGGCACTCTATAAATATTTAATCAGCATTAATGTACGAATGTTGCCGTTTATGATACTAACGATGATCACAAAATATGCGCCTTATGCAATTTCTGCTTTCTATAAATCAGTGATGTTTACTTTGAGTTTCAAAGACGATCTAATTTTATATCCCGTGAATGCTGCAATATTCTATAGAGATAATGTGTTGTATTTCATAGTAACTTTTATATATATCACATTATTTATAATAGTTCAAACTTCTATATCTTTATTTGCTTTTTCACCTACTGATCTGTCAAAGAATAAAAGAATATTCAGCTGATTTGGGGTGTCTGACATTCTCTCCGCGTGTTTCAATCTGGTTTCCTTTATCGGCTTTGATTCTGTATTATTTGGCACATAAAGGTTTGTAACCGTCATCTCATTGTATCAAAATGAACACTTAATCAATAAAACATTGCCCACTTTGTCCGGTTTAATTTTTTTTCCTTGGTTCATACTCATCTTATTATTGCCTTCTGTGCTTTCTCTGAGCTTTACTTGGTACATATCTGTTCATCCCTCACTTGTAATCTTCCCAAATCTCTTTCCTTCAGTTGACTGTCCTGTTAGATAATGTGTAGACAGACTTTGGGTTTTGTTCCAATTCGACAGTCTCTCTTTAGTAAATGAATTTAATCCTTTTAAACTTTCTGCCATAAGCAATACATTTGGTCTGGCTCTTATCCCCTTGTTTTTTGTGCTTTTAATCTCTCTTTTTTCATATTGTTGTCTTCATTTTGTCTTTGTCATATGTTCTTTCTCTTTGTGATTAGTGATTTTGAGGGCGTCGCTCAATACAATGCTAATTCTTCAATTGGTTATCTTTAACACTTTTTCTAAGTCTGACGAATTTCTCTAGTTGTCAGATTGACTAAGTTTCTTTTCTTTTGTTTGTTTTATTTTTTTTGTTTTGAGGAAGATTAGCCCTGAGCTAACATCTGGCACTAATCCTCCTCTTTTTGCTAAGAAAGACTGGCTCTGAGCTAACATCTGTGCCCATCTTCCTCTACTTTATATGTGGGATGCCTACCACAGCATGGCTTGATAAGTGGTACATAGGTCAACACGAGAATCCTAACCGGTGAACCCTGGGCCACTGAAGAGAAACGTGAGAACTTTACTGCTGTCCCACCCACCTGTCCCCTGATTGAGTTTCTTAGTGGCCCTTCCACCTTTGTGAGATTCAGAAGTCTTCACTCTTAATTTCTTCCAACATTCAATTTCCCAACTTTCAGGTTTTACTGCTAAATTCTGGAATTAGACAAACCTCATTGATCTTTAAACATTTTCTCTATATAGATTCTATTTTAAGAATTATTACTGACATGTAACTTGGAACCATAGTTACAGCAAGTATGAATTGTATGTTTAAATGGTTTTGAGTTCACTGTTGCCTCTGTTATACCATAGCTCTCTTCCTCCTGTTTAGCTTTTTTTGACCCATTTCACAAGGGACTAGAATGCATCGTAAGGTGATTTGTCCACACAAGGTAGGTGGGTACTGTATTTGCAAGGCCTTTGCATATCTGAGACTTACTTTTTCTTGACTTCCTTTGCAGATGCCAACAGAGCAGGATGTAGTATAATCGAACGCAAATACTTTTCTCTACGAATGCTTTAGACATCACTCCACCGCTTCCTGTTTTGTAAGGTTGAAGAGAAGGAACATGAGACAGGGCAGCCTTTCTTCCCTCCCTCAGCAACTAGACCCCCAGGGCCTGATATCTACTCAGTGCCCGGGAGAAGCTCAGTTCACGCCTGCCCATCAGTCACATCATTCCAATCTCTTCTCTGTATCGGTTCATATTTAAAAACCACTTCGCACGAATATTCGTTGAAATATTGCAAGTGGAGACACCAAGCTCAAGGAGGTGATGGGAATTGTGAAAGTCCAGTGGCAGGATCAAGACTGGATGTCAGGTTTGAATCCAGGTTTCATTGCCTAAAAATGCTGTTCTTCAGGGTGAATTTTCTCTTACCTTCCTCCAGTCTTAATCCAAGAAAGCCTTCTTATCTGTTTATGGGCCGCAGAGCAAACACACCCAGCAGGTGGTAAACATCAGGCCAGAGAAAGAGAGCAGAGGCCAATAAGAACACTCCTCTTGGGTCTGAATGTGCTTCTCCCTAAAGAAAGACACACATTAGTCAGCATATTGTTATTTAAAATGACCCTCTGGTTATTCCCACAATTGCTAAGAGTCTGTTTAAAGGGGCTTGGGGCTGGGGTTGACACAATCTCACCAATGTGCATGGTACTAGAAGTTTCTGAATTGCGAAATTGGGGAGAAAAACAGGGATAGACAGATATAGGAAATGATCTGGAACATTGAGCAAGAATTAAAAGACCAAGCCGTCATTTCCAGCAATATTAAAGAGATATCCCTCTGCCACGCCACAACTATAAATGCTGGATGAAAAAATAAACGTGTGCATGACAGCATAGTAAGGAATTTGAAGTCTGAAAGAGCAAGAAAAAAATATCTGGAAGAGAAAGCCAGTGCTAGTTTCCCTGAGAAGCACAACCGACCTCTAATCTGGGTATTAAAGGACTAATTGAAAAAGAAGAAAAAGTCCCTAAATTTGGGCGTGGGGTGTGGAGGTATCAGTCAGGTTTCTCCAGAGAAACAGAACCAATAGGCTATATGTAGATCTATAGAACAGAAGATTTATTATAGGAACTGGCTGTGAAGGCTAAGAAGTCTCACCACCTGCCATCTGCAAGCTAGACACCCAGGAAAGTCAGTGGTGAAATTCAGCCCCAGTTGGCAGGCTCGAGAGTTGGGGACCAATGGTATAAGTGATAGAGTCCTGAGTGGGAAAGCCTGAGGAGCAGGAGCTGTGATGTCCCAGGACAGACCTCTCCCCCATGCAGAGAGCAAATTTGTGCCTCCTCCATCTTTCCCTTCTATTCAGGTCCGCATAGGATTGGATGATGACCACTTGGTTCTGGCGAGGGTGATGTTTACTCAGTTTACTGATTCAAATGTTAATTTCTTCTGGAGTCACCCTCACAGACACACCCAGAAATAATGTTTTACCAGTTATCTTGGTATCCCTTAGCCCAGTCAAAGTGTCACATAGAATTAACCTTCACAGCAGGTTATATCAGAGATCCTCTACATTAAACCAAGGAGTATTTTCAGTGGGTGTGATGCGGGGTCGGTGAGCCGAGGAGTCGAAAGAAAGATTTCTTAGACTCTCAAGATCTGGTAGTAGTGCTCTTTTATTTAGAGAATAGTGTGGAATAGCATGGGGACAGGACCCATGGGCAGGCAGAGCTCCTGCTGCTGCCGCTTCTGCTGCCCCCACTGGCATGGGGACAGGACCCATGGGCAGGCAGAGCTGGTGTGTGGGGACAGGACCCACGGGCGGTCAGAGCTCCTGCTGCTGCCCCGAGTTGAGGGTTAGGGCTAATTTTATAAGGCATGGGTACGTGACTTATTTTTACTGGAAAAAAAGAAAAAGAAAAAGATGATGTAAAAAGTCATTAAATGATTTCAGTGCAGATGGGGTCTGGTTATTGTGCGGTCATATAACTTTAGATACGAATCTGGCCATATAGATCGGCATGCAGGTGAGGATGCCCCGGGCTTCTCTCCCTGGGGCAGTCCTAATTCATACCATAAAAAAAGTCCACTGGGTCATATAGTTTGGCATGTAGGCCAGGTCACCTTGGGCTTCTCTAGCTGGGGCAGCCTTAATCCACATCAGGTGTAGCAGAAAAGATTCCGGAGAAGGACGGTACCTGACTCAACCCTGGTGTTTCACAGAGCAGGAAGAAACTTGTTTTCAATTCAAGCCCAGGAATTTGAAGCCAGGCACCTGAGGGTTACTGTAAATATTTAATAAGAACATGATTACGTTTCAACCTTGGTCCCAACACAGACATAGATGAAAAGAAGTTAGTCTTGTTAATTTATTGTTTTCTTGTTTAACCCAAGGAGTGACTCAAAGGTCACAAGGATTTATGAGCTTGTTTTATAGAAGAAAAAGAATGACTTCAAGGTGGTCACATCACTGGATGACCAGCCCCCAGTGGCCCCAGAAGATGGTTGCCGAAGGGCTTGTCTGGAGTGAAAGAAACACAGATTACTCCTTTGTTTCTCTGAAACTCCTCCTGCCAAGCTCCTTAGCTCGATGAAACCCCCCAGTTTCCTCTCTTGTTAAGACAGATTTGAGAGGACCTATCCTCCTGCCTTCTCTCTTGGCCAATTCGAATAAACCTTTCTTCATCTCCAAGCATCAATGTCTCAGTGATTGGTTTATTGTGCATCAGGCAGAGAACTTGAGATTAACAGGTTCGGTATAAAATTCCTAACACAAGCTTTACTAGCAAAATTTGCGGTGTGAGATCATACTAACTGTGTGAACTGCAAAATACCACACTGAAAGTTTAGTTTAAAGGGGACCCTGAGTTTATAGTAACCCAGTGCCCCTGCCGGAAACCAAAACATCCTCACTGGAGGAATAGTCTTTAAATCCAGTCCAAGGAGAAATCCCACGGATAAAGATCAAAATATAATCTCACAATTAAAAAAATCACTAAACACTTCAAGAAGTAACCTATCATAAACTAAAGTCAGCAGAAACAATAACCACAGAATGGGACCTGCACAACATGAGGAACTAGAAATTATAAAATACAGAATTTTCAGTAAACGTTAATTAAATGTTAATTACATTTTAATAAATAAGACATTGAAAGTATAAAGAAGGAATGGGAAGCTATCAAAACTGAGCAGACAGATAAAAACAAAATAAAACAAATAGGATATCTGAAAATAAAAAGATAATCTTTGAATTTAGAAACTCAAGTGGATTAAATAGGATCTTGTGCTTGCTTAAATACAACATCAGTGAACTGGAACATAAATAACAAGAAATGACAAGAATGTAACTCAGAAAGACAAGTATGAAGGAGAGATTAAGAGACTTGGAAAATAGAATGAGAAGTTCTAATATACTTCTAATTGGAGTTCCAGAAATCAGGGGAAAATAAAATGGGAGAAAAGTGATATTCCAAAGAGAAAATGGCCCAGAATTTCCCAGAATTTATGAAAGGTAATGATCCTCACAAATCTCAATCTAAAGTAAGGTAAATAAAAATAAGTTCATTCTTAGATATAGTATAGTGATACTTCATAACAACAAGGACAAAAGAAAGATCTCAAAGGCAATCAGAGATAAATGAGACATCACCTACAAAGGAATGATGAATGACAAGTGAATTATCTAAAGAAACACTGGAAGCCAGAAGCTAGAAGAGAATATTTTTTATGTGCTCAGCAAAAATTACTGTCAACCTAACGTCATGTTCCTGAACAATAGATCTAAAAAAGTAGAGGACACCAATGTATTCTTACATAAACACATTCTTCCTGCTAGGATTAAGGAGATGGAAATTTCCAGAGATGTTCAAGTTCTGACCAGCCATAATGAACAGTCTTAACTGAACAACTAGGACATTCAGTTGAATCCCTAGAAGGGACACATTAACAGTGAGAATAACCAAGGAGAAGGAGAATTCTAAACTACCATAAGAAAGCTTATAAACTAGCTTTACAAGGATGGAGCTGATCTGTAAGTAAATTAACTTCCCTGAAGAAAAAAGTCCTACATCCTCTAAAGGGAGACAAAAAAATCCAGCACATGACACATAAAACACAACATCTAGCATTCAATTAAAAGTTGCTAAACACGTGAAAAGGGAAACTGCTGTGACCCCTAAGTTGGAGAAAAAATTGTGTGTGTGTACCAGTCAATTGCGTGAAACACTAAAAAAGACAAATCTCATCTAAAATGAGAGTAATGGAGCAAGGATTGCCTAGATCCAGAAGTGAGAAGGTGATTAACTAGGAGCATAAGGGAATTTTAAGAAATGGTGGAAATCTTTTGTATTTTCATTGAGTGCTGGTTGTTATATGGATGTATGTGTTAGTGAAAACTCATTGAACTTTACACTTAAAATGGGTGCTCTTTATTGTATGTAAAATGTATATTAAGTTGATTTTCTTAAAAGGTAGAGAAAAACAGGTTGTAAAAATATTTAACAAAATAGTTATAAATAGTGGATTTTGTTGTAACAGACCAATACTTCCACCAATAACAAGAAGGAAAGCTATACAAAACACCAGATTATCTACTCAAAGATGTTGGAAAACCGTTGAGGCAGTCAAGACCTCAGGAGCATAAGGACAGACAGAGGTAGCCAGAATGAGGTAACCCAACATTCTGCTTTATTCTTTTTCTCTTGGAGTATATGCCAATTGTTGGCTTTTAGAAGAAGCCTGAGGACACTTGTAGATGGATATTGCCTAAATGAACAAACTTTTACCAAGACTATTGTGCCAGAAAACAAAAATCAAAGTTTGGGATCATGCAAATGTTCAGAATTTGAGGGTCCATAATCCTGGGGAGAAGGGGCACATAGGGAAATGATCCTGAAACTCAGTGGTTTTGGTTTCCGAGTATGTGTTGCATTTCTATGTTGCAGAGAGTAAACCTAAGAAGACAAGATAAGATCTGATGAAAACTGAGCAGAGTTTTCTGCAGCCTCATAGTATGTGAAGACAAAAAAATAAAAGTTTACAGAACCCACCAACAAGGAGGGTAACCACTCTCACATCTCAGTTGGGATCTCTTGCTTGCTGAGTTCTAAGAGTAGGGACAAACCAGAGGTAGACTGAGCTTTACAGGGATGACAACCCATCCTTAAAACATGTCAGTCCATGATGGATCTGCCCCAACGCCAGTTATCTAAAAGAGGACACCCTCCCTAAAGGAAGGAAGCATCATCAAATCTCATACTTTAGTATACATTGTCCATCATTTTTAAAAAAAGGTAATCATACATACAAAGACAAGACAAAGAGAAAACATAGAAACCAAAATTAAACCCATAGATGATCCAGATATTGGAGATGTTTGATACCATCTTTAAAATAATTGTGATTAACGTGTTCAAGTACTTTCTTGAGGGAATTTCAATGGAGAACTGAAATCTACAAAAAAGAATAAATCGATATGGTAGCCAGAATAATAACCCCTCAAAGATGCGTAAGTTCTGATGCTTGGAACCTGTGACTATGCTACATCCCATAGCAAGAAGGAATTAAATTTGTAGGTGGAATTAATTTGCTAATCAGCTGACCACAACATAAGGAAATTATCATGGGTTATCAGGATGATCACACAGTCCCTGAAATGTGGAAAAGGTAGAAAGAAGCGTTAGTGTCAGAGTGATGTGATGTAAGAAACACCTGGACTGCTAGTACTGCTATTACTTTGAAGATGGAAGGCAGCCACGAGCCAAGGATTGTGGGCAGTCTGTAGAAGCTAGAAAATACAAGAAAGCCAGCTTTCCCTCAGAGACTGTGGAAAGGATGCAGTTCTGCCAATACCTTGATTTTAGCTTTTTGAGACCCATTTCAGACTTTTCTCCTCTGGAACTCTACAATAATAAATTTGCCTTTCTTTAAGTCACTAAGATTGTGGTAATTTGTTACAGCAGAAATAGGAACCTAATACAGATTTCAATATGTGAGAGTGCAGTGCTGCTGTAACAAATAGCTGAAGATGGAGAATGGTTGTAGAATTGGGCAATGGGCAGAGGCGGGAAGAAGGTCAAGGAGTGTGATAAAAATGGCTAAATTTCCTTGAACATACTCCTGGTAGAAATGTGGACACTGAAGGTGCTCCTGGCAAAGCTTCAGAAAGAAATGAGGAACATGGTAGAGAAAATTTATATTGTTTTAGCAAACACCTAAATTGCCATAAATGCGAAGTTGGTGGTGATAGGAACATTAAAGGCACTGTTGGTGGGGGCTCACAAGGACATGAGGAACGCGTTGTTGGAAACTGGAGGAAAGATGATCTTCGATATATGGCGGCAGAAGCTTAGCTGAATTGTGTCCTGTAGTTATATGGAAATCAAAACTGATACCGAACCTGAAGTGAGTTCGCTCACCCGTTGCACAGCAAGCCGATCTCTGACACCGGGTGTGGTGGAAGAAAGCAGGAATTTTACTTTTGCACAGTGCTGAGCAAGGAGAGAGGGCAGCTAATGCTGAAATCCAAAACTCCCTGAAAAGCTAAAAGGAAGGGTTCTAGGTAGGGGAACGGGAGCATAGGGCATTGCTGGTCAGAGCTTTCCCACCAGCCTGTCTTTGGCCTTGAGATACTTGCAGAGAGGAGGGAGCCCATGACCTTGCTGGTCAGCAGCTTTCCCACCAGCCTGGATCTCTTTGCAGGGAGGAGATGGTCCAGGTGCTTGTCCTTGGTGGTGTCTGTCTCCATGGAGGATAGTGGATTCTGGAGCCAGGAAGCCAGAGAGTAAGACGGGAATGAGTGTTTTGGTTTTAACCCCGTATATGCTGGGTTTAATGTGGGGAAACTAATATCAGGGTCGGTATCAAAATTATAAACAATGAATTTGGATATTTAACTGAGGAGATTTCCAAGCGAAGTGTTGTTGGTGCTGCTTCTTTTCCTATTGCTGCATGGAGTAAATGTGAAAGGAAAAAGAACAGATTGAGGGAAGAACTATTAAGCAAAATGGAACTGAGACTTGAGGATTTCAGGCTATCTGGATTGGCAAGACACTAAAATTAGAAGATTCACTGTCAGGAAAGCATGTTCTGGAGAGAAAGCCAAGGGTGTGGCTGAATAACCTTTTCGCTAGTGCCTGGGAAGGATCAAAACATCAGAGTATTTAGTCATACAGAGGGCTTTTTAGAGGCATTAAGCATGCTCCTCCTGGATTCCCTCAGCCACCTCAGCACAAGCCAGAAATACAGATGGAATTCTCTAGGGAAGGTGTGTGGAGGAGCTGTTGCCTCGTGAGGTGAATGACACACATGGAAGACCCACAAGATTCTTGAGAATGTTACACCAGCAGAAACACTGCCTGCTAGCTTAGACCAAAAGGGGTAGAGAACAGGAAAAGAAGGAAAACCGTTAGACCTCAAAAGTTCTACAGGCAAGAAATACATTCATAAAACCATTCATTGGCAGACCTGTGTTACCTTTCATTTAAGAGGAAGGATGGCTTTGAGCCCATCGGGCAGAACTGCAAATCACAGAAGAACATTCCCTAAGCCTCGAAAACAAATGGAGTCTTTCTAGCAGGATTTCAGAATTGTTTAGAACCAGGGATTCCTTTGTTCCTTCCAGCTTTCCCTTTTTGCATGGAAATATTCTATACCAGTTATCCTGTACCTATCCCACTACTGCATTTTGGGAGCAGATAACTTATTCTTGAGATTCACAAGTTTACAGAGGGAGAAGAACTTTTCCCTAGGATGGATTACATGCAGGTTGTCATCCTACATCTTAAATGCTTTAAATGGTAAGATTCAGGATTTTGAACTGACGAGATTTAGGACTTTGTTAAGGCTGCGATGGGTTCCTAGTTTGGGGAACATTGGGATAGGGTGAATGTATTTTAAATGTGGGACAGACACGAGTCTTTGGAAGCTGAGGGCAGATTGTGGTCGACGTGAGAATGCCCCTCCCCAAAGATGTTCACACTTAATCCTCTGGTTCCTTGAATATGTTATGGTGCATCAAAAAATTGTATGATAATAAATTTGTATTATTTTAAGCCATTGAATTTGTTGTAATTTATTATAGCAGCAATAGAAAACTAATGAAAATTTTTGAGTTAAAAATTGATAACTGAAATTAAGAACTTAATAATTGAGTTTAACAGCCAATTTCTTTTTATCAAAGAAAGTATTAGTGAACCGGAGTATAACTCAGTAGAAAATATCCAGACTGAAGCACTGGGAGGAAAAAAAGATGAAAAAAAAAGAAGAAGAGCATTGCTGCTGGAGATAAAAAGAGGAATTAATTAATTAATTATTATTAACTAACTATTTTTAACAAAAATGATAAATTAAGTAGTATGATACTTTTTAGAAAAAGACAAATACCGATCAAGTCAAGAAGAAGCCATTAGAGAACTTGACACAGTAATTTTGCACATCTCTATAAAGGTTCCTCAAAGTCCGATCAGTTTAGAGAAGCACTTCAACCACTTTAAATAGAGAAAAATTCATTTTTCTCCAACCTCTTCCAGACTATAGAATAAGAGACACTTGACATTTCCCTTTATGAGCTGATTATAATATTGTTGCCAAGCCCCCAAATAGAGAGTACAAGAACTGAAATGACAGGCTAATCCTAATGATGAATCAAATGCAAATATCTTAAACAAAATTTTAGAAGACTCAATCCAGCAACATAAAAACACGTAATCCGTTGTGACAAAAGGGGGTTATTCCTAGAACACAAGTTTGGTACAACATTAATATTAATTTACCACATTAAAAGGTGAAAGTTAGAAAACTACAGGATCTAAAAATAGATACCGTGAAATAATTTTGTAAAATCAATATCCTTTCGTGATAACAAAGAAACACTTGGCAAACTGAGAACAGGCGGGAACTATCTTAACCAGATAAATGGTATCTATTGGGAAAAAAACGCTACATTAACCATCATACAAAATGGTAAAATATTTAAAGCGTTATGTTTGAAGCTGGAGAGAAGAAAAGCATGCTTTCTACTGTCACTAATATTCTTCATTGGACAGGAATTTCTAACCAGTGTAGCAAGTTAGGAGAGAGGAATAATATATTTAAATACGTAAAGAAACAGATTCACAATTAATTGTTCACAGGGAACAGGATTCTTTACATAGAAATTGCCAGAAACTACAAGAAAATGTACATTAATGAGATCTTAGCAACTGGCTGAACATACAATCAAGATACAAAAATCACTCACATTTCTATGCAACACCAAGCACAAAGAAAAGTGAAATTAAATTTGTACTGGCTTATACCGAGAGCTTCAGAGATGCTCTTTGTTCCCTTCCCTGGGCAAGAAGCTTGCTGAGGAAACTACCTGGTTGCAAATGAAGACACCGGACAGCTGCTCTGGCTGAGCTC
Organism: Equus przewalskii; assembly: GCF_037783145.1. Taxonomy (NCBI): domain Eukaryota; kingdom Metazoa; phylum Chordata; class Mammalia; order Perissodactyla; family Equidae; genus Equus; species Equus przewalskii. Next base: position 44,223,119 of record NC_091859.1, read on the forward strand.
CCCGCCTACGGCCAGCACCCACTCTTCAGCCATGTAAGCCTGCCATCTTGGAAATGGATTCCATGGTCCCAGTCAAGCTATGCCTAACTGATGCCGCATGGAGTAGAGACAAACTGCTCCCTGGACACTTTCAAAATTGTAATTTCCTGTGCAAAATAAATAATTGTTGTTTTACGACTCTAAGGTTTGATATGATTTTACATGCTGAAATAGACAAATTTACCAGTTGAATGGAATACAGACCCCAGAAATATAATAATGCAAATATGGCAGCTTGAAATACGACAGGGATGGCATTACACATCCGTGGGGGGAGAATGAATAGGCCGACAATTCCTGGCCAATTGTTTATCTGCAAGGAAAACATATTGGACCTTTACGTCACAGCTTACACAAAAATCTGTTCTCAACATGATAAGGAGTATAGTATGAAAGGAAAAACTTCACAATTTCAGAAAAAGATAGAGTACAATGTCATTATGATGTCAGGGTATGGAAGGATTCCTTAAATAAGAAACATGCAGCACAAATCATAAGATGAGAAGTTACTTTCCATTACATTAAAATTTAGAACCTTTCTATACCAAGGACAACATTAAGAAAATGAAAATGCAAGCAACACACTGAAAGATTGGTGTTTGTGATCAATGTAACTGACAAGGATTAGTGACCGAACTATATAAAGAACTCCTTCAAATCCACAAGAGAAAGACTCAACAGAAAAATGCTCAAAAAATTCAAAGAAATGTGTCCCAAAACACACAAAAAAAGAATGAAATATGTATTTTTAAATATATAATTATATGTATTATGTTATATACACACACACACACAATACTCCCCCTTTTTCACAGCTTCGTTTTGTGGTTTCAATTACCCTCAGTCAAACTTCAGTCCAAAAATATTAAATGGAAAATTCCAGAAGTAAACAACTTACAAGTTTTAAATCATGTGCCATTCTGAGTAGTGTGATGAAATCTTGCTCCGTTCTGCCCAGGACATGACTCATCCCTCTGTCCAGCGTGCCCAGGCTGCATATGCTCCCCACCCATTGGTCACTTGGAAACTATCTAGGTTTTTGGATCCACGGTCGCGGTGTTGCAGTGCTTGTGTTCAAGTCACTCTTATTTTATTTAATAATGCCCCAAAGCACAAGAGTAGCACTTCTCATAATTCTGATATGCTAGAGCAAAGTTGTTGTTAATCTCTCACTGTGCCTAACTTATATACTAAACTTTATCATAGGTATGTATGTGTAGGAAAAAACATAGTATATATAGGTTTGGAACTATTCATAGTTTCGGGCATCTGTCCACTGGGGCTCTTGGAATGTAACCCCCATGGATTTGGGGGAGCCTGGTGTATATATTCTCATTGTTGTAATAATTTTCCATTTCCTGATAACTGAGTAAGATATAGACCTTAAGATATTTTCACAGCATTCAGGTTGACATAAATTAAAGAATCTGACAATGTCAGATAGTGGCAAGGCTGTTGAACATTGTGGATATTATACACAGTTGGCTGGGGTATAAATTGATACAATGACTTTGGAAAACATTTGTCATTCTCTAGTAAATCTGAAAATGTGCATGTCCAATGACAGGTAATGCCACCTCTCATTTTCTATAGTATTTAAATATGATTGAAGAGATGAACGCCACAGCAAAACTACTGAAACTGCTTATCCATACATCAAGGAGGCTGGCTCTCAGAAAATGTAACGTTGGCTGCCAAAAGCGTGGAACAGAGGGCCGATGATAACAGCAAACCCTCATCGATGCTTCCCCTGTTCCAGGCTCTGTTCTCAGTGCTTGTGATGTGTCAACTCTCCTGATCTCACAGTAACCCTAGGAGGTATACACGACCACGCCACTATTTCACAAAGGAGAAAACAGGATCCCGACCTTGTCTCAGGTCTTGTCGGAGTTCTGGAGGTCCCACATGTAAAGCTGGGATTCACACGCAGGCCCCACACTCTCCAGGCTCATACCGGTAGTGTGAGTTCTTTTACAGAGATTTCAAAAACAGGTGAAACTAGACTTTGTTTTTAAGAACACCTTCATATATGGCAAAACCACTAAGCGAAGCGAGGGGATTCCTTGCACGAAATTCGAGTTAGCATTTGTCTCTGGGGACGGCAGGAGTCGAGGCCCAGAGGCGGATGGCGGCCGTGTTCCACTTTCAAGCTCTGGTCCCTCCGGGAGTGCTCCTTTGATTAATTTGAATGCCTTCTTCACATTGAGCATACACTGTTATACCCTCTTTACCATGTTTATTGCAAACTGAGGGTTTTGAAAATCTGTAAAGAAAAAAACTCGATGTGGCCCTTTTGGAGGTGGAGCAAACTGTCCTTCCAAGCGACTGTCAACCACAATCTTTGCTCGAGGAGTCCCTGCGTGATGGAGGATGCTCACGCCCCCCCCGAGGCACTTACCACAACTTGCTTTTATATTTGGTGCTTCTTGAGGATGGGAACCCTTTTCTCTCTTCGCTTAATCTCGAAATCCCGCTCAGCATCTAGGGCAGAGCGGCACCCAGCATTGGCGTCAGATCCCTTGCTGTCACGTGAATAAATCTTTCCAGAGCCAGAGTTATGGTTATGCAGTGTTCGTGCTCTGGACATCCAGTGTGGGAACAGGATTTAGACGAGCGATGATCATGATGGAAACGCCTGACCAGCTCTCAGAGAACCACTGAGGCTGCAGCTCAAGGGCCAGGCTAGCCACGGCTTGACAACTGGGAAAATCTTGGAGCCTGAGCCAGGTGCAGGGGCAGACAGGCAGGGCACAGCAGGAACGGAAGAGTGAGAAGTAGAGCGACAGGTCCCACGGCCCGAGAGAGGAGCTCTTCCCGGAGTGACTGCCAGTTAGGGCTGGGGCACTTCTGCATCTTAGTTTCCTCATCCGCAAAAGTGGGGTAACGATGTCTAACTCCTAATTTGGTTTGTGACAATTTAGTAAAATTTATGTAAAGTGTATTGCACGTGAAAATGGACCCATAATAAGAAGCCATTATTCTTGTTGTTATATTAGGTTGAATCACATGAAATTGCTGCTATCCTACGTTTTTGACCTATAAAAATGGCAGCTTCACATGGTTCAACCCCACAGTTCCTGTCTGGGTGTAGACAGGCTGCTCTTGCATCACCAAGGGTCTGCAGCGTGCTCAAGTGCCAAACGTCCTGTAAACTGGAACTTCCGATGTAAATATCTTGTATTCTAAGATTCACTGTTTTATCCTCCACATTTTAATATTTCTAACATTCGGATGTGTTTTACAAACAAGGTTTACATGAAGTGTCATTTTCCCTTTTTAACTGATTTAATTTAAATCCATTATTAAATTGATGATGTGTCTTACAATTCATGGTGTTTCAGCTTCAATTTCAGGCTTAGCATCATGGTATGAAAATGATGCCAGAGAAGAAAAAAAAAGCAATGATCTGCTAATATTCATTGTCATTTGATCGCTGTACATTTGGCCCAGAAATACTCCCAAACATATTTTCCGAGGCCCTTTGGGGGAAGGACTGCAGAAGGCAGGCCTAGTCTGTGCTGAGCACACCGCCTTCCCCAGCCCCCAGACACCTGCCATTCCCCACCTGGGGGAACCGGGGAATTACGCACAGATGAGCAGAATCTGAATCTCTAATATTCCAACATTTCAGAAACTAAATGCAGGATAATTCCCTCTTTTTGTGAAGTCCATGGAGATTGCTCTGAAATAAATGAGGTTTTATGTCTTCATTATACATGAAAGATATTTAATTACATATACCTGGAAAATATATCAGTCATTTACATGAATACATCTGGACTCACCTTCCTTGTCAAGGGAGACGGGTCAGAGTCCATCTGGACAGCCGCGCTCACACTGGCCGTGCCAGGACTCTCCTGGGACAGGTCTGCAGGCAGATGGATCTGACCCCCCGGGCTGCCTGTATTCCGTGGGACCATCTGGAACACCCTTTAATAGGATGACCACATGGCTCAGTTTGCTGAAGACGGTCTCATATTTCTGTCCAGTTGAGCATTGTGTGCCAGATGTTTCCTTCTTAATTGAACTGTTATTAATAGTTGCACTAAAATAAACCAGGTGGATTGGTGAGCCTGCCACCTTGCACTTCCAGCTTCTGCTGTGTTCTTTTCTAGCACTGCAGCAAAGACGTCGATTCAGCATGAAACACGTCCTCGTGGGGCTTTATAGGTGAGCGGAGAGGGGAATGTGTGTGGGGAAGGGAGGCAAATAGCCTGGGAAGAACAGTCGCTTGCACTTAGTGTTTTCACCTTGTCTTTTGCTGTACGGTATAACTCTATAATTTATTTTATCGTTTAAAGACATTTATTTTGCAATAACTTTCACAATCAAGGCACTCGAAAAAAAAGCACCTGTTGAATGAAAATTAAGAACTCCATTTCTGCTTCTCAGCAAGTTAGACGGTGAGCACGCGTCTTCAGTAAGATATTTGATATCATCCTCCAAGTGAAAACCAGAAGACACAGATGTCCTGAAGGAGCATCTGCATCTTCTTCAAAAACTGGTCATTATTTTAAGAAGCGTGTCCTCCAAGATGAAAATTGATCCTGTGCAGCTGCAAAAAGCACAGCCCTATTTCACTCTGAGAAGCAGGGCTGTTCAATCTGATCAGCTGACCTGTTTCTACTTGAACTTTGCTCATTTTCTATCCCAATTTTTCTTGTGTACCTCGGAAAAGTGAAGCCACAACTATTAACGTGCTAGGTGAATCATCACAAAGAATGTTGCAAATAAATAACACGAGTCTTACAACAGGCCATCAGATCCTGCAAATAGCAAACCAGTTTATTTTTAAAAATGAAGGTTTGTTTAATACAGGTAATAAAATACAGTACAGCCTTGGCAAGTCTATTGTGTCAAAAGTCTTCCCACCTTATTGTGAAGATATTGTAAATTCTGTTAAAAAGTTAAACATTGAAGAGAAAACCATTTGTTTCTGTAGAGAAATTTTAAACAAATTTTAACGGAGCACAGAGCTATGGCAAAAAAAAATGTTTTATTAGAATAAAAAACGATGGAGCTTAGAATTGATTGTGGTGCATTTGCAATTTCTAACAGCATTCAGATTGTGCTATTCTATTAACCCCAAATTTACAAATATCTTTATATACACATAGTTCAAGTCAACTACAGCATATTTTTGTAACAAAGTTGACTTTGGATGTGAAAACTATGCCAGGACTTCCATTGTAGCCCCTACACAATTGGGTCTGAAAAATATTTGAACCTTGAAGTACTGTTTTATAAATCCAGCCCCACAACAGTATTAAACTTTTTGTAAGGAAATTCTCTCCATTTCAGTTACATTTTGTTCAAAAATCTTTGATTTTCAAAATCTTTAATCAAAAAACTCTTCATATGAATTTCCAAAAAGTAATTATAGGTTTAAAACTTTTAGCAATTTGCAATTATTTAGATACTTATCCATCGTAAAGCAAGCAAGACTCTGATCATATTAAATGAAGGGATCTCAACAAGTGATATTTAATTTTGAAAATCTATAATTGCATTTTGGAATATATCATTGATTACGTGAGAAGGAATTTTTGATGAAACTCTTGTTTCCTCACACTTTATTATGGAAAGTTTCAAATACACAGAAAAGTTGAAAGAATTTTACAGAGAACACGCATACACCCACCATCTCTGTGATACCATTAACAAATTATTATACCTGCTTTTCGAATTTCTGTCCTTCTTTCTATTCATTCATCAATCCATCTTGTTAAGTGGATGCATTTCAACGCAAGTTGTAGACATCAACACATTTCATCCTTAAATATTCAGCATGCAGACCACTAACTCTACTTTATATGTGTTTATAATTCTTTTCAGTTAGAAATAGCATACAATTAGGTGCACAATTTTTAGGGTAGTATTTGATGAATTTTTGTAAAAACACTGACTAAGGAAAAGAGATATAGAATATTTCCATTTCACCATTTCTTTTTTCCACTCCACCTCCATCCCGAGGCAACCCCTGCTTTGATTTATTTCACCGTAGATTAATTCAATCTGTTGCAGAAACTTATATAAATGGGAACCATATGTTATAGACTTTTTTGGGGAAAGGTTTCTTTCACTCATTTTGGGATTAGTCCCTATGGTTGTATGTATCACTAGCATTTTTTTCTTTCTTCATTGCTGAATAGACAACAGTTTATTTATGTTATGAATGTACTATGGTTTATCAATTACTCTGCTGATGGACACATGGGCTGTTTCCAGTTTGGGGCTATCATCATAAAACTGCTAAGAGCATTCTTGAGTAAGTCTTTTTATACACATATGATTGCATTTCATGGGCATATGTTTGTTTTAGAAGAAACTGCCCAATATTTTCCAAAGTGGTTGCAGCATTATAAAACGTCACCAGAACCATATGAGCGTTCCGACTGACTCACATCCTCACCAACATTTGGTGTCGTCAGTGGTTTTACTTTCAGCTCTTTTGTTATTCCTGAGTGGATGAGACACCTTGTTGTGGTTTAAATTTGCATTCCCTGATGGCTGATGGTGTTGAACCCTTTTTCATGTGCTTCCTGACTCTGTATCTTTTTCGAAATCTCTTGCTCCTTTTTAATTGGGTACTTTGTCTTTTCTTCATTGAGTTTTAGGATTTCTTTAGAAAGTTTTGATGAAAGTCCTTGTCAGAAACATTTTGCAAATATTTTCTTGCAATCTGTGGCTTGCCCATCCATTTTCTTAATGCTGTCTTTTAATGAGAAGGTATAAGTTTGATGAAGCCAAATTAATTGCTTTGTATTCTTTTATGTGTATTGCTTTCTGTATAGTAAGAAAACTTTACATATCCCAGAGTCATGAGGATATTCTTTTGTGCTTCTTCTAGAACATTTATAGTTTTTGTCTTTTGTATATATTGTGAGGTGGGAGTTGAGGTTTATTTTTTTCCTAAAGAAATCTTGTTTTTCCGTCATTTGTTGAAACGACTTTCCTGTCTACATTGTATTGCTTTGGTGCTTTCCTTCAAAAATTAATGGACTATGTTTGGAGGCTTTCTAGTCTGTAATCGATCTTTCTGTTCTTCTCCGAGTACCATATTTTGTTAATTCTGTACCTTTATAGTAAGTTTCAAAGTCAGACAGTGTAAGTTTACTAACTTCGTTCTTCTTTTTTAAAGGTTTCTTCTAATATTCTAGGATCTGTCCATTTCCTTATAAAGTTCAAACTAAGTTGGCAAATTATAGAAAAATGCCTTGTAGAATTGAATTGCTTTAGGAATTGCATGGAATCTAAAAATCCATGGGAGAAGGGCTATCTTAACACATGGATTGTCTTCAATCTGTGAAAAAAGTGTATCCTCCCTTTTATTATAGATTGGGGCTATTCAGATTTTCTGTTTCATCTTGAGTCAATTCTGATACTTTTTCTTTCAATAAATTTACCTAGCTTGTTAAATATCTTGGCAAAAAAGCTTTTTACAATACTCCTTATTTTCTTTTGACATCTATAGATCTATAGTTATAGCCTCCTTTTTACTCATGTTATCCTTAATTTATATTCTCTCTCTTTTTTCATGAATCATATTAGAAGTTTATCAATTTTTTGATCTTCAAAAACCAACTCTTGGATTCATTAATTTCTTTGTTGTTTTTCTTTTCTCTATATTATTAATTTCTGTTCTTATCCTTATTATCTCCTTATTCTGACTTACTTTGAGTTAACTTTCCTTCCATTTTTAGCTTCTGAAGATGGAACTTTACATTGGTGAATTTATACCGTTATTCTTCTTTGATTGAGCATTTAACGCTCTGAGTTTCCCTGAAAGCCCTGGTTTAACCACATCCTGCAGGTGTTGAATGTGTTATATTTTCATTAACATTCTGGTAAAAGTGACAGTCTCTTTCCTTTGTGGTTTGTTTTTTTGGTCGTGATTATTTAGGAGTGTACTATTTAATTTCCACATGTATGGGTTTTTCTAGATGTGATGTTGTTGATTTCTAGCTTAATTCCATTCTAGTCACAGAACAGGTTCCATGCTATTAAGATACTCTTACCTTTACTGATACCTGCTTTATGGTCTGTCTTGGCCATCACACCATGTGTGTGCTTAAAAAGAATCTGGGTTTGAAGTCATTGTGTGTGACGTTCCATAATGTCAGTTTGGTGAGGGTGATTGATCCTGTTGCTCAGATCTTCCACGTCAATATTAATTTTTGGTTCATTTGGTCTATTAACTGCTGAGCGTGAGGTACTAAAATCTCTAACTGTGATTGCACATTTGTCTATTTTCCCTTTGATTTTGTGAGTTTTTCTTAATTTGTAGTTTTAGGCTCTGTTTATAGGTATATTTACAGGTATGACTGCTATGTCTTCCTGAAGAATGTGCCCTTTTATCATTATGAAATGTTCTTCTTTATCTCTGCTAATAGTCTTCATCTTGAGGTATATGTTATTGGAAGGGAAGAGTCATTCCAGCCTTCTTAGACTAACTGTTTGTAAGTATATATTTTTCCGTCTGTTTCCACCCTTTTTGGTATCTGTATCATTATATTTAATGAACACTTCGTATAGAAGGCATAGATTTGGGCCTTGCATTTTTATTTGTTCTGAAAATACCTTAATTTTAGTTGGAGTGTTTAGTCAAATTACATAAATGTAGTCACTGACACGGTTTGATTTAGTCCAACAATTTACTGTTTAAGGTGGAGCGTATGTTACAGTTGATGAGCCAACGTTGATACAATATTATTAACTCAAGTTGGCAGTTTGCTCCGGGTTCACCCTGTGCTGTACATCCTATGGGTTTTTAGTAGATGCAATGACCCGAATCCACTGTTACAGTGCCATATAGAGTAGTTCTGTTGCCCTAAAAATCCTCTGTGCTCTGCCTATTCATGCTCCCCTTCCCTGACCCCTGACAGCCGCCGACCTTTTAACTGTCTCCACAGTTTTGCCTTTTCCAGAATCACATAGTCCGTAGCCTTTTCAGATTCCCTTTTCTTCACCTGGCAATAATATACGTTTAATGTTCTTCCATGCCTTTCCATGACCTGCCAGCTCGTTTATTTTTGTTGCTGAAATTCTTGGAGCTCTTACCTATGTAAAGAAGCTGCAGGTTCGCCCGACACCATCACCCTTTTGACAACTGCACATGTGCACAGAGAACTTGTCATTCTACCCAGAACCCAAGGAGACGGGCATCCCTGTCGTCATTTGACAGACAGGAGAGGAGGAGCAGAGAGCTGTAAGCCACACGGCTGTTACCCCCGCTGCCAGGATTGCAGGCCAGGTGCCACCGGTGCCATGGATGCCCAAGGCCAGCAGCAGCAGCAGCACCAGGAAACCCGCTAGAAATGCAGCATCTCGGACCTCCTCAGGACCTGCTGCGTCCCCATCTGCGTCTGAACAAGGGTCCGGGGCAGCTCTGCCACCAGCTCTGCCCCTGCTACGGGAGCACCAGCCCCTCCTCGGCTCCCAGAGCTGCAAGCTTCTGTGGACCTCAGGCACATCAGCCTTGACACACATTTTTTTCTATATCGGGACTAGAGGGGCGTTTTGCAGGATGATAAGGCGAGAGCTTATCTTGGGATAGGAAGATCCATCTCCATTTTGGGGAGTGTGAAGAAAAGGGGCCTTAGACCTCAAGCTCTGAGCTCCAAATGACAGACCCCTCCACCTCCACTCCAAGCATTTAACCCCAGGCTCAGCCCAGCTCAGCAAGAGGAAATGAAAAGGGGATTCGGCCTAGCCAGAGTGGGCTTGGAAGATCCAGAGAGGTGGGAAAGGTGCAGGGGACCCCTGGACGTGGAAGAGGGGCATTCCCAGCATGGCTCTCATCCGCGGATGTCTTCCAGGAGCTCCCAGCCTGGGCGACAGCGGATGTGAAGGCGGCCAGTCTCCACAGCCCAGGACACAGACGCACAGGTACAAAGTCAAAACTACAGTGGAAAGGTCTACACAGCCAGGGGAGCACCAGGGGGGACTAGAATCACAGAGGGGTGAGTCCTACGTTTGGAGAAGCACGGAAAGGATGTTTATGGGGAGATGATCTTAAAGCTGAGTCTTGACAAATGAGAAGGCAGCTTTATTCTACATGGCTAGGATAATAGTGGCAACTTTGTTTCTGATTGGAATATTTGTTACTTGAAACACACAGGCTGAGGTTACACAGGCTGTCAGCAGGAAGGGCATCTGCCTTGTAAGAAGCACTGGCTGAGAACAAGCCCTCTGACAGAGCTCTAGCCCCCATGACTCTCAGGGAGGTTGGAATCAGAATCACCTTCTTGGGAGGGAAATCTGAAGCCCAGAGCAGGTGCGTGTTGCATCCAGGTCACACAGCTGCACGTGGGGATGTGTTTGAACTGCCAAAGGCATTTGCCAATTTTAGCATTGAATTTGTGTTCCACTGTCTGTTGACACATTTCCATGAAGACCCCACTGATCACCACGGGCTTATATTTACCAGAGTGTGAATATCCAACAGACGAATTGGACTTAATTAGTGCATGAGCTTTTTAAAACAAATAACATTTAAACGAAGTAAATAATTATAAAATGTTGTCCACAAATGTTAACTCAGTCAATTCTGCTTGAGAAACATCACTCAGGCACCTATCATGCGCCAGCCAGTCTTTTAGGGGTTAAAGTTATCATGCTAAACAAGGTACTTTTATGACAAAATGTATTTATCAGCTAGGTATCGAGAATCTGATGTGCCTGGCTCTACAGACAGAGAAGCGAACCTAGCCAGGACCAGTCCAAATTTTACACTTTGGAGATGGGCAGCTTGCCCAATTCAGCTGTTATTTGTCCTCAGGCTAGGGTGGTGCCCCAGCTTCCTCATCTAAGAGGTGGGGATGACGACACATCCTATTCCTTCCTCAGGGAGATGCTGTAAAGACCAAAATCGTCGCAGATGTAAAAGCCCTTTGAAATTTATGGAGTGCTAAACAAACGCAAGCCGTGGTTATTGTGTTTGAGATATTTTCCTACCTGCAGCTCACGGCTGAATGGTCCTCGTAGGATCCTTTTCACCTTTGTGAGTGTTATAGGCAGAACCTGCAAAATTGCAAATACGAGGCCTTCGGATGTCAATCAGCACACAGCTACAGCTCGTGATGGTGATGGATCATTTGGTAGAAGGTGTCTGGGCTCACTTCCCGTTGTGAGGTGGGCTTTAGGAAAATGAATGATTCAAGGGATGGTTGATCTGCTGAGGCCATAAATTCTCAGACAAATTTCCACAGAACCTGGAGGCACATTGGTAAATAGATGAGATTGAAAAGGCAGCATGGTGACGCGCTCTCTGACAGACAAATGCCTCTTTGCCGGCTGTCTACCCACTCCGGGACCCTACCGCGCCCCTTCCTTGATTTACAGCCGTCACACGGAGCCCTGGATGCAGGGAGAAATGGTTGAGGCCACCCTGTCATCCGAGGTTGTGTCGAGACTTGACCTCCAGCATCCCGGCCCACATCAGTTATCGATGGCTGCAGAGTTAACACTGCGGATCTAAGAGGCCTAAAACACAGTGCATTTCCGTGATCCTTATCTCTGTCTGCTGGTTGCCCTGCTGGCCTCGCCTGGGCCCACTCACCTGGCAACTCTGAGCTGGGGGCCGGCTCAGGGTGAGTCCCCCTGATGCTGGGGAGTTTCTTCTCTGCTCCATGTGGCCCCACCCTTCAGGAGACCTACAGTGAGTTTGCACTGTGATGGCAGAAGTGCTCCCAGAAGGATACCAGAGACCACGAAGCGTGAGGCCAAGAAGACACAGAGATGGACCATCAACCCTTCTGCCCTGTCCACCGGGCCCGGCAAAATCACAAGATGTGCCGGACCCATGGAGAAGGGGCCCCCAGGGCGGCTTCTGCCTGTGCCCTCTTCATTCAGACACCAAAGATCTGAAAAGACCAGCTACCTGTTGGGCGCTGCCAATGATGGGGACACAGAGAGAGAGAGGAGGGAGGGAGAGGAGCTCTCACCTCTTGCATGATTTGAAAACCCAGCGGGCCCAGGGTGCCTGGTTCCCCAATGTCAGAGCAAGAGATGTTCTTCTGAGGGTCCAGTCCTGTTCCCGCTGAGCCGCTCCCTGGGCCCTCGTCCTCCATGGACCTAGGCTTCACCCTCTGCGTACTTGACTTGCCCTCCGAGACCCCGTCTTGAGAGACTGCAGCTGAGCAGCTATCTCACCCTTCTTCCTACCTTGAAAACACGGGCCCAGAGGCCTCTTTTCATTCTCCACTGTCACTGTCCCTTCAAAATCCTCATGTCCCACAGCTACATCCATAATTCTTTTCCAGACAGGCCTCTCTCTAATAAGACACCTTTAGGAGTCTTGGAGGGTCTGCTGGGATCATGTTGCATCTTTATTGGGGCCTAAAAGGGGTCTGCCGGCCCTGCCTTGATTCGGGGCGTGTTCTTCTCCCGGACTTACTTGCCACCAAACATCCTCCTCCGTGCAATGTCTCTTTTTGCCTTTTCCTCGTTCTAACTGGATCATTTGTTTTCTTTCTGTTGCAATTTGAGAGTTGTTTCTATATTCTAGATACGAGTCCTTCATCAGGCATAGAGTTTGTCAATATTTTCTTCCACTCTGTAGTGTGTTTCTTCCTCCTTTTAAGACGGTCTTCACAGAGCAAGTTTTAAATTTTGATGAAGTCCAGTTTATCAATTGTTTTTTTCACAGACAAGGCTTTTGGTGTCAAGTCGAAGAACTCTTTCCCTAGGCCTTGATCCTAAAGATATTGTTCCGTCATTTTTTTCTAAAAGTTTTGTGTACTTTTCCAGCCTGCTCTCTCTTTCTCTCCTTCCACGATTCTGGTCACAAGAATGTTGGGTCTTCTGCTGCCGTCTCAGCGGCCCTGAGGCTCCATGGATATTTTCAGTCTATTTTCTCTCTCTTTTTCAGAATGGCTGATTTCTATTGTTCTACTTTCCAGATTCACTGGTTCTTTCCCTTATCCCTCCATTCTGCTGTTGAGCCCAGCCTCTGAGCTTTTCGTTTTAGTTACTGTATTCCATAGTTTCATTTTGTTCTTTTCACCTTCTACTTCTCTGCTGAAACTTTCTTCCTATTTCCTGAGATTTTCCACTTTTCGTTTGTTTCAAGTGCGTTTGCCATTGTTCCTTGAAGTATTTTTATACGGGCTGCCTTACAATCTTTATCACAGAATTCTAACATCTCTGCCCTCTGAGTGTTGACTTCTCATCTTTCTTTTTCATTCAGTTTGAGCTCCTTCTGGTTCTTGATATAATGACTGATTTTCTACTGAAACCTGAATATTTCGTATTAAGTTATGAGACCTTGGATCTTATTTAAACCCTTGGTTTTAGCTGGCTGCTTCTGATGTTGCCCCAGTAAGGGAAGAGGGGCTCTGCCTCATGACTGCTAGTTCGAGGGTGGAGGGTCTGCCCCGACTCGGCCTCCACTGACACCTGAGGAAGGGGAGACTCCTTCTCTGTGCTGCGGAGTGAGGTGCCTTGTCACTGCTGGATAGTGGGGCGTCCAGGCCCCCCCTGGTCTCTACCGACACCACAGGGGTGGGTGAAGGAGGAAGCTCATCATGGTTACTGTTACCAGCCAGTGGGGAGGAGAGTCTCTGCTCCCTCCCAGCTCTCCCTGGTACTACCTGGCTGGGGGTGGGGGGAGGGGAGACTTCCACCTGCAAAGGTGAAAGTCAGCATCTGCACTTGTCCTTTGCTGGCTGGGGGGGTCACAGCTTTTTCTGTGGTGTTTCCTGGGTAAAGTGGTTATTGTCTGAAAGTTTTCTGTCTTCTGGGCTGTCCTTTCCTGGTTCATTGACTTAAAATTGAGGGTTTTTTAGGAGTTTTTTGTCCTGTCTGTACCAATTAGCATTTCTTGGTTGAGGCTTTTTCAGCTCCAAGCCTGGGCTATATGGAGCAGAGAGTAAGCTGAGCATTCGGCTGTGTTGCTCCCCGGTCCTGAGGTCCCTGGTGGGTCTGCCCTCTTCTCTCCACCTCTCAGAGTCTTCTTGTGTGTGTTTCATAATGACGCCCACAGTTTAAGTTTTTTAGTTCTATTTAGTGGGAAGAACGAGGAAAGAATAATTCTATTCCCTCCTCCCAAAAGCAGTGGCCATCACAGTGGCATCTTTGGTAATCAGCTGAGGGTTTACTGTGAGGATTGAAGGAATCGTGTGTGTGTGGAAGTGCCCGTCATCCAGGAGATGCTCAATAGATGCTCAAATTCTCAGCCTAAAGTCTGTCACTTTCATAATCAGCCCACACAGGAGACCCATGCCCCATCCTCTCTGAACTCCACAATGTGATGATAAAAGTGCCGGCCCCCTGGGAGCTGGTCTTCCTTTCTTCCCAGGAGCCATTAAAGATAGCAGAGCACGTGACACGGAAGGAGGAGCACGTGCGGCATTTGAATTCTGTGCTGTGCGTCTGTGAGGGAAGGGGCAGGGAAGGCAATGTCAGGACAGAGCTAGACTCTCGGGCCACCGAAGCAGAGCCCTGCCAACCCTTGGCCACGGCAGATGAGGACGCAGTGAAGCTGTGCCTGCCTGGCGTACAGCTGCTCCGGTCACCCCACCCCCCTCCACTTTCCCCTGATACTGCATTTCTCAGGATGTTTCCAAGACCAAAGCAACCGTGTACATGGCCCAGATGCACTGGGGACTCCCAAAGGGGCTTGGCCTCCTGCACCCTCGTCTTTTGCACGAGAAACAAAGGAAGTTCTGGTCGGTTTCCTGTCCGTTGACTTCAACTAACAAAAGCACTTGACTTCCTCCTCACGGACGTGATGGTCCAGATTCCTGGGGAGACTCGCTCCCTGGATGAACAGGCAGGTTCCTTGCAGCAGCCTGTGATGGTGCAGCCCGGAGACCCGGTTCAGATAAACCCTCTGCAGCTCCATCACTGCCCGGTCATGTCCTGCTGAGCAACATCATTTGAATTCCATGTTTGTCACCCTGCAAAGGAGGACAACATAGCACCTTGCACGTTGGAGGTAAACAGGATGGCGTGTGTCAGGTGCTCAGCACAGAGGTCTGTGCACACGTGCTCCTGCTGGAGGAGGCCGGCACCCACAGTGGGTTCTAATCCCACCCTCCCAACAGGACCCAGGAGGTGTTGTGGCTTCTAATTGCTTCTTTCACAGAACAAGGCTCCTCCCCAGTGGACAATAAATAAATAAATAAATGCACCAAAGCACCTCACTTTTCAGTGGCATCAGCAAAGGATCTGAAGCCAGGACTCCTAGAACCCTTCCTGATCTTCCCTGCAATAACCTTGAAGTCTCGGGGCCAAGCAGCAGGTGCACCACCAGCAGAATTCACCCCACACCAGCCATCAGAGGGAGCCTGTGGTTAGTGGAGCTGACTTTTAAAAA
The DNA here is from genome assembly GCF_037783145.1 of Equus przewalskii. NCBI lineage: Eukaryota > Metazoa > Chordata > Mammalia > Perissodactyla > Equidae > Equus > Equus przewalskii. The sequence continues at coordinate 44,238,477 of NC_091859.1, forward strand.
AAAATGTATAATAAATAAAGCACGGCTAGTGGGGCGATGCTGATGCTGTGAGTGTTTGCTGGAGACGTTAGTAATTATGGCATCACTGAAGTGACAGAGAAATGCTGTTTTCCCTTTATTGTAATTAACGTTGATAGTGGTGACAATCCCCAGTCCTGTGTTTATGTGACATGGAGCGTACAAGAACTCCCAGAACTTTACAAACAGTTTATTCATCTGTGCAGCTCACAGAGCGGTGGGTGGGAGAAGGCACTCAACCGAGAGCTTGGCAGGAAAACGAGACTGGATGGGGCGCTGGGAGACCAGTTCTCTCTTCTTGGCTCTGCTCCTATTTACCTACATGATCTTGGGTGAAGCATTGGTCCTCTCAGAACCTCAGTGTCATCTTCTATAAAATGAAAGGATTGGATGCCACACTTAGGATGATCTCTCCTGGACATGACAGTCTCATGCCAGAAACTAACTGGATAAATCAGATCAGATGAACCCCTGTTGTCTTAGTTATCTGCAGTCTCAGGCTGAGGGGATCTGACAGATGAAAGAATTTGATAAGTGCATCAAGCACCATTGCATGACAGTTTCCTGATCTGTAAAATGGGTCTTATAATGACCTTTCTGAGATTCAGAGAGAAAATCTTAAAAGCACCTAGCTCTGCATCAGGCACGTGGTAGACAGGAAACTGAAGACAACTGTTATTTCAGCTGGATGCACGCCCAGGCGCTGCCACCACCTGGCTGGGTGACTTTGCTCACCCTTAAAAGAGGATGAACTCTGTCCAGTCCCCCAGGTCCCTGTTGCAGTGAGGGCCCAGAGCCTGGCCAGGTTTGGGAGGCCGTTCAGGAGGTCTGAGCTCTGGTGGTTCCAGGTTTGCTTCTGGGCTCACCTGGCTGGGAGACCTCAGCTGAGTCACTTCATCTCTCAGACCTCTGCTTTTGCATCTCTCAAATGTCAGCCCAGAGAAAGAGGGGAGGGTTTAAGTGTGACGACAGAGCCCCCTTCCCCACTTCCTGCCATGGAGCAATGGGTTTTCCACAATCACAATGATTTTTTTTCACAACCATCATTGCTTTCTGCCTTTGCCCCAAATGCCCTGAGGAATATGAGGATACCACAGCAGGGTATAGAACGATGCTGCTTCAGGCTAAGTATAGGCGTCCCCACTCATCCACGGGAGTTCATTCCAGGACCCCCCGGGAATGCTTGAAACAGTGGACAGTAGCAAACTCCGTACATGCTATGCTTTTTCCTATACACAGACTTGGGATAAAGTTTAATTTATAAAGTAGGCAAAGTAAGAGACTAACAGCAATAGCTAATAATAAAATGGGACAATTACAACAAAAAACTCTAATGAAAGTTACGCGAGTGTGGTCTTCCTCTCTCAAAATATCCTACTGTATTGGACTCGCCCTTCTTGTGACATGGGAGATGCCACAGTGCCTGCGTGCTGAGAAGAAGTGAGGAGAACAGCCTGAGGCTGCTATTGACCTTCTGACGATAGGTCACAGGAGGACCATCCAGCCGCGACCCGTGTTGGTGGCTCGGTGTCTGAAGCAGACAGTGTAAATGTAGGTGGTTGGGGATCCAAAAAAGGGATGATCCACGTCCCGAGTGGGATGGAGTGGAACAGCCTGTGATTTTGTCGTGCTACTCAGAACAGCATGCGATTTAAAACTTAGCAATTGTTTATTTCTGGAATTTTCCATTTGATGTTTTCAGCTCGCCCTTGACCTAGAGTAACTGAAACTGTGGAAATTGAAACCGTGAGTAAGGGGGGACTACTGTATCTGTAGCATTTCTAATCTCTGACTTCCATTTTTGCAAATAGCTGCATGCATCCATTTCTTCCCGTTATAAAAAAACATCAAAAACAGTCAATGAAACCCATGACCTTGGGCCTGGGTGCGGATTCAGAGGCCGTGAGTCCAGGGAGGCGACTTCCTGGGTGATGCTGAGGCCCCTCGACAGTGCTCTTCCTGGTCCTCCATGTCCTCCTCACCTCCATTCAGGCTTGGGTCCAAGAACGCCAGCCCTCCCCTGGGTATCCACTCTGACCCGTTTCTGCTCCAGCAGCACTGACCACCTGTGATTCTGGGTTCCTGGGTTTGGGTTTTGCGAAAGGGCCCACGGGCTCTCTCAGAGTTGAGTGACTCCGAGCGGCCCCATGACCCGCTCTGGGATTTTCACTTTGGAATGCGTACAAGGGAAGCTCTCCTCAACCCAAACGCTCCTTCATGACTTTTTGTATGAGTTTTAAATTTGATTTTCACTGCCGTCAAGGTTTTGCAATATGATGAAAATTACCATTAAGTGTGGGATGCAGCTCGGGAGATAATATTATTATTAAAAATATTAAAAATATCAGTCTGTGTGTACACACGGCTTTGCTCTTCATAATCCTTCCTGCCAGGAATCTTAGGCAAGATGTATTATTATTATTTTGTTATTATTACTCCCATCTTTCAATTCACAAAACTGAGGCTCAGAGCTGTCTACTCCAGGGGGTGTCTGTCTCCCTGAGGGGGAGTTAGGTCTCACTCCTCTTAGTGGGTTGAGTGGTCCTCCCCCCACCAAAGATATGTCCACGTGCTGACTCTCAGTGCCTGTGCGTGTGACCTCATTTGGAAATAAGGTCTTTGCAGATGTAATTAAGTTAAAGATCTTGAGATGAGATCACCCCGGGTTAGGGTGGGCCCTAAATCCAATGACAAAGGACCTATGAGAGACAGAATGGAAGAACACGCAAGGAGAAGGCCACTGAAGACAGAGGCAGAGACTGGAGAGATGGGTCTACACTCCAGGGAATGCTGAGGATTGATAGGAACCACCAGGAGCTGGAGACAGGCCTGGGACGGATTCTTCCCAGAGCTGCCAAAAGGAACCGGACGTGCTGACATCTTGTTTTCAGACTTCTGGCCTCCAAGACCATGGGAGAATGAATTTCTGTGGTTGTAAGCCCACCCGCCCCACCCCCCACGGGTTTGTCTTAATTTGTTACAGCAGCCCCAGGACATTACCACATCCTAATCCATAGCTGGGAGCATCCTCCCGAGCCCCTCCCACTCTCAGTCCAAAGAGCCTGTTGGCTGGAATACTTTGGGGGTTGGGGCTGCCTGGCTTACAGTGGGGGCTCAGCGACTGCTCCTCCTGTACCAAGTGGATGGACATTCAACTCAGGACAGGCTTGAGATGGAGCCCCACCCCTGGCTCCTGACCACTGATTGTCCTCTATCGTCTCCTTTGCTGACTGTGGCCCCCTCCCCTTTGCCAACCCTGCAGCCTTCCCGGTTGCTGAGCAAAGCCACTCCTAGGTTGGGGACGTGCTGACCATGGTGGGGTGGCCAGGCCCTACCCTGAGTCCTATCTAAGCCTCAGATGCTTTATGTCCCTGATGGACCCCAGCAGGTTCTCCTCACCCGTAAGTGAAGACACCGATGCAGGAAGAAACAAAATCTCTTTTTAAGGTCATGGGTGGGTAAGTGCAGAGCCACGCTCATTCCCAGGGGTGTCAGTGCTGAAGCCACGACCTCGGCCAGGCCTGCCCGGCAGGCAAGCTACTTCAAGTCACCTTGGAGCCCAGTATGCCCACGCTCATGTGATGTGCCGGAGGCCAGAGAGCGTGTGCCCAGCTCCTGCAGGGAGAGAGCAGGAAATTTCCTGACCCCTCGCCCAGGAGTAAGGTCCTGGGACATCATCCTTGCCAGCTATGAGAAGGCCTCCCTTTATTTGATCCAAAATACCCTCCTTTGAAAACTCGCCACTGTACTCGCACAGAAAATACACATCCTTCGGTGCTGCTCCCTGCCGTGGCTTGGGATGTGTTCAGGAGAAAGACAGCAGAGGTAAAATAAAAAAAGCATACATTTTAGAAAATGTGATATTTAAAAGGCAGTTTGTCCTCAGTCTGAAAATTTGACATTTGAAAGCCACCTTCAATTTTTCTAAAAGAAAATAAAAAGGTCTATTCCTGCCCACAGAGAAAATGTATAAAACTGAGAGAGTCTTGCCTGGAGAAAGTAGCATTTTCATTTTCTTTCTTTGAGAAGTTGAGATGCAAAAGAAAAAGTAAGATTCTGTCCTATGAGACACCTAAGCATCAGAAGAGAGGGCAAGGTGAGGAGGGGCCTGGCGGGGCTCTGAACCCCGAATCTCCCAGCCCCATGGGCTGTTCCCTTAGGTGCCGGGTCCCCAGGCTCAGGGAGAGGGGGACACTTGGAAATTATGCAGTGGGTTTCAAAGCTGTGCGGCCTCCTCTTGTAGCTTGAGAGCATGGTGCCCACATTGGACATTTGGATTTGAGAAGAGCATTCGGTAAATTCTTTCCTGCAGACGAAAGGAAGAAATAAAGGTGCCCTGGATGCCGTCACCCGGGACAGCAAGGAGGCACTGAGACGTAAGGATGAGAAGGTGTACTTTGCATTTGGCAAATTGGCTTTAGATTCAGGAATTAAGCTGCAGGAGCTTTCTGCCTCACAGCCCCCTCCTCTGAGCAGCGAGGAAAAGGACACCGACCTGTGAGTCACCATCGGGACTAGACGGCCTGTGCATGTCACCTTGCACTGCACGGTGATCAGCGAGAAGGAGCTCATGCTATTCTCACACTCGAGAGGGACTGAGGGCTGGCTGAGTCCTCACACCAAACAAGTGGATAAATGTTGTCAACTTTGAAAAAATTCCCTGGAAGAGTGGCGCTTGGCTCTTGGGGCTCCCATCCACAAACATGTGTCGAGGGCCGGGTCCATGTGCAGAGGAGAGGCCCCAGCATCGTCCTGGGGCAGGCAGAGTGAAAGGCCTCAGGGAAACATCCAGGCTGAGTGAGCTTGAGAGCACAGAACAGGGAAGGCAACAGTGTGCACCGACACCCCAAAACTCAAGAGAGAATATCGAAGGAATTGCTAGTTTCTGTCCAACCTCTTCATGGAGCACTTGAAGGAAAGCATAGGTACAGCATTTGTAAAACGTTAGGCTAGAAAAGGCTGCAGGATGTATGAAAAGCTGAATGATTAGATTTGATCACAAAAGCTTTAGCCAGACATTAGACCAAAGCAACTCTGAAAAAATGGGAAGTGACAGCAAGGAGACCATGTGACCCAGTGTTAGGAGCACGGACACGGGCCCACACAGCCCAGGTGCCTATGGCCCTCTGGCATCAGCTCTCTGGACCACAGTTTTCCCATCCTCGAGTGGGGATGTTGTTACTGCCTCCCTCCCAGGGATGTGGAGAGGAACGAATGAGCTGATTCACGCAGGGTGCTCAGGACAGGACCTGTTACACGGTGCAGGTTCAAAACCCCATAGTCGTTGAACGCAGATCCCTGCACTGAGACCCAGAAGTGGCCCAGGACGATCGGAGGGAGACCGGGGGAAAGGCCACTTGTCGAGATAAACCTGGGGTCTCCCTGGGCTGGGGCGAGGTATGGCTGCCCTCGTTCAGTAGACCCGGAGGTGGCTGGAGTGAAGGGGCCTCCCTCGGAAGGAGTTGTATTGACTCCACCCTGCCCAGCCCACTCTGTAGTCCAGTAGGTGGTCCTGGGGCCCATGTTGAATGACAGATGCCACCAGACTTGGGCATTCAGAGGGGAGCCACTGGATGGTGAGAGCTCTCCAAACAAATCAGGCATAGGAGGGTTGAGGGAGCACAGAAGGAAAAGTCTGGGGTCAGGATCTCTGTGTTCCAAGAATGGAGGATGTCTCAGGGGTTTGTGGGACCCTAAGGAGAAAACCTAGGGCCCAGAGTCAAAGGTTCAGAGTGCAATTCAAACTCAGGAAGAGCTGTGAATGTCTGCTCTGCCCTCCCAGGAACGGCTGCCCCAGTCTCCTCCACGTCATTGGACACGGCGAGCAGTTAAGATGCAGAGTCCCGAGGAGGATGCTCCTCCACCACGTGGTGGCGGTGAGACCCTGGGCCGTGTAGCTGAAGTCTCGGAGCCCTTGTCTCCTCATCTCAAAATAGGGTGGTTGTGAAGACTTCCTGAGACAGTCCACGCAGAGCAGCGTGTTGTGCCCGGTCCGTCCCAAGCCTGGGCCGGCTCTTTTAGATCAGACGGACACTGTGGCCACGTGCCAGGACACGTTGGCATCGACTTCCGCACAGAGAGGGGATCAGATTGCAGGACCTGCCCACACTGAGGCTCTGAGCTTTTCCAGGGCCTGACGGTAGCTGCAAAGCACCATCCCATATATGCCTCCCTAAGAATTTTTAGGGTAATCACTCTGAAGGGTTTTCCGGCAAAGCCGACATGGACATTCAATCTTAGGTGGTGAAGATGCATCATGGATGCGAGTCAACATTGTTCTCAGAGGAAGATGTTAAGAAAAACAATCAACTCTTGCATTTGCACCGCTCTCTGTAGTTCATTCAGCAAACTCACCTCGGGTATCTGCTCTGGGATGGAAGGACTCCCGATTCTGTCCCCACCTTGTTTTCACACTGCCCCTCTGAGTGCACACCGCATCACTGTTCCCTTAGCTCGGACAGCAGCACCAGGCTCCCACCCGGCTCCTCACTCTTCTCCTTCAATGGCTTCTAGAAAGATCTTTCTAGATCTCAACTCTGGTCTAGCCACTTCCCCGTTGCAGGGTCAGCCTCCCACACAAGGGAGTGGGAAGTCCTCCGCCTGGGCGACAGGGGCCTGAGCATCTGCTCCTGCCTGTCAGCCTCAGCCCCCAGCGCCTTGTGGGTGTTGCAGCCAGCTCTCTGACCAACTGCTGCCGTCTAGATAACTTAGAGCTTTCCAGACTCCTGGCTGCTGCTCCCAGCACGGCCTCCACTCGCTTCCATCTCACCCTGTTGCATTCTGACCCACGGTCTACTGGGGCTCTGTAACAAAATACCACAGACGGGGGGACTTCAACCTGGACATTTGTTTCTCACGGGTCTGGAGGCTGGAAGTCCCAGACCAGGGCGTCAGCACGGCTGGGTTCTCCTGGTTTGCAGACAGCCCCTGTCTCCTGTGTCCTCACGTCATATCACGCCCTCACAACCACGTTGAGTTGGCGAATCCACATCAGGTTGGTGCGTCACTGTGTCCTCAAGGTCTGGCTGAGGCTCGGCACAGAGTAGGTCCTTAAGAAATATTTTAAAATAAGCAATTAAGTAGGCAGTGGTGAGCCCAAGCCAGGGGGAGGAAGAGCAGAGCGTTCAGCCGTGAAGAACAGAATCGAAGCCCCGGGAGTCTGAACTGCAGAGGGGTTTTTGTATGCACGGCCCCAAACGGAAAACACTGACTCATCACACAAGTACAAAAAATGGAGAGGGGGGAGCCAAGGCAGGGAAAAATCATTTAGTATGAAATAGGAAGGGAGGTGAATCCAGGAGCAGAAAGAACTGTACAGAAATGAGGAAAAGGGTAAATTTATAGAAACCCAAGTTCATCATCCTGAGAGAGAGCATGCAACTGTCTCGGGAATGGGAGAGGCACGTCCACGGGGGCCCTTTACAGAAGATGCAGAGAATCTGGCAGACGCAGATCGCTGCAGCCAGGCTGTGCCGAGCCCGGGGGCAGGAAGACGAGGGGTTCCCTCTTTGCTCTCTGCAACCTCGGGTTTCCTGAGGACGCCCAGCGCCAGCGTTTGCTGTGGTGGCAAGCCCTCACAGTGATCACAAAGGAAAACAGAGATAACTGCCAAAAACACACACTTCCATGTATCATTCTCCAGCTACTGGGGAGTTGCAGAGCGTCCTCTCATCATTAAAAAGAGCTTAGCTTCCAATTGCTCTGAATTCTCCCAGGGGCCTCTTGGAGCAGAGCAGCAGAGGGCATGAGCTCTGTTTCCCTTTGTTGACTGAAGACCAGCACCTGTTCTCACTCTTCATTTCCATCTACTCATTTCATTTCTTTGCCTATAAACCCTATTGTAGGATGATGCCACACTCAGCATCCATAAAAACTTATAGGGGAATCACCCTGTGATTCCAAGGGAGTCCAATCCTGGATTCATCACTTCTTTCCTGGACCTCTTTTCTGACATCATCTCCTATGTCTAGGGAGACTGCAATCCTGGAAGAAGGACCAAAGGACTCTGCCTGCGGAAGGCATTTTGCTCAGGGAATAGGCACCCTTTTTGAGAGAATGGACCCATTCCCCCTAGGAGAGACACTAGCTGTAGCCGTGGCCACCTCTCTCCTTTGGTGAATGTGCAAGGAATCTTCTTGGCACAGGAGACAGGCCCACACTTTGGAAAAGTGGTCAGAACACAAGATGTACGTATTTCTTTCTTTGCTAAGATGGGGCAAATGCAAGGCTCAGCGGTGATGTGATCAGAGTGATGTTCAGAGTCCTGGAGGAGGCCATGCAGTTCCAGCCCAACCCGAATCACCAGGTCTTTCGAATCCGATCTCACTTCTTAAAATAAATACTGAAAATGACTTCATATCAAGGGAAAGACAGTTCTTGACCATTTAATTATGGCTTAGAGATTTATGAATGAATAAAATATACTCCGGCTAAATGGTGGAATTATTTTCAAATTTTGCCCTCAAAAGAAATATTCCATTTATCTAACCCGGCACTTAGAATTCTGTCCTAAACCTGTGATGGCTTTGTGAAGGCAGAAGACAAATGACACCAAAGATCTCTCTCGTCCCAACAGGACAGGGACACCTGGGCAGGTGAGAGCCGGCCTCTTCCCTCACCTGTAGGTTGCCCTTGGGGGCTCTTCCTCCACGCAGAGGGCGGGTCTGTCCACCTGGTACCGAGAGCCTGGTTGACCGCAAGGCCTCAGATCACATATCTCCGTTTTCCTCCCACTTATTTCTCACGATTATGTCAGGAATGGGTATTCATATCCCAGTTTTACTGCTGGAGAAATTGAAGCCGAGAGGGAAGCCACCGAGCTCACAGAGCCAGGATTTCAACTCAAGCCGTTAGACTCCAAGTCCGGGGCTCTCCCTAAAGGAAAGTGCCTCCTCCTAAGAGATGCACAGCCGTTGCTGTGGTGTCATCATTCACCGTTCGACACCCTCGTGGAGACCCACTGTGGTGCAAGAACCTGCACGGTGCTGGGGTGCACAGAGGAACCAGCCCTGGCCCCTGCCCTGCAGGGAGCACCATCTGATGAGGAGCTCAGATGAAGACCAGTGTGCCCTGCCACAACGTTAAAGGGCTCCTAAACGATTATGGGAATTGTGTGTCCTGCAGACACCAAATGTGGAGACATTCATGTCTGACGGTCACAGGGAAGCCATCAGTAGTGATGACACTCCTGTGGGCTGGGTTGTGAAGGAACACAGGAATTAGACAGACCGAGGAGGAGGAAAGTGCTGCTGACGGTGACGGAGCCGGCAGCGTGAGAGGAGTGGCTGGGGGCAGGGGACTGGGTCCACTTAGAGGGCCTTATTCATGAGCTCGTAGGGACCTTCCCTACACGTGAAAGCTCCAGGGGGTTTAAGCATGGGTGCAGGATCCTACGTCAGGGTCCTCAGGAGTGGGTCCAGAAAGCTGCAGGCAGGGCTGCTCAGTGCACGGACCAGCACTCACGAGTGCCTGCAACCAGCTTGGCACCGGGCCTTGGATGAAACGCAGGTGGCACAGAGGGCTCCTTTTCTCATGAGGACGGCAGAGTAAAGCTGTGCACAGGAGGGAGCCCTGGGGCCCGGGGAGGCAGTTTCTGTGAGCCCAAAGTGGGGAGGAAATAGGCAAAGATGAAGAAGGAAATCTTTCTGGAAAGCAGGAGAGGTGTGTGCAAAGGCAAAGAGGAAGAAGAGAGAAAAGACAACATATCTGGGACTACTAGCTGCTGAGAAAGGGAAGGACATCGAGGTCCTCAGGAGGCGGCAGAGAGAGAGGGGAGGTTGCGGGGCCCACAGTGCAGCCCCGGCTCTGCCGGACTTGTGCTGCACAGTGGAGGGTACCCGGATCCCTGCAGCAGCCTCGGTGGGGGGTGGGGGGGGGGGGCGTGATCAGGCATTTGTCTGAGAGAGGGCCGGCGAGAAGGGCAGGACCAGAGGAGGGGCTGTGATGCTGGTCCAGGCTGGAGCCCAGCACTGAGACCTTGTGTCAGGGAGGGGCGGAGATGGCACAGTTCGGAGAGAATTGGGTGAAATCGACAGAGCCCCTGAGTCAATGCCCTGTGGCTGCCTTGGTGAGGAAGAGAGAGTGGGGGTGATGCCTGGGCCCCTGAGGGTGGCGGCCCCCTTCCTGAGGGGGCACTTGGAGGAGCGTAACTGGTTTTGGGCTGGTTGAGTTGAGATGCCTGTGTGGAGCCACGTGACAAAATCACAGGGCAGGAGACAGAGGGCCGCTCAGGGTTGGGGAGAATCCCAGGGCTTCCAAATGAAGGTTTTGCAGCCATCACCACCCGGATGAGAAACTCCCTCAAAATGGCAGGTTGAGTCAAGAGAGAAGGAGGCAGGGGGCAGAAGCCAGCAAACAGTGGTACTCTTGTGGTGGACAGAGCTGGACAAGAAAAGTTGGCTGAGTCCAGACCGAGTCCAGATGGATCATGCCCACCACTCTGCCCTTCCTCTCCCCGCCAGCCCCATCACATGAAATGAGATGAAAGATGTAGCTAAAGAGATAGACAGAAAAAGATCCATGAATTATTGGGTACCAACAAACAAAAACTCCACGAGCCGACAGAATGTTTAAAGATTTCTGGAAAGAAGGAGATGGAACTGGATTGCTGGAGAAACTCAATCAGAGTAAAGTAAAATCCCAAAGATATGCTAAAAAGAAGTTATTTTCTTTCCTCTGAAGAACGCTACAGGAAACTGCCAGGGCCAAGGCAACCAACAAAAGGCTGAGCAGGGGAGGGGCGGGGATGGAGGGAGCCGGGCAGGAGCTCAAGAGCATGGGGGCCACGAGGTGCCTCCCTCCCACCTGCCCAGGACGAAGCCCCAGGAAGTCCTTTCCCAAAAAAGTACACCCCCTGTGTGGAGAGGACCCATGTACAAAAATGTCAGGGGGGAGAGGGAAGAAGACCAGACCAAGGACAGCCCCTGGCCTGCAAGAGAGCCACCAGGGAGTAAACCCAAAAGGCAGGCCACACTGATCTTCAGCTTGGCTGACCTTGAGCTTGGCTCAGGCCAAATCCAGGAGGATAGTCCTCAAGTTTCAGGTACAGGAGACTTCAAGGGCGGCCTCTGCAGCGGGAGGAGCAGGGTGGTGTCCTCAATGACCTGCAGGCAACCCCCTCCCCCTGGAAGACCCACTTCCTCTACACCCAGTGACTCAAGTGTGGGCAGTGGACCAGCAGCCTGGCCTCCCGAGGAGTGTGTTAGACCTCCAGGATCTAAGCTCCAGCATCAAGACCCTTCCTCCTCCCCAAAAGTCCTGGGCGTGCTCCAGCTTGGAATTCCATGCTGACTCAGAAAAAGGACCATGTGCCCAGTGACGGCCAACTGGAACCATTCCCTCCCCCTATAGAGGGGGCCTTGTAGGAGGGCTGAGGGTCACCCAGCCTGGGTGGGAAACCCAGCTCTCCTGTTAGGGTTGTGAGAGCTCAGGAATGTCTCCTGACAGCACCCTGGTGGGGCTGGGATGACCTCATTCCCCCACATGGGTTGATTGGAGAATTGAGAGGGTCTCTGCTGAGAGAGCAGCCCGGGGGCTGGCCCACAGCTGGCGCTAAATACCCCTCAGCAAAGACTAGCAGCTACTGACACCACCCATCTGCCACCCTCACCCCCATGCCCAGCAACCCCAGAAACACAAACCCACTGGCTCCAGGCACCAGCTTCGGGATAATCCCTCCAGCATGAACCATGCTGCCAGATCTCGCAACGTTCAGGGCTCAGCCCCTCACCACCCGCACAAATTCTCCATGAACTTCTTGAAAGCAATGGCTTTGTCTTGTTCCTCTTAGAGTCCTGATGCTTAAGAAATAGTTTACTTAGAGAAAATGGTCAGTAAATGCTTGTCAAATGGATGTCTGAAGGAAAGAGAAATAGTCATCAGCTAATTACAAAACTGTGCATGCACACACAGCTCTCTCTCGGGTGAAGGGAACCCCTTCCTTCCCTCTGTGTCCCTTACTACTTCAGATTCTTAGGATGTTGAATTTTCATCCTTTGCCTGAAAACTTAGATACGTTTCTGCCAACAGCAGCCATAATGGCAAAGAATCGGGCCGTCCTCTATTCACCTGGCCGCCCACGAGAGAGTCTGCGGGGACTACAGACCGTAGGCCCCCTGCTTCTGCTTCAGCTATTTCATTATTCAGATTTCCATCACTGTCCAACACACACACAAAAATACCCAAATTGATTCATTCTCCACGAGGTTTTACGAATTACAGAGGAGGACAGAAAAAAACATTGATCTGTCTCTGGAATCCTAGAAAACCAGAGCTAGGAAGAACTTTATTGATTATGGAGTTTGAAAGTTTTTCTCGTGCTCAGGAGAACACCGTGAAATTATGATCAATGAAGCTTGAGACGCTAAAAGTATTAGCTTACGTGAAAGCAGGTGCCTCTTACCCTGGATTCTAAGAGCCAGGCAGTGCTGGGCTCCAGAGGGTGTGGATAGATGTGGAGGACCCCAGAGGGCTGAGGAGACCCTGTCATTCCCTTTCTTCCCCTCCTGTTTGGGGAAATGACCCTCCCTAGGTATTGAGGGTGGAAGCTGCAGGCAGGGGCAGGGTGTCCTTCAGAAGCCAGACTGGAGTTTGTTACCTGGCCAAAGCCCCCACTGCAGATTAAGGACTTGTGCTGGTGAGAAGGGAGGAACCCCCGAATAATCCTTGATGGGGTCAGGAAACAGGATCCCCCTCCTACTTCCAGACCCCCACCCCGAAAAGTCACTTCCGTCCATTCTTATGGAGTCCCCACCATGCTCAGGCCTCCTTCTAGGTCCCATAGGGCCCATGGATACCAGTGGAGTTGCTGCATCCTGGGGTGTGCATCCTCTCAGCTCTATCCCGTCCTGTGCTTGCTCCCTGAGAGTGACGGCCCTGATTTCATCCCCACGGCAGTTGGCGAGAGCACGTCTCCTGCATCCTTTCCAGGAACTGATGTAGCTTGAATTTTCATTCTGATGGGTGAAAACGCAGACGTCTTGGAAGCTTAAATGTGCACATCCTTGATTGCTGGGAGGATGAGATTATTTACAAAAACATGCTCGCGCACACGTTTACTTCTTAGGATGGGGGGGCTGTTCTTTCTCTCTCTCCACCTTGGCAGTTAGCTTGGATCTTAGTTTGTGAACCTGCACACCTTGTCTCAAACTCTGCCTCTTGGCTTGGGGGAGAACAACCAGCAGACCAGCCTGACATGTGCTGGCCTGTGCAGGGGCCGGCGGGCTTGTGTTTGGTTAGATCGCCAAGACAGGAAGGTCCTTTGATCCAGCCTCTCCTGACAGCCAATTATCCTGCCTGCAAACTACACAGACTCCTCAGAAACTGGAGAAGAGGAAAAGCTCCCAGATCATTGTAGGAGGCTGCTGTAGCCTTGATACCAAAACTGGAAAAGGCAAAAACATACATGCATATACATAGGTACATGTACATCCAAACATGCACATATACACACATACATACATGCATACATGCACCTAATAGAATCAAGGTAACCTCACTGATGATAATGGTGCAAAAACCCCTTCCCCGGTCCTCGCCTTGTTTCAGTGTGACTCTGCTGCTCCTCCACCAAGAGGGGGTCAGTGTCCTAGCCTCTGAATCTGGGCTGGCCTTGGGACTTTCTTGGAAGAGTATGAGGCGGCAGAAGGATCAGCACCAGTTCTGTGCCAGCCACGAGAGACCCCACAGGGTCTCTTCCCCTCTCTTGGATCCCTCAGTCCACCATGGGGGCAGGTCAGGCAGGCCCACTGGGGGATGAGACACCACCTGGGAGTCTTGTCTCAGCTCGGGCCCCGACATGGGAGGAAGCTTAAATGGGGTGGGCAGAACCACTGCTGAGACCGCAAGCTCCCCATGGGTACATGGGTGAGCCTGGCTGAAACCAGCTAGGCCCAGCCCATGGTGGCAGACCCCAGCCCATGCCCAGCCAGACCGTACTGGACTCAGGAGCAGTAACAAATCACTGGAGGCCTTGGGATGGCGTGTTACACAGAGACAGCTAACAGAAATGCAAGCCGTGTGTAAAACGGAAGTCACCATACACGACAAGCTGGCAGTGTTCCTCCCAGGACACAGGGGTGTTGGGATCCTCTGAGGCACCACCCCAGTCCCTCTGGGCCTTGCTGCCCCTTGTTCCAGCCACTTCTGGGACAACAGGCTCTGCATGGGCTTGACCAAATTCCCAGAGCACACCCTCACCACGCCGTGCCTCACACCCGCTCCCTCATCCTGTCTTTGCCAGGGCTCTGCTGTCGTCAGCAGGCCACAGCACTCCACGACCATGGCCAGCGCCCAGGAGAGTTACATTAATGCCCCGTGCCATGAACCGGGACCAGTGGGAGAAGGGCTGGGTGAGTCTTCTCCTTGCTCGCTTAGACATGCTCCACCCGACCGTCAATTGCTGGCACTTAGCTGCACCGGCCTCCACGTTCTCACTGTGTCGATTGAGCTGTTGGCTTCCTTCTGTGCTTGTCTCTGTGTCTGTGCACTGTGCCATACACTTTTCAGTGTTTCTCTCAAAATTCAGTGATTCCCAGGCCCTTGACTCTGGGTGTGGCCATATAACTTGCTTTGGCCAATAAGTAGGGTGGCACCATGCCAGTCCTGAGCAAGGCCATCAGGGGCCTTGCATGACTGCACATGTGCTCATGTCCCTCCACCATCGCCAGGAGAAGCACGCGCCCCTGTGGCCCACAGGTCCCTTGGGGGTGAGAGAGCAGATCTGAGCCCAACGCCGGTGAGGAGGCAAGCCCAGTCAGACGTCCTGCCTGAAGCAGGACCATCCACAGATCCAGGCCGCACAGCTGGTCTCCCGCCAAGCAAAGACATGTGAGGAACAACTCCTGCTGGCATCTGGCACTGGTTGGCTCTCTCTCCTTCCTGGCCTCACCCGCCCGCCAAGACCTTCACTCCCACTGTCTGGGACTGCCCCCCTCTTAAAGGTGTAGCAGTTAAACTAGTCCTCAAGCTCTTGTGTCTGAGTTCCTAGGCTAAAATACTTAGTACCAGAAGTAGCTCAAGGAAGCAGCGTCGCAGGATGGAATTTTGGAGCTGGTCTTCTCTCAGGTCCATAGCCAGAGGAGGGAGAGGAGCTGACAGCTCCTGGCATCGGTGGCATCGGAATATGAGGGTTTTCCTACCTCACACCACTTATAATTATAACTGCCCCAAGCGCCACAGTCACTGGGCTGGATGCACAAATTGCACTGGAAGCCCAGAGAAAAGAATATGTGTTTACGAAAGTCATCTACCCCCCAAAGCACACGAGAAGGCTGCACACCTAGGGCACCTTTGAGAGCCTTCCACTCCAGCAGCCACAGGGCAGACTGGGCTGAAAATCGAAGCCAGGACCCAACTGTAAGAATGGCAGAGCTGCAAAGGTGGCAACATCACAGCCTCGACAGGTGTCCTGTGCAAAGTAAGGGCCCTGCTGGGAGGACCTGGGACCCTGAGACCTGGCATGGGGCTGTTTCTGGGTGGGCCCAAGAATCTTAAACCCCAAGAACCCACAAACACTCAGGGTTGGCAGAGGAAGCCCTCCCCTTGCCTGGAGAATGTGCAATGACCCCACCTGAAGAAATGACTCATGAGGTGACACTCATGCCCCTTCCAGTGCCCCCCTGCCGGCCCCTCATTGCCTCCAGGCCAATGACTGGGCCACGGTTCCAGATCAGCCCAAGAAGGGGAGTCCAGGCTCTGCCCTGGATGGAGCCAGCCTGTGTGGTGAAGGAATTGCAGAGCCTCGCTAACACGCCCTATCAGGTTCAGAGGATGGTGTGAGGGCATGAATGATGAGTGTGCGGGGCCGGGGGAAGCAGAAGGCAGGGCTGGGCAGGGAAGACTGTGTTGACCTGGGGTGCTCACCATGATGCTGGAATTCAGTGTTCTAGCACAGGGCCTCTGGAGCTGGTCCTCACAGTTGGTTGAGATGGCTCCTTGAAGCTTAGAAAAGTGATGGCCAATTGTAGATGAGTGGCGATGCCAGGACTCCTTTGTTGGAGCAGAAGGAAGGAGCCAGAGAGCTGAAGAAGGTACAGATGATTGGGTGACTTCTTCTGAGGTCTGTGGGGCAGCAGCTGCTCTAAGAAGCTTGGCGGTGCCTGTCCTCGCAGGCCAAGGCTAGCAGCAGGAGATGCCACCAAGATTTGAACAGCCTGATGGGATCCAGAGCATCATAAGCCAGGTGGGGCACTGAGCCCTGGAGGAGAGGCAGACGTGATCACCATCATGGGCAGCAGGGCCAGTGTGGCAGTCAGTATCTTGCCCACAGTGGTCTCTGGTGCTGGGTTTGGATCTCTGTGCTCTGCGGTGAGATACGGGCAGCTGGTCAGGTGCTGCTGTATGCCCACCATAATTTAAAAAAAAAAAAATCGAGAGTTGTAAGCAGTGGACTGATGTCAGCCACCACACTGGAAATCGATGCTCCTTGTCCAATTTCCAGATCTCAGTCAGTTTAGAGACCCAGATCCTATTATTGAGTTTCCCGGAAGAATGTGGTTGAGAAAGGTTTGAAGTTAGGTGGAGAAGAATAAAAAACTGCAGGGGTTTCAAAACAGCCTGCGGTTGTTGAAGAGTCGCAAGCAGTTGTGTGACTGATAAGAGAGAAGAGCTAATATATAGAGCGGTTCAAGTAAGTGCTGACGTAGTTAGCGTGCGTCTAGTCAACAACCCTGTGAGGTGGGAATTATTATCATCTCCTTTTTTCAAGTGAGAAGGCCGGAGGCACTGAGAGAGGGATGTGAGCTGCCCAAGGTCACTGAGCCCAACTGTCCTCCAGATTCGGGGTTCTCAGCCTCCGTCTGTAAAACGGTGCTGTGCACATGGTTGGGGCTCAAGAAAGATGGGCTAGATGGATGGTGGGCCTTGAGGGTGACTTGAGGATGTGGTCACGTAAAAGAATGTGTGTCTTGGGTTTGGGAGGCGCAGAGGAAGGTGCGGGCACCATGCAAGACAGGATGAGTGTCTCGGGAGTGGACTGGGTGTAACAAGGCTGTGAGCATCACCACAGGAGACGTGAGCCACCTCGGCTGAGATGGGGACACCCACGTCCGAGCCCCATTCCTGCTCCCAGCTCCTGGGTGAGGAGTCTGCTGGAGTCTCCTTGACATTTGGAAATCCCCGGGCCCACAACACCGTCTCCTGGAATTCTCTTTGCCATCAAGTTATTTAGAGAGCTATGGGGTCATTGAGCCTTGCTGAATTTCAGAAGAAAAAGAGGGCATTTGCAAATGAGGGTACTACCCCCATCACCAAAGAGAAGATCGAGGAACAAAGAGGTTAATTAATTTTCTCTGAGGTCTCACCTAGAGTCAACAGCATAACTGGATAAGAAAATTTAACTCTAATGATTTTACGAACGATGTACTCCGTGTCTGACCCCTGGTCCCCACTTCGCCAAGGCATTCACTGGCCAGTCCTGTGCCCACTCCTTCTACCAATTTCCCCACTTGAAGCTCTTGATGTCATCTCAAGAGTGATGAAACTGCTTCCTAAATGTCATTTCACTGGACCCTGAGGATGTCCCTATGCGACAGGCGTTTTCATGATGAGCATTTTGCGAATGGCTATGACGGACACAGCTGCTTCTACACGCAGTTCAAGCGGGTGCTGGTGTGGTAGCCCCACCGGTCACCAGGGCCGATGGCGGGCTGCATGTGGGCTGACGCCAGAGCTGGGTGCCTGTGAGGTGGGGCCTGTGGCTTGGTTCCAGATGCGTAGGTGGGAGCAACTGAGCGATGAGAAGAGGCGTCATGGACGAGGGCAGGTGGAGGAGTGGAGGTGGAGGGCAGTGGGAAGGTTCCAGAGACACCTGCAAGACAGATCTGTGAATGTGCAGCCTTCACTTGGCAGACTGTTGGGGGTCTTCAAGGAAGCGACGCATTTCTCTACCTGTGCCCCCAGAAACAACAGCCCCCTCCTCCTCTGGGCCTAGCCAACTCTGATCCAACTAGGTCTCCTGGCTCCTGTTGCTGCCTCTTGCAGGCTCTCTATCTGAGGGGACCCCTAGAAGCCCGGCCCAGTGCCCAGCACTGTGCTCGCATTTCTGCACGAGAGCTCACTATTCTGTAACGTAACCACCTATCTCTGATCTCAGGGGGCAGGGCTTCCTCCATCTTGTTCCTAAAGTGCTGTCTACGGCAGCAAGATTCTGGTAAAGATCATTGCTCAGTGAGCACCTGCTGAGCGCGGCAACATGTGAATGACCACCTCCCAGTCTGTAGCTCAAGGCTCGACATACGCTACGTGTTTAGTAAACACTCGTGCAGCGAGTGAAATGAATGACTCAGCTGTGGGATTCTGGGTACTTCACTTCTTTAGTAAAGGAAGCTCTTCTGCGAAGAATGTGAGGATGGTGATCAAGGTCCCCTTTAACCTCTGGGGTAGGCTGAACAATGGCCCCCAAACGTATCAGGTCCTTATCCCAGAAGCTGTGAGTGTTACTTTACGTGATAAAAGGGAGCTTGCCGATGGGATTCAATTAAGGATTCTGAGATGGGGAGAGGATCTTGGATCATCCAGATGCACCCTAAATGCAATCACAGGGGTCCTTCTTAGAGGGAAGCAGAAGGAGAGTTGACCACGGAAGAGAAGGCATTGTGACTACTGAAGCAAGATGCTCCCAGGCGGGCTGTGGAGATGGGGGCAGGGCCAGGAGCCAAGGAGCATGGATGTAGAAGCTGGAAAATGTTGGGAAACAATTCTGTCCTGGAGCCCTGCCCATACCTTGTGAAACGGAATTCAGACTTTACAGCCTCAAACTGTAGGAAAAAAAATATGTGTCATTAAGCCACTCAGCTTGTTAGTAACTTGTCACAGAAGCTGTAGGAAACTCATACCACTTCCAACAGTCCTGGACCACAGGGCAGTCTGTGCTGGAGTCGAGGCTGGGAGCTCACACACTCCTGTGTGACCCCCGTTCCTGGTCTGGGAAGAACTGATGAGGATGACGGTGCCTCCTCCAGGCTGTGCCAGGCCACCTGGAGGTGCTCTACTGAGCCGACTTGGCTCTGGCACCCTGTCGTCCTCCTGCCATCCACTGGCTGAGTTCCCAGCATCACACATTGGAGACGGCCAGGGGTGAGCTGTGACTCACACCAAGGCCAGGGTGGAGGGAGGCGGCCCCCGTCCGCAGGCTGCACGGCCTCGGGGGGTGACCAGTGTCTCCCCTCCATCACTGCCCACGGCAAAAGGGACGTGTTCCTTCAAGTTGAAGTCATGGAGAACTCGTGTTCACATCTCAGGAATCAGTCTTACTCCTTTCTTTTCCTTGGTGCCATTAAATGTTCTGTTCACCGGGTTACTCTCAGTCTGTGTCATCACGAGCACAGACTAGTGTTGTTGGACACGTGTCCAAATGTGCCTGGGCATTGACAGCTTGTTCGATGAGAAAACAGACCGTGAGAGGCAAAGCTTACATTTCTTTACGTTAATATTCTCTCTGTATTTTCTATTCACAGAAGGAAAGATCTTGAAAATCCACAAGCATCCTAGTCTCTCTCTAAAGGAAATCTGACTGTGACTAGGAAGTTGGATTGTCATTTGGACACTCTGCGCGCACCGCCCCCACCTGGGATGCTCACTTAGCTTCTGGGAGGTGAGCATCCTCCCAGATGAGGACAATGGTGGCAAACACCACACACGCCTGTCTCCTGGAATCAAACACTGGAGGGTCTGGGTTCTTTTTCTGGGGACCTGCCTCTCCTTTTTAGCTGCCAGTTCGATCTGTCCACTATTAAAAATGTAGCAGATGGTACATCAAACATGAAGCCACGTCCAGAACTGCACATGCTCCAACTCTGGGAGACCGGTAAAGTCTGATTAATCACCTGGCACAGAAGCCTCCACCTCCAGCTCATTGAAAATGTGATTATTTCTGTCCATGTGTGAATATTTTCTGGAAAAGCAAGAAAGTGCTCATTCAGGGCATGACAGCTCTGGCTGAGCAAGACCGGAGGGCGATTGCCCTCACTGGCCCCTCTCTCGAGGACTGCCGGTCAAGTCTTGGTCTCCTTCTCGCTTCTCCTTCTTTTCGTTAACCACCCACGATGTCATGGCAGCTTCAGTCTCTCCACTGCTTGACAAGAGAAGACACAGATGCCTACCGTCTGTATTTGCCGTCTGTGCAGCATCCAGGGGCTGCCGTAACACGTCACCACGAACTTGCTGCCCTGAAACAGCAGAAATCCATCCTCTCCCAGTCCTGGAGGCACGAAATCCAAAACCAAGGTGTCTGCAGGGCCGTGTCCCTCCAGAGGCTCTCGGGGAAGACCCTTCCTGCTCCTTCAGGATCCTGGTGGCTCCTTGGCTTGTGGCCGCCTCACTCTGCTCTCTGCCTCCGCGTTCACATGGCTTTCTCCCTGCATGCCTAATCTTCCTTTCCTCTTATTGTGTCACTAGTCATTGAATTTAGGGCCCACTCTAATCCAGGGTGACCTCTTCTTGAGATCCTCAACTTAATTGCATCTACAAAGACCCTTTTTCCAAATTAGATCACCTTCAGAGATTCTGGGGTTAGGACGTGGACACGTCTTTTGAGGGGTCACCATTCAGCCTCCTGGACCCTCCCATCCAGTCTCCTTGATGTTGCTGCCCATGTGCATTCACTTCTGGGGGGACATCACTACCATCTTAAACAGTGAATCGGCTTTGCCTGTGAGCGAGCAGAAAGATTCTCAGAGGCGGGGGGGCCTGGCTGGCTCATCCACAGGTGTGCACTTCTTTCTAGTTTCCCAGCACTGGCCATCACCTCTCAGTATCAGTCAGCAAAGGCTGCTGTAACAAATGCAGGCTGGGTGGTTAGACAACAGACATTTATTTCCCACAGTCGGATGCTGGAAGTCTGAGATCAAGGTGCTGGCAGGGCTGGTTCTTCCCGAGTCCTCTCTCCTTGGCTTGTACACAGCTTCTTCTCCTTGTCTCCTCACATTACCATCCCTCTGTGTGTGTCTGTGTTCTCATCTCCTCTTGTTATGAGGATCGACTCAGAATGGATCAGGGCCACCCACAAGACTTCACTGTACCTTCATTACCTCTGTAATGGCCCCGTCTCCAATACAGCCACGTCAGTGGTTAACAGCCTCTAAAGCTGACCAGCCGTGGTGCATCAACACCCTTGAGTCAATTCCCCTAACGAGGGTCAGGCCCCTGCTGTGAGCTGCATCCTTCCAGGGGCTTGAAGGGAGAGACGGGGAGAAGCTCCGCCTTGTTGGTGGCCTTGATGGACCACACCACGGTCTGAGTTAGGGATTCAGGCACATGCCCTCTCCACAGGAAGGCTGTTGAGTCTCCAATGAGGGTCAAGGACGAGGTGGCCATCCTCGGGTACCAGGTATGGCCATCAGATCTCATGGGGAGGAAGGGACGTACGCGGTAATGTCGATACGAGTATGGTACAAGCAAGGCTCTGATAAGCATTGCACCTGACAGGAATAAAGCAGCCCAGAACGTTGACCGCTCTTTCCTGTCCCCGCCTCATCTCCATCTGGGCAGCGGCCTGAACGAGGGCTGCCGGATTCAGAAACATAAAACAAAACGACACAGGAGGACTGGTTCAAGTTCAAGATCAGGTAGAATATCTGTACTGTTTTAGTAGAAATAAGTCTGTGCTTGTCTGCTCAGGCCGCCATAACAAATACCAGACTGGGCGGTTAGACAACAGACATTTCTTTCTCACCGTTCTGGAGGCTGGATGCCCGAGATCAAGGTGCTGGCAGGGCTGGTTTAATTCTAAGTCTTCTTCCCTTGGCTGGTAGCCGGTCACCGTCTTGCAGAGTCCGCATGTGACCCCATCTTTGTGCCCACACAGAGGGAGCAGGCTCAGTGGTGTCTCTTACAGGACTAATCCTACCGGGTCAGGGCCCCACCCTCATGACCCTGTTTAGCCTTAATAACTCCTTTAAGGCCCCATCTCCAAACACAGCCACAGTGGGGCGTTAGAGCTTCAACATATAAATTTTGGGGACACAATTCAGTCCATAATGAAGTCCCAAATATTGCTTGGGACAAAATTATACTAAGAAATGGTCATTGTTTAACTGAAATTCAGATGTAACTGGTTATTTTATATTTTACCTGGCAACCCTAGCTTAAATCCAGTCTTCCAAAGGTCAGGCAGGTGTTAGTGGCTGGGGCCTTGGCCCTCCCAGGGCTCCCACAGGTCCTGGGAGTGGCTCCCACTCAGCCCACACTCAGTGTCCACTCACTGGGCAGCTCTCTGGGGACGCCGGCCCTTGAATGCCCTGTGGCTCAGCTTGTGTCTGGTCTGCCAGGAACGTACAGGGCTGGGGGCAGGTGCCCTCCGTGTGGGTCCCTGGTACAAGTCCCAGCACCACTATGAATTTCCCATTTTTTTCCATCTGTTTGGAGAGAACACACTTTTGAGGGTCTGCGGAGAGCTGTGCATACGATGTGCGTATCTGGGAACACATACAGCTGGTCTGCCACTTCAGGCAATGGGAGGCCCTCATCTCGCAGGGACCCCGAGCCCAGAAGGAGGCCACCAGCACGGGCACCTGACCAAGGACGCTAGAGTGGGTTATTTTAACTGCCCCCTTCCCTAAATCCTAACATTGATTTTAGTCATAACCATGTTATGATCTTGAGCCATTCTTTGGTTCTAAAACAATTAAAAATTTTTAAAGAATAAATTTCCATTTTAAGATTATCCCAGCTCAGTGAGATGGTTTAAGCATGAAATAAAATTTGCATGTACCAACAAAAATATCCCAGCATGCCGCTTGCTGCCACCTCCCTGTTTTAAGTTTTAAGTGCAAGTGGGAACTTCGAGTGGTCACAGGATTACAGAAGTGAGGGAGCTCATGTGCTGGGCCTTCCTCTTTACACTCATTGCTCTGTGCTGCTTGTTTCAAATCTGCTGCTCAGACAGCAGCGTCCGCAGTGACGGGGCGGCGGGGCGCAGACTGTGCCCTAAGAGAGCCGGGACGTTGTCACACTGCCGTGAACTTTTGTTCAAACGAGCCCACATGGGTGAGTTCACCTGTGCCGGGGCCCACTCTGTAACTGAGATTTTTAAAAATCAAAGTCCATGTAGAATATAGCACTTATTAAAAGTTGAATAGTAAAAATAAGCTAATTTGAAGTTCATACCTCTGTGTGTGGAGCCCTCATCTGTGAGCTCGCCCCAGGCACTTACTGACTTCCTTGCAAAGTTAGAACCTTCTTTGGGTTCTGACGAGGAAGAGCAAGGGGGAGCAGGTCTCCCCTGCTGACTCTGGCCATCCTAGCCAGCGGCCGCTGCACTGTCCCCAGTCACCCTGCTGCAGGCATTGGGACCACAGAGCCCGTGAGGCACGGGGGTAGAGGTGGTCAGCAGAGAGCTGAAGGGCACCTGGAGGGCAGTGGGGGGGCTGGGCCTGTGTGGCGACACCACAGGGGCTGTCTGTTCTGCCTAATCAGATCACCCTGGCAACCCAGATTTGTCAGAGATGTCTGGCCGCGTCCCCGATCAGATTGGCGACAATATGCTGCCCTATTCCCCAAAGCAACTTGGCCAGAGAGCGATGGTTGGGGCAGGACACCAACCTGGAGCTGAGACGGGTTGGAAAAGAGTCAAAGGCCAGATTCCCAAAGTCTTTAAACGCAAAGCTAAGGAGTCTGTCCTGGATCATGTGGCACCAGGGACCCCTGCAATGCCAGATGACACAGGCCAGGCTTGTCCTAGCAATTTCAGTGCCAGAGGGCACTTTGGACCTCCTCTGGGGACTGGCGCCAGGGCAGACCCGGGAGCTGGTCTAAGGGCGGCTGGAGGATTCCTAGGGACGGCTGATCTACTTGATATGCAGGCAAAAGCGTATGCTAAAATCGAGGCCTGCCGTTAGAGGCTCCCCCGGCCAGCATCACTACCCCGAGACGGGCCTTTGCTCTGGTTAAAGATGACGAGGTGCATCCGTGCGTGGGCCCTGTATGCGCTCTGCAGAGGAACGGGACCCCAGCCTCCGGACGCGGTGGCCCACTCTTCCCTCCATGGGATACACGGGTTGGGGGTATGACCCAGGGCTATGGTACAGGATTTCCCTCCATCTAGAAGAAAACAGGACTGGGGAGAAGCGTCCGGCCTGGAAGGAGTCACTGGGAGGATGGGCAATGTGCAGTCTTCCCAAGGAAAGACCCAAACTCAGACCCTCCAGGCCTCCGAGGCTCAGCCAACACCTGCTTGTTCTCCTCCTGGTGCTCTGAGCCCCCAATCTCATCTACATCGTGTCTTCTTCATCACCCTCAAAACAGGGGGCGATTTCTAAATGTCTGTCAACCAGAGGAGCGTGTTACAGTCCCCGCACCTCTGGGCGCTCTGGATAGTCCCACCAGCAGAGGACCCCGCCTTCTGCCAGCCTGGGCGGCCAGATGAATGCGGACACCAGTTATATTTGCATTTCAGGGAAATATGACCCATTTTTTAGTGTAAGTTTGACCTAGAGACGCATAGGGCACCCCGCGTTTATTTGCTGACCCTGCCCGCCTCCTTGCTGTGGATGTCACGAAAAGGGAAACAGATCATGGGTGGGAGAGTCAGGGAGGCCTTGACGAAAGGAAGGAAGTCTGAGCAGAGACGGGACGCTCGGTGGACACCAGGTCAGGGGGCTGGAGCGGGAAATATATGATCATCAACCTTCACACATCTGTGTCTTCAGCTCGGCCAACCAGAGCTTGAATTTGGCCTCTTTGATGAATCAACGAGCTGCATGGGGCAGACCAATGGGAAGCTGAGGCTATCCGGCTGCCACAACACGCAGCAGAGAACAAGGCCCAGCGGGCAGTCGGCTTGGGCTGTTGGTTCCCGTCCCTCCACGGTTGGACCCAAAGGGAAACACAGCCCTCATTGGCCCTGGGCCCCGCCTTTCTCCTCTGGCTCCCGCATTCCCACTTACATTTCTTTTTAGATCCGTGCATCCCATGATGTAAATGTCCTCAAGTTGTCCTTCTGAGGCCAGGAGACCAGAAGCCAGCTCAGTTAGGTAACTTTCACAGGCAGCTCCTTCTCATCTTACTTTTGAGTTGTGTCTCCCCATCTCCACGTGTTGTCACACTGCCTGGGAACTGATTCTGTCTAATCACCTATTTCCCCAAACAGACTCCGAGTCCTTCAAAGGCAAGGGCTGTGTGTTGTCTGCCTGTGGATTCCTGGGCCCAACTCAGAGGCTGCACCAGGGGGCTGCTATGCGCAGTGTTTCTGTGGCTGATGAACCCCACACAATAGCAAGAGTCCTGATTCACAGGTGAAGACTCCTGTTCCCAGCTGCCTTCCTCTGTTCCATTGTGCCTCCATCAAAAATGGAGCTGTCTGCACAAATGCCCTGGAAGAAAGCATGGGCTCCTAGAGCAGGAAGCCCGGCCCTTGCCAGGACTCGGTGCAGAGCACAGAGGGGAAACTGTCCACCCTCCCGCCCCCGCCCAGCAGCAAGGTTTCCTGCCGAGGGGGCCTCTGAAAGGGGAGCAGGGTGGGGGCATCGCCCTGACAGCTTGGCTTCCAGGAGACCAGCCCACCGCCTGCCTTGTCAGGAGTGGTTCTCCGTTGCATGGATTTCTGACCCAGTGGAGGAGAACAAGCTGAGGGTTTCCTTCTTTAAGAGCGGGAGTTAAAAGCTTGTCATTTTAATGCACCATAAGACAAATTATAGTTATTAGCTAAAGGTAAGAAGAAATTTCTAGCGCAGAAATAAGTGTATGAACTTGGGTCCATGTGGTGTTGCCTTTTTTTCCGGCGTCCCAGGTGCTTGTACAGAGATGACCTCATTAGTTCTCCTGACATTCCCCCAGGACAGGAAAGGGCAGGGAGAAGGGTCTCCCACTGGGAGTCACTGGGACAGCCACAGCTCAGAAAGGTCAAGTGACCACTCCAATGTCACACAACTCAGCAGCAAAAACACCAGGCTCCCAGCATCACGACTGCACTTGGCCTCGTGCAAGGCTGGTTTCAGCACCGAATATCAAGGTGGCTTATTTCCATGGCATCTCGGAGCCAGGCGGGTTAGGTGGGCTCTCAGAGATCGCCCAGCCCCACTCTGCCCCACCAAGTCCCATTCTATGGGTGGAAGACCACATTCCCTTTCTCCATGCTCTACAAGGGGCTCTGTTTGGGCCGACGATCTCACGCAGTTGCCTGAACTGGTGCAGGGGGTGCCAAGGGTAAGCCCCCTTTGTAAAGAACTGACCCCTGATATATGCGCACAAAGGACTGGGGACGAGTGCCCGGACTTGAATGTTAGAGGCACACACGCTGTTGTGGGGCTTCCAGCAACCACAGACATCCTCCCAGATTGAGCAGTCAGGCTGTGTGGTTCCTGCGGCTGCCGCAACAAATTGTCACCAACTGAGTCCTTCTCTAGCCCCTGCGCCAGGCGCCCGCCCCCAGTCACAGCAGGCTGCCCCCACATACATTGTACTCTTGGCTTTGCCCACATGGTGCCCCCTGACCCCTCTCTTCCCATTGGAACCCTTGGCTCCTTCCCTGCCCAGGACAGGAACCTGCCCGTCTGGACACAGTCTGCATCCGAATAGGGCAGGAGAGCATCTCACTTATCCTGACCAGACAGCAGACTCCTCCTGGGCCTGTGCTTGGCCCCACATATCTGGTAGGGGGCAGGCAAGACACATGCACACACACACAACCACACAATCACTTGTACATACAACCATACACATATAACCATACACACACACACGCACAAAAGTAAGCCCTGCACACAGCTGCAGCGGCTCTGCATCCTGGCAATTAAGTCACACCTGCTGTACGCAGGACCCCCGTGAGCGCAGACCCAGCCACGAAGGCATGTGTCAGGCTCAGCTCTTCCAGGAAGCCAGCTGGCCCTCCCTGCCAAGTCCTTTTCTGTCTCCTTCATCCTCTTGTCCTTTTAGAGCACAGCCGTCCACGCTGAGCCTTTGCACAAACACCAGGTGTTATCACTGGCCACGTGCGCCTGAAGCTCTTAGGTAGGTACCCAGACGCGTGAGCCCCGGCCCTTGGCCGTCCTACCCACGCTCATCAGGAGGGAGGCCTTATGGGTTTGATTTATCCCAGATGAGTAAAAAGTGGTGTTTTTCTGGAGCCCTGTCTTGGAAAGGAGACGGAATCCACAAAGAGAAACCTGCTCCCATATGGGACATTCTAGAATAGTCAGGATCCACAGAAGGATGCGGAGAGCTTGGCATGGTCAGCCTGAGCCCCAGCCGCCCACAAATGTCCACGTCGTGTCTGCTCAAGGAAGCGCACGTGAAGAGATTTAAATGCAGCTACCAACTGAGCTGATGCTCAGATGAGCAAGAGCAGACCCCAGGAGTGCATGGATGAGGGTGCACCCCAACCTTCCTGCTTACCCCCCAGCTCTGCTCTCCATCCTGCTGCCCCGCCCTGTGTCCTGGAGGCTGACGTTGTAAATACATCCACAGGCTCTCCTGTCCTGCTTTCCAGGTGGGGTCAGCTAAAGCAAGGACAGAAAAGACACACTCGGTGCTGGGGGTGACTGGCTGGCACCCTCCCGGGGTTGGTCACTATGGTCTCCTGTGCCCCTGCCATCGGAGCTTCTCCAGTCACAGACGCTCTGTCCAGGGTGGACATCGTGCTCCTCTCTTGGCCTCTCGGGGCACAGGGGTTAACTTCCCTGTGCAGCTGGCCCGGGGGCTCCTCCTCCCTCAAGGGTTTTGTGCCCCCTCCCACACCCTCGTGAACAGAGGCGGTATTAACCATCTTTAATTGTCACTGATTTCCAGCCAGCGCTCTGATTAAGATCATGTCTTAATAACAAATCTTTCCTAAGACATTGTTTGGTGATGTTGTCAGAGTCCATGCGGCTAGTGGACTGGAACAGGCGCCTTGGCCAAAGATGTGGCGACCCTCTTGTCCATCTTGGAGCCGGGAGGCCACTGTCTTCCTGGCGCTGTGATGTTCAGAGGAGGGACATTCAGGCCTCTTGACACTCGGATAATTCTTCAAATAGCAACAGCGCTGACAGGGACAATGGGCAGCACTTCTGCTTCTCAGGTGATGCTGGGGCTGTGCTGGGCCCCGTCCTGTGGGCTTTGCAGGCCTGCCTCCTCCTCAGGAGACCTGTGGGAAGTAGCTCTCACAGCTGTGTTTGACAGATGATGAAACTGAGGTGAAGACAGACAGGGTCGAGTTCGCAGAGTGGAATTGGTGAGTAGGCGGTGGTCCACTCTGCTGAGGGCCCAGGGGCACCCCAGCACCCCCGTCCACTGCTCGAGAAGCTCCCGTTCGTTCTTTCTCCAGGGCCAGGTGACAGCTGACCCTGGAAAGAACCCCCCGTCTTTGTGCCTGCTCTGACGGAGAAAAACACGGCTGCCAGGAAGGTCCTCTCCTCCTTGTTAAGTTTGCTAAAGCCTTTTTCTCTTCCAAGGCTCACAGATGATGAAAAATGCATTTCATTCTACCACGGCTGTGCATTCATTTCCACCTTGCCTAAGATGGCCAGTGGAAATTAATGCGCACCTGGGCGTCTGACGATTCATCAGTCAAAGCCCTGGGGTCTACACCTTTGAACTCCAAAAAGAAAATTAACCATTGTGGTGAGGGCGGTGCTCTCCCGCTTCCAGATTCAGCAAGGTAATCAAACTCTATTGATCCCATTATTGCGCAGCTTTAATTAGCACCCAATACAGGTCTGCGCAGCCCGCAGTGTATCACAGGGAAACAGTGCACCTCTGTGCTTGCTTTTTAATTTCCAGCACTGACCTGATGGTTATGAGTATGTCCATTTTACATATTTATACTGATTGCTTTTTCATTTACTCCACTTCCCATTATGAAACACACATGGAAAGGTGTCCTAGAACCAGCTTAATTGAGATCAGGTTGTGTTGCTGGACATCAAGTGATGTTAAAAGCACGTTCTATTTCAGCTAAATTGTTATTTGGCCCTAAACCAAATGGATCTCAGCTGTTCAAAGAGAATGCATCACATAAACACCTGTGGGGAAAAACGCAAATAAACCATCTTCGTCATCTTGACCCTCTCCACGCCGAAATAGATGGCGGGAATAAGCACGGGAATTAGACACAAACGTCTTTCCCACTTAACACAGAATCAATATTAAAGCACATCTTAAAATAAGAACGCTTCACAAGGGGCCAGCCCGGTGGCATAGTGGTTAAGCTTGCACGCTCCACCTTGGCAGCCCTGGGTTTGTGGAATCAGATCCCAGGTGCGGACTTATGCACTGCTCATCAAACCATGCTGTGGCCACAACCCACGTACAAAATAGAAGAAGATTGGTACAGGAGTTAGCTCAGCAACAATCTTCCTTACCAAAAAATAAATAAATAAATAAGAACACTTCAAAGTTGGAGTTAGACACCATCGAACAAGTTTCCGCCATGGACCAGGCATTCTGCTCTGTAGGGCTTGCCAAGAATGACCTCTGGTTGCACAACAGCCCTCAAAGACAACTATTAGTATCTGCATACCGAAAACAAGGAACAGAGGCTCAGAGAGACAGGAGGACTCCCTTAGGGCGGCACAGCCAGTACGCAACAGTGCTGAGAACCAGGTCTAACACCAAAACCCACGCCCTTTCCCTGATCCTCCCATCCCCCCGCCCTGAGGTCCTGGCAGATCAAGCTGCCCATCTGTGGTTGCTCATGAAGATATCAAAATATGACATTCCAACTTTATTAATGTGCACGTTGCCGAAGACACTGTTGCCCCAGGTCAAGCATTGAGCGAGCCAAGATTGAAGCCGAGGAAAGCTCCAATTCTACAGGCTGAGTCAGATGCCACCTTCAGGCAGGACCCAAAGTTCACTGCTTTTGCTCAAATGAAAAAGGGTCAAAGCCGGACAGAGATGCCAACAGGCCACACTTAAAGCCCCCCTAGAAGACGTCCTCCTCCAGTGCAAGCTGTGGGGGCCTGGCCAGAGCCGCAAACAAGCCGTGGTTTCCCGTGCGTGCTGCTCCTCGCCTCCGCCCCTAGCTGGAGACCTGGTGTCTGCAGCTGAAGCGTCCAGAGGAGTCCAAGCTCCCTTTAACAGCCTCCCAGGTGGCCGTGGCTAGACGCCTGCCTTGGCAGACCCCCTCTGGCCACGGCCTTGACCCCCATCTCAAGGAGCTGCTGGAGCTCCCTGGGTCTGCCCGACCCCTGCCATCTCCAGTCCACTGCATGTGTTCACTCATCACACAGAGGCTTTCCACGCACTTCTGGAGTCCAGGCCGGGCTGGGCACTGCCTGCAGAACTGCTCAGCCCTCAGCCTGCAGGACATCATCATGCACAGGCTGGTGGGAGGAATGGGTGAGACGGGAGAGCGCCCGAGCGCAAGGTGACAGGGCGGTAGAGAGGGAGGCCTGGGGCGCTGCGTTCTGAGCTCTCTCAGACTCAGGATGGGGGAGGGGGCAGGAAAGGTTTCCTCAAAGAAAGGTCCTGGAGCTGTTTCTAAAGGGGGCCACATGGAGCAAGGGCTGAGACAGGGAAAGGATGTCAGGCAGGTGGAAAAGAGCATGCAGATGTCCAGGGGTGTTAAACAACCGGGGGTTTTCAGGAGCACAGCTTCTTCCGGGGGACTAAAGGGAGAGTCCTGGGGAACAGTCCCGTTAGTCAGACCCCCGTTCTGGGGGAATAAGGCCTCCGTCCTGAGAGCAGAGGGGAGCCGCGGGGGAGCTCACAGGGTGACTGGTTGACTGGTCCCACAGCCCACGGTAAGAAATGCTGAGCCCTGGACCCTCCCTCCTCTGTTCCTTGACTTTGACCCCAGAGCATGCTCCTTCACTGCTCCCTGCTCACACAGCCACGCCAGCAGGTTTACTATCTTTTCACATGTAAGAATTTTGGCTAAATGTACGCTATTGTGTTAAAATATGAACTCCAATGCATGCAAATGGGAGTGTGTTATCTACCACATTCCATTTCCTCTTTCTTCCTTAAGCATCATGTCTTCAACAGTCCATTGTGTTATCTCCTTATCTAATCGGATGCTTCTAAATGCTGCCTGGGCTGGGCCCTGGGGTTGGGGGTGGAGCAGGGGCATCTTTGTGTAGATTCCATGTGTCAGGTGTGTTCTGGTACCTGTGGAGGGATGAGGGCTGCCGGCAGTAACAGGAATGGACTGGCGACACAGCGGCCCCGTGATGGATCCCACGGTGGGGCCTCCAAGTGCTGGAAGCCAGGCACAGAGGGGTCAAAGGTGTGAGCCCATTGCTATGCGGTCCAAATCCGGGCCCCCCACTGCAGGCTCACAGAGGTGTGGGGGGTACCGGCTGGGCGGGGGCATGAGGAGCCTCTGGGTACTGGGAACATTCTAGATGTTGATTTGGAGGGGGTGTCCTGATTACATGGGTGAGGACATATGTAAAAATTCGCTGAACTGTACCTTAAAGGTCTGTGGACTTGATTTTGTGTAAATTACTCCTCAATTAAAGAAAAAAGGCTGTCCTGGGAGACCTGCGTGGAGAGGGGCAGCGGTGCCGGGCGAGAGAAGAAGAAATACTGAACGTGCAGAGCCAGCGCATGGGGAGGATGAGGGCTTGGACCCAAAGTCAGCCCCTGACGCACATCAGAACCACTTGGCAGACTCAGGGATAGACGCTACTGCCCAGCATCACTCAGGCCCATTGGATCAGAGTCTCCAGAGCTTGAGCCAGGCCCCAGTGTCTTCAACAGGGATCAAAGTGACTCCCATGTACATCCTGGTTTAGGCTAAAACTGTGGCAGGTGGCATGGATAGGTGTGAAACGTGACTAAGGAGAATCTCCAGGACAGAGTGCCTGACTGGAAGTGGGGGGAGAGGGAAGAGATGACGTGAGGAGGTGCTGAGATGACCTTCATAGTTCTTATTTAGTGTGAGATACTGGGGGAATGTCAGTGCCCTTCCCTACAAGGGGGAAGCGGGGAGAGGGTGGTGTCTGGGGGTGTGGCTCTGCTCAGCTCCTGGGCCCCCATGGGTATTTATCTTGTAGCTTCTTTGAGAAACCTTGACTCATGGGGATGTCTCCCCACAAGACTGAGGGGGTTATAGGAGAGGAAGACATTTCCTCTACCTGCTCTGGGTTCTTCTATCTGGAGAACGAATTAAATTCACATGTGACAATAACAGGAGAAAATTAAACAAAGCTTTATAACATGTATATGTGGGAGAGGCTCAGGCAACCTGAGCAACTCGCCAAAATGGCTGAAGCCATCACCTTAAATATCATCTTCAGCTAAAGACAAAGGAGGATGTTGGGGGTGGAGGAGGAGTCAATCATGGGAGATTACCGGACAAGCACAGTAAACAAGAGTCAGGTTATTATGCAGACTTGAGTCCTTGCCTTTCACACTGATAGGAGTTTCTAGAGATAAGGTCATCCCGCTTCTTCCTGGTACAGAGAGGGAGGCACCTTTACAGATGGAGATTTCCTTTACAATGTAAATGTCTCTTAACAAAGGGTAAGTAAATTCTACTACTTTTCAGAGTTTCTTTCCTGTCTGCAGTTTTTAAAAGTAACCAGCCCCAAATAATCCTCATGCCCAAGAGACATATCTTGGTGTGGCCAATTCCAGTCCCCCACAGGGTCTCAAAGCCTTCCCTTTGGTCTGACCTTCTCTACGTCCCTTTGGTTAGTCTCTGTGCTTGCATGGGAGCAGGGGCTCAGGAAGTACACGTGGAATTTAAAATTGGGTGTGTGGGGTCTCAGGAAAGAGGAGCCAGACGACAGAAAGCCCTGCATGTGGCATGTGGCTGTAGGGACAAAGCCTGGGTCAGCAGGAAGGGACACTCCTGCACTGCAGAGACGCCTGGATACCGCGTCTGGTGGTGTCCCAGCTCCGAGGCTGAGCTCTGCAAGAATGGAATGGATGGGCAAGGGGGGGACCCAGGTTTTCTAAAAAGGGAACAAAACCAAACAAGCAAAAGAGAGGAAAAATATGCTGGCTGCCGAGAAGGTGGCTCTTGCTTGCCCAGCAAGGTGTGAGTACCAACCTCAGCAGATTAGGACTCCTAAGTAATCCTGGTCGTGTGGCGTGTGTTCATGCCCTTTCACATGAAGGCAGGCGTTCTCCAAGCGTGTTCTGTGGACCCTGGGGCCCCAGAGCACATTTCAGGGTATTCATAAGGTCACAACTCTTTTCATAACCTTGCTAAGACGTTACTTGACTTTTTCTCTGGTTTAACATCTGCACTGGTGTCCAAAACCAATGGCAGCAGGTAGAACTTATGACACCATGTACCAGTGAAGGCAGTGTCACCAAATGGTATTATTGTCATTGTGTTCTTCACCACCACTCTTTGGCAGCAAGATAGTGAGGAAGATGGATGGATGGATGGAAGGATAGAAAAACACTAGTTTTTCTTAATAATATCCTTGACAAAACAGTAAAAACTATTAATTGTATTAATTCTTGACCTTGGAGTACTCATCTTTCTTAGTATTTTGTGTGATAAAATGGGAATTACACAGAAGTAAGATGGTTGTCCCGAGGAAAAGCACAAGTGTAGCTGTTGAGTGACGAGCTGAACTAGCCGTTTTCTTCACAGAACAGTGTTTTTACTTGAAAGAACAGCTGAAACAGAAACTGTGGTTATTCAGAGTTGGGTATTTGGCAGATATTTTCTTAAAAATGAACAAAGTGAGCCTATCATTTCAAGAAATACAACAGACAGTACTCATGAGCGATGATAAAATTAAAGATATCAAGCAAAAGTTAAAATTTTGGGGAACTTGTATTAGAGATTGACAACTTCCCAACATTTAAACACTTTTCTGATGAAAGAAGTAGTGATTTTAAAGAATGTGATTTTTGATATCGATAAGGTAGTGTGTTAATATTTGGAAGATACATATAACTCTGTGAACCAATATTTTCTGAATAACTAATGTGTGACATTATAAAAACTGTGCACTTGTAAAAGATTTATTCAAAGCTAGACCAATGTTTGGCTTTTCTGTTAATGGAATAGAGTGTGAAAAATCATTGATAGACTTTCAGATTCCACATTGCAACTAACCTTTGAAAAACTATCACTTGTTAAGTTTTGGTGTAGCATCAAAAAAGGATATCTAAAAAAAAAAAGCATATCTATAATTATCTGAAAAGTCTATTAGAATTGTCTTCTGTTTTTCAACTATCTGTCTGTGTGAGGCTGAATTCTCTTTATGTATCTCACTCAGAATAACCTACTGCAACAGTTTTAATGCAGAAGCGAATATGAGCGCCCATCCGTCTTCCTTGGAACCAGGCACTACGGAGATTTGCAGAAATATAAAACAACGTCACTCTCTCACGAACTTTTGCTTCATTTCAGCAAATGTTTAGTTTTCATTAAAAATAAATTATTTATGTTTACATGGAAGGGGTTTACTGTGATTAAATTAATAAATAAGCAAACATTTTAAACATTCCTCAGTGTTAATTTTTCATATTGTAAATATCAATTGATATAACCCCAGGTGAACAAAAGTTCTTCGGGGCCTCACTAATTTTCTAAGAGTGGAAAGGGTTCCTAAGACTAAAAGTTTGAGGATCACTGACCTGGGGTCAGCAGGGCGCTGTCCATCCCTCTGCAGCATTGGGGCCTCTGAAGGGCTGATCATGTCTTGTCTCCTGGAGTGGGGTCTCTGGGGACCCAGCTGGCACTGCTCTCCATCTGCTCTGCTCCCAGCAGGAGCAGCCTCGGGCTTCCCCCTAGACATTCAAGGGGCACGTGGATTGGAGGTGAGCTAAAATCTGGCTGTGTGACTCGGGCACTTACCTCCCATACCTCAGGGTCCTCCAGCAAACATGCCTGGAAAATCGTCCCTCTCCTTTCTGCTCCACAAGGCTGCTGTAAGTGCAAGCTTGCCCGTGGATGTCCAGCCCATTCTTAGCTTGCACCTGTGCAGGGACGTGGGGACCCGGAAACAGCTGCACCCAAGGCAGATGGGAGGGGCTGGTAGAAAGCTTCCCAGAACAGATGAGGCTGAGCTGGGCTTTGGATTGGAGGAAGCCCAGAGCTGATGGTTAGGGCGGAGGGGCTGGATGCCTTAGTCTGAGAGCAGAGCAGGGCGTGACTTTCCTGGAGAACAGAGCGCAGGTTGGTGTGGGGAGGGGAGGAGAGGAGACTGGGGGCTCAGTAAGTCTGAGGAGGCCGGCAAAGGCAGGGGAATGAGGAGTTGTAGGGGTGTGTGCATTTAGGCTGTGCGCATTACATGCATATTAACAAAGCATGGGGACCCAACACACGAGCCCCTCCTAGCACGTTTGCTTCAGGGACTGTGATGGGCTGCCAAGGGTCCAGCTTTCTGGACCTAGATTTCTCCCAGACAGCTGGTCTCTCATCCTCCTCACTGTCCCAGGAGCTGTCCCCTGTCCTCATTCTGGCCCAATCACAACCCTCTGGAGTGGACAACCCAACTGAAGCCATCTGGCACCCAGCATGGCCCCTTGCCTCAGACTTGGCTGTGGCTGTATCCAAGGGCTGTGTCCGAAGACCCCTGCAGGGTCAGAGTTGGGGGCCTGCTTTCTGCACAGTGCTGGGCACCCTGCCCTTCTGGAAGGGAGACTGAGCATGTTGGGCTGGTGGCTCTCTGAGGGGGTGGACCAGGGTGCTTACACAGAGTCCCCAAGGCTGAGGACTGTCACAGAAGCCCGTGCCGCTGCTTCTTTCTTAAGCCCCTAAATCATCTCCAAAGGCACATAATTAAACCACAAATCAGATAATCTGGGGCTCTGTTTTGTTTTGTTTTGTTTTATCACATTCCACAAATCCCGAGCCGTAAACAGCTAAGCTCTCCCACTCAAATGTCACCCGAGATGACTCACCGTCCTTTCCCAGACCAGCGGGATGCAGCAGTGGGACTCCCGCCAGACCAGACTCAGGGGCAGACCCCCCGGGCCCTGGGCAAGATGCATCCGCACTCCTGCCTCGGTTTCCTCTTCTGTAGAAGGGGAGTGAAAATGGCACCCACCACTCGGGGCTGCTAAGCACAGATGCAGCAAACACTTGGCTATTCTTCTAGGCACCTAGGGCAGCGTGTTTTCTGTTTGTGCCCTTGTGTGTTTATGCAGACCCACAGCGGAGCTGCAGGCTTACCACCAGGACCCAGGCGAGTCATTTGCTCTCTCTGGGCTCAGCCTTCTTGTTGGCAAAAAATGGATCCTTCCTTCCCAGGGTCCGGGTTGCTCTGTACCAGGTGCAAGTGCGAGGACAGGAAAGAATCTAAGCAGAGCACTGGTGCCCTCCCTTAACTGGGCTGGTGGAGCCAGCAGACAGAAGGTGCAGGGCCTGGACTCAGAAAAAAGAAGGAAGGAACAAAAAGGGCTTCTGCCCCAGGGCTGAGCAATGTGGCCAGAAGCTAAGCCAAGGAACAGAGAAGACCAGGAGTGGACGCCTGCAAAGGGGCACAGCTGCAAGAAACAAAGTTAGGCTTTCCTCTCCTATACAGTAATCCTTCCGCCGTATATTCAAACTGGCTAGTACTCGCTCTGAAATGTCACGGAAGTCGGGACGTGACATCTCCCCTGCCGCCAACCTGGTCCAACTTGCTGTCTCTCCTGGACTCAAGCAGCTGCCCCCGGACTGGTCTCCTTGTTTCTGACTCCCCCTCAATGTGGACAGCACATGGGAAACAGGATGACAGTTTGATGTAAATTAGGTCATGCCATTGTGTTACATGTATCTTCTAACCAGTCAGCGAGATACTATTAATAATAGTGAAAGCCTGGGATCAGCCCAAATGCCCACCACTAGGGACTTGTTGGATCAACTTTGGTGCATGCACACAAGAGAGAGCAGTGCAGGGGTACAAGCAATTAAGGAAGAATTCTCTAGGCTAATAGGGAGTTATTGCCAAGACACATTATTAAATTAAAATAAAAACACACAAAAAAAAGAACAATGCTGTAAAAATGTTACTTTTTCTATAGAAATGGAAAAAATGGGAGAAAACAAATGAAACAAAGCAAAAATGAATTAAAATGGTTACCTATGTGGGAGGGAGGGTACGGGAGAGAGAAGATAGAAATCTCTGAAAATACCTCTTTTATAGATTTGATTTTGAAACCGTGTAAATCTTTAAATAATTCTTAAAGATTAAATCAAAAAGAACAAAACCATGAAAATTTGAAAACAACCAGAAATAAACTGTGCTTTAAGTTGGTGGCATATACACACAGAAAAAAATGTTATTATAGTTGGCTTTAAATTCAGTATTTGAGTGTTCCTCCCTAGAGGAATATATCCTAAGTACAAAAGACCTGCATTCAGAGCTCTTGCTCTTAGAAGCAATATTGTTACTTTGAAACCATCTCCTATATACTTGCATGATAGAAACAAGCAGTAATTATATCGATGCCACTGGAGTCAAGATTTCCAGCATAATAGAAAACAGATGCAAATGTAACACAAAAGGAGCCCAGGCATCTTAAACATGAATTGAAAATAGTATGAACTAATGATTTGTTCTCTTTAAAGACATGTTTTCTCTGCATTTCCTAGCTTCGGCCAGTAAAAATGCCCAGAAGCTTTGACAGTCCAGAGCACTGAGCACCTCCACACCTGGATTATGTTCTCTAAACACAACTTCCCACTGGAAGGAATCAGCACTTTTCTGAAAAATGGCTAAGTCCAGTGCTCAGGCAAAAACGTTGCACCATGAGCTGGGGAATGTTGCTATGCTAGAAATCAAGCTCCCAATGGTCATGGTGGTTGTGTCAAAAGGACACAGGGGTGAGGAGAAAACTTGAGCATTGAGAAGAATATGGCTGGCATTGATTGACAGGCACCCATAATTTATAAGGACACTCAAAAGCAAAATAAAAGTCATCGTTGCAAGTGGCTAAGGTAACCACTCATTCCTCTGAAAACTGAAGAAAAAGGGGAAGGAAGAATCAAAATTGATCTTGATTTCCTCTACAAGGTATATTCCAGGTAACCACAGAGTTGATGAAAAAGTGTTTTATAGAAATATGTCTGGTTATAAATTCAGAAGGAGTGATAGAATCGCTAAGTCACCATTTTGCAACCACCAATGAGCCGTGGATCTAGATACTGTCACCAATGGATGCTACAGACGTAGGTGAGGAGTTGATGGGGTCGGTTATGCTGGAGGGGTCAGGCTGCCAGCACCTGGCGCACTTGCAATCTTGACTTAGGTGAGTGGCACGAGCAGAGTTCCTGTGGCTCTTGCTATGATGATAAGAAAGTGCACACACTCACACAAGGGAACCAAAATCTCACCGAATCTCTAGATCTAACTACAATTTATTGGAAGTTCAGAAATTTGAGAAACATTTTAAATGACACAGAAAGGAAGTGATCAGCCAAATTGAAATATTCTTCAGGTCAAATGACCCGATATTTCCACAGCAAGTTTAAAAGCCCCTCCTCGGCCCAAAAAAAGGAGGGAGGACTTGTTACAGATGAAACGAGACTCGAGAGACATTATAACCCAGCGCAGTGTCAACTGATCCTGAGTCAAGCAAATCACATCTACAAAGACACGGTGAGACCAGCAAGGACATTTGCATACGTCAAGAGAACTAAATCAGTTGCCTGAGGTCACTCTTCTAGCAAATGGCAGAGCTGGGACCCAGATAGATCTGGGACACTGACGTCCTTAATGTTCACACAACACCATGACTTATTCCTTGGGTGTATTTTGAATTTAATACAAAAAAAATCTGCTGAAGGAGCCAGCATCTGATAAGGACTGACAGTCGGTGGCTTTCAACAGAGTTTGATGAGTGAATGAGTGAGTGAATGAATGGTCAAACAAATGAACCTGAGCATTTTTGACAGGGGAGCACCCCATGCCATCGGTGCCCACTCTTTCGATAGAACTCGCCCCATCAGGTTCATTTGAGACTCAAAGTGACCCAGACACCCACACATCACTCCAAGCTTCTGAAGCCGCGCAGAGCTGACTTTTCTCTGGAAACAGAATAATCATCATAATGAGGGTGGAAACACAGACCTCATTTCCATGGTTAATTAGAAAGCGGAGATCTCAGTGACTGGAGGGCGTTTTCTGGTTTCTCACGAAGCAGCTCATTCTGCTTCATGTCTCCACACACTATCCCAAGTGGGTATTGACTGTGGGAGAGGAGGAACCCAGAAAAGAGAAGAGAACAGAATGAGTTTGGGGAACAGAGTCATTCCACCCACAAAGCACAGCTCATGTATTCATAGCTGGAAAATGCTGGGGGCTGAGTGGGGAGCTGCGAATCTTGCACGGAAGTATACACAGCACCACCACGGTGACCAAGGGGATGGTTCTTTCATGAGAAAACAGCCAAGAGCTCTGAATTCAGCGATTCCATGAGCAGGATAGAACCAGCAGGCTTTAGTCAAAAGGGATGCTTTTTTTTTTTTTTTTTTTTTCCTGGAGGCAAACACTTCCTATTCAACGGGAGCACCAGCAAAAGCCCAGCCTCTGCCAGGTGGGAATTTACGGTTCGGGGAGGATTCCGTTTCTCAGCCTCCTGAAATGAAGGCAGGCTCTCTGAAGCTACTTGCAAAGCTCCCATCTGGGGACGTCAGCAGCTGGGATGATGTGGGGCAGAGGGCCAGAGCAGCTGCAGACAGGCCACCCGGGAGATGGCGCCGAGCATCCCACTGGCTTGTCAGCCTACCTTCTCTGCCCTGCTCAGCGTGAGCCTCTGGAGTCGGCTCCTGCGCGGCCTGCCCGGAGTGGGCACGGAGTGTGCTCCGCGGATCCGGCCTGTGGGGAATCTGGAGCCATCCTGCAGCCAGCAGTATGACTGAGGCACAGTGCGGGAAGACGAGGCTTCAGAGAGGAGAAGCTCAGGCCCGAGAATATCCCCAGGGTTGGAGAACGATGCTGCAGTGGATTTGCCTTTCAGCCTGCATCTCCCAGAGCCTCCCAGGGCTCCAGGGTGGCCGTCTGCAGCCGACCTGCACTTGGTTATCTTCATTCACTTTTATTCATGCAGGA
Organism: Equus przewalskii; assembly: GCF_037783145.1. Taxonomy (NCBI): domain Eukaryota; kingdom Metazoa; phylum Chordata; class Mammalia; order Perissodactyla; family Equidae; genus Equus; species Equus przewalskii. Next base: position 44,278,361 of record NC_091859.1, read on the forward strand.
GAGAGGGGTGGAAAGCTCTGGGCATCTCCTCCTGTGATGACAAGGATGGCAGAGGCCTGCAGCCCTCAGTCTCCGTGGGATGTGGAAGGCGGAGTGTTCCACCTACAGACACCAGGTCAGAGGGCTCTGACTCCTGCTCGCCAGGCTGTGACTGGCCTGGAGGAGCCACATTCTCACCCAGAACTGCAGAGCAGACTCCTGGTCTGCTGGATGTCCCCTGCCTGCCCACCAGATCAGAGCCAGACGGAGGATGATGCTCCTGTCCCCTTCTGTCCCCACCTGTCCCCAGGTGCAGCAGCCACCTGGTGGCCTCTCCCTGCAGCCAGCTTCATGCCAGTGGCCACCCTGCTGGCCACGCCTGCCCCACCCCCTGTCTTCATCGGGAGGAGTCTGCCTTCTTCCCAGCCTCCCTGCCTGCATAGGTTCCACTTGAAGCCAGGGCTGCCGGCCGGGCACGTCCCCGACCCGAGGGAACTAGAGCCTCTGCAGGCTGCCCACTACCCCTCAGCCCTCTCTGGCCCCAGGCTTATTTCAGAATAAGACTGAGCGGGCCTGTCATTTCAATCCTGCAGACAGTGCCTTGAGCCCAGCACTGTCCCAGGTGCTGGGGGAACAAAGATGGGCCGCCAGTCTACAGGGGAAACTGAGGGTGCAGGGTGACCTTCATGGACAGGTGCAAAGGTCAGGAGCAGGGCATGGTCGGTGCGCTCTGGGAAGGCCAGGAAGGGCTCCTGGAAGAGGTCGCATGGAGTGGAACTGTAAAGAGCTGGGGCTTGGCACACACCAAGTGACCAAGGACACTTGGCTTGGCTCCCGAAGCCCTGAGTTCAAATCCTGACAGTCTCTGCTTAGAAAGGGCAGACTCTCACAGGCTCTTGTTGGTGAACTCCTTGATAATAGGAGGTCAGAGAGGGTGTTTGTGTCTTTAAAATTAACACAGCACAAACCGCGCACATGGCACAGGGCCTGTGAGTGCCAGCAGCCTCGGGGAGCGGAGCTGGGTGACTCCTGTGGCGGAAGGTGCACATGGAAGTGCCCCCGCCATCCTGGATGTGAGCAGCAGCCCTCCCCTCCTCCACCACGTTCACAGCCCAGAGCTCAGATGACCACACACAGCGTGTCTCTTCCTGCATTTTCGGTAGGTTGGGAAAAAATAACTCCCTAGTTCGACCTCAGAATTAACAAAGCCACGCAAGCTGCAATAACAAGCTATGATTTAAATCTACTGCAAGGGCAAAACAACTAAACCACTGATAACGGGAAAAGGGACGTGCAGAATCGGGCACTCATTTTTGGTGGGAACGTAAACTGGAAACTGTTTTTGGGAGCAATTTGAAAGCACACATCAACAAACAGAAGCCACGGGAGACATTTCGCTTTGAAGAGTCCGTCTCACAGAAACGTAGCGTGCTTGGAAATGAATGCGTAAGCGTGTGCATGCCGACGCTGTTTTTAATAGAAAAAAGTGAAAAAAGAAAAGCAGTTAATGGAAATGGTGTCTCTTGGCCGTGAAAGAAGAAAGTGGGTCTGCGCGCAGTGACCCACTGGCATGCCTGCCTTCTCTGCAGGGAGCGAAGCCAAGAGAGTAACAGTTTTGTTTTGATGCCACCTCATTAAAAAAAGGTGTGTGTGTGTGTTAATATGTGAATAGGAGAAAAAATAGATCTCCTTGTTAACAAGGATTGCTTCCAGGAACGCGTATAGGGCGGGGTGTAAGTTTCTGTATTTTGTGGATGTTTTTTAATCAACTGTGACTACTTTTATAATTAAAAAAAAAAAGCTGGGGAAAAAAAAAGTCTTCCATGCTGAGGTACACACTGTCTGCTGATTCAGATAATCAAGTAAATGAGTAGTTTGTCTTTATCTAATTTGCTTAAAATGAGAACAACTTGAGGAACGAGGAACGGCTCACACCAGGATGGAGGGGCTGCTTGAGGGGATGCTGGGAGCTCTCCGCACGCGTCGACCCACCCTTCCCAGAGCAGCGCCACCAGGCCTGTGCTGTCATGATCCCCATGTGCAAGATGGGGAAATCAAGGCACAGAGAGCAGGGAACTGCCCAGATGGTGGGAGGCAGGGCTGAGACTTGAACAGCAAGCTCTGAACTCCTGCCCCCGGGGGTGCATTCAAGAACCCCCACATCTCCCAACTACAAGCCACCCCTCCAGGAGCCGGTCCCTGCTCCCCACTCCCCACCACCCGCTTCTGGGTGGAGGAAGTCCCCCTCCGGCCAGGCTTCTCTTTCTTGCCACCTGCTGCAGACATCCTTGGAGGACTGGGGAACCCAGTGAGTCACCCTCCCCTCCGGCTTTTAACTTGGTGGGAGGAGCCAAATCAGGCTAAACCTTTACTAACAAAACCCCGGTGGCGTTGAATGGTGGAGCTTCTGGTCTGTTGCTAGTGTCCGTGGGCGAGCTTCAGCCCTGAAGCCAGTGGCCCCGGTCCCTGAGTTGAAGACAGCCAGTGCCCGTGAAGATGCTGACCGTCCCTGCAGTGCAGAGATCAGGGTGTCTGCTGCAGTCCGTACTTGCCAGCTCAGTTCTGCCTCGGGAGGCTCCACGACGGGCCCTCGCTGTCCCACAAGGTCTCCAGGGACATGCCAACGAGCTCCAATGACAACAAGGTGAACAGTGCCCTCCCGCAGAGCAGTGGCAGCCCTTCCAATTATTGTGTTTTCTCAATAAAAGAAAATAAAAGAAAAATTAAAATCCTCATTGAAATTTCCTTTCCCTTGTAAATTAGAGCCCAAAGAAATGAAAACCCGCCCTTCTTTCCTCCCCGGTTGCTGACTCTGCTAAGGGTACCCCGGTGCCTACTCCTAGGACTGGCGGGCACGGCTGCTACCGTACCTGCAGATCCCGGCAGCCCCAGCCCAGCCTCGCGCTCGGCTCGCAGGGCCAGGCTGGAGCCGCGAGACGCCAAGAGGTGTGAGATCCCGCAGCCCGGCCCTCGAGCAGCCCTGAGTCCTTGCAGCCTGGGGGCCGAGACCTCTGCCAGGGCTCCAGGCTAGCTCACCCCAAGCAGCAGGCGAGACCCAGGGGCCCAGGGTCCTGGAAAGGCCCTGCGGGGGCTGCTCCTCTGCAGAGCCCTGCTGCCCGCCAGACTTGGGGGCCTCCCAGCCTTGGGTAAGGACACGACTTCACAGGTGCCCGGCCTCACCTCTGCCCTCTCTCCTCTGGCCGTGGAGTGTGACCTCAGGTCACTGCCCCTCCCTGTCACCTGCCTCCCTCCAGCTGGCCCAGACCTGGGCTTGAGGATGCTCACTTCTTAGGTCGACTCCAGTCTGTCTTCACTGTGACCCAGGTAGTGCTGAGTGCCCAGTCCCAGTCTCCTCCTCCTGCTCCCATCCTGGTGTTTCTTGGACTCCCGACTCTGCCTGCACACGCAGCCTGTGTGAGCCTGTGAGGAAGCAGGTCTTTGGGACTAGGAGGGAGAGCTTGGTCCATCTCTGGGTATAAAAGAGGAACTTCCACCTTCCAGAGGTCTTAGAAAGCGCCCTCCGACCCTCCTCTCTGCCGCCCACGTCTCCACGAGAGGGAGTGACGGATGCATCAGAATGCCTGATTTGGCCAAAGCATGGGGAGTGCCTCCCATGGACCACGCGGACTCGGCCCCGAACCTCCGCGCCAAGCTCAGCGGAGCCTGCTCTGCCCTGGAGGGGAGACTCCCGTCTCCCAGAGCTTCCTCTCACTGGAGGAAAAGCAGAAACAGGCCGCGTCCTCAGTCCCAACCTCATTCTCTGAACCTGAGTAGGGGAGAAGCTGGCGTTCTCATCCTGGTCTCACTGCTTCCATTTCTCATTTGGGCCCTGACTCAGAGAGAGGACGGCTGTGGTCAATCCATCTTTTGCCCTGAAAACCCCAACACGCACCTTTGTCCCCCTTTTATGTGTCTTAAACCTCATTTTGGCCTCAAGGGAAGAATTGCAGAGGTAGAATTCAGAAGCTCTTTGAGGACCAAGGCCCAGCACTAACACGGGGAGTCCTTGAGCACCTCCCGGCCCCTCTGCCCTCGGCCGTCCTGTCTGTGAAATGAGGGTTCAGACGAGCGCTCACTGCTGCTCCATCTGCCCAGAGGAATCCCTCTGGGGCACCCTGACAGATGGCCCGTCAGCCTCTGCCATCTCTGCCAGCAGCACTGCTCGCCGCCCCAGGAGGCGGCTCCCTCCATGGTCAACGGCTCTTGTCAGAACGTCTGTCCTTAAATCCAGCCAAAAATCTGCCTCCGTGTCACCTCCGCCCAGTGGATCTCCTGCTGGGGCAATGGAGGGAGACCTCCTCCTCCCAGGAGAGGCATTAGGGGGCTCAGGAGAGCTCTCCATTCTCAGACAGCCTGACGCTCTCCATCCGACCAGCAGGCCAGGCAGCCTGCACAGTACACGCGCTGCTGGTCACTCTGCCCTGGACGTCTTCCTCTAGCCATTGTCCCCCGGGAGGAAGGGTGACGGGGCCATGACTATGGCTGCAGACAATGAATGCGCCCGGCTCTTCCTGGGCTCGGCCCTGCTGTTGGGGGGGGGGCAGCCTGTCTACAGTGTAGACACGGAGCCAGCCCAGCTCAGGCCCGAGGCCGGGGCTTCCTGACCGGCGCGTCAGCCTGGCCCTCCCACATCAGCCCGCATACTTGTCTGGTTGACTTTTTTTTTTAAACCAGTGAGCAGGACTTCACACTTAACCTCGGTAAATTCCATCTTGTTCACTTCAGTCCATTGTTGCAGCTTGTCAAGAGGCTTTTTGTACCCAGAGTATTTCTTCCACCACGTTAGCCGTCCCTCTGAGCTTTGATCTGCAAATTTGACACGCAGGCCTGTTACACCTTCAACCAAGTCATTGATGGAAACGGGGGACAGGGCCAGGGCGAGGACGGGGCGCGCCGCTGGAGGCATCCCTCCTCCTCGACACTGATCCACTAATCAATACACTCGGGCACCTCTGTTCCGGCAGCTCTGCAGCTACCTGACGGCAGAGCCATCCTGTCCGGCCCACAGCGACAGAGCGCGAACTTCACAGTCTCCCCTGCAGCCCACCTGGCCTGGCCACTGGCACCTGGCAAAGCCTCAGGGTCCTGCTGGATGCGTCTTCCCACCACGCACCCTCGCAAACATCACTGTGGTCTGCCATCTTTACTGGCACCACCTCTGTTCTTTGTCCTCGTCACTCCATGCTCCCTCATGGCCGTGTCTGGAACTCTTCAAGTCTCAGCTCACGCTCTGCCCTTCCAAGGACCCACCCACCCATCAGGAGCAACTCCCCTTAGCCACCCTTGGCTCGTCTGGCCTTCCAGATGGCCCCTTGCTCTAGGGTGGAAGACCCACAGGACGGCTCTCATGGCATCGGGTAGGGCTTCTGTGACTAATTCATCTCTGGCTCATCATCCCCACGTCCAGCGTAGAGCCCATGCTTCTCACTCAACCATGTCTTTGCAGTCTTGTCTGGACTCCACAGGGCTCCCGTCAATACGCTATGGCTCGTTTGGCCACATGTGACCTGCTGCCTGTTTTTCTGGGGACTGTGATTAAGAATTTCTTTTTTTACATCTTTAAATGGTTGGGAAATATTATAAATGATAATATTTCCTGATACCTGAAAATGATATGGAATTCAAGTGTCAGTGTTCGTAAATAAAGTCCTGTTGGAAGGCGGCCACGATCGTGGGTTCATGTCTTGCCTGTGGCTCCTTTCACACGGCACGGCTGAGGTGAGCAGTGGAGGCAGGGGCTGCCCACCCACAGAACTGAAACTGTGGCCTCGCCAGCCCCTACAGGAAAAGTCTGTTGACCCCTCTCGGAGGAAGATGGGCCCAGAGTAGGGCAGAGCAAACCTCCATGGACTGAACCCATGCATTTGTTCAAGGGGTATCGATTTGTAGCCAGTCCGTGCTGGGCAAGAAACTAACGGGGGTGATTCAAGGAAATGACATTTAACTGGGGGCAAGAGACAAAAGAACAAGGAAACACACAAAATCATTCTATATTATGTAAAAGAGGCATAAAATCACAGGGAGGGAGCATGGTGCAGAGCAAAGGACCTGGGGAGGTAGGGTGGCTAGTGAAGGCATTGGAAAGGGAAGCCGTGAAAGAGTGGAGGGCTGCCTGGAGGAGGGGAGAAGGAGGGGCGGGCTTGCATATCAGATCAGCTGGCAGGTGCCACTGTAGCCACACTGGATGCTGGAGAGGCAGTGCGGGGCAGACTGGAGGCCCCACAGGGTGAAGAGCTGGGCTTTACAGCAAGTGAGGAGAAGCCATGTGACCTGATTTACATTCGGAGACACAATGGGCAGATGTACCAATAAGCACCAAGGGCCGTGCACGTGGCAGAGAGAAGAGCTGGCAGTTCTGTCTCCAGGACACACTCGTGTTACAGCGAGCTCTCTGAAGTGTTGGGACCTGGAGGCTAGGAGCCACGGTTTCTCCACAAACACAGAAAAATCTCCTGCCTCTCCCCCTGACGTTCATCCAGGCTCCATTCATCTTCCTTTCTCCCCTCCCTCCCCTCCCTCCTCCAACTAGTCAGATTGCTCTGTGCCCCGCCTGTGACAGGAGCTCTGGGATGGGCAGGGAACATCCAAGCACCCCCTTACATGTGAGAGGGGTTGGCTCTAAGTGGGAGATGCCCACGTGTGCTTGCACACACACACGCATGGTCTGGGACAGCAGGGCCTCTGCACACTTGGAAGTGAGGACGCGATGTCCTTCTGTTTGTAGAAGAGGAAGTATGGATAGGCTAAGCCCTTTGCCCGAGACAGCACCACTAGGAGGTGACAAAGAAGGGTTTAAACCCAGGACGCCCTCCGGGCCCAGGGCCTACAGCTCCTAGGATCCCAAACACTCAGGGCCACATCAGTGCAGCGGCACACGTGGCTCCTCTGGGCACAGAAGCACACCATCCTGCCTCTGTTCAGTCCTGGCCACACTGTGACCAGCAGGGAGCCCTGGGGTGACTGAGGCAGGCAGGCACTGTGGTTGGGGCCCTCGGACCGATGCGGGCCACCTGGCTGGGCCCCAGTGGGTCCTTCATCCTCCAGGGGGCTCAGCTTGGCTCGGAAGCTGTGGTGACACATGATGCCCTTACTGTGCGCACTGGATTAGTGTCCAGTTTGCAACTAGGCTGGAAGCTGGGGCAGCACCTGCTTCCTTCGTTGGCCTGAAACAGCCCGGCCATCCGGCTAAGCTTCAGTGACCTGCTGGCTTGAGCAGTCCCCATTCAGCCCTGGCCAGCCGGACAGTCCCTGAGCTCAGTCAGGATCACACTGTAGACGGAAGGATGGAGATTCAGCAAGGACTGACCCAATCCGAAGCCGAACAGAGCCAGCCTTAGCCCAGAGTCCCTCAGCCCAGCAGCAGGACAGGACAGAGGTGACCGGAGACGCCCAGGAGGGAAGGTAGCACAACTCGGCCTGTCCACTGCTCTGACAAGGACAGATGGCCACTAAGTGGCTTTCTCTGGAGCTGGAGCCCAGAGGACTTGGGTGATAGCTGGAATTTGATCTTGAGCAGCCACCAGCCCTGTTCCTCAGTGACCAGTGTGGCCCGTGGGGAGGAGCTGCCCCTCTTCCAAACGAGAGAGGCTGCAGGGATGCGGGTCTTGCGCCATGCCCCCCCCTTACAGTGTTCACTATGTCCCCTTCCATATGGCCTTCCGCATGATTCAAGGACATCAGCACACATCTTAAGTGTCCCTCTGTGCTCATGCCTGAGCCAGGAGAACAGGGGACAGAGATGCCACATGCACACAGAGAAAAGAGGGTGCAGGGTGGGGAGCAACCACTGCCCATGTCCCTGTGAAAGGGTGTCCCATGCGGCACCACCTCATCCGCCCGCCTGCTGGCGATGGCCACAACTCCCCACACTGTGCTCAGCAAACCCTTCCTCATGCAGTCACAGCCACAATGCCGGGCACGCAGCCTGCCACATGCCAGGTGTCTCTCTCCACAATTCTATGAGGATAAGGAATATTTCTGTTTTCTTTACGGCTCTATCTCTAGCGTCTAAAACACAGAGCAGGCACTGTGGAAGGATTAAGGAAAGAATGAACTGATCTAACCCTTGATTGCAGAACTAACTGAAGGAAAGCTCACAGTCATGCCTGCAGTGTCGGCTTAAATGACAAACACCATTTGTCCGTTTGGAATCTGACCTACTTAGGGAGATTCACAGGGGACACTACAGACTCTGCTTTCAAATCACATCGTCGGAGACCCTGACATTCAAAGCCTTTGTTCTCTGTGTTTCTCCTGTTCTGTTATCCTTCTCCCCTAACTATGTCTTTGCTTGTCAAGCTGGCTGGGTTGATGCCTGGTTCATCGCCATTAACACAGAATCTCGTACAAACCTAGGACCCTGACATACCAGACCCTCAATGGAGAGTGCACACATCTCCAAGTCATCTCAGACCTCTCAACACAGCTCACAGATCTGCTCTGCCCTCACCAAGGGCAGCTCCTACGTATCCAGCTGCGGAAGGTCATCTCTCCTTGAGTGACTTGTGCACTCCAGGCTTAGTCAGTGCACAAGTGTCCATATAGCTTCTCTTTTCCACTGAAGAGTATCCTTCACAGATGCAGAATTCAAAACTGCAGGCATCCCATGACTTTTCTTCTGCCCAAGATGCCAGGCCAGGCATCGATTGGTCTTTACATCTTTTTCCTTATAGTAACCCAAACTGAAGCTAAGTCACTTCGTTCCTGGATGACACAAATCCTTTCCAAATCAGGGTGCTCCCAATTCTCTCTGCTCTTAGAGATCCTGCATTTGGCTTCTGAATTAATCCATGCAAGGCAACACCTCCACTGTTCATTCTCTCTCAGGAGAACCAGGAAAATAATAGGAAAGAGTAGAATGAGATCAACAGAGAAGCACTTCTGGAATGATGGGGTAAGGACTACTCCATAAAAGCAATGAGAACACTGGACAAATTTGTCAAAATCAACCTTTTCAGAACTCTGCAAATTAAACAAAACCTTGCAACAACTGAAGAAATATCTTTCAGGAATGAATGGTTGAATCTGAGTAATAATAGTGAACTTTGTGGCCTTTTGAATTGCATTTATTCCCACCTCTCTCTCCCCAGCTCCATAGTAGCTTTAGAAAGCAATAGCACTATAACCATGGGGTATGAGGCAGAGTTCTCCAGAGAAACATGACCAATAGTGTGTGTGTGTGTATATATATATATCCTATATATAATTTCTGTATATAAAATATACAGAAATAGATTTATTATAAGGAATTGGCTCACATAATTATGGAGGCTGAGAAGTCCCAAGATCTGCAATTGGCAAGCTAGAGACCCAGGAAAGTCAAGCCAGCAGAACCTGGCAGCCACTAGAGGGGACAGAATGAGTTTGGAATTCCCCCAAAAGCTCTAAAGCTGGAGAACTACCACTATTTGACCTGTCTGACAGTTAACTGGAAATTACCACCCAAAAGGCTTGTCTTTATTTGATCTGACCCAGAACTCACTCTAGGCAAACAAGCTATATGCCCAGGGTGTTTGTCAAAAACAATCAACAGCAACTGTTTACCATGGCAGCTCCCTGAGGCAGTGGTCCCAGTTTGAGAACATAGAGACTGCCTAAAAATCCTAAAAGGAAAATTCAGGGACTGAGATGTCCAAAGGGGCTTTGAAAAACTTTGAAATATTCCTGGGAATCTAGCAGTTCACACACATATACAGCGCTGTGCACAAGCCCAGGAAAGACCTGAGAAGAACCCAACATCTCCCTTGACTGACCTGGAAGCTCTGTGCAAACAGGGAGTGAAGGTTGAGGCAGGGTTGTAAACAGTCTGCAAAACAATCAAAAGTGGACCCTGAAAGACACACAGAGCCCCTCAGCAAAGGCTGGGAGACATACCGAATGAAGGCATTTAGGGAAATCTATGTCTAAACATTAGTTGACAACTAAACTAGTCAAGGAGTGACTTCAGTGGCCACACACAACAAAGAATACAAACTGTACAGAAATAGTTTGGGAAGGTCACTAAACAAGCAGCTGAAACAACAGCAACAAACATGGAGGGTGAGGGGCAATCTGATTTTCAGAGTTGCTACATTATATTATTTAAAACGTACAGTTTTCAGCAAAAAATTTTGAGACACACAAGGAAACAGGAATGTATGGCTGATACACAGAGGTGGAGAAGCGGTCAATAGAAACTCTCTCTAAGGAGCTCAGACACTGGATTTACTAGAGACAGACTCTAAACCAGGTTCCATAATAAAGCAGACACAGACATCAAAAGAAAAGAAAACTAAGACCAATATTCTTTATGAATATAGGTATAAGGATCCTGAATGAAATACTGAGTAAACTTAAACTTGTGACACATAAAAAGGATCATACACCATGACCAAGTGGGATTTCACTGTTAGTTAAATATTTGAAGATCAACCAATATAATGACACCATATCAATAGAATAAAGGACAAAACAACATGGCATTTCATCACATGAAGAAAAAGCATTGACAAATTCCAACACACTTTCATGATAAAAAACATCCAAGAAACAAGGAGTAGAAACTCCCTTATCTTAATAAAAGATATACCAAAATCTCACAGCTAACTTTATGCTTTATGATGAAATACTGCTTAAGATCAGGAACAAGACAATGACCTCTGCTCTCACCACTTCTATGTGACATTTTTTGGAGGTTCTAATCAGGGTAATTAGGCAAGAAAAAGCAATAAATAGTATCCAAGTTGGAAAGGAGGAAATAAAATCATCTCTATTTAAAGATAACATGATCATGCATATTGTAAATCCTAAGGACCCCATACATACAGACAAAAACTATTAAAATTTATAAACAAGTCAACAAGGTTGCAGAGTATATGATCAATACATAAAAATCAATTGTATTTCTATACACTTGTAATGAACAATCAAAAAATAAAATTTGAAAAATAAGTCCACTTACAACAGTAGGAAAAAAGAATAGACTACTTAGGAATATATTAACAAAGGAAGTGCAAAACTTGTGCATGGAAAACCACGAAATGCTGAAAAAAATTAAGACAGAACTAAATAAATGAAAAATATTACTTATCCTTGAATGAGAAGACTGAATATTAAGATGACAACATTCCCCAAACTGGTCTACAGATTTAACCTAATTCCTATCAAAAGCCCAAATGCCTTTTTTTTGCAGAAACTTACAAGCCAATCCTAAAATTCATATGGATATACAAGTGGCCTAGAATAATGAAAACAATCTTGAAAAGGAAAACAAAGTTGAAGGACTTACATTTCTCTAATTCAAAACTTACTACAAAGCTACAATAATCAATATAGGCGTGGTACTAGCATAAGGGTAGAACTATAAGTCAATAGAATAGAATTGAGAGTACAGAAACAAACCTTTGCAATTATGGTCAATTTTTGACAAATATGCAAGACCATTCATTAGGGAAAGAATAGTCATTTCAAAAACGGTGCAGGAACAAGTAGTGTCCACATGCAAAAGAATGATGTTGGACTCCCTACCTCACACCACATACAAACATTACCTCACTGTAGACCCAAGATTTTGACTTTTATAAGTAAGACCATTAGTTCTCACTAGAACTAAAACTATAACACTCTTAAAAGAAAACATAGAAATAAAACTTTGTGATCTTGGTTTAGGCAATTGTTTCCTAGATATCACAACAAACTGGACTTCACCAAAATTAAAACCTTTTGTGGTTCAAAAGACACCATCAAGTAAGTTAAAAGACAACCTATGGAATGAGAGAAAGTATTTGGAAACTATATATCTGATAAAAGACATGTATTCAAAATATGAAAACAACTCTTACAACTGAACAATAAAAATATAAATAAATCAATTTAAAAGTGGGCAAATGATTTGAATAGATATTTCTCCACAGAAGATAAGTAAATGGTGGATAAGCATGTGAAAAGATGCCCAACATTGTCAGTCATTAGAGAAAATGCAAATCCAAAACACAAGATACTACTTCACATCCACTAGTTTGGTTAAAATAAAAAAAAAAGACAGATGATAGCAAACGTTGGCAAAGATGTGGAGAAATCGTAATCATTGAACATTGCTGGTGAGATTTTAAAATGGTAAAGTCACTAGGAAAGAGCTTGGCTGTTTCTCAAAATATTAAACATAGAGCTACCAAATGACCCAGCAAAGTGGAAGCATCCACATATCCCTCAGTTGGACAAAGGATAAATAAAATGCAGCATGTACATATGATGCCATACTTTTCAGCCATGAGAAAAGAACAAAGTACTGACACAGGTATCAACATAAACGAACCTTGAATGCCTTACGCTGATTGAAAGAAGTCAGTCACCCAAGGTCACATTGTATGATTCTGCTGACCTGGAATGTCTAGAATTGGCAAATCCATAGAGACAGAAAGTGGATCAGTGGTTTCCAGGCGCTGAGAGGTGGGAGGCTGACTGCCAATGGTACAGGGTTTCTTTTCAGGGCGATGGAAATGCTCCTTAATTATATAGAGGTGATTATACGCGGCTCTGTGAATACGCTGAAACCCACTGAACTGTGCACATCGAGTGTTGTTTATGATTTGTGAATTGTAACTGAATTCCATTATAAATTACATCACATAAATTACACTACAAAATGAAGTTAGATCTTCAGCGTGCTGTAAACTGTGCAAATAAACTTTGTACGTATGGATGAAGGGAAACTTGAAAGAAAACGTCACTTTACCACCGAGACTCTTCCAGATCATCCACTTTGCTTTCCTCTGTGGTGCCTATCATCCTCTGACAGCCCACATACAGTAAAGCCCAATCACAGGTGAGGTCCAAGGACTCAGGTGTGTGAGCTGCCAGGATCACAGTACGGGGAAGTACCGGGAAGGTAAAGGATAATGGATGAGTCTGTACAGGTAGCCATCTTGGTATCTGGAGTCCACTGCACAACTTGCGCCCCTCCTAAACCCCACTTAAGTCTGGCACCATCCGGCAGTGCCTGTCAATTGTGGCTTAAATATCAGTAGGGATGATTTGGGACCCTGTGACGTGTTAGTCTTGGTTTCTCAGAGAACAGAACCAACAGGACATATATGGCTTATTATAAGGAATCGGCTCGCAGGATTATGGATGTGGGAAGGTCCCAAGATCTTCAGGGTGAGTTGGCAAGGTAGAAACCCAGGACAGTCCAGCCTGAATCCAAAGGCCTGAGAACCAGGAGACACATGGTGTAGTTCTAGTCTGAAGGTGGGAAAATAATTGACGCCCAGCTTCAAAGGCCATCTGGCAAGAGGAATCCCCTTTGACTTGGGGAACAGTCAGCCTTTTTATTCTATTCAGGCCTTCAACTGATTGGATGAGGTCTGCCCACATTGGGGAGGGCAATATGCTCTACTCAGTCTACTGATTTTTATGTTAATCTCCTCCAAAAACACCTTTACAGAAACACCCAGAGTCATGTTTGACCTAATATCTGGGCACCTTGTGGCCCAGTCAAGTTGACACATAAAAGTTAACCATCACGTGTGGTCACCCTGTATTCCTAGCACAGTGGCGTCAGCCCTGGGAATATCCTGGTGGGTTGGCACAGGTTCTGGCTGCTCAAACCAGGGAGATCAGACCCAGAGAATCCCACCTTCTGCTCCCTGTCCTGGATGGAGCTGCCACACATTTTCCCACCTGGCTTGTCCATTTCTCCCTGTTTGCGAAAGCTAAGAAGTTCAGTCCATTCCTACTTGCGAACGGAAGCTGGGTAGGAGATGAGAGCCAGTGTCCAATTCCCTGACATTTGTCTTGTGTTGTGATTGGATCTGCTGCTGTGTAGCTTTACACATTTGCTGGCATATTCATCTATATCGTTTCATCCAGCTTCTCATTTCTGGAGGTGCATGACATCATCCCTTCTTATTTTCTCACTATTCTATTTCTTCCGCCTGGAGCAGTGCATGATATAAGTTGGTATTTAATAATTTTTTGAGCAAATAGAACAAACCAAAATATATAAGAAAATTTAAGTATAAATACAATAAACCCATTAGCCACAGTTGAGTTTTTGTTTTTTGTTGTAATCCGTATATGAGCTACATTCTTCCGGCTCCCACCCACCAAAGCCCAACTCCACGAGCTCTGAGAAGTCACGGCCTCCCACCAGGTCTGTCAGTTCTGGGGCTCATTCTCTCCTGATCTGCTCCGTTCTTTGTTCTTGAATCCAAGAGTGTGATCTGTTTGGCCCTCCCCATCCTGACTCATAAACCCACTCACCCGGCATGTCGAGAACTTAGCTGCTGAGGGAGCCTGGGGACAGTGGAGGGCAGAAGACAGTGGGGCACTCAGTTCTACCCTCTGCAGGTTTGCACTTCTCTTCGCCTCCCATCCAGCTCTTCACTCCTCACACCTGTGTGAACCCCCTAGAACCCTCTAGAACATTCTGATTCTTTTCCTTCTGCTCTCCAGAACAGAACTGCCTCCCACTCACTATCCCCAAGCCAGCCCAGCAAGGTCTCAGCAGAGAAAGACCCCTTTCTGTAACAGGACCCATTTCCTGTGGCAGATATTTAGAGTTACTATTAGTTTTTTTCCTATCACACTATTTTGGTCCATTTCTGTATTTTCCAATTTATTCACAGTGGATGCATATTACTGTGTATTTAGGAAACAATAAGTACTATTTTTAAAATTCAAGAAAGGCCCTCTGCTACTTAAGTAATTTGCCCAGGTTTAGTCAGTGGTGGGGAAAAAATGTGCAGAAGGCAGCTGGCTCCACCGCCTGAGGCCGCGGTCCCCAGGACTCTGCCCGCCTCCCACACCGACTTTCTCTTCCATCCAGGCATTTCCCACGTGATGCCTGGCTCCTCCATGGAGGCACCAGTTCCTTAGCCAGCCCAGTTGCAACGCTTATAGCTGTCCTCCGCTCCTCGATGCAGCACACCCCAACATCAATTCATCAGCAAGATGGGCAATTGAGACTTTCATAGGTCCCCTCTGTCACCAGAGGCTCCATCCTCGCTCTCTCATTCCGAACCCAGGTGACGCCTCTTAGACGGAAGCCTCCTTGCTTCCGGTCCCTGCTCTTTTGTCTATGCTGCCCATTGCCTGGAAGTCCGGTCTTCTTCCAAACCCTGTGATGGATCCTTTTTCCCATGAGGTAGCCCTCAAACCCCCACACAGCCCTGAGCCCTCTGGATCTGGCTGTGCTGCCTGCCCCAAGCATCCCTACTGGGTGCTCTCGCCCAAATCCACAGAACGTCCATCAGGATCTGTCACGCCCTCGTGCCCAGCGGCCCTGCAGATGGTGGTCTCTGCCTGGAACACTCCTCTTGCACCTTCCACCTTCTGAAACGTAAACCTTTCATAAGGCTGAGCTGAAATGTCCGAACTTCCACAATTGTTTTTCAGTTGTCCAGCCAGAAGTAATTCATCCGCACGCTGTAATCTGTGTCTAGCAGAGAGATCCTCCCTCTGGCTGTGGAGTATTGTTTCTGGGCCCGTGTAGCTGGCCGTCCTGAGAGCACAACCCCCTCTCACTGGCCTGGCACACACCAGTTTGGGTGGCTCAGGGCAGGGTCAAGGCTGCCAGCTGGACAGGTTCGCAGACCTGCTGGCTGAGACGCCCCGCATGCCCTTCCTTCTTCTCTTGGACCGAAGGGCAGAACCAGGCGCTGTGACTTCCGCAAATGCGGGCCACGTTTTCAAGAAACCAGCTATGGCCCTAACTGGGACCCCCCTCTGAATCTCTGTAGTGTCCACCCTCCCACTTTGGCATATTCATGTCTGTACTTCCTCAGAGATTCCAACCCCATTTCTCCTCATCCCCACATCTCAGCACACTTTGGGAACTGCGTAGGTGCTTAATAAACGCTCTCGGATAAAAAGGATTAGATAATTTATGAGCAGAGATAGAGAATAATTGCCGACGAGAGTTACGTCCTAATAATGCAGGCAGCTCTGAGTTCGTCTTGAAGTTTTTCTCTTGACCTGATTCTTGTCAGGGGGATCATAAAATCAAAGGTCGGCCTCATTAGCTGGATGGTGCTGAGCTGTGACAGCTCCATGGCGGCTGGGGAGGCCCAATTCCACAGAGCAGAAATGCCCGTCCAGTGGCTCTTTCATCCACGGAGTGAGCAAGCAGGAAAGGGAGCCCGTGGACCTTGGGTGGTGACGTCTCTCTCAGTTTCTCTCGTGTCCCCACCTTCACGTGGCATGGCTGGGGCTCTTCCCTTCACGTGAACGTTACTTCCAGCATCTGGATATGGCTCTTCCCTCTTTACATGGAGACACCAGGCTCCCTTTTCAATGCTCGTTCTCTGACCCTTCACGTGAGGTGCCCGACAGCTGGGGTTGTGTTCTACAGGATTGGCAAATGCACATTTCACCACTTAGAAATTTTCTGGAAGCTTCTCAAAGGAGGGTCAAGTGTCTGATTCAGGCATGTATCCAAACACATGATAAAGGATTGGTAGATATGCAGGTTAACCATTTTCTTTCCTAAGTACTAACTACCCCTTTCTCACTCATTTACATAAAATTCCCTTTTGCCCAAGCACCTGCTCTGTCTCCTTTGTGGGGACAGCCCCCACCTGCTCTGCTCACCAAAGCCGCCAGCCTGGCTTGGAGGCCACTGCCTCTGCTTAGCTCTCTGCACCCTCCCGGCTCATTAACTGTTTGTGACAATTAACGGCATGTACATTTGGTGCCAGCACTGTTCGTGAGCTCATGAATAACAATATACTGCGAGTAGATCTCTCTCCCTTGGTCGACTGGGAGCGCTTGACAGCGGGGTCTCTGGGACCCGTTTCGGCTCCCAAGCACTTTGCACAGTGCCTGGCCCATTCTATCTCTTGGTGAAGTTGCTTATGGAAGGAAGAAGGGGAGGGCAGGAAGGGCGGAGAGAAGGGAGGTGGGAGGGGAGAGGAGAGATGCAGGGAAGGAAGGAGGGTAGGAGGAGAGAAGAAGAAAGATGGAGGGAAGGATGCAAAGAGGGAAGGAAAGAATGAGGCCTGAAAAGTATGAAGGAGAGAAGGAAGGAGGGAGGGAAGGGAGGAGGGAGGGAAGGGAAGAGGGAGGGAGGGAATGAGGAAGAGAAGGAGGGATGGAGGAAGGAGGGAGGGAGGGAGGAAGGAGGGAGGGAGGGAGGGAGGGAGGGAGGGAGGAAGGAGGGAGGGAGGGAGGGAGGGAGGAAGGAGGGAGGGAGGGAGGGAGGGAGGAAGGAAGGAGGGAGGGAGGGATGGAGGAAGGAGGGAGGGAGGCAGGGAGGGATGGAGGAAGGAGGGAGGGAAGGATGGAGGAAGGAGGGAGGGAGGGAGGGAGGAAGGAGGGAGGGAGGGAGGGAGGAAGGAGGGAGGGAGGGAGGGATGGAGGAAGGAGGGAGGGAGGGATGGAGGAGGGGAGGGAGAGAAGGAGGAAGAGAAGGAGGAAGAGAAGGAGGGAAGGAGAAAGATGAGAAGAGAGAGAAGTGAGAAAGGCATGAAGGTGAGATACAGGAGGAGAGGAAGGAAGGCGCTTTCTAAGGCGTCTATTCCAGTGACTGAAAACTGGGTGACATTTCAGGGTGCCATCAGGACACATGGACATAGGTTTCCTAAAATGCGCAGTGATAAGTGAGTCATGTGGTATCAATTGTGTAAAAATAATTGAAAATAATTATACGTTCTTAATACTATACACTAATTATATGTGAGTGTACATATGCGTGTGCATCCACGTATGCATACATACTTTGGTCCTTCAGACACATGATCCTAATGGCTCAGTGTCTTTCTTACAAGTGCACATGCATGCAACTTCTTTAATAGGTCACATTAACTTCTTCAAAACTAGCTCTCCAATTTCACAATGGAAGCATCATAAGAAGTCTGTGATATTTTGACTTAGACAAACAGAAACAAGCCCAGGGTCTGCCTTAAAATGTCGTTGACTTTTTGAGAACGTGAGCCCTCCCCTAACCCCCGGCACGCTCCGTGCCTTTCACCACCGCCTGGACCTCGGGATGCTCCGGAAGTTCTGGTCCTTGACTTTGACTCAAGAGTCAGCTCCACAATGCTTACTGTGCATCCCGCGGGCGGCCCTGGGGACAGTGCAGAGAGCTGGGGGTCACTGCTCGTGGTTGGTGGCCGTATGGACAATGCTGGGTTTATACTGATGATGATGCCGTGCACTTCATGTTCCGCTCAGTTTCAGTGCATCCTGTCACCACGTCCCGTGTGCTGTTCTTGTCTCCGGGTTAAGTTAGAAGAGACTCTGCCTCTACTCTGTGTTTGCATGTTCTCTCCCAGCTCCCACACTGCCGAGCACGCAGGAGGGAGTCGGGACACTTGTATTACTTGGTGTGCTGGAGGGGTGACTCTCGTAGTGAAAGACATGCTCACACCCAACCGCGTGACCGCCCCCGAGAACCTGCCCTCTGCTCCCAGCCTCACGGCCCCTCGGGGCAGCAGGGGTCTCGGGGCACCAGGTCGCGCCCAGGGTGAATGCCTGGACTGAAGGCGCTCAGTGAGCATCTGCGGCCCACACGCAGATATGGCTTGTCCTGACAGAAACATCTACAGTTGTGCGAAGGCCTTCTATTTATCAAATTAGGAATGGTATTTTCATTATTCAGCCAGCACCCTCATGGGTATTGATGACATGGCATTGAAAGAAAAGAAACAAGCAAACGAACACACAAAGCCGACACAGATGACAAGGTCCTGTTCCCACACGATCTTCCTCCTGGTGGGCACAGAGATGGGGGTGTGCTGGGGTGGTGTCCAGAACGGCTCCAGTCCCTGAAAACAAGCACGCATCACCCTTCCACTTACACGGAGCGGAACTCACTCCCTGAACGCTCCCCCCATGGACAGGAGAGACATGAGGTGCGAGGAGGTGGAACTACAAGGCGGAGGCAGCTCCCGGGGGCAGGTCCAGGGGACAGGGCTCCTCTGGGCCCGGGGTGCTTATTAGCACCTCATTTGTCACTGGGGTTCAGGAGAATGACAGTCCTGGCTTCTGCTTAGGGGTGAACTCTGTAGGTGGGGGCAGCCTTTGTGCCAACTTCAGCATGGGGATAAACACACGGGAGATGCCTGAATTTATTCAAAATGCCTTGGACTCCTGGCCAGACACATAAAAGGACCATGAAGCAACAGCAGAAAGCAAGCGTCTCCTTCACTTTGCACCCCCTTCCTGGGAAGTCAGCACCGCCTCTCCCTGGAAGTCCAGCCCTCTCTGAGGTTCAGGGCCCATCTCCCCACACCCCAATCTGAGGCCAGCCTCCGGCCTCTTCTCTCTGCTAGCTTTTCCTCTGATTATGACCATGTCCAAGACACCATTGAAAAACAAAACCAAGCAAAAAAGAAACAGATCAAACGTATCCCTTGTCCCAGTCAGTACACTGGCCCATCTCCTATTTCCACTCACAGTGAAATTTCTAGAAAACACAGGCTCTGCTTGAGGTTCTACTCCTGCCCTCCCAGTCCCGTTCAGCCCACTGTGCGCCGTCCAGTGCCCGCCTCTCTGCTTACACTGTGCCCTCAAGGCAGGGCGCTTCGTGTGGCTGCCTCTCTGGGCTTCTGTGACGTCAGTCTGTCCAGCCTCCTCTGTGGATGCTCCTCCAGCTGCCTCTTAAATGCCCACAGTGCCCAGATGGATCCTCAAGCTTCTTCTTGTTTTTCTTTGGAGGACCCCTTCCCTGGTTTTAATTCCCGCTGATGACTGATGACCCCCAACTAAACATCCAGCCCTCCCACCGTCACTCCAGGGCTGTATATATACCACCTTCTGGGTGCTTCCACCTGGGTGCACCAGAGACACCTTGTCCCAAGCTGAACTCACCATCCTTTCCTCGACACTTCCCCACGATCCAGGAGAGGACACCCTGGGAAGCAACATCCCTCTGCCTCCAAGCCAGAGCCCTGGGGTTGTCAATCCTTTCCCTTGCTCCCCATACCTTCTTGTTCCCAAATCCCTCAGAGGTGCCCTGTGGTTTGCACAAGTGGTTGCTGTTCCCAGGCATTCCTGGCCCAACACCATAATTTCTGCCACATCCATGTCTATCATGTAGCTAACGATTTTCTTGAAATAGATTTTAAATCCAGTCATATTTTATAACTTAGCCTTGTCCTAAGGGATGAACACAGATTGGAGGGGTTGGTTATGCTTTGTCTAATGTTCACGAAAACAAATTAAAACCACATGAGAGCTGTTCGTACTACAGCTGCATGAGTTGCTTTGGTTCATATCACACCTGGGAAGGGCTGGCTTGTGGCGCCCTTGGGAGCAATGGCCCTGTGGGTCTTCCCTCTCGATCTAATCCTGGAGTGAAGATGGGGTGCTCCAGCCACCTGGGAGGTTCTACAGCTCCCTGAACTCAGACAGTGCCTTCATGCCTGAGCCTTTGCTCCTCCTGGAGAGAAGCGCCCACAAATCCACACCTGCCTGAGCGGGGAACTGAAAATGATTCCAAAATGATCTCCTCTGCCTCAGAGACGTCCCCATCTCAGAAACCAGGTGCAAACGCCTTCCATGTGGAAAGCATGATCCTACACTCTCAGCACACACCAACTCATCTGACCATCAACCAGCCCATTGGGTCATCACCATCCCCACCTACAGGTAGACTCAATGAGGCTCAGTGAGGTCCCGTAGCTCCAGGGTCGCCTGGCTGGAACCTGGCGGGGGGATGTTTCAGACCCAGGGGGGCATCTAGCTTCCCAGCCTGCACCCATACTTATGTGTCTGAATCCCAGCTCCATCGTGGGCCACTGAGCCCCTCTGAGCCTCAGTGGACTCATCTGTAAAGTGGGCCTGTGTTTAATAACTGCTTTAAAATTGGGGGGGAGATTAATTGAAACAATGTGTCTAAGACACGTCAAAGTGCCTAGAAAATAGAACCAGATAATTTCAGAGGCAACGGGTAGTAGTGACACACGGCATCAGTTTGTGGGTGCCTTTTTGAACTTGCCTTTCAATGCACTAGACTCTGAGCTCCCCAAGTCACTGTCAAAGGCCCTGACCCACAGCAGGTGCTCAGTGAAAGTTCATTGACTGAACCTGATCAAACCTCCCACACTTGTTCCCACTCACTCACCCCAGAGGGGCAGGCCCTCCTGCTGCCCACAGCACACCTGCCCTGGAACACCCACACCCGGTCCTGGGTTTTTTCTTTAGAGCACATGTCACCCTCTGTCAGACTATAGGTCTCTTTTTTTTTTTGTTGTGTGTTGACTCCCCCAAATCAAATGCACATTTTATGACAACTGGGATTCATTCTCTTCCCCATTGTGCCCCAGCACGGCCTGACACACAGGAGGAGCTCAGCAAATATTTTTGAAATGAATACATGTACGAATAAAAGGTGACAATGCCAGAACTCAGCCCCAGGAAGGCAGGGACTCAATCTGCATGGTTCGACGCTTTATTCCCAGGGTCTAGAACAGAGCCTGGCACACAGAAGCCACTCAACTTTGCGAATGAATGAGTGAACGAATGAATTCTATCTCTTGTCTGACATCTTCTTTTCTGCCACAAATTCTAGATATTTCTGGGCATTTCTAGGGCTCCAAGTATCTTGGCCTTAGTGACTTCATCTAGCAGTTCTGCAATTTATCAAATTTGCCGACGTGGCTCTGTCCCCATGGCAGACCCTCCGGGGGTGGCGCCTGTGTGAACTGTTGTCTGCTTGTGACTGAACGCAGTGCCTCCAGGAAGCCACGCTGCAGCCGGAGGGTCCAGAGCATGGAGTAGGGGAGACCAACCGACTCCCCTGTTTACACAGCGCTCGGGAGGCCTGGCCCTTTATTACAGAGAATCAATATTTGTACAGTTGGCACATTGTAAAATTTTATAGTTGTGAAGTGACACGGTTTCCTAACTGGCCTCCAAAGGGACATAAAACCCGACAGTGAAACTTACATGATGATTCAAGGCAATTATCGAGTGCTTAGGGTGTGCACAGCCGTGACATGCATCTTCCCGGTTGTCCCCGCGCGGCCCCTTGAGGTGGGGATGGCCACCCTCTTCACAGAGGAGGAGAGTGAGGCTGGAGGGGTTGAGAATTCACCCCTGGTCCTCAGAGTAGATGCAGAGACTTGACCTGGGCTGTCGATTTCTGGGTCTGTGCTCTTAGGCAGTTAGCAGGGCGCATTCTAGCATCTTCTGCCTGACTCGCTTCAATTCTGATTACTGGAATTTAAAGATGGCCTGGACAGATGTTCCAGAAACCAAAGGCTTCTTCCCACCTGCCCTGGTGTTTGTGTATCTGGTGGGCATTAACAGATTTAACATTACAAAAGGCAAAATTTAAAAGTTTCCACTTTCTATGTAAAGACACCGATGTCCCGGGCACTGAGAATTTATCCAGAACCATGCAGCCACTTAGGGGAGGAGCTGGTGCTGGGCCCTGGCCACCTGCCCACCTGCCCACCTGCCCAACGCCTGCCGGGCTCAGTGTAGAGCTGGTCCTCACCTTTGTGTGCCCTGTTCAATTCTATGCACCCCTCCTACCTACCTCTGTGGGTAGGAGACTAGACTAGGCTTTTGTTCTCAATTCAGAGATGACTTTTCACTTACGGTTTTAAAAGAGCATATTTTATACTAATTTTCATAGCAATCTTTTTCCAAAATAATGAAGAGAAAGAAACTAAAAGCCCAAATGGGGAAACATACATAGCCCCAAATCAAAATGGAGACAGGATGTCGGAATGCAGTGGAAGTCAGAGGAGGGTGGGGCATCCACGAGAGGACACCTGTGACCGAAGAATTCAGGTGACCACAAAGGAACATTCAGTTCCAAAGTGGCAGGTGGGGAGAGTGACCGGATCTGAGTCAGGACCCCCAAGTTGCAGCAACAGCCAACACGAGTCCTGCCAGCCCTACCACTGGTTCTGCTAGCAGGATCACTCCCAGGCAGACACAAAGGAGGAACACCAGGAATAGAGAAACTGTGAGAGGCCCCCAGGGTGACCAGTGGCATGACCAGGAGTGGCTGGGGGAGAGGTGGCCTGGAACCGAGCCAGTGGAACCTGCGCCTGCTCCCCCAGCACAGCTTGGGACAGACAGTGATGGCGCCCATTCTTGCTTCACCTGGAAGTGCAGGCCCAGGTGCCTGGGAGGAGATCATGGAAGCACAGAGCTTGTTCCTGTGACAAACTGAGGAAACTAAGCAGAGGCCAGCTAATTTTGACGGAGCGGAGAGTCCTCATGTGGCATGTGTCCTCCCACGGCCCGGCCGCTCCTCCCTGAGGCACCCAACCGGGCATTCTTAACTGACAGGTCGACACGTCTGGGGTGCCCTACCCTGCAGCTCTCCCACTACCCCACCCTCTGGGCTTCCTGAGCTAACGTGGATGGGTCCCGGCCTTTCCACGGGGAAAAATGAGCTGAAATAACAAGGCATTTGAGGAGCCCACTATTTCAGAGGAAAAAAAGAAAAAACAACAATATAATGGATTACAGATGACATCAGAGAAAAAATATGAGAAGTGGTCAAAAATTAAAGTTCATCTAGTAAGCACATTTCCTGCATTTCGTGTTATAGATGAAAAATTTATTCACTTACTCTTGTTTCTTTATAGGTAATCTGTTCTTTACCTTTTTAAGCTTTTAAAAGTTCCTTGTTGTCCTTTTTATAGATTAATTTTACTATAATATGTGAATATATAAGATGATGATGGGGTAGTGTCTTCAAAGCATTAAAGGAAAGAACTTCAAATATGAAAAATAGAAAAATTTTCTCCAAATAGATTGTCATTCGAATACGAGGGCAGGATAAAATATTCTTGGGAATATAGGGGCTCAAAAGCTTCACCACACAAAGAACCACAATAAAAATAGTTTGGGATGTAGTGTTTAAGTAAAAGAAGGAAATATTGAAAGAGATATTTGAAATAAAGATAGTCAAGTATCTTGGGAAATTTTGATGTTCCCTAAAAAAATAAGAAAGAACTAAGACCAAGTAAAAAGAGAAAATAAATCTAAAATAATTCAAAATTAAAGCTATCAATGAGATCAACATGAGGGGGATTGGCAAAGTCTCAACAGTGAACTTAAGAGCCTGTTTATGTTTATGTCTGTGATATGATAATAAATAAATGCTTGGTCTTTGTCCTGGGCTCCTGGCATGTGGCTCCTAAAACCCTTGGAATCTCTAGGGTGATAAGAGTGTCTTTGCTGTGCTAATGAGAGGACTGGTAAGGGGAGGGGCCCCTAGACAGCTTCAGGATGGGGACCAGCCCTAGAAAGATCAAGGTATGGTTAGAGGGTTGGAAATGTCAGCCTCAACCCCAGCCTCCAGGGAGGGGAGAGAGCTGGAGATGAAGTTCAGTCACCAATGGCCACCGAGTTCATCTTGTCCGCGTAATGAAATCTCCACAAAAACCCCAAAATGACAGAGTTCACCTTGTGGGTTGGTGAACATGTGCAGGTGTTGGGAGAGTGGCACTCCCAGAGAGGGCACGCCTGCTCCATGCAGCCCGCCACCCATACCTCACCTTAGGCATCTCTTCCATTTGGCTGTTCCTGAGTTGAAGCTTTGTAAGAAACTGGTAAAAATAAGCAAAATGTTTTTCTGAGTTCTCTGAGCGGTTCTAGCAATTTGTTGAACTTGAGACCGTTGTGGGAACCTCCAAATGTAAATCGACTGGATCCAAATGTAAATCGACTGGACAGAAATATGAGTCACCTGGCACCCCATTCTCAACTGACCTCTGAAGTGGGGGCAGTCTTGTGGAACTGAACCCTTAAGCTGTGGGGTCTGCGCTGACTCTGGGCAGTTAGTATCAGAATTGAATTAAATTGTAGGACAGCCAGCTGGTGTCAGAGAGCTGAAGAAGTGGTGTTGGGAAAGACACCATGTATTTGGTGTTGGGAGGAAAAAAAAACCCTCAGTGTCTCATTAGGAAATAGTAAACATAATAAGTTTTAAAAGAGGAAGAAAGAAAAAAATATATAAATAGTGGACGGATTTTAATTAATTATGATCACTGGAAATGATCAAATATGCCAAGAAGCATAATAAATGTAAGTAAACTCATCTCACCAATTATGAAACTATAAATTGCCTTAAGACCAAAAATCCATATATGTGCTATTAATATTAACAGACCCAAAATATGAGAACATGAAAACACTGAGAAGAAAGAAAGGAAAAATTATCTGGCAGATATTAACCTGATAAATTTGGTATGACAAGATTAATATATGATAAAATAAACTTTGATGAAAAAATGTGTTATTGGGAATGCATTTACTATGAGTATACTTTTGGGAAACTTTATTTCACCAAGAAAACTCATATGGTTATCTTAACAGATGTAAGAAAAGCTTCAACATCCATTCATGTTAAAGAAAAAAAAGATGGGCCAGTCTGGTGGCACAGCAGTTACGTTTGCATGTTCCACTCCTTGGTGGCCTGGGGTTCGCCAGTTCAGATCCTGGATGCGGACGTGGCACCACTTGGCATGCCATGCTGTGGTAAGTGTCCCATGTTTAAAGTAGTGGAAGATGGGCATGGATGTTAGCTCAAGGCCAGTCTTCCTCAGCAAAAAGAGGAGGATTGGCAGTAGTTAGCTCAGGGCTAATCTTCCTAAAAAAAAAAAAGAAAAAAAAAGAAAACTCTTAGCAAACTAGGATATAGTGACACAGAAACTTCTTTTATCAAATGAAGAGAAGCCACAGAAATAACTTAGAGTAAAAACTATACTCAAGCTTTCCCACTGAAATTGGAGTTGAGATTGGGACAAATTCCCTGCTATCATAATGTCTATTCAACGTTGTGTTTGTGGCCATTGCCAGAGCAATATGGCAAAAAAAAAGAAATAAAATCCACATGATTTGAAAAGGAGGAAATAGAACTGTTATTTCAGATGACAAGACTGTGTGTTTAGGAAAGAATCCAAACTATTAGAATTAAGAAGTAAATTTTACAAGGATGGTGGATAAGAATAAATACATATAATCCAATATATTTTTTATCAGGAACAAGGAAGTATAAAACAAAAATTTTGAAAGGATATTTTTTACCACAGGACCAAGCTAAATCAAGTACCTGGAAATGAATTTAACCAAAGATGGACAAAAGTTTTACATCAGTGCTACAGAAAGCACGGGCAGTGAAACGTTTGTTACCCATCTATGAGGAGATGAAAATGCAAGAATAGGGGATAGAAACCTTTATGGCAAGTTTGATATTGCCAGGATATTGTTACTTTATTTTACAAACATATTGCATTAGAAATTAAAAAACAAAACAAAAAACTAGTCCTTCACGGATAGTTAGAGAAGCACTGTTGCATCCTAAAACCTATAATTTTTTTGAGAAAAGTTAAAGGCCTACATAAGCAGAGAGGAATCCCATGCCTATTAATTGGAAGGACTCAATAGTGTAAATATGACAATGTTTCCTAAATCCATCAATAGATTTAATGCAATCTCAATGAAAATTCTAGGAGAATTTTTTTGTTTGCAGAAATTGACGAGTTGAGTCTGAAATTTATTTGGAAATGCAAAAGCAAAGAGTAATTGTGGCATCTGGAAGGAAAGGGACAAATGAGGACCACTTGCAATCCCGCGTGAAGTCCTGTTAAAGGACTGCATTAGCTGGGACAGTGAGGTATCAGTGCAAAAATAGATACACAGACCCACAGAACCAAATACAGTCCAGAGACAGATCCACATGTTTGACCCCCTGACTTATGACAAAATCACATGCAGTGTGGAGAAAAGGAAGGCCTTTTCAACAAGTACGGCTTGGCCGCCTCGATATCCATAACGAAGTGAGAATCTCGTGGTGTTGCCTCCCACCATATGCAAACGTCAATTACAGATGATTTTTATCATTCAGTCTAAAAGTAAAACAGTGAGAGTTTTGGATGAAACCATAGGAGGGCTTCTGTGTGGTCTCGGAGCAGGTGAACATCTGAAACTTGATGTGAAAATTGCTGAGCATAAAGGAAAAAGAACGGCTTTGTCTGACCACATTAAAATTTGGAGCATCTGTCCCTCAGAATAATAGGCAAAAGTCAAGAAACACAATGGGAGAAAATTCTAGTGATACGCATAATCCATGTAACACGTACAACAAACGGGCTTCTATTCAGAACACAATAAAAAAAAGGTACAAATTAACAATATAAGGGCGGGCAACTCCAAAGCAGACCCCGCCAAAGACTTGAAGAGACACTTCATAAAAATAAACATCCAAATGGTCAATAAAGTACGTGAAAATCCACTGCACTTCTTTAGTCATCAGGAAAATGCAAATTAAAGCCATCATTCAATGCCAGTATGTAGCCACAAGAATGTCTAAAATGCAAACGGCAGACAATAGCAGGTCTGGACAAAAGATGTGTGAAACTCACACACGGCTGGCGAGAGGATAATTGGTACAACCACTTTGAGAAGTCACTCAGAAGCATTCTGTACAGCTCACAAAGCTGTATTGTACACACAGCAATTCCATTCCTCGGTTCATACCTAACAGAATGCATACACAGCTTCTTCAAAAAATATATATAAAAAGTTATAACAGCGCTATTCATTAGAGGCTTCAACTAGAAATTTCCCAAATGTCCATCAATAATGGAATACAGACACTAACCTTAGGACGGTCACACCATGAGATTCAGCGGGAGACACTAACCTATAAGAACGTAGAGAAACATGGGTGCTCCTTTTATTGAGTGAAAACAGTAAAGCACAAAAGAGGATGGCACAGCATGATTCCATTTATACAAAGGACAAAAACAGGCAAATCGATGGGGTTAGAAGTCAAGAGAGTGGCTTCCCTTGACTTGAGAGGATGGGGTAGTAACTGGTAGGGGGAAGGCGGCAGGCTGTGGGATTCAGCCACATTCTGTTTCTTGGTCTTGGTGCTGGTTACATGCATGTGCTCATTTTGTGAAAATTCATTGAGTAATGCATTTATGTTATATGCCCTTTCCATAGTATGCTGTGCTCAGCGAGAACTTGACTTAAAATAGTATCCCTCATTTATGATTAAAAAAGTTCTTTTAGGGGCTGGCCCAGTGGTGCAGTTGTTAAATTCGCACGTTCCACTTTGGCAGCCCGGAGTTCACTGGTTTGGATCCCAGGTGTGGATCTATGCACCGATTGGCAAGTCATGCTGTGACAAGCATCCCACATATAAACTAGAGGAAGATGGGCACAGATGTTAGCTGACGGTTAGTCTTCCTCAGCAAAAAAAGAGGAGAATTGGTGGCAGATGTTAGCTCAGGGCTAGTCTTTCTCAAAAAAAAAAAAAGCTCTTTTATAAATTAAGAAAATAAACTAGACATCCTTATCTGAAAAATAAACAAACAAAAGAACAAGAAACGACTACAAAGTAAAATTAACATAAAGAAAGTCACCTTAGAAACAGTCCCTTTAAAATTAAGAATGAGACATAGAAGCTGGCTATGAACACCTCTATTACCACTGTACTGAAAGTCCTAGTCAGCACAAAAATCAACGAACAGCAAGAAGAACAGAGACAGAGGATCAGAAAAGAGATACTGAGGGGCCGGCTCTGTGGCCAAGTGGTTAAGTTTGCGCGCTCTGCTGCTGCAGCCCAGGGTTCGGATCCTGGCACTACTCGTCAGGCCACGTTGAGGCGGCGTCCCACATCCCACAACTGGAAGGACATGCAACTAAGATATACAGCCGTGTACAGGGGGGGTTGGGGAGATAAAGGAGGAAAAAAAATGATTGGCAACAGTTGTTAGCCCAGGTGCCAATCTTTAAAAAAAAAGAAAAGAAAAGAGATACTGAAGCGATCATTATTGTCAGAGCAAATAATTGTTGACATAGAAATCTATTTAATCTATAAAAGGATCTTTAGAAATAATAGGAGAGTTTGGCAAGAGACATTAGATAAAAACCAAGGAAATCTGAATCTGTGGGCTTTGGTTGATAAAGTATCAATACGGCATATTAATTATAACAAACGTACCACGCTAACGCAAGACGGTAACAGCAGGGGAAACTGGGCATGGGTATATGGCAACTGCACCATCTTCACAATTTTTCTGTGAATTTAAAACTACTCTATATAAAAAGTGTGTTTTAAAAGACACACCATGTTTACGGATAAGAAAATTTAGGAGTATGAAGATGTGAGTCCTTCCTGACATGATGTATAGATTCAAGTCACTTTCCCAAAATTCCTGAAAAGGATGCTCGTAGAACTTGGCAAGATGATTCTAAAATGTGTATGAAAAAGTCAAGGTCCAAGGATGTCCGGGATGGCCAGAAGGAGGCGTGCTGGGAAGGGAGATGCAGACACATTTTCCCTTTTACTATAGTTTTATAATAAGTCCTGATATGGTAGTAAAGGGGACTGTGGGGGCACAAAATAGAGAGCCCAGAGTGAAACCCACGGCGTGAACGAAGCTTTGGTGTACGACAGACCTGAGGGAGAAGAGGGGACTGTTTGAGAAGCAGGGTGGAAATCAAGATGGAATCTTACCTCACGCCATATCCAAAAATCCACTCCAGACGTCTTATTTAATGGCGTCAGAAACCAAACTTTAAAACTTCTTGTGGAAAATATGAATGAATGCCTTTTAGACATTGGAACAGGGCATGATTTATTAAACAAGACACACACAATGCATCAACTAAACATTAAAAATGGATACATTCAAGTATATTTAGATTAAAAACCTTTGTTTGTCAAAATAAACCTTAAGGAAAGTAAGCAAATATGTTACAAGGTAGGAGAGGAAATTTGGAAAACACAGAAGCAACCCACTCATATCAAGAACGTAGGAAGAAGTCCTCTATTTCAACAGCAAAAGCCCAGCCGCTGGATGTAAAAGTGGCCAAGATTCATGAAGAGATGCTTTATACCAAAGAAGCATAGAGAGCTGATAAACAGATACGGATGTTCCCATCATTTGTAAATAGGGAAAAACAATCGAGGACCATGAGGGGATGGTCTCCACTCAGTTGATTTACAAAATTTTTTACAGTCTGAAATAACATAATTGGAAGATGCCGATGCGCAGGGTTTCTTATATGTTGCTGGTGGGAGGGAAACATGTTGCAATCTCTTGTGAAAATAGTTTGGCATTATATTTTGAGATCAAAGATCCAAATATTGTCTGATCCTCCAATTCTATGTCTGGGTGTTTACGGAGTGAAACTCTGGCCCGTCTACCCTAGGAGACACGCAGAAGGCTGTCCATGCAGTCTCTGCGAATGACAGCAAAACCAGATATGGATCAGGGAGCATCGCTAGGAGAGAGCACAGGGAAATCTCCCACCGCGGTCAAAATGTATGATTCACAGTCACGTGAGAAAGTTGGTGAACATCAGAAATACAACGAGCAAAGCATTTCGGCCGCGATGATACCATACACCCTGATGTGCTTTTAAACGAAGTTAGAAACAATGAAAATTGCTAAGACTTTTAACCAACCTCATCACCATCAATAGAAGAAAAACAACAATGAACAAAATGAAGTGATGCCTCTAAAAACACCAGAGTGCATTAAAAAAAAAAAAAAGAGTTTTTGTGGCCAGAGACGTTGTGACAAGAGATGGCGAAGAAGCATGGGCCAGCAGAGCTCCGAAGAGAAGCTGAGGAGAGTGAGAACGTGGCAAAAACGAGGAGCCGTGGAACCCGCGTAAAGGAAAACATTCTCGTTTCTTAACCCCTCCCTTCCTGTCCTCCCTCCTGGGCTGGGCCTTCATCTCTGCTCTGACACTGGAAGCCCTTCCGTGAATAGAATAAGCCCCTCTTTCCCTCGCTCCTCTCTCCTGTTACGTGACCTCTTCTGAACCCAACTCCCCGCCTCCTCCAGATCCCTGAGCAGAGGAAGGGGCTGCAGAGAAACTAAGGCCTGTACTGAAGGTTCCTGCTCCAATTCAGGTCCACGACCTCAGGCTCACACTCACCCTCCCCAGGCCTCCTCATCCCGGGAAATCCAACCGCATTACCCAACCAGTTCACTCTCCCAGTCTCCTATAGTCAACTCTTCCATAATTTACTTTTTCTCAAATATTCGACATTATCCAAACACCCCACCCCATCTTATTACCTCATTTCTTGTTTCAGATACAACAAAACCCAAAAACAATTGTGGCTGGGCTGTGATACCTATGTTTCAATCATAACAACAACAAAAATACCATTTAAATTGAAGGATTGCATCTTGAGATCCACATGGATGATTTAACCGTCGAGTGTTGGCAAATAGGTGGAACAGAGGCAGAGTCTCCAAGGCTGTGCTGGTGAGCCTGTGTCTGTCGCAAGCAGCATCGCAAAGCTTCCGTCTGAATAAAGGCTCTCACCCAAGTTCAATGGCTTTCTAAAGAAATGGAGCATGAACGAGACGGAACTGAATAGATGTGGGTGACAGTGGAGAATCTCCATCTGCAAAGGACAGGAACAAGGAAGATAAAGACAAACGACAAATACCATGTCATCAATAAAAAGGACACTAGTCCTCGAAAATAATAGCTCATCAAAATAGTCTCAAAGCTTTCAAATGAAGAATGGGGTATTTGAGGATGGAGGAGCCACCCCACCAACAAAAACCACCCAGAGTTCACTTAAAACTGTCTCCTCACTTCTCAGGGCGAATCTTCCTCAGCAACACAGAACAAAATTATCTTCTAACTCTTACCCTGAGTCAGAAAGAGGTTTCAACAGATGGAAATATTTGCATCAAAAAAAATAATGAACTCAAGATTCAACCATGAAATTAATGACAGATGTTGTTTTTTACTATTGAATTTTAAATAGATAAATTTTCATTTTTGTGATTAATTTTATCATATGTAGTGTTTATTTTATTTCAAATACTTCAGTCTTATTGATTTTTCTCCTAATAATTTATAGAACAGCAATGTGTGATTAACTTCTATACTTTTAAAATTTTACATTTAAGTTGACGTTTTTTAATATGTTTTATCATTTTGGATATTTCAAATATATTATTTCATTTCAATTTTCTAAATGAATGTTGAACACTTAAAATATCTGCATTCTGGCTTTCCGTGAAATAAATCCTCTAATGCCAGCATTGTCACTTCACAGCAGCCTTGGCCTCACAGCCACCCTCTCTGCCACTCCATTCTAGCCGCTCAGGCCACCTGGCTGGGCCCCTACCTGCCCACTCATTCCTGCCCCAGGACCTGGCACCTGCTCTCCTCTGAGCCTGGCATTTGTTACTCCGGATATCCAAGTGTCTCTCAGTTCCTCGGGTCTTGCCTACATTTCACATCTCAGAGAAGCTTTACCTGACCATCCCTTCTAAAGAGATCTGTCACTCTCTATGCGTGTACTCGCTTTCATTTGTCTTCATGGAATTAATCGACCTGAGTTTATATAATGCATTTGTTGCTCATTGTCTGCCTTCCTCATTAAAATTAATCACCATAAAAGCAGGGATATTGTCAGAGTTGTGACAGAACAGTACTTGGCAGAGAGTAAAATTCAATAAGCATTCGTTAAATAAATAAGAGAGAGGAGGCAAAATGAAGTGAAAACAACGGAGTTCAGAAATGGGGCAACAGAGCTGCAGACGGCAGAAAAACAAATTCCAAAATACAGGTAAGTGGTCCCTTCAACAAAGGGATCCAAACAGTGTCTGTGAAAACATATTTAAAGAAAAAATTCAGAATTGTTATGTCAACATTATTAAAAACATCATAGATCAACATTAAAGGAGCAAGTAATTCTAGGGAAAAACAAAATAAGCTGATCTCTACCACGAGCCAGGTACACGGGCGGTTCAGGCACCGAAATGTAAGTGACAAAGTTTAGACATCAAGAAGATAATATCAGAGAGTGCCTAGGAAAGGTTTTTTAAATGAGCAATAGCACAAACATACACCTAAAATTAATACAATGTTATATGTCAGTTGTCTCAATCAAAAAATGCAATAAATATCAATGCAAAGCATAAAAGAAAAGAACTTCTTTTCACCAAAAATCACCATAAAGGAAGGGCAAATTCTACCTACAAAATGTATTTGCAATTCACGTGACTGATAAAGAACTGAAATTCAAAGTATGAAACAAAAACCTTTTCATCAATCAATAGGTTAAAAATAATCCCAATCAGTAAAATATACAAATAAGCATTTCATAGAAGAGGAAAGTGAAAGGACAATTAACACATGAATCAACAATGCACCTGATTAATGATCAGGGAAACTAGAATTAAAAATAAAATGCATATTTCAAGCCAAAAAGATGGATATAGTTTTTAAAAATTTGACATTTATAGGCAGTTGTGAGAAACAACAGGATGGCTTAAATACTCCTTGTTCCAAACACTTTGGTAGTGAGAAATAATTAGGCTTTATCTTGTAAAACACCAAACACCTTCATAACCTACCACCCAACAAAACCACTTCTAGTTAGATAACCCAGAACAAAAATTCAAATAACCAGAAATCAGACATTCACATGAATGCAGCTGGAAACTACAGAATATTCACAGCAGCGTTATTTGTAACAGCATAAAACTTGGAAACAACCCAAATGTTACTAGGAGAATGAATGAACACATTATGATAAAAAGATTCTGTAATATCAACAAGGACACTGAGTAGCATACAGTTACGTCCATCTTTGTGGCGGAATCGTACACCTTCACAGTCAAGGGACGGAAGCAAATCGCAGGAGATCGCAGAAACACCAGTGCCTTTTGTACAATGCACACAAGCAAGAAAAACTGAGCAATCCGTCCCTTAGGGACATATAATGGTTTGGTAAAATGACAAAGGAAATCGAGAGAATAGGAAGAGCAAAGTCAGATTCTCCGGCCCCTCGGTGAGATGCAGCTGGGATGCGGAAGAAGCACCAGGAAAACAGTAACGCTCTTTCACGTTCTGTCTCCCAAGGAGGGAGGTGAGTGCACAGGTGCTGGTTTGATTATAAAAGTGTGCAATGTATCATTTTTTCTTTTTTAAGATTTTATTTTTTTCCTTTTTCTCCCCAAAGCCCCCCGGTACCTAGTTGTATATTCTTAGTTGTGGGTCCCTCCAGCTGCGGCATGTGGGACGCCGCCCCAGCGTGGCATGATGAGCAGTGCCATGTCCGCGCCCAGGATTCGAACCAACGAAACACTGGGCCGCCTGCAGCTGAGTGCGTGAACCTAACCACTTGGCCACGGGGCCAGCCCTGCAATGTATCATTTTTAATATACATCCTCAGCTCCTGGAATGCTGGTTGTTTCATAATACACCTTTAATAAGTATCGGTTGGATGAATGAACGATTGCACAATTTCTCAGGACGACCTCAAAGAACAGAGGAGACCTGTGATCCAGGAAGTGGAGGATCAGACATCAGAGAAAGTTCGGGAAGTCTCAGAGGACGTTGTGGGGCCGACCTGGGGCCTGGGAGACACGTGAGGGGCCCAAAATGAAACTGACAGAGGAACTGGTGCATCTGCCCGTGACATCCTGGGGACGGGTTTTAAGTTCCCTGAGGAGATCTGGTAAGGGTTTCTTAGTTAGACTTAACAACACGAGACATTATTGACTCCAAGGAGAATAGAGATTGTTGCGGAAAGGGAAAGTAATCATGGCAAACTGAAATATTTACATGATCATTGTAAAGCAAACACTCAATGCTGGTTTGACCAACATAGTGACTGCACCAAGGATGCTGGGCCAACAGTGGGCTGAGGGGGAGGGGTGAGATGGCTGAGTCCTCATCCTCCTGCTGGTGGTACCCTGAGTTTACGAGCACACCGCAGAAAAGTGTCTAAATTCAAAAACTAAGATAGAGCAGGATAATTGTATACTTTAGAAACGTGGAGACAAGTAAAAGAAGAAACAGCTAAAGAGGTGAAAGTAACTGTCTCTGGGGAGAACCCAGCAGAAAGAAAGAGCCGAGGGACGCAGCAGGCTTGCTGTTCTGGTCATAAATCTTATAAATCCATTTTATTAACTAGATATATGGAGTTCCTTATAAAAATTAAATTAAGTTTAAAATACTCAGTTCTGCTATGTACAAAAACAAAAGCAAAAAGGGAAAATTGAATTTTCAAAACATCAATATAGGAAAACATATATTTCATGGTCCAGAAAATTATTTTGTTGCTATGAAAACCTTGTTCTTCTTTTGTGAACTAGCTGGCTGGCTCTCATGTTCTTCACCGTATAAAGACACGGTTTGACCTGAAATCACTACAAAATTAATGGTGGTTTTTAAAGAAACCGTCTTCAGACCTTCCATGCAACTGGCTACCTAACCTCAAACGTGTTTTCTAACATGTCCCGAGTACTTTATGGTTTACAGAATCCTTTCCGACACCGTTTCACTTTATCCTCTGATGTTACTTGTTAAATCATGTTCATATTACTCATATTTGGATTTCTCCCAACATCAAACAAACCACCATCACACCCGACACAGGCCCGTGGCAGGGACTTAGGGACACAAAGCTTTTGCTCTTGTGTGCTTTCCCTTTGATTTGCTTTATCCTCCCCTTTTTCTGTAAGATGTTCCTGAATCTTGAGCAATGTCTCAGCATTTCTCTTCCAGAAATTTTTTTTTCCAAGATCATGACTCCTTGCTGCTCCTGTTTTTCCCTGCGCTCTGATAAACTGCCAGCCACCTTCCAAAGCTTGGTTCTTGCGTTCCCTGCAATCTTAACGGGCCCCAAAACCTTCTTTGCGGCACACTGTCCCTCTGCCTCTGACTGCGCTTCTCATGCTATTTGAACAGTTCGAGAGCATAGAAGAAAAATAGAAATAGAAAGCGATCTCCCTTATCAGTGTGTACGTAAAAATGTGCCTTTCAAAAAGCTTCTGTCTTTATCTTCCACACGACTTTACTCTTCACTACGTCTTTTAAGTAGATTGTACTATTCTCAGTTAAAATAATATTTCTTTGGGGAGTATTCTGTTGCCACCCTTCATTTTCCAATGTGAGTAGGTAAAGCATGCAGCTCGCTTCCAAATTGTTCCATCTTCTTAAAGATGAAGTCCAGGAGAAGTTAAAGTCCTTGCCCCAGGGGCTGGTCACACGCTCACTTGTAAACCAGACTATTGTTCCAAGGGGGCACCCAGAGTTCCCCAGGGAGGACTGCACACAGCCTCTTGATAGAAGCTGCACACAAAGAATGCCCTAGGAAACGATCACCAGAAACCGTCCACTCACATTCACCCTGTGTGCAGATGCGACTGCCCAACGCGCCCGGGTTGACTTTCTCTGATCTTGAATTTATTTTCCCCTCCACTAATTCTGGTAATCTCTTTTCCTGTCAGAGTTTACACTGAAATTTCTGCCAGCCCATTTCCTGTTTTTACATTTCCATAATTTTATATCTATTCTCTCATTTCTATAATTCTGCTCACGATTTTCTGCTCTTTCGTATGTGTCTGTGTTATATGCTATTTGACATGTCAAAAATTTGTATTTATAAAGTATAGACAGATAAAAGTAAATATTCTATTTGTATTAGGAGCATAAAATTATAAAAGTGTGTAAAAATAAACCAAAATGGAAATGTACAATATAATGCAAAAAAAAAAGTATTAAATAGTATTAAGGGATTCACCCAAAAAAATCTTTGAACAAATGGGAGGTCGTATAATGGCCTTGAGAGGCAGCCTGGACACATCCAGGTATCAACACTTCCGTTAGTAGTATATGATGTATGAATGAGTTTAAAGTGCTCTTACCCCAGTACTCGATCTTAATTATACTTGCATAGTTACTTACATCTCCTGTGTGTGTGTGTTTGTGTGTGTCTGTGTATATATATAATCTCAACTTGAACTATCCATATAAACTAGCAAGACTATCCAAGAGAGATATGTTAAAAAAAAATAAGTGTATGGAGTCAGAATTTACACCACTTGCTGCGTGTTATAACATAAAGCTACACTAATTAAGACAATGTGATTTTGGAATATAAATAGGATCAGTCATCAAATAAAATGCATGATATGGAAATGGACCCAAGTGCATGAAGGAAATTAATATGCAATAAAAGCATCATTTCCAAGCAGTGGGGAAAAAAAGACGAAGAATTCAATAAACACATTGAGACAACAGTACGGCTATTCGTAAAAAAATAATAATATGGAATTTTTACCTTATGACTCAGATCAAATAAATTCTCAGTGGATTGATTAAAGGCAAGAAAAATAAATAGAAAAAGAAAGACAAAAAGCAAAGGGAAATCCTGCAAGTACTGTAGCCGATGCTGCGGGCGCTCTTCCCAGACCCCTTACCCGGTGGGCGCGCTCCTGCCTGGTGGCCACAGGCACTGATGTCGGGGCTCTCACCGGCTCTTCCCTGGAGGGTCCCCTTGCCTGTGGGGATTCAGGGGTGCCCGGGAGCAACCTGTAGCCAGGATGTTTGGGGGGGTGGGCAGCGCATCCTCTTTGCCCCAGGGCCAACAGAATGTGTGCTCCTTACAGTCTGGAGCTCCCTGTGGGATGGTGCAGAGATTAGTCCTTCGAAACCAAGTCTCTGCCCGGCCTCTCTCCGCTCGCTCAGTCCTCCCTCGCTGCCCTCTGACAGTGAGTCATCCAACACATTTAATAGATCCCTCCCCCAGGCATCTCGGTATCAAGTTGTAAGTAATCTGGCCTAATACTAGTATTTAAAGAAAGCACAGGAAATGTTTTGAAATAATTTTAGCGTAAGGCAGGCTTTTCTAAGAGCCTAACACGAAAACCAAAAACTAAAAGAAAATAATGATGAATTCTAACACTCTAAATATTTTAAACAGCATGGGAAAAAGCATAACATAGAGAAAGCCAGTAGACAAAAATAAAACTATAAAATGTGTGTACATATGATATGTCTATATGTAGACATAGATTTATATCTACACCTACTCATAGATACTTTTCTTAAAATTGAAAGATAGTTACCACATCCTTATGAAAAATACTAACAACTCAAAATAGAAAGATAGTTAAAAGACATGAAGATTTCACCGAAAAAAGAAATACCAATGTCACCTAAACAAATGGAGAAATTCTCAATCCACTAACAAAGACTAGAAAAATCAAAACTACGATAAGATGCTGTTTGGAACTAATCAGGTTGGAAAAGTGACAAACAAAAACCCAAACCAAAAACCAGCACCAGTATCTCAGTGAGCAGGCAGAACGCTGGTGAGCAGCCGGGCTTATAAATCTCAAGGAGAGCGTCAGAGTTTACAACCGCTTCCCCAGTTTGGCCATACCTCAAATCACTGGGGGATCTACCCTCTGACTCAGCAAATCTGCTTCTAGGAATTTATCCCAGAACTTTCTTACACGTGTGCCAGATAATATACAGTCAGTGACATTCATTGCAACACAGTTCGTGGTAGCAAAAAAAGTAAGTGTCTGTGAAAGGGGGTCTGGTTAAATAAACTAAAACACAGTCCTGCAACGAAATGCTAGGGCGTCATTAATTTCACAACAAAAAACCCACTGGATTTACTGAAAAGGAAAAGCTCTCCAGTCAACTCTAAGTGACAGAGGGAGGTGCAGAACGATGGCACAGCACACTGGTGTCTGGGTTAAAATTACAAGGCGGCACTCGACAGTGTGTTGTGTGCACCCGCTCACGGCGTGTCGTGTGAGGGAAGATCGTAGGAAGGACGCAGGGGAGGCTGGTGACATAGCTGTCTCCGTGGAGAGGGGTCTGGAGACCGTGGCAGGGCTGGCGGAGATGTGCAGTTGATATGAGTGGCTTCCCATGAGAGTTTGTTTAGAGCGATGGAGCCTCTTCTCCAACCAGACTGAAAACCTCTCCTCTGCATTCCCACGCTCTCTGTGGGCCCCCTCCCGAGCTCTCGGTCTGCACCAGCTCCTTTCGCTCACCCTTCCTCTCTGTTCGCTGGGCCTCCTGCCCATCTGATGATGAGAACAGCTCACATTCGTGCCCACTTATATGGCCAGAACCTTCCATATGTTTTACTGTCCTTATCATCATCTCTTTTTAGCACTTTATCACCAACATCCTTGTACGCAAGCAGGAAATTCAGCTCAGAGAGATGAACTGACCCACCCAGAGTCGCCAGAGAGGAAGCAGGCTGCAGCAGCACTCCGTCCTGGTCGTCCTTGGGTAGGAGTCACTGGTGGATGCAGGAAATGACTCTTCAGCTGGTGCCCTTGCGTGGTGGGATGGCTTTGAGATGACCAGCCTCGTAGGAGCATACTCCAGACGTTTCCACATGTGGAGACTCCCCTTTCACAGTGATGAAGCCCAAGGCTGGGGGACCTCCCAGAGATGGCCAGGAAAGAAAGTCCTGCCCTGTACCATTCAGGAAAGCCATCGGTTCAGAGAACCGCGAGGTCGGGACCATGGAGACCAGGGCCAGGTGTTGGCCCAGGGAGAGAAAGCTGAAGGTCTGACCTGGGGCTGGCTAGAATTCGCATCTCGGTTTCTGGGCTGCCAGGGAAGTGGATTCTGTGCGGGTTGCCACCTTCACCACCAGCTGCCTCTGGTCCAGGTGGCCCAGGAGTCCAGGCAGAGTGGGAATGGGGTGAAAGGAGAGCAGTCCTGGCCTGTGAGACCTCCCCAGGAGCTGGCTTGTGCTCCAGGTGCTGTCATGGTGAGTTAAGGCCAGGGAAGCTGTGACGCCAAGTGCCCAGAGCACAGAGGACATCAGACTGAAGCCCAGCTTCACCTGGGGTGTCCACGACCCCCTCAAAATACATCTTACACACTTTCCCACAGGTGTGAACATTATATCCTGATTGCATGTTAGGGGAGGTCCATCAGGGACCAGGAGAAAGAGAGTGAGGGCTGACAGGGTCCCTGGGGCATCCCTGGGCTGTGTCAGCCATGTGCCACGGAGACCATCGCTCCTCCAGGGCCAGAGGCAAGTGTGTGCGTGTGTACTCGGGTGGCACTGAGGTTGTGGGTCTGACCCCAGATCTGCTGCTCAGCAGCTGTGCGACCTTGGGAAGGTCAGGCCACCTGGCTGGTGCGTTCATGCCCCACAGAGACTCAACAGGCCTGTTCGTGCCGGGAGCATGGCACCTTCTGCCTGCTCTGGCTTGGCTGGCTTCTGAGGGAGGCTGAGTGGGTGGGGAACAGCATGTCTCAGGTCTGCACACCACTGACGGGCCGCTCCCCCGCTGCCCTGCAGTGAGCATCTGGTTGAGGGCGGCCTTCCTCCCTGTGGACAGTAGATTTCATCTGAAAAGCCAACGGCCTGGACTTCTGACAGAGCATCTTTCCAACTGACCTGACACTCTGGCATGTCCAAGATGATTTGTTTTCAGACCGGATGCGTGTCCACCAGGACAGGGTCCTGGCTGCTGCTGGCAGGGCCTGGAATGAGGAGTCCCCATCGGAGTCCACGTGGCTTCCCTTGGCAGTGCCTGTGCCTCTCGAGCCTCAGGCCACCCAGAGAAGGACCTTCCCAACCTGGACATCTCCCTCCCGGGCCCCGCAAAGTCGCTCTCCCGGGGGGGCTGGAGCTCTTTGGGATGGCTGTGGCTGATGCTGGCCGAGGCCCGCCGTGCCTGAGAGCACAACTGCCTCTGCCACATGCTCACCTGGAAACGGGGCACCTGCCAACGATGTGGTGCTGGGAGTCTGAGCTTGGATGGTGTTCGAGGACGGCTGAGGGGAAAGCGCGTTCCCACCACAGGCCGTGGGCGCTGACTAGCTGCGCGTGGTCAGAGGTTCCAAACGAGGGAGATGGATGGGCTCATTCCACGCGTGCCAGGAAGAACCCGAGGAGTCTCCGAGTCCCGGCTCTGTGCCTCCCCCTCGCTGGCACAGGCGGTGGCCAAGGAGGGGGACGTTGGCAGTCACTTCTCCCCATCCCCGCCCACTGAGGGGCTGTGCCTCGCCGTGTGTCCCCTCAGTTCAGAGACCTGCACACGACACAGTGGGAAACCCACAGCCACAGGGAGCCGGTCCCGCCTCCCAGCGCCTGCTCCTGTGTCACAGCTAGCTTGAAGCCCTTCTCTTTGTGGAAGGGGATGTGGTATGTGGAAGGGGACACAGTACATGGAAGGGGATGCGGTACGTGGGAGGGGGACACAGTACGTGGAAGGAGCCCATGGCACCTGGCAATGAATGTTTATTGTCTTGTTTCAACTAAAGAGCAGAACCAAAAATAAACAGGCAAGAATTCTGGCAATAGAAGTTATTGTCTCCACGTCGAAATGAATGCACAGCATCCTCACAACTAGAAAAGGTGATGCAGCCTGAAAGTCAGGGTGGGCTTGGGGTCAGGGCTTCTGTGACGGGTCCAGGACGCATGCCCAGAGGAGGGGCAGGGAAGGCGCTCCTGCCAGGTCCACCCACGCCCCACTGGGACCTCTGAGCCTCCCTTGACCGTGCGGTCATCATCAGACCCTTAGATGCGGTGCCAGAGGGCAGGGACCAACCTGTTCTTGTGTGCACAGAGCTGGCCCACAGTAGGGGCTCCATCCACCAGATGGAAGAGGCCTCCTGGGGTAAGAGCAGCTGTGAGATGCACACCCAAGTCCCCAGGTGGAGAGGCTGAGCCGGGAGCACTGCTTTTGTACCCTCTCCTTGCGTCTGGGGCTCCTCGCCCCTCTGATCTCAGTTCGGCTTCAGGTTTCCAGAGGACCTCCCTGCCTCTTGGTAAGGACAGGCCCTTCTTTGGATCCCAGGGCACTGTGCCTTCTCATTCCAGGCGCAGGTGATGGTTGCAGCTCTGTCTCCATTCGCAGGGGCACTGGGGTACAGAGAGGAGGGAATCCGCAGGCACAGGAGGCACACAGCAGTCCTCCATCCTCCTGGGGCCACAGCCACGTGGAGCCTGGCAGGCTGTGGTTCTACAAGGGTGACTGTGCACACACACTTTCGTGCAATTTCAGCGTCACAGATCCAGCCCACGGAGGGGCCAGTTAAGAAGTCCTGACACAAAGGGTGGACGTGGCTCCCTGTGTGCGTTCCTCTGCGCAGCTCCTGTCCCTCTCTTCTGGATGACCTAGCCAGGGGCTGAGAGCCGGGACCCGTTTCCACTGAGGCCGAGGAGGTCCCCCCAGCACACATCCTCCCCTGCAGGAGCTGCTCCCTCGCTCCCCACAGAGCCTCTGCCAGCCTTGGGAGGAGGTAGGCTGGGGTAGCCGGGGTCCCTGGGGCAGCCGGCTCGTGCTCCTCGTGGGGCAGATTCTCCCACTGACAAAGTCACTAAAAGGCACTTTACTCCTGTAAGTGATCTCCAGGCAGTCAGGAGAACACAAAGTCGGCTTTTACCTTATTAGGTTATTTCTATTTTCAGCGTGCACTCAGAAAGGCACCATGGCGCTGTCAGGCGTGGGTTGTCCCTGACGAGGAGCCCATGGGGACCATGAGCCTCCGCAGAGTCTGCCCTCACCCCTAGCGCCCACACGGTCCCCCCAATCAGCCTAGAGAGAACCCCTCCTCCCTCCCTCCTGCCCCTTCTCCGAAGGCTTGGGGTTCTGGGTCCTGACCCGCCTTCCACATCCTGCGGGGTGTCCGGAGCCCCCCGGGCTGGTCCAGTGTTCCAGGCAGGAGGCCCTGGGGGCAGGGATCCGATCCTGAGGCCAGAGGACCAGCTTTGACTCTCCAGTGGCACTTTCCACGAGATTCCAGGACCTTGCAATCTAGGTCAGGAGCCCGGAGCCACGTGTAGCTGTTTCACCTTAAATACACTAAAATTAAAGAGATTTAAGGATTCTGCTCCAAACTCACAGTTCTCAGGCTCTGTCCCGAGGACAGAGTTAGAGGCCAGGAGGGTGGGAAGGACACGGTCCGGCTCAGCCGCTGCTTCATGGATACAGAACCTGCGACCGTTCTCCTGTGAATCATTTCTTGGTCCTTAGCATGTCTGGATGAGCTCTGCCGTAGGGAAGGGTCTGGAAGGCCAGCTGAGGTCGATCTAAGTCTGACTCTGAGTCCTGACTTGGGTGAGGCAGGAAGAGGAACATGCATTTCTGGGGTTCCCATGGCCGTTCCGAGCAGGCCCCATCCTCCCCTGGGATCTTTTCTTTCCCATAAACAAGAAACTCTGACCTTCTGGTCCATCCCAGCTCACCACTTGGGAGCGGGCTTTCGGCAGAGATGGTCAGGCCTTCTTTGGGGGGTGCTGGTAGAGCGGCTGCGGTAACTGTCCCCGAAGTTCCTCGCACATCCACTAAACACAGGAGTCCTGCCTGTGCGCGTCCTTTAATCTCCCCAGTGACAGTTTCTACTCAGCCGACAAATAAACCAAATCTCAGGAAGATGGACTTAGGTAATGTGCATAAGATGCTCACAGCATCGCACAGCACCCCGTAAGCACTGAACGCGTTCCCATCAGCAAGTCTTCCCCCTCGGCTCCATCCTTGTCAGCCACAGTCCCGCAGCCCCTCAGTGCCTGATGGGACTTCCAAAGCAAGACTCTCAGCCTGCA
Source organism: Equus przewalskii (assembly GCF_037783145.1). Classification (NCBI taxonomy): domain Eukaryota; kingdom Metazoa; phylum Chordata; class Mammalia; order Perissodactyla; family Equidae; genus Equus; species Equus przewalskii. Next base: position 44,321,607 of record NC_091859.1, read on the forward strand.
AAACATGAGCTGGTTCCCCGACACCTCCTGCCTCTGAGGACGGCTGCTTCTTCCAGTCAGAGCGCGTCCTCACTGGGGGCAGCTGCCTGTGGAGACAGTCTCGCCCGGGCCGGCAGACTCCACGCATTGTCCGTGCCCCAGACCCCACTCCTGAGGCCCTGTTGCCTGTTTCGTGCAATTATTTTTTTCACCCCCAAGGGAAGCTTACACCTTTGCTGAGAACTACATTTATTTTTATCTGTTATTTATTCTCCTGACTCATGAAATTGCACCCTTCAGGATGCCAGTACAAAATGTTAGGGGAAGAAATTAGTAAAAAAATCATAAAGTGGATGAAAGATGTTAGGCTTCTTTTATCTCCTGAAACATGAATTTAAATACTTTCACTTTATGATCCCGAGAGAAGAAATTAAATAAAAAGTAAGCGCAAAAAAAATACGTATATCAAACTCTCACTCCTTCAGACTTAAATTAAAAAAAGCAAAAAACGAATCCTTGGCCTGGAACAGTAGCGCTGCTGTTCCCTGAATGGGCTCTGAGGAGTCCAGCCGGCCACGGAGCGGCAACTCCTCCTCCTCTGGTCCCGGCTCAGGCCCCCCCGCCCTGCAGTGTGCTGTGGCCGGTGGAGCACCCCTGGTCCACCTGGCACTCGCCTCCGTCCAGCCAAGATGTGGTGGCTGATGGCTGCCCCACCGAAGCAGGAGGAAGCACACGGGGAAACGGCCCCATTGATCAGCTTCTGCCTTGGAGATGACGCAGCTCATTCGGGAAAGTAGTGGGAAGTCAGTGCAGGAGGGTGACACTGGTTCACGGAAGGCCACGAGGCCAAGGGAGCCCCTTGGCACCAGGAGCCTCTGGGCTGTGCTCCTGTCTCTCTTCTCCCCGCCCTGGCCTGGAGCCTGGCCCTGCAGCTTCTGCTGCTGGCTCGTCTACGGATGCTCTCTGACCTGGCCAGTGACCCACACGCTAGTGCTTTGTTTCAGTGGCTCAGGGAAGGAAACAGGCTGGAGGAGGAACTTGCCACCAGCAAAAAGTCTCCAAGGAGAGAGCCTGGGACCCAGTGAAGGAGGCCTTGGCCCCTTCTAGGACACAGGTGACCAGGAAAGACAAGCAGACAGCATCGGCCCAGGTACCTTCCTTTCCTGAAAAGCCCTCCGGCTGTGCCACGGCTCAGGGAGGATGGGTGGGGGGGGAGGAGCAAGAGGCAGGAGGCACAAGGAGATGGGAGAACTGGCATGAGTCACGGCCATGGCGGGGGCTTGGCTGCACATGATGGAGAACGTGGAGACAACTGGCACAGGATGACAACCACAGAGGCCTCTGGACCCGAACCCCTGCCCACGCCAAGAGGTTCCCTTTCCACAGGCACCCTGGTACTGATGAGACCTATGTGGGAGCCTTGGCTTTCAGCTCCCAAAGTGAGGGGACACGGGGTTCCGGAGGGACAAGCCCCATCCTGGAGGGCACTTCCTGCTTGTGGTGGACGCAAGAAATGCGATGCAGAGGGATTGGGGATGTCAGCCGACCAGAGTCTCAGGTCCTCATCCAAACCACCCCTCACCCCTCACCTGGGTGGAGATCCTCAGAGCCACGGAGCTTAGGTGACTTCTCCAGGGTCAAAGGGAGACCGGGGCGAAGCTGGAGGGGATCCCTCGGCCTCACATATAGTCATCATGAGCCCCGCCAGTTGGGCGTCTCAGCTTCCCAGAGTGATTCAGGAAACGCGCTGTAATGTGGCAAAGATGGGGAGAGGGGCAGGTGAATGCGGTAGCCTCAGAAGATGTAGCTAAAAGCAGAACATGAACAATCGTGTAGAAATGCGTGTGCACATGTGCACAGGTGTGCAGGGTATGGGGGGGTTATGCCTCTTTTCCCTCTGAGACCTCCTGTCCTGAGCTGCTGTGTGCCTCCCAGATGGATCTCTCTCTCTGGGCAGCTTCAAAGGCCCTTTCCAGACCCCACCCACTGCCTCGGCCAACTGTCGTCAGACAATCTGGGAAGGAGGCCAGGGCACTGCCAGGTGTGTCCTCAGTACAAACGAGGACGAACAGGGCCCAGGAGGCCTCTGCCAAGGCATTACATACCTGAGGGCCAGTAGAGAGAAGCAAGCACCTGGCCATGGGCTCCCACCCTGACTCCCTGGTTTTCCTCTCTGGGGCAGGGCACCTCTCTGGGCCAGGTTCTGGGACACACAGCCTAAATTGGGAGAAGTGGTTCTGCGGCCGGAGGGAGATTTCAAACAGAAGGAGTGACTCTGCTCCTCGTTGTCTTGAAGTGTCTGCAGGTTCCTTCCTGGTTTTGTGCCGAAGCCCAAACTTTTCAGCTTCACAGTGAAACCTCCCTGTGACCTGGCCTTGACCTCCTGCGCGAGTAAGTGCCCTCCTCCCCTAAAGCTGTCCCCGCATTGCCCCTTGCTAATTCCTCAGCAGATGTGTGTTTCCCTGTCTGTTCTCCCAGGGAACCCCTGTCGGTTCCATGAGTCCAAAGTCCACCAGGGTCTCCATCTCAGCTGTGGAGGAATGATGGGTGTCTCCACTTCTCCATGGATGCTGGACCCCCATCCTGTAGAGGTGCGTCTGTGATGGCAGGGTGCAGGGCAGCTTTGAAGAAAGAATAGCTGGAGGGAGAGAGTCAGGGGGTCATGTGACCCAGGAGGGGACAGGTGGTGGAGCCTGCAAGGGAGCAGAGCTGCAGGGGTGGGGGTGAGGGTACATCAAGACTGGGGGGACAGATTTGAAGCAAAAACCAGCAAAATCTGCTGACAAGTTTAGCTGGAATAACACAAGTGCCCCTTGTTTCCGTCGCCCATGGCTGCAGGTACATCAGCCAGCTTGACCAGCTTCCTCAGCTTCCCGGCACTGGGGTCCAGAGAGATGATGGCGTGTCGAGGGTGAGGAGAAGGCAGGAAGGCCCCCAGCCACCTCTGCTGTGTCTCCCAGGACAGCGAGGGCACACGAGGCCAGTGGGGGAGCTGGGCGGGCACCCTAAGCGCTCTGCCCAAGATCCCCAAATTGGGATTGGGAAGATGAGGATGCCGGAGGATACTCCACAGCCCTTCCCCGCCCCACCCCTACGTGCTGGCCAAGATGGAAGCACCGGGAAGGGGCCGGCTCCTCTGTCACAGCAGCCTCCTGGGTGGTTTCTCCCAGTGGGAAGCAGATGGTCAGGGATCAGTGAGGCCCCCTTGCTGTGGCCATCACATGTCCTGGCCTGGGGAGATGGCAGCGGGTTAAGCCGCAGGTGCCCAGGCATCTACAGACGGAATCATAAAGAAGGGCAGCTGGGGTTTGGTGACACCTGCCACTTAGACACCCTCAGATGTCCCGTCATCTCATTTTAGACTCAAGGGAACTGGGTGGGGAAGCTGAACTCCAACAATTTAAGTAACTTGCTGAGGGTCCCACGGTTGGTGTGGGTGGAGCAGAAGGCAGGCGGGCAGGATGTCCCGCAGCTGCTACGAAAGCTGCCGAGCAGACTTCAAGATCAAGAGCATGAATTAGGGCTCCCGTGTTACTCAGAGGGGACCTTCCTGCCTGGCTCCGTTTTGAAGACTTTAAGTCAGGAGAATGTCTTCTGTTTCTCTTCGTTTGTTGTAAATGACTGATGCTACTTATTTAATTTTACTTTTTTAAACATTTCTCTTTTTTTTTTCTTTTCTGGGAAAGATTGGCCCTGAGCTAAAATCTGTTGTCAATCTTCCTCTTCTTTTTCCTCCCCAAAGCCCCAGTACATAGTTGTGCATTCTGGTTGGAAGTCCTTCTAGTCTTTCTCTGTGAGTTGCCACCACAGCATGGCTACTGACAGATGGGTGGTGTGGTTCTGCACCCTGGAACCGAACCCGGGCTGCCAAAGAGGTGAGAGCGCCGAACTTTAACCACTAGGCCATCAGGGCTGGCTCAGGAAGCTACTTATTTTAGGTGGAAGGGGCATTATCTTCTGAGAGGGATGTCACTCAGGAGCCACCCTCCCATCTGTGTCACCCAGCAGAATAGGGACAGAAAACCAGCCTAAATCAGAGCTGTCTTGGAAGACAAGGGAGGAAGGGCCCAGAGCTGGTGCCTCAGGCGGTGTGGACACTGGCTCAGCCCCAGCCCTCTGGCCATGGAAGCGGGTGTCGCTGCTCCAGACAGCACTTGTCCTGACTTAAAACCACTCAGCTGGCCAAGGCTTGTTTGAAAGTTCAACCCTCCCCAAAGCTAAGACTTCCTAAGTTTTACGTGAATGGAAATCCGTCTTAGCAAAGCCTGCCTCACTGACGGGAGGGGTCCTGGATGGAGGACAGAGCCATCTGAATAGGACACAAGCCGCACTGCGTGGGGCAGGGAGAAGAGGAGGACAGGGGTTGGTGCGGGGACTGTGTGCATCCCAGCAATGCTCTGACTCATGTGCACGCTTCGGCCAAGCCCCACGGCACCAGCCACGGGGGGCACGGGGGTCTGAGGTTGGGGCTCAACAGCCCTGGCTCTCCCTCAGCCTCTGCTGCCAGCCGCTCCTCTGAGCCTCGGTTTCTGTGCTCGTGGAATGGAGCATCAGAGGCTCATCAGGAAGTTGTGAGGAGCTTGGGGTGGGACACCAGCAAAAGCACGCAGCCCCTCGGAGCCACCGTGTGAAGCTCAGTCCCTTGCTTTCCTCTCTTCTCAACCCTCTGCAGTTTAAAGTTAATTTTCCTTTGATGGTGCAGGTGCCACTTGGGGTCGATGGGTGATGTCAGAGTCGACATTTATCCGGCTGTTCCACAAGGCACCATGATGCACTGCTGGTGTCACCTCCCTTCACGCTCATGCCCTCTGATGGCCGGGGCTCAGAGAGGACAACTTCCCGGGAGCCAGCACTCCTCGGGGCTCGAGCTGGCTTAACACCTGGTTCTGCCCCCTGCAAACCCGGGGTCCCCTCACCTGGGGAGTCAGCCAAGTCTCTGACTGGGGACACGAGTGAAGTGTGTGGCCCTCTCCCGCCCACAGCTCACGATGTTACTGGTCACGCAAAACTAAAGCCCCTGGAACATGTAGTGGACTCTCAAAACCTCGATTTGTGGTTCTGGTTAAAATAAGGGATGAGGGTAAGAGAAAAGAGAGGTTTTAAGGGCATAATAGTGGATGTGGCTTCCTGGAAGAACGAGGCACAAACTTGTGTGTAACAGCCAGGGAGGCTGTGTGTGAGGGACCACGACAGGAAGGAGAAGTGCCCGGGGGAGGGGCCACATGACTCAAGGACCGGGAAACACGTGGCAGAGTGGCATCCACATCCCGGGCTGTGGGCTCCATGTTTGTGTCCCCTCAATGGTCACGTGTTGAAGCTAAACCCCTGATGCGATGGCATCGGGAGGTGGGGCCCTTGGCAGGTAGTTAGGTCATGAGGGTAGAGCCCCCATGAATGGAGCCAGAGCCCCTGTAAGAAGAGACACGAGAGAGGGTCTCTCTCCATCACATGAGGACACAGCAAGAAGCCAGTCTCTGAGCCAGGAAGAGGGCCATTGCAGGGCAGTGGATCTGCCAGCACCCTGATCTCGGACTTCCAGCCCCCAGAACTGTGACAAATAAATGCCTGTCGTTTAAGCCCCCTGGTCTACGGCATTTTGTTCTGGCGGCCTGAGCAGACGAAGATCCGGGCGTCCTGGGAAGCTCCAGAGGAGTGGCCCTTGAACTGCGTCTTGAAGCGGGGAGAGGCTCTCCAGAGGCAGAGGCACCACTTAAACAGAGGTTTACCACCGCGGGGGAGGGCGGTGTCCTAGAGGCCCCCCGTCAGCTGATGGAGGCTCCGTGGAGAAGAGACACTGGCCTCTCCTGGAGGACCAGGGAGGGTTTCAAAGGGCCGGACTCCGGGGCAATAATAGCTGGCAGATTAAAGAGTGGGGAAAGCACTTGGGGAAAGACAAACTAGAACGTGTAAAGGGTGGACGTTGCAGGAGAAGTGTGCATCCGGGGGAGAAGGTGAGGCCGCCGAAGCTATGAAGGTGGGTCCAGAGGGCTTTCGGTGCCATTGGCAGACTTTGAATTTACTGAGGGAGGCAGAGAGGAGCCGGGCCAAATCTCCAGGCAGAGGGAAGGCGTCCCCTCCGGAGGTAGGCTCAATCGAGCCCGCAGAGTTGGTGCCGAAATCACTGTCACGAGCTTCCCTGGGAGCTGAGAGAACAGAGAAGGAGAGGACTGACCGAGATGATCCATGCAAAGCTAGTTTTGGGAGCAAACCTTGAGGAGGGTGGTGGTGCCTTCACTCGGAGCCTCTCTGCAAAGAGAGATCCTCCTGCAGGTGGCTCAGGCACAGGGGGACAGGAGATGGCAGTTTCCCGGCCCCAATCTAGGTGCTCTGATGAAGATCCCAGGCCCCATGGGAAGGAGGAATCCTCTGGACTCCATGCCGTTTCCGTCCCAGCCCCAGGCCTATTTGGAAAGACACAAATTATGATAAATGGTGTGCATTGGTGTTCTCATGAGGTTGACCGTCATAGTTCTCAGGGGGGATGGCAGGTGTTAGTCTGCCCCACCCTCCTGCCTCTGTCCCATCCCCCCAGAGCCCCCTCCCCACTTTGGAGCAGGATACTGATGACCGGAGTCACCGTGATCTTCATCACCACTGCCCACACTAATTGATTCACTCCAAGTGGACAGGGGCTGGCAGAGGACACTTTAACCAGGAAACAGGTGCTCCCTTTTAATGGGGCCAGAGCAGCCCCCCTGCAGAGCCCGGGGCTGGAGTGCATCATTAGCAAGAAGACACCAGCCCAACTTTGAATTTGAAAATCCTTAGGGAACTCAGGCTTCAGACACCTCCCCAGATACTTAGAGTTTTCTTTGCTGTTCTCCTAATAAGGAACATTCTTCTGAGGAATCTTTTGTATCTAAAAAAAAATATTTAAAAATCTTAGAATATGCATTCCTCTACTTCTCGGCAAGGGGAGAAATATGTCGTTAATTGTGCGATTATGTCCAATCCACTGAGAATCCAACACGGGAGCAGACACTTTGTGATCTTTACAAGAAGACCTGACGCGAGTGAGGTGTCAAACCAGCGAAGGGCACATTTCTTTAAATCAGCAGAAGATTCCATCAGCCCAGCCCCGATGAACAAACCGGTTTAGAGCCATTAAAAACTAGAAGAAGGGTCATTGCTTTGAATGTGGGCCAAGAGGGAGGCAAAGGCTTTTCCTCAGAGGTGTGGGCAGGAGGATATTTGCAAATGAATGCATTAGGAAGAATTTTCTAGACTAGAGACATGCAGCTTGGCTTTCCTGGTGACAGGTGTGTCTGAAGACAGAACTCAAGCTCTAGAACGTCCCAAGGAGCTCCATGTCACTCTGAGTTCTACGGTGTCCTCTGACAAGCAGAAGGATGCCGCGTCCAGCATCCCGTGCACGATGGCTACATGGATGGATGAGCTAGTGGAGTTCTAACTCAGGAGCTTTATTCCTGCTTGTCTCAAGCCAGAGTGGATTTGATGAATAGTTTTGAAAATATGCAGAATTCCCTGCATGAGTCGGAAGGCTTATGCTTGAAATATTGGTTTTTATCCTATTTGAAAATAATTATTCAGATAAATATTAATCTTGGATGACAAAGAAGCACAAAGAATACCAATAAGAAGGGAAACCATTTTAAATGTGTGGGAGGCTTTGCGCCGGAATCAGAAACACGTGCACAGTCGCATCTTTCAATCTCCGAGCCCCGTCCCTTAGTCAGACTGCGGTTCTGACTATGGGGAGCTTTTCTCCATCCATTAGATGTTTTCTGGGCACTTCAGCCACTCTGTTCTTGGAATTCTGCCTTGTGCAGAAGAAACAAAGTCAACAAAACATAACGCTGGCCCTTGAGTCACTTGCAGGACATGGGGGACAAACCAACAACTAGATAGTGACGTGCAGAGCCGTTGGTGTGGAGACAGCCGTGAGCACAGGATACCGTGTGCACCCAGGTGGGGGTTCACAACTGTCCTCGTCTGCTCAGGCTGCTCTGAGAGAACACCACAGATGGGGCCTTAAACAACAGACATTTCTCTCTCACAGTTCTGAAGGCTGGAAGTCCGAGATCAAGGTGCCGGCAGGGACCGTTTCTGGTGACAGATTTCCCCCTGGGTTGCACATGGCCGCCTTCTCGCTGTGTCCTCATGTGGCCTTTCTTCAGCGTGTGCCCCCAGAGAGAAAGCTAGCTCTCTTGTTCTTTTCTTATAAGGACATGAATCTTACGGGATCAGGGCCCTACCCTTATGAACTTACTTAATTTTATTGACTTTTTAGAGGCCCGTCTCCAAGTACAGCCACTCTAGGGAAACACGTGAATTTTGGAGGACACAACATTCAGTACATAACAACAACCCAGGCAGTGGTCGGGGGGAAATAGGGGTGGAAGGTTTTGCAGAGGACAACAGGCTCTATAGGACAAGGCCTGGATAGTGGAAAGATGGTCAGTGATGGACGATACAAGTCTGTAATATTGCATTGTAAGTGTATGCATGTGAGCTCTTGCCTGTGTGTAAACGTGCCATCATGCATGCATGCAAGTCTGTGTGTGTGTGTGCACGTGCTTGTGTCGCGGGAAGAGAGCTGGGCTTGGGGACCAATCCCAGAGTTGGGAGTTGAAGTAGGGAAGACAAGAGGACAGAATTGAAAAGTGACAAATACCAGACAAAGGGGCTAGGAGCTGATCTTGAAGGTAGTGGTGTCCCCCTAAAGTGATTAAGTGATGAAAGAGAAGCAACTCGAAGGAATGTGAAATTGAGAAAGAGACTGCAGTGCGTCGGACTTCTGGCAAGTGGGCAAGGCTAAAAGGCAGGAGGACCAGCTCCTCAACCTTCCTGGGGTCATTCTCACGGGGCTGTTGTGAGAAGCGGTGGCGATCACCCACATTAAGGGCTGGCCTCCCAAGCATCCAATAAGCGTGAGTCTTAGTGTTGCTTCAATCATCCGTTTATAGGTCTTCACTTCCATTGTGTCCTGGGCTCTCCCAGGGATGGTTGGAGGTATTTTTGTATCTCTGAAATTCCTGTGCCTGGCACAAGGCATGTGCCCCATCATTCAGTTTTAAGATGGTTACAACTTCCTGGTGGATCACACCTTTATTCGTTAGGAGATGTCTTAAGAATCCATTTTGATGTTCAATTAACAGCACTGTCAATGTCTTAGCTCCAGAAATCAGTGTTTTATCACGTTTAATAACATGGTTACCATATTCTCTGCTCAGCAATCCTTTTAACGTCATTTTCCTTCTCTCTGAAACAAATATGTTAGAAATATCTTTAGGGAGATAAACTGTCTCATATTTAATTTTCCAAAAATGTCTTTTCCCTTCATTGCTGAATGACAATTTCACAGGTGAAATTGCAGGTGTGGCTCCATGAGGACTGAGCTCCACTGTCCTTTGGTTTCCATTGTGGCTAACGCCATGTCAGCTGTCTTCTCCTTTAGGTAATCTCGATGCTTCTACAATTTTCTCTTTTTCCTTTAAATTATGGTTCTCCATTGATGTATCTTGATATTAACTCATTTATATTTATCCAGATTAGGATTTATTAGGCTCTCAGTATATGACGATGCATGATTTTAAGTAATTCTGAAAAATACTTTGCCATTATGTTCCATATTTCCTTTTTCCACTTTTTTTCTCTCTCTTTTCCTGCCTTTTTTTCTTCCTTTCTTTCTTTCTTTCCTTTTTCTGGCAGAAGTCATATCTAGATGTAGATGGTCTTTCTCCCTCTACCCTCCATTCCTCTTGACCTTTCTGTCATATTTCCCATACCTGAGTCTCTCTGGGTTGAATTTTGGGTCATTTGTTGAAGTCAACTGTCCACTCTCCCTGTCTTCTGTTCATTATTTCAAAATACAATCTAACCCATCCGTTGAGAATTAAATCCAATTCATGAGATATTTCACTTTGAAAGTGCAATTTGCATTCCAAATATGCCTGGTCTTTTTGATAGTCTCATTCTTTTAAGGTCTTACTCAAATATTTATTTCTTTAAACATATTAATCATAACTATTTTATATTCTTTCAAAATATGAAGCTGTTGGGTGTATAATTCTTCTGTTCATTTCCCCCCCCCAACACCTTTCACTCTTGGTGTGTTTTATTCAATTCTGCTATTTCTGTTCTTAAATTGGTGTTTGTGCTCTTTGAAACCCTGTGGGAGTCATGAACGGTAGTTTTGAGGGGCAGGACCACCAGGGAGGGTGTGTGTTTGCTGCCACATACCTGGGAGTGATACCAACTGAGACCAAAGTCATCAAGTGTATTCACTTGGAATACAGCTTCCCATTCCCAGGGGTGGCCCTGGTTTTAGTCCCAGTATCCAGGGAAGATTACCTCCTGGCATCCCTTGGTGGGGGATATTTTTTTCCTAGTCCACTTTTTCTGTGAGGGGGTAGCATCTATTCAAGGGTCCCGGTTCCAGCTCCTCACCTGGCACCCTCCCATGCCATCTTCACAACTCAAGTCTCCAGGGTTCTGGGGTACAAATCCCTTTGAGACCATGCTGCCATCAGCATAGTATGGATTTGTGCTCTTAAAATCCCTATTTTACACACTTATAATTCTCCTTTAAAATATATTTCCACATGTTTTTCTGGGGTAAATAAGCCACCACATGCCCCAAATGGAAGTCCCTCTGTAGTTGAAACACCTCTCCACCACGACTCCTCTCACGTCTCCTCTCTCTGTTGTCAGCAACTCAAGTGCAGGGGCCACAGCTTTTCCAGCTCTGAGTCTCCTGCACCCAGCACAGGGGCGTGATTTCACACAAGGCGCGTTTCCTTATTCATCTTTTCTTTGCACCTCGCAGCTACTCTGCCCTCCAGACACAGCAGATGCTGTCCCCCTTTATCATGCGGAGCATCTGAGACTCAGAGATTTTTAAGTGACTTGCTTATGATCACACAGCTCATAACTGGCCTGCTGACATCTTGAATTTTCTTCATGAGAACCTAATTGCTTTCTGCCTGCTCTGCCTTCATGACCATGCCTTGTCCATGTCCATGAAACGTGGCGTGCTTATTTTACTACCCGTGATGGGTACGCAGTGAGTTGCAGACGTCGGGTTTACAGCCAGAGGGGCTCCTCATCACTCAGCACTTTGAGAGCAGAACTGCTACTGTATTTTCCTTCAGAGGGAAAGGTCTTTGAAACTTCCTGAAAGTTTTTCCAGGCTTTGACTGAGGAATGAAATTTGATGAGTAGTCAGGAGATTTAAAATGGACCATCGTGTTCAGCGACTTCAACCAGAGGGCCGGTGACTGCCACATCCTCATTTCCTCCAGGTCTCTGCTCAGCCTCCCCTCATCAATTAGACCTCCCCTGATGGTCCTTTCTAGAATAGCAAGCCAGGCTCCACCCTGGACTCCCAACGCCACTGACCGTGCGCTGTTTTTGTCTATGGACTCGGCCATCACCTGGCACATGTACGTGTTGTACAGATTGTCTGTCTCTCCCACTGGAATGTCAATACCATGACACTAGAGATATTAGCTGAATCTTCGTTAATGTGTTTCCAATACTGAGACCAATGCCTGGAGCATCAGGACTGTTTAATACAGTTTAACGAATGAATGACAATGGCATCATTTACAAGCATGTGGCCCATTCTTTTCATTATTTCAGTTGAGACTTGCATCAACCTTTGAGGCAACCAAGGGAGTAGTAAACGATGGGCCTGCAGCTCAGTTCCTGTAGTTCCTGCCTCTCTGCGTCTCAGGGATTGGGTGAGATGATATGTGTGGTCTCTCGTAGTCCTAACAGTCTTCAAGCTCATGTCGTTTCTTAGTCAGGAGGCTGTCTTGGCTCTTAGGGAAACGTTCTGCACCAGGCAGGCATATCCGAGCAAGACTTGGTGCGCCTGAGGGCACAACATGCCATGAGCAAGATGGCGGCCACATTCAACAGCACACGATTGGCTGTTCTAAGAGTTTACCTGCTGCCTAAGTACGGGGAAGCCAATTAAGTGTTGAGTGGCTTTGGGTAACACACCAAGTCTTTCCTTACGGAAATTATACCATCTGTCACCTCTCAGGTGGTTTCCAGATCTGAGTCACTGTGAGTGATTTGGGGAGGCTTCTTGTCCCGTGACACATTTTTATCAATTCTTGAATGTATCTATTCCCACATCATCTCCTGTGCAGCACGGGGTCTCCACCTCTCACTCCCTATCACTCTCTTCCGTCCACAATTTACATCTCACAGTGTTATCCTTTGCCACTATTTAGCGAAACTCATACACACATACCAGGCTCACACATACAATATTCACATGAAGCGACCTTACCAAGCCCTAGATCCACTCCACACCACGTGATAAGGTTAAAAGGATTAACAACCACATTTCACTGGCTGACTGGTGCTAAAGAGTGCACTGACTACTTCATGTTGATTGTCCAGTTTGACCTTCACGAGAACATTAAGAGGTCAACGTTATTTTTATACCCATTCAAAAGACAAGAAAACCTAGTCTATTCTGAATACTATGGAAGAACTCTCATTAGTCAAGATCCTCTGATGTCCAGAGTCTCAGCCTGATGTTCCCCAAATAAAGTCCAGTTACTAATGCCAGCCCCGCACTGACTGCCAGCTCTGTGCTTGAGGACGGCTTTGGCAGCCCGAGGGCCCAAGCTAAGTGCTGCACAGCTCACAGCGCAGAGAAGTTTCCCAGGTCTGTTTGTCATTCTAGTCAACCAAACAGAAACTGCACTTCCATAAGATCTGGTTTTAAGAGTGCTATGGGAATTCAAAACTGTCAAAATAATAAACCAAAACGTATCAGTATTCGTTATTTGTTCTCACCCTCCCAAATCCACATGTTCAACCTTACGGGTTTTCTCACAGCACAAGTCATTTAAAATTCCCAGCTGGCGAAGGAGCCAAGAAACGACATGTCTAAAAACGAGTGGCAAATGTGCATGCGCACACACACACACACACGTGTACACACACATGCACACACACGTGTACAGACACACACACACTCATGTGCACACAATCGTACTTTGGTTTGGAGCTGTGTGGTTTGTGATGACAGGTTAGCGAGATTTATGAATTACGATCTGCGAGAGGCAGGCCATTGTTTTATGAATTTCGGCGTTTATTACCAGGGTGTCATGATGGAGGGTTCACAGCATGCCCCGCTGGGCCTCGCATTCTCAATATTTAAATGTCATTCACAAGTTTATGAAGCTGTCTGGAAATGCTCATCTCCCTGTTGGTTCTGAAGATTTATTCTTCCTGGAACTTTTATTTATGTAGCTAAATGCTGGAACTGAGTCTCAGAGCAGTATTTTATTATATTTTTTGGAAAAAAAAAAATCTGTCCCACTCGTGGGCTGCTTCTTCGGAGCTCTGCCATGGGCGGGAGCACCTCGTGATTCTAGGAAGTGTTAAAACTGGTGGTTTTCAAAAATTTCAGACCAAGCATGGCTTTTGTCATTTTCTTCCTATTAATCCATGTTTTAAAGTAAAATGGTTCTGACTGAACCTGAATTTATCGAGTGCGATTTAACAAGCTCCCTCGATTTTCTCGGTCTTGATCTCTTGGTTTTGTGCATATGGGGAATGTATGGGAAGAACAATGAGGAGCAGAGGCCAAGGATGGGCATCTTCCAGTTGAGTCAGAGGCATTCAGGGAAGACGTCCCAGCCCAGGAGAGGTGATCCCGAGCCAGAGGGATGATGGATAAATCCAGAACGTTCTTCGTAAACATCAGTGGAAAAAGTGGACAGGTTCAGTCATCCCTTCCCTGAACAGACAGGAGCGTCAAAACACGATCAGGAACATTATTCTTTATTGGTTTCTCCCTGGAGAAATGTTTCATCTTCCCCCAAAACACGCCATCTCTTAGTCCTTGTGGTTTCACCTCAAGTATTAAAGCGAGAGGCTTTATTCATTGAAACAACATCTCTGGAAACCATTATGTAGCAAATCCCAGACAGCACTATTTTGGGTGATGGCGAGGACATCTCTACCTGGAATCCAGGAAGTATAATTGGAGTTGGCTGTGGAGACCTTTGGGATCTGCAGGACTCTGGGACAGACACTTTTCTGGGGTTGAGCCTGGAGAGATGTGGTCTGTGGTGTGGCTCTCCTGACAAGTTGTTGAGGACTGTAAAAATGGGCTGAAATGGGGCCGAGAGGCAGGGCAGGAGAGCGGCAGATCGAGGATGCACTCTCACAACCTGCCAGCTGTTAAAATATGTATTTCATTCTTTTCAGACCGTTGCCCGGAAATGGCCCCAATATTATATTTTCTTTGATCAGTGTGTAGGAATTGAATATAATACCGTGTGTGTGTGCATGCCCACACCCATGCTTCTGTGTCTGTGTGCTTGAAACTCCACATTGCTATTCACAGGCACACACACATACACCCCAAGCAAAAACTCATATGGGTCAAATGATTTGTGTTGTTTACAAGTGTGTTTACAACGCACGGGATTTGTGCCAAATGTCTGTCTGCTTTGCTGCTGCATTAGTCCCTGGGGCTGTTGAAGAAACAAGCTTACTTAAGGAAATGGAGACAGAGGGAAAGCAAGAGGAGGGGTCGGAGTCAAAGGAAGGAGAAGGGTGCACAGAGGGAGGGGGCACAGTGAGGCTGTGTGGACGCTTGAGTTGGTGCTCCAGGCAATGCGGTTTCCATGACTGCGTTCCTCTCTGGGACCCTGAGGCTGGACACCATCCCGGTGCTCAGGGCACTGTTGGTCTTCCAAGGGACACAGAAAATGCTGCCAGGTCTCCTTTCTATCGGACCATTTAGGAGATGAGCTGGGGATGGGTTTGGGGGTAGACTTCCCAGTGATCAAGCTGCTCTATTGTCTTCTATTTGCCTACTGTTTCCAGTCTTTTCTATTCTTGTCCAAAGGCCAGCACATCTGAGAAGTGGTGGTCAGTTCAGCAATGTAACCTGTAGGGATGGAGGATGGGGTATATTGGGAGAGAAGGGGTCAACTTGTGAAGGGCGTCATTAATTCACTCACTTTCTCAGTCATTCAATGTACACTTACTTAGCATCTACTGTTTACCAAGAAGATGCTGTTACTTGTTAGGATCATACTAATAGGTAAAAAAAAAAACCAAATATGTCTTCTGGGGGAGCTAGGAAAATTTGCTATCGAGGAGTAGAACTTTTTCCTGCAGGCAGCAGGGGAACAGTGTCTCTGTTCTCTTGTTGTCATTCTAAAGCTCCTTCTGGAACAAAATTCACATAGAGGTTGACCTGAGTGAAGGGGGACCTCTATTTCTTCCTTTATGAAATGGGAAGTGAGAACTAATGGGCCTTACAAGCCTCTTCCACATCTAAGAAATGGTGACTCCACAGCTCTGTTGCCTGTACTTGGGGTCATTTCCTCTGTCACTGCCTCCACTGGAGGGTGGATGGTTGGGGCAGTTTCCTCCTCTAGTTCATTTGTCCATCCATCTGTTCATCTGCCTGTTCATCAATCCATCCATCAATTGATCCCCGTCCAACCATGTGCCCATCCACCCATCCATCCGTCCACCCACCCACCCACCCACCTATCCAGCCATCTACCAACCCACTCTTCTACCCTTCCATCCATCCATTCATCCACCCATCCACCCACACACTCATTCATCCCTCTGTCCCTCCATCCATCCATGCCTCCCCTCCTCTCTCTTTCCATTCCTTTCTTTACCACTAAGCCAAGCACACTGAGCTCTCTTATGCTCACTTATGCTCCACCTGGGTAGGTGCTGTGGTGCGGGTAGGATGGAGAAAAGCATGTGTCCCTGGCTTTCCCCTCTACAAACAGGTAACTTATATAGAAGACAAGTATGCTTTAATGCCAGTATCAAATCAAGCCTGATGTGTGGCTGCTCCAGCCAAGCTACACGGGATCAGGAGTGCAGGGTGAGGCACTGGTTTGCAGGAAGGTCCTGGAGCAGGTTAACTTAAGTGATCAGTGAAGATGCCTACAGCTGCCCAAAGCCATCCCCAAATCCTGGAGGAGGTCTCATTGCTTCTCCAGGGTGCCCGTAGGAACTTACCAAAGTCATCTTCATGACAGGCAGAACCCTGTTCCCGCCAGCCCCCTGCCTTTGCTCAGCCTCGCAACACCCCGGTGGCTCTGCGCTTGTCCCCACAGCCCACGCAGGCAAAGGTTTAACCACAGCTAGCTTGAGTCTTGTCTGAACATCTTGTGATCCTCCTAGAGCACAAGAGGATGCAAGGTTTGCAAGGAGCCGCCTGAGGCATCCCCCGCTCTCCTCCCACCTCCCTTAGGAGACGGTCATGAGAACGTCGCTCCTCTCCTGGGTCTGGATGGCGCAGGGTTTCCTGCCGTGCCCTCCTCAGAACAGAGCTGCTGACTGTAGACCAGCTGAGCTGCAGCCTCCACGAGGCTCCTTGGCAATGTGCTCTCCGAGTTGCAGTCAGTCGCCAGCCCCTTTTGTTGTGATGTTGCGATTTCTGTCATGCGGGGCGGGCCCCGTGGGGGGCTGGCCCCCTGGGCTGCTCCGCTGTCCCTGAACGTGTCCGGAATTAACCTTCTGAATCTAAAAGAGGCTGCTGCATCTCTCATAACTGAGTCAGCCAGGCCTTGCCTTGTCTCCAATGTGCTTGAGGGAATTCTAGAATTCTCTACTCCATGTCCTCTTCATTAAGGCTCTTTTTCCTCCTTATTCTGCAAAGCCTCTTCCTTGACTGTGACAACCTTCAATTAATTTCGCTTGTTCTAATTACTCTCACACTAAATCAATACTCAGCCAGGGAGTCAATCACTTCATCTTTCTGGGCGGAGGGTCACTTGGAGCTGAGCCCCAGCCTTCACAATGAGGAGATAGCCCTCTCTGCTTTCTAACTTCTATGGTAACTTCCATTGATTATTTCATATATAGATGTCTTGTCCAAATATCAGCCTCCATTAAGCTTTGAGTAATAGCTCAACTTTTTTTTTTTTTTTTTTTTTTATCTCCTACAAAACCTAGCACAGCTCTGTGCAAACTGTGAGGGCTAAACTGTTGGTTTAATTACTCTGAGTTTCAGATCCCTGACCTGGTCTCCACAGCCCATTCTAGCTCTCTGCCACGGCCCCAGCCACACGTCCTTCCAAAGGCCAGAACTTCATGCCCCAACAGCCTATGTGCTTATGCCCTGAGCAACCCTGACCTGATGCCCAGTTCCATCAGACCACAAGCATGTTCTTACTGAGCTTCAGCACAGAGAGCTCGACACTCCCTCTCCTCCAGCTTTCAGAAGCCTCCAGCTGCCAGCCCGCCCTGCAGCCAGCAAATCCCCTTCGATTTGATACGATTCCTCCCCTTAAGTTCTCCAAATTCGACTCTCTGACCACAGACACAGTCCCTGTATTAAATGACAAAAGAAAAGATGGGACCTTTCAGAACGTGGCACTTGCTATAAATTCATTCAGTGCACTGGGGAAGGGGGTGTTAGGATCCGGCAACAGGCCAAGGCTGCGGGTGTGGGTGTGAGTTCCTGGAGGCTAAGGGGGCTGCAGCTGGGAGGGGGCGAGCCATGCTAAGTGTCTTCAGGTGACACCTGCAAGTGACAGGGAGGCTGCGAGGGGCCTCGAAGGCTCAGTTGCCAACCTTCAGAGCTGATAGCATGGGCTGAAAGCTCCCATGATGAGCTGGGCTGTAAATCATTTTCTGTGTGTGAATCCCAAACTCCTTATGTTAAAAAAACAAAGCAGACACAAATCAACAGTGTCCGAGGATTGCACACAAGCTGGAGACATCCTCACAGCATATCAGCCACAGGCGGGCCACTCCCCAGAATATGTGAGGTCTTGCTGCCACTGCCTCTGTCCTGGGAAATCCAGAAAGGATGGACCAAGCCAGGCGGGAAGAGAGGCGTGTTCTCAGGTTCAGAGACAGGCCAGAGGGTGGGTTTTGAGAGAAGAAGTGCATGGGTGTCACTAGGAGCCTGGATTTTCAGAGCTTTGAATGCCAGGCTCAGCCGTTTGCATTCGATCCTGGATCAAATATATGCATTTTCATGCCTCTGAGCCTCCTGAAGACCCGTCAGCCCCCATTCGCTGGTCCAGAAGTGCTGAGCGTTTGCAGAGGCTCCTCTGTCTGAGGGGCGGGGGCTTTGTGGATTCTCACTCTCGGTCGAAGACCTATTTTTGTTTCCTTTGGAAGCCAGCCTCTGCTTGTAATGCAACGTCGCTCCATCATTTTAAATTAAATTGTTCCTGTTGTGGTTCCATCCCTGTGTGTGCTTTAATTCATGTGAATCCAATTGCACTTCCCTCAGGAGGCTGCTTAATGTAGTGTCAAAGTTGAATAAATAATAAATAGGGCACATCAGGGTTTCTGCATCCCCAGCTGGGGGGACGGCGCTGGCGGTGTCTTCCTCAGGAACACACGCCAGCCCGCGCCAGGTGGGTGTGCCGTGCTCGAGCCAGGCTCCTGCCTGAGTGGACACCCTGGTACTGGGTCCATATTGGGTTGGGAGGGGGAGTCCTTGAGTCACCATTCTGTCTGCAGGCTCTGACTTTCCTCACACACCAGCTCCCCTCTCTGCCGCCTCCACACCATGGGCTGCAGCTTTCAACAAGTTTAGATTTCGGGGGCTGCAGAGGCTACAGCCTAGCCAGGAGTGTGGATGTTATCATTCGATCAAGGGTCCTGGGGCCGACATGCTTTGGTGAGACCGAAAGAAGAGTGAGGCTTCTTGCCGTCATGGAGAACATCGGGAGGAGAGGGTCCTGAGAGCCAGGCGCTCAGCCGGACACCGACCCTGTGAAACTGAGAAAATGACTTCTTAGAGCTTTGAGACCTCATCTATCAAACTGACGGGCCAAGCCCTTAGGCTGCTTCTAGCTTGTTTGAGGAGCTGTGACCTGATCCTTGAGTCCTGTGAGGCCGCGTCTCCAGGGGAGGTGAACTATGGCTCCTGATTCTTCATGGAAGAACTGAGGGGAGAGGGGCAGCCGGGGGACACAGCGTCTGTGAGTACATACTCAGGGGTGAGCGTGCTTTAGGGATGATGGCGAGGGGATCCTCAGGTCGGGAGAGAGGGAGAGAGCAAAGGTTCCAAGTCTGCCCTACGCTTGGCCAAGATGTGTGTATTATTTTCAGTTTCTAATAATGCAGATTAAAAATAACAGAGAGATAGAGCCGCCTTCCCAAACTGAGCGCAGCTACTTAGCTGAGTGGGCTCCATGTTCCCGATGCATCATCAACATTCTTCCCACAAACGTGAGTCCACAGGCTGAGCCCGGAGTGACCACCGCCCCTGAACAGAAGCAAAGACCCCTGAGAAAGTGTTGTGGATTTTTATACTATTTTTTACTCCAAAGGAGGAATTCCTAACCTGGGATCCCCACACAAGCTTCAGAGGCCTGAATGTTATGCAAAACTGTAGGTGTCAACTCACGCACGTATCCTGGGCAGGTTCCATTGGTGGTTGTCTGATGCTCAAAGAGGCAGACAGCAGAGCCCAGGCTGCCTCCTGTGCCTCAGACAGCCTTGCTGGAGAAGCGTCATCTCCTGCAAAGGCACATCCTCTGGTAGCATTGTATTCCACTGGCACTTCCGGAAGGCAGAGAGAGACGAATTACTCTGTGACAATGGGAGTCTGGGACAATTACTGTCTGACTTCTCTAAGTGTGGCCCGGCAGCTCCCAAACCCCAAAGACAGAAAGCAACAGCAATAAGAGACACATTAAAAGAGAATCAAGCCCTGGGAGCATGGCTACTCCTTCAACAAGAAGCCGCCTCCCCACAGAATCCGCTCGAGAAAGCAGGGCTGGAGATAATTCATGACATTTGTGGGGGGGTCATGGCACCTCAAGACCTGCAGGTCAGGGTGCAGGGGCCAATGTGTGACCACCGAGGTGGCCCTGTGGGTCATCTACCACAGGAAGCCTGTACCCCACTCCTTTTCCCTCCCTCCTCTCTAGATGGAACCTCTGCAGACAGGTCCTGTCTGTGTCTGAGTCAATTACCTGGACATCAACACTGGGGACTTGTGACCATTGACTGCAAGAGACACTCTGAGTTCTGCCGGGGACCCCCAGGGCCCCAGAAAAGAACACAGGAAAGAGAGTGGAAGAAATCAAGCAAGATGATAAAGATAGAAATGAGTGTTTTCAGTGAAGCTGAAGCTGGAACTTTGAAAGGCTAACGAGATTGGCGAAGTACAATGAAGAAAAACACAGAAGGAGCAGTAAGCGTAGGGAATGACCTTGCAGAGACGGGCAGTTTCATGGAAAACACGCTCTTAGCAAATCTGCCAGAAGAGTAAATGCAGGAAACGGGAGAGATGCACAGCCAGTAAGAGCACTGAATGAGCCTTTTCAGATCTTCCCCAAAGACCACTCCTCTGAACTTCAAGTCAGTAAATCCAAGGGGATATTTTCCCTGGGGGCCTCAAGGGGATGTTGATCGTACCCAGAACTCTTCTGTAATGCCTGCGTCCCAGATCCTCATGCCAACCTGCCCCCGCCATCTTGTTTTCATGAGCATCACCGTCATCTACCCCACTTCCCAAACTTACACCTTCACGGCCCCTCTGACATCTCTCTGTCCTTCGTCCTTCACACCCAACAGTCTCCACACCTGTCAGAGCTCCCTTCTAAATGTGTCTGGACCATCCCTCTCTCCTCGTCCTCACTGCCCCATAGTCTCTTACCTGGGTGGCAGTGCCAGGGCTCACCCAGTATCCATGGGCCCCGACTTCTCCCACCCTCCCTGTGGTTAGGTCAAGGGCCCGTGACTCATTCTGGCTGATGGTCTGAGGGCACAAGTGATGCAGGTCCCTCTGAGCAGAGGCAGTGAAGGGCCGGGGTGCCATGTCATCTCTCTCTTCCTGGGGGGGCGTTGCAGATCTTAGCACGGCTTCAGGGAGGCTGCACAGAGGGCTTACAGTGAGCAAGAATTAAAACTGATACTTTGCAGTTTGTTGCAGAAGTAACACAGCCACCCTGACTTATTGGCCTGGAGTCACAGCAGTGCTCTCCTCACTGACGTTTCTACAGACACAACTAAACTCTCCCAACCCTTGTTTAATAATGGGCTCGCAGCGAGGTTTCCTACATGCAGATCTGGTCTGCACGCATGCACATGTGTGCAGGTACACATGCACACACACACGGCAGTGGCTTCCCCTTCTCCTTAGTAAATGCCACAATCCTGCCCAGGTCCTGCAAAGTAACCACCCCACCCTTCCCTCGGTCATGCTCCCTCCACTCACCCCGATGCCCAGCACCCCAGCCTCTCCGTTCCTCTGAGAAGCCACATTCCCTCCTTCTGTGGAGCCCTCACTCCCCCCACAGCCTACCCTCCACTGTCCTCTCACCCACTCCACCAGTCTGGCAGATGGCGGCTCAAGCACCCTTCCATGGAAGGCACTTCCCTGCCCTCCCCACCCAGCCATGCCACGCTTCTCTGTTGCACACTCACCAATCACGCTTCTACCCTGAGAACCCTTATCTCTGTGTACTCCAATTAGCCAGCACACTGAGTTCTGTGACATCGGGCCCTACGTTAGGTTGCACATGTTCTGGGAGGAGAAACACGTCTGTTTTTGCTTATCTTTGCACACCTAGCTTCGCGCTCTGCACAGGGCTGGGAATCAATGAGTACTGGTAGAACGGATGAATCCGCAAGAACAGAGAGCAAGACGGGGTGGGGCCTCTGAACCCTTCCACACTGCCGCGCTCCACACTGCCCAGAGCCGAGCCGGGTGGATACATCCTACCATCCCGAGCGAGGGGCAAACATGCCTTCCCAACAGCGGCCAGCCGTCCTCCCCAGCACGGTCCACCGCTTCATCACCCACCTCATTTCAACAAGTCAGTAAGTCTGTCTGCTGATATTCCCATCACTAATTTTGAAGTCCAGCTTGTGTAATTTCACGGTAGAACCTGAAATCTGTGGAGTGGTTCAGAGCAATGTGCCATACAGGCGGGGGACAAACAGGATTTCAGCCCGCCTCAGCCAGAAGGCCCCCAGGCATCAGACGTGTCCCCGAGGGGCAGTGTGCTGCGTCAGTCACCAGGAACATGCTCCGGATTGAGTCCACCAGAGCTCGGATCCGGGATTCTCCGTTTACCGAGTGACCTTGGACAAGCTGCAGAAGTGATCTGTGCCTCCGTTTCCTCAACAATGATAACAAGAATAACAAAATCTACTTTAGAAGGTGGTCTAAAGATCGAGTGAAATCATGCATGCAAAGTTCTAAACCCAGCGCCTGGTACAACATACTCGCTCGACAAATGCCAGAGATGGTTCCTCGTCACGGCTGGGCAGCTCTGATCATTTTTCCTCTCTCTGCATCTACATCTGTTATCCTGTAGTTTCCTTCCATCTGTCTTGTCCCAGTCCCTACGGCCATACAGAGGAGGCCTGCTCTCTCTCTCACATGACAGCCCATCTGCGACATGTTCAGACAGCAATCATCTTCCTCTGAGTCTTCGCTTTCCTTCCGCACGTGCCCGATGCCCACATCGGCTGCATCCCTGTTGAATGCTCTGTCAAATGCCTGGTGTTACGAGGTGGCTGTCTACGAGGCCAGGACCCCTTCTTACCACTGTCCTGACCAACTTGGGGTCAGCACTCTGCTCCCATCTTCCCTGGAATACATTATCCCGAGAAATCATTATCTTTGCATCCTTAAAAGGGAAGAATTTTCTAATCTATTTTGAGCATCAGAGCTTCTAGTGAATTTTTAAAACTTTCCTCCTGGGAATAACTATTTTCTCAAGAAATCAGAAATCGATCTATTCAACGGGACATTGACGCTGGGCTGTGGGAGGGAAATGTTTGCATGCTAAGGTTCTCCTTGGGGACGGTCTCTCTCATGTCTGAGCACTGAAGAAAACATCATTTACCAGACACTCTACCAAAGGCCTTTTATAAAGGTGGAAACAGGCTACAGTTCTTCAGACACGGGCCTAAAACAACTCAAGGTCTTCTTAAAGGTTTCCTGAGCTCAGACTCGTGGTAGCCACTGCTCTGTTTGTTGAACCTTACAGTGATGGATTCCTCCACCTCCTGAGGAGCCCTGTCTGTCATCAAAGGGCTCTGAGTGTCACTCAATGAGCTGTTGGGCTCTGCACAGCATCAGGGCTTCCACTCTGTAGGACGGTCTTGGTGGTGGGTGTGCTTTCCCAGCCTCTATCCTGGTCACAGACTCAGGGAGCCCCACCTCTGTCTCCATCTCTCCACTGCATCCCACACTCCCTCCACGCTCTTCTGGCTTGGCTTCCAGCTGCAAGAGCCACTGGAGCTCCCTCCACACCTCTGCTCGCTCTTTCCATGGAACAGACCTTCCTGCATCTAGGTCTTGTCATCCAGGCCGGTCTCAGGCTGACCCCTAGGGACACAGGTGTTTCTCCACTTTGCATTTAGACAGAATCATCCTCCTTTTAGGCCTTATCACACATGCTGTCTCACTTAAAGAAGGTTCCACACTGTACTGAGAATTTGCTCCATGTGTGGAATCAGCCGCATCGTCACGTGACACACAGATAGTTATTTATTTACCCTTTTTTAGATGAGGATTCTGAGGCTCAGGAGTTTGCAGACTTACCTAAGCTCACACCCTGAGTTCATGGCAAGACTCAAAAACAAGTCTGCTGGCCCGGATTCTGGCAGGCTGGGTCCCTCTAATTCTAGCACACTAGAGATTGCCAACAGTCAGAGCCAACATCCTCCTCCTCCTCCAATGGATGTGTGATAAAACAGGTCCACAGGTGTTAGGATTCCATTTCCCAACCACAGACGATGACTGATAGAGAAATCTAACCTAGAATTCCCAGATAAGTCTCAGCAAATCACAGCCACTGCACACTAGAAACAGAGGTCACCTGATCATTCACTGACACACACACACACACCAGTCTGAGCAAGTCCTTGGCCCAGGCACTATGTGGAGCAGAGAAGGGCATGGGACCCCCTCCCTGGAGAGGAGGCAGCATGTCACCCTGGGGTTAATAACTAGGGAAGAGTCATAGGGAGAAACTGATGTCGTGGGTGGGAGATCCTGCAAAGGTTGGTGCAAGACTGCATTTATTTATTTTTAACTTAATGCCCACATACAGCCCTCAGTGTCTTGCAAATATTGTGATAAAGGCTTTACAAAATTAGCACGTGAACCCCCAAAGTGATATGAGGGGGGTTTCTTCTCCCCAATTTTCGGATGAGGAAACAGAGGTAAAGGATGTTTTAGTCTGTTGCCCAGGGTCACACAGGGAGGGAGTCCCCACTCTCCTCCACAGATGTTGACCGCAATGATGGTGTGCTTGGGGCATCCAGGTAAGCCAGTGCATAAAACCACATGTCTATGGTGGGGAGCAACCACTTCCATTTCCTCAAACTCATTTCTGTTTGAGCACCAGACTCGGAGCCCTGAGGCCTGCCTGCATTCCATCAGCTTCAGCACTTTGCATGTGGACAGCGACCGTTGAACACAACCGCGTGGAAGGAACCTTCACACCCACAGGGAAAGCTCATAATCGTCCAGCCCACCAGTCTTGGGGACACACGGGGGGCTAGCCAAGGAGAAAGGGGCACATGCAGCATTCAGAGCGTCAATGTAAGTAAGACACCAGGGAAGAGCAGCTGGGCACCATTGCTACCCAGAGACATTCCAGGCCAAGGAAAGAGGAGGAAGGAGGCCCCCTCCCTCCCAGTCCCTTCTCCCCGGGGCTGCTGTGAGCAGCAGGCAGCGTGGGGAGCAGGATTCAGGCTGTCAACATGAGGGCTTTGACGAGACTGGTTCTGACAGCCTCAGAGAGCCACAAACATCCCGGCCTTGTGACTATTTATAACTTTGTGCTTCTCATCACCCAGAAACAGGGGAAAGAAAGCAAAGCCATTTGGTAAGAGGTTTGGGCAACCTCGATGTGGAGGATGCATCTTTCGGGGAGAAGACACATCCACGTGGGCAGCAGGGCCATGAGGTCTCTCCCTGGACAGGAGGCCAGCGGGTGCCCTCACTCTGGAGCTGAGAGGCCCTGGGCAGTGGGGAGCCCCAGGTGCAGAGCTGGCACTGAGCTCAAATGGGTCAGTGCCCTGGCTTGCCTGTTGACATCATCCAGAAAGCTTTAAAAAGTATCAATGCCTTGACCCCGCCCTTCAAGGTTCTGAATTGACCAGGCTGGGGTGTGGCCTGGACGCTGGGATCTTTTCAAGTCCCAAGTAATTTTAATACGCAGTAAAATCAGGAGATCTGGAAACGGAATGTGTGAGTTTGGGCAAATTATTCCCTTCTTTGAACCTCAGTTTCCCCTCTATGCAAAATAAAAAATCTCAGACTAAATAATTTACAATTTAGATTTTTGGCTTAGCTTCTCTACAAGTTAAAAATGCCACCATCCTCAAATGCGATGGCCTGTGTAACTCACAGTGTGCCTGAATAATGATTTCTTAGGCTGGTGAAGAAAACAACGAGAGAGGAACCCGGGCAGGGAGAGATGGCCTTTCTGGTTTTCCAGGCCAGGCAGGTTCCTACAGACCTTCAAGGAGCACAGCTGCCTGCCACAGCGACCGACCCGTCAAGGGAGGCGGTGATGCTGCCCCAGGCTTGTGCGGAGTTGTACTGATGTGTAAGTCAGTCCGGAGTGCCTCCCACGGTAATCTCATCTGCTGTATTTTCTGTCTGAATCGCTGGTGCACCGCTGATTGTGACATCCACTTCCTCACTCCTTTGCGTCCAAGCAGCTCTGGGAGTCTGTTATCTATCATCATTTCTATCCTGAGTGAGCCGTTAGAGAAGAAAAGAGCCACACGCTCAGGAAGTTAAGAGACCTCTCTCCCGTGATGAGCTTACAGAGAGAGAAAAATGACCCAAACACAGGGAGGAGGGAATGGGAGGCAGCCGTTCCTGCCCATCCTCCTCCTCCAGCCAGCTGAAGACAGGCCACCAGAGCCCCCCAGGGACCTGCCGTGGCCTCCGAAGCCGTCTCCCTGCCTCCAGCCCCTTCCCTTCCAGCTTATTTGCTGAAGCTCCAAGAGCTGTTTCTGGAATACGAATCTGATCATGGCCCCTCCTCCAAATCCTCAGTGGGTTTCTCAAGACCCTCGGCACCACCCCTCACCTCTCATCTCCTAATCTGTGGCCCATCATGACATCTTCTCCTCCCCTCAGGGACCTTCCTGGGCTCCCCAACCTCCAGGGATACAGAACTCCATGTAGGCCCCACAGTTTTCACTTCAGACCAGGCCTTTTCAAGGCTGGTCCCCACAATATCTCTGGATCTCAAAACTGATGCCCATTGGGTCACCTGACACCATCCATGGATCTGCCTTAGCTGGCCCTGAGTGTAGCCTGGGCAACTGCATTTCCAATGGTGGAGGATTGTTCTAGAAGGTCCTCCTGCTTCTTTGCCTTGGGGGTCTTTTTTTTTTTTTTTGATGAAGATTTAGCCCTGAGCTAACATCTGCTGCCAATCCTCCTCTTTTTTGCTGAGGAAGCCTGGCCCTGAGCTAACATTCATGCCTATCTTCCTCTACTTTATATGTGGGACACCTACAACAGCATGGCATGCCAAGTGGTGCCATGTCCACACCTGGGATCTGAACCGGTGAATCCCGGGCCACCGAGAAGCGGAATGTGCGAACTTAATTGCTGCACCACCGGGCCAGCCCTTGCCTGAGGGGTCTTGCTAGTCCTCCAGTCCCAGGTCAAGCCTCACTGGCCCTGTGAAGCTTTCTCCTGCTCATCCTCCCTCCCTCCAGAAGAGGAGGGCTCCTTCCACATGTCTCCTCTGTTTTGTACCAGCTCCAGGGCAACACCAGTCATGGCTCAGTGGCCCGTGTTTGTGCAGCTCTGGTCCCCACTGGACGATGGTGAGCTTATTCTGAGCACGACAGTGGTTGAGCCATCTTTGCATGCCCAGCGCAGAGCATGGGCCCTGTCTCCTGCTGTCTGCATCCTGGCCATCCTGAGCTCCCCCTGGCAAACAGGCCCTCTGCATGTGCGTGTGTTGCTGACATTACTGGGAGGAGACTTTTCATGCTGTTTATCTGGATAAATTCTTCTCAACAGTCAGGATTTAGGTCAAAAGTCACCAGCTTTGGGTTGTGTTATGGGTTGAGTAGCGTCTCCTGAAAAAGCTATGTTCAGGTCCTAAACTCTGTACCTGTGAACTTGACCTTATTCGGATTAGGATGGGTGCCAATCCAGAGACTGGTGCTCTTATAAGTGGTAGATTTGGACAGAGACGGACACTCAGGACAGACAGCTGTGTGAAGATGGAGGCAGAGACGGGAGCGATACAGCTGCAAGCCAAGAAATGCCAAGGATCTCCCCACAATAGCAGAGGCTGGAAGAGGCAAGGAAGGACCCTCCTAAAATCTTTAAAGACAACACGGCCCTGACAGTTCCTTAGTTTTAGAGTTCTGATTTCCAGAACTGGGAGACAATTAATCTCTAGTGTCTTGAGCCACCCAGTGTGTGTTCCTTTGTTATGGCAGCCATAGGAAACTCACACAGGCTGCCCGCCCTGACCTCCAACCCGAGACAGAGACCCAGAGTCCTCCCCTTTCTCCTACCCACTCGGGGACATTCCCCATCAGCAGACGACCCCCAACCTGTGGCAGAGAGAATCCGGGGGCAGCTTGGACCTAGCCTTGGAGCAACAGCTCTCATGCCCCACCCAGCACTCATTCATTTAGCCAAAGTCTGTGACCCTGCTTGAGGCCCCAGTGCCCTAAAGATGTGTAGAGTTTGGTCCCTGGTTCTGGAAGCTCAGGAAAGGAGGGAGAAGCAGAAACAGCAAATATACATCATAGGGGAGGGGAACAGGGAGAGAGGCTCATATCCACATGGGGTTGTCAGGGAAACTGAACCCTCTTGTTTTCCGGGGCAAAGGGGATTGAGAAGTGACTTGACGTTCACATGTTGGGGAGATGAGAGAACACACTTAGGAATGTAACTGCAAAGTTCAGGAGAACCGCAGACCCTTGGGCCAAAGCAATGGTGGGTGGTTCTCCAAGGATCTCCCGGGAGCAACAGCAGGTAGGAAAGTGGGCTGACATGCCCACAGAGAAGCCATGTGGATTTCATGTCTGCCTGTGTGCGGGGCTGTGGCTCCTCTGAGCATCACGCTCCCGCTTCTCTTCCATTGGCCTCACCTGACCCCCAACCCTGCAGAATGCAGCTCCCCAAGATGCTCTCCCTGGAGAGAAGGGTGTGGTGGTGATGGAGTGAACATCAGACCCCTGGCAGTGCCCACCACTTCATCATCTCAGCATCAGAGCACACCCTTTACTGCATTCAACCCCAAGTCAAGACCCGAGCAACATCAAGCTTGGGGCTGACAACACACATCATGTGTCATTAAGCATATTTCCCTCTAAAATATGGTGAGCTACTGCCCTCCTTTTTCTGCACTCTCCTGTTCGATCCTTGTTGATTTCTATAACTTCCTTCTTCCCTTACCCACACATGCCTCTTCCCTGAGCCACTTCCTCGACTGGTTGCAGATCTTTACGAGGTGGGATGACCTAACCCTTCTTCCCTAAAGTGTCTGTGCCATTTGTGCCCCTGCCTCTGTTTGTTTGATGTTGCTCTCCATTAACATTTACCAGTGGATGTGGGGGCAGCAACAGGTACGCCAGAGGGTCCTCTGGTTTCAGGCTGCTACAGATGGAATGTTTGTCTCCCCCAAATTCATAGGTTAGAATCCTAATCCCCAAGGTGACGGTGTTAGGAGGTGGGGCCTTTGGGAGGTGCTTAGGTCATGAGGCTGGAGCCCCCCATGAATGGGATTAGTGCATTTATGAAAGAGACCCCAGGGAACTCCCTCTCCCCTTGCATCATGTGAGGACACAGCCAGCATGATGTCAACCGTCTGCATCCTGCAAGAGGGCCTTCACCGGAACCTGACCCTGCTGGCTCCCTGATCTTGGACTTGCAGCCTCCAGCACTGTGAGAAATAAATTTCTGTTGTTTATAAGCCTTCCTGTCTGTGCTATTTTCTTATAGAAACCCAAACAGATGGAGACAGGTATACTTCTCCGTGTGCCCGTAGATCCCTCTGTGCCCCTGCTGGTCAGGACAATCTTCCGGGCAGGGCAGCCCCTCCCCTGCCTGTTGGTCCAGCGGCACAAAGAGAGCAAGGAGGTCTGGTGGCTGGTCCCAGCTTCCAGTCCAATGGAACAGCTGTGGTTTCCCTGGTAGACGCATGTCTCCCTTTGGAACTAAGACCATTAGATCAACAAAGCCCCAGAGCATGGGTCCAGAAAGCAACAGGTTTGCTAGTGTATGATTCTAGGTAATGGAGAAAGGAGTCTGTCCATTTAATCTCCTCTGTTCCTGAACCCACGGGTGTTAGCTGTGGAAGAAACAGCACCATTATTGGGCATTGGTTGATACCAGTTGAATTGTGTCCCTGAAAAAGATATGTTGAAGTCCTGACCTCCAGTAGGTGTAAATGTGACCTTAGTTTCAGATGTAGCCAAGTTGAGATGAGGTCATTAGGCTGGGCTCTAGTCCCACATAAGGGTCCTCCTTATAGAAAGGGGAAAATTTGGACGCAGAGACAGGCACAGAGGAAGACACCATGAAGAGACCCCAGGAGAAGATCACGTGGAGACTGGGGTGATGCTGCCCCAAGCCGAGGAGCGTCTGGGGCTGGCAGAGGCTGGAAGGGGTAAGGAAGGCTCCTTCCTCTACAGGTTTGAGAGGGGGCAGGACCCTGCAGACACCTCAATTCTGAATTCAGTTTCCAGAAATGTGAGCAAACAGGTCCCAGTTGCTCTGAGCCACCCAGTTTGTACTCTTTGCTACAGCAGCACCACTACAGAGGGACGCTGTGTGGGCGCCATGACAGTGAACAGGGCATTCTGCAAGTCCATGCATGGACGGGCGTTTCGACAGCAGCACTGCAGGCAGGAAATGCAGACCTGTGTCCAGCATATGTGCTGGTCCTGGGGGACAAATCACCACCCCTTGTGAGTGGAAGTGGTCCAACCTGATCCCTTGCCACCTTACGAGAGGCTGGTGCCATAGAGAATGGTACCATGTAGGGCCCTTATAAGGAACGAGGGAGACAAGAGAGTCAGAGAAGAAGATGTGATGATGGGAGCAGATTTCAGAGTGATGTGCGGCCACAAGCCAAGGAATGTGGGTGAGCCCAGACGGGGGGAAACGGTGAGGAAATGGATTGTCCCCCAGAACCTCCCCAAGGAACTAGCCCTGCTGACCCCTTGATTTTATCCCCAAGAGACCCATTGCGGACATCTGGCCTCCGGCGCTGTAAAGAGGAGGAATGTGTGTTGTTTTTTAAGCCACCAACTTTGGGGTGATTTGTTACAGCTGCAACAGACTGACATGCTTGGGGTTTTGTGGTTGATGCTCAGTCTCTCCCAGGGCCCAGCAGCAAGCCAAGGGCTGTCTCTCAAAGAGGGAAAGAAGGGGGCCTGTGTGGCTCTAAGATCGCAAGTTTCTGTGCTGTGACTCACCTTCTCGGCCTCAGAAACTTCAGGCACCATCCGTCTTCAGGCTCCATCCGTCTTCAGGCTCCTGCAGTACAAATGGCAGAGTAGCTTATATGGCAGCCTGGACCTGTTGTTCAGGACTCCACTCAAAACGGGAGGTCTTTGGGTCACTTAGTAAATTGGCCAGAGCCGCATTTGGATGGGTATGTTGCCTCCGACATCTAAAACTCAGAACCCACTAGGTGTTGGACCTCTTTCTCATGACAGGAGTGACCAGGTGCAACAGTTTGTCCATCCCTTTGGAGGGGATATTCTGACACACCCCAGGCAACTGAATCCTTAACAACCTCACCGAGGTGGCAGCTTCCTGCAACTTCAGGAAATGTACCGACAGTGGTGGAGGCGAGTGGGGTGACGCTGAGCTTACAACAGACAGTCCAACCGAGTGTTCACTGAGCCCAGACAGGAGAGGCACACAATTCAGGGAAGGAGGACATAGTTGTTTGTGAAAAGAGGGAACGCAAAAGTCTTCAGGACCGAGAGAACAGTCAGACAAAGTTTGAAACCGCCTGACCCATCTCTGGCTGTGGATGGTACCCGGTTAGGTGCTGGGAGAACAGAGTACAGGCACTTTCAAAAGGAAGACGAGGAAGCGGTTGAAGATGGATTTAGCTACTGGAGTGTTTGCCCCAGTTTTTGACTCAGAAATGTTTGAAATCTCCTCCCCAACTTTGAAGATTTCCAGAGAGGGGAAGACCCACACCTCCTGCACACGGCGTCTCGCAGCTGGGGCGCCACTCAGTATTTCCTCTTTCAAGTCCTTGCTAACAAGGAGCCTTGCCCTACCCCCCATCACGTTTTTTATTCTACACAAGTAAACATCCTTTAATTGAAACTCCTGGGCATTTAACATTATTTATAACTTTGCAAATTAAAAGCCTCATGGAACCCTGGTTCCATCTCATACCCGGCGATTCCCGGACTGCTCCATAATGATTTGGGAGATGTTGTGTAGCATCGCTAATTATAGGGTTGATTTGAAATGGAGTGATAGGAGTTGCCATTTCAAAGGGAGATGAACAGATATGCAGATCTGGACATCAAAGTGTCCTCTCAACAGCAGAACCATTCAGGATGCTTCAGAAGGTGAACTTCCAAGTTTCCACCGAAGCAACAAGAGCCGGTGTGCTGGAATTCTGCCATTCCCTGTCTTGTAACCGGATCTCACATTGTCTCTGTTACTTAATGTCATGGTCCACATGCTTTACCTCAGACGTCCCTTCCTCCACCGTAATGCCTCCTTCTCCCTGGAATTTGATGAAGATGGCAGCTCACAGCCTTTTCTGTGGATAAGAACCACAGAAAAGGGCCGGCTGAAATTCTACATCCTGCGTCCCCCACTAGAACCTTCTAATCAGTAGGCCATTGGGTAGGGTCCAGGTAGATTTGGAGCACCCCCAACCGAGGACTAGATCCCCTTTAAGAAACATGGCTTAGAATCTCCCCTGATGTGTCTGTGCCACGTCTTTCCTGAGATGATGGACTGCCCAGGGCCGCCGGGCACAGCCACCTTGGGCCTTACAGAGAGTCAGGAAGAGGGGAGAGGAGAGCTTGGGGACAGGAGGGCCTGGGTGCAAAGCCTGCTCTTCCCTCTAGGACCATGTGGTCTCAGCTTCATTTTTCACGCCCTGCCTGCGCATAGATGCCTGTCTCCCTGCCAGGGCTATTTTAGTCCCTATAAAGGTACCCACGGGCCAGTGCAGAAGCCCTCGGAGTGCCTGCCCTCGTCCCCGTGAACACCCTCCTGCAGGCTCACCCCTGCTCTCTGTTTTCAGCACTGGAGCCTGCTGTCCCTCCCAACCGCTCCTGGGTTTGGAGTCTCTGCTCACTGAATTCTGCGCCCTGAAGGGCTGACGGGGTTTAAGGACCTGGCTGGGCTCCAGCCTCAGCACCCTTTCTAACATGACGTGGTGTTAACCTCTGCACTTGGCCCACAGCAAGCACAGGCGAGAGGCCTCCTTCCAGGGACTGGGACATCGTGGCAGCCAGCCCTGAGCCCCGACGTGGAAGGAGATTGCAAGTCGTCCACTTCACTTTGCTGGCTTAAAGAGGAACCTAAGATTATACGACTTTTAGAAAAAAACATAAGAGAAAATCTTTGAGACTGTAGATTAGGTGAAGTCCTAGACTTTGGGTTGTTAAACTTGACGCCAAAAGCAGAAGTTATCCAAGGAAGCCTGGTAAATGGGACCGCATCAAACTCAAAAACTTTTGTTCTGTGAACAGATCTGTTATGAGGATGAAAAGACAAGGTGAAGCCTGGGGGAAAATACTTGCAAACCACACACCAACAAAGGGCTAGAATCTGGAACGTATTTTAGCAAGAAGCCATCCTGTTGAGATCTCGCACAAGAGCTGGGGCTGGCGTATGTATGTGTGCGTGTGTGTGCACGTGTGCATGGTTTTTCTTTTGCCGACAGCTTTTATATTAAATTTTGTCAAATGCTCTTTTGCTCCGAGTGATATCATCAAATGATTTCTCTTCATTAGACTGATAATGTAGTATATTACTTCAGTTGATTTTCAAAAATTAAAAGACTTTTGCATTCCTAAGATAAAGTCCACTTGGTTGTAGGATATCATTTTTTTCTTATTTTCCTGGGCTTACTTTGTTAATAATTTCTTGAACACTTCTGTGTCTGTGTTTGTGAAGGATTTGCTCTGAAGTTTTGTTTATTAGTACTGTTTTTGTCCAGTTTTGGTGTCATACAAATGCTGATCTCACAAAACGAGTTGAGAAGTGTGTTCTTTTCTACTTTTTTTTTTGAATTCTACTAAATTGTATTTTTTTTCCACAAAGCACTGCCATATAAAGTTGAATTATCAAACTTTGCTTCCTATTATTTCTATTTTTTTATTGTGGTAACGTTGGTTTATAACATCATATAAATTTCGGGTGTGCATCATTATATTTCGATTTCTGTGTAGATTACATCATGTTCACCACCCAAAGACTAATTACCATCCATCACCACACACATGTGCCTAGTCACCCATTTCGCCCTCCTCCCTCCGCTCTTCCTGTTTGGTAACCACCAATCCAATCTCTGTCTCTACGTGTTTGTTGGTTCTTCTTTTTATCTTCTACTTATGAGTGAATCATACAATGTTTGATTTTCTCCCTCAAACTTATTTCGATTAGCATAATACCCTCAAGGTCCATCCATGTTGTCACAAATGGCCAGATTTCATCGTTTCTTACAGCTGAGTAGTATTCCATTGTGTATAAATATCAAATCTTTATCCATTTGTCCTTTGGTGGGCACCTAGGTTGTTTCCCAGTCTTGGCTATTGTGGGCTGTGATGAATATAGGGGTACATGTGTCTTTACATATTTGTGTGTTCATATTCTTTGGATAAATATCCAGCAGTGGAATAGCTGGATCGTATGGTACTTCTAGTCTTAATTTTTTGAGGAATCTCCATAGTGTTTTCCATAGTGGCTGCCCCAGTTTGCACTCCCACGAGCAGTGTATGAGAGTTCCCTTCTCTCCACATCCTCTCCAATACTTATTGTTTCCTGTCTTGCTAATTATAGCCATTCTGACAGGCATGAGGTGAGATCTCATTGTAGTTTTGATTTGCATTTCCCTAATAATTAGTGATGTTGAACATCTTCTCATGTGCCTGTTGGCCGTCTGTACATCTTCGTTGGAGAAATGTCTATTCTGATCTTTTGCCCATTTTTTAATTGGGTTGTTAGTTTTTTGTAGTTGAGATGTGTGAGTTCTTTATATATTTTGGATATTAACCCCTTATCAGACATATGGTTTGCAAATATCTTCTCCCAATTGTTAGGTCATCTTTTCATTTTGTTAATGATTTCCTTTGCTGTGCAGAAGCTTTTTAGTTTGAGGTAGGCCCATTTGTTTATTTTTTCTATTGTTTCCCTTGCCTAGGCAGTCATGGTACTTGAAAATATGCTGCTAAGGTCAATGTCAAAGAGCATACTGCCTGTGTTTTCTTCTAGAAGCTCCATGGTTTCAGGTCTTACATTCAAGTCTTTAATCCGTTTTGAATTAATTTTTGTGTATGGTATAAGATAATGGTCTACTTTCACTCTTTTACATGTGGCTGTCCAGTTTTCCCAACTCCATTCATTGAAGAGAATTTCCTTTCTCCATTGTATGTTTTTGGCTGCCTTGTTGAAAATTAGTTGTCCGTAGATGTGTGGTTTTAACTTTGGGCTCTCGATTCTGTTCCATTGATTTCCGTGTTTTTGTGCCAGTACCATGCTGTTTGGATTCCTATAGGTTCATAATATATTTTGAAATCAGGGAGTGTGATATCTCCAACTTTGATCTTTTTACTCAGGATTCCTTTGGCTGTTAGGTTCTTTTGTTGTTCCATATAAATTTTAGGATTCCTTGCTGTATTTCTTTGAAAACTGTCATTGGAACTTTGATAGGGATTGCATTGACTCTGTAGATTGCTTTAGGAAGTTTGGACATTTTAACTATGTTACTTCTTCCAATCCAAGAGCATGGAATATCTTTCCATTTCTTTGTGTCTTCAATTTCTTTCAACAATGTTTTATAGTTTTCAGCATACAGATCTTTCACCTCTTTGGTTAAGTTTACTCCCAGGTATTTTATTCTTTTTGTTGCAATTGTAAATGAGATTGTATTCTTAACTTCTCTTTCTGCTACTTCATTGTTAGTGTATAGAAATACAACTGATTTTTGTATGTTGATTTTGTCACCTGCAAATTTACCATATTCATTTATTCTTCCTGAAAATTTTTTGGTTATTTAGAGTTGTCTATATATAAAATCAAGTCATGTGAAAACAGTGACAGTTTCACTTCTTCCTTTCCAATTTGGATCCCTTTTATTTCTTTTTCTTGCCTGATTGCTCTGGCTAGGATTTCAAATACTATGTTAAATAAGGGTGATGAAAGTGGGCATCCTTGTCTGGTTCCTCTTCTTAGAGGGATAGCTTTCAGTTTTTCTCCATTGAGAATGATATTAGCTGTGGGTTTGACATATATGGCCATTATCATGTTGAGGTACTTTCCTTCTATTCCATTTTATTCAAAGTTTCTATCCTAAATGGATGCTGCATCTTGTCATATGTTTCTTTCTCTGCATCTATTGAGATGATCTTGTGATTTTTATTGTTCATTTTGTTAATATGGTGTATCACGTTGCTTGATTTGCAGATGTTGAACCAGCCCCACATCCCTGGAATAAACCCCATGTGATCATGGTGTATGACCTTTTTAATGCATTGCTATATTTAATTTGCTAGTATTTTGTTGAGGATTTTTGCATGGATGTTCATCAGTGATATTGGCCTGTAATTTTTCTTTCTTTGTGTTGTCCTGGTCTGGTTTTGGAATCAGAGTGATGTTGGCTTTGTTGAATGAGTTAAGAAGTTTCCTCTCCTCTTAAGTTTTTTTGGAAGAGTTTGAGAAGGACACGTATGAAGTCTTCTTCGAATATCTGGTAGAACTCACCACGGAAGCTGTCTGTTCCTGCACTTCATTTTTTGGGAGGTTTTCATTAGTGTTTTGATCTTCTTACTGGTGATTGGTCTATTCAAATTCTCTATTTCTTCTTGATTCAGTTTTGGAAGGTTGTATAATTCTAAGAATTTATTCATTTCTTCTAGATTATCCAATTTGTTGGCATATAGCTTTCCATAGTATTCTCTTATAATCTTTGTATTTCTGAGGTGTCCATTGTAATTTCTCCTTTTTCATTTCTGATTTTATTGATTTGAGCCTTCTCTCTTTTTTCTTGGTGAGTCTAGCTACAGGTTTATCAATTTTGTTTACCTTCTCAAAGAAGCTGCTCTTAGTTTCATTGATTTTTTTCTATTTATTTTATTTGTTTCTGCTCTGGCTTTTATTATTTTCTTCCTTCTACTGATTTTGGGCTCTATTTGTTCTTCTTTTTACAGTTCCCTTAGGTGCACTGTTAAATTATTAATTTGGGATTTTTCTTGTTTGTTGAGGTGGGCCTGTATTGCTATAAACTCCCGTCTTAGAACCGCTTTTGCTGTATCCCATAAATTTTGGCACATGTTATTCTATTTTGTTTTAATTTATTTTATTTATTTTTTAAATTGAGATTCATAATAGTTTACATCATTGTGAAATTTAACTTGTACATTATTTCTTGTCTGTCACCACATAGGTGCTTCCCTTCACCCACTGTGCCCTCTGATTTTTTCGTTAACCTAATCATTTTTCAACAGAATTTTGTTTAATCTCCACATATTTGTGGCTTTTCCCATTTTCTTCCTGTAGTTGATTTCCAGTTTCATACCATTGTGGTTGGAAAAGATGCTTGGTATTATTTCAATCTTCTTAAATTTATTGAGACCGGTTTTGTGGCCTAATATGTGATCTAGCCTCTAGAATGTTCCATGTGCATTTGAAAAGAATGTATATTCTGCATCTTGGGGATGGAATGTTCTGCATACATCTACTAACTCCATCTGATCTAATGTGTCATTCAAGGCCAATGTTTCCTTATTGATCCTCTGTTTGGATGATCTATCCATTGGTGTAAGTGGAGTGTTACTGTCCTCTATTATTATTGTGTTGCTGTCTATTTCTCCTTTTATGTCTGTTAATAATAGCTTTGTACACTTAAGTGCTCCTATGTTGGGTGCATAGATATTTACAAGTGCTATATCCTCTCGTCGGATTGTTCCCTTTATTATTATGTCATGCCCTTCTTTGTCTCTTGTTACGGTTTTTGGTTTAAAGTCTATTCTGTGTGATGTAAGTATTGCTACCCCAGCTTTCTTTTCTTTGCCATTTGTGTGGAGTATCTTTTTCAATCCTTTCACTTTCAGTTTGTGGGTGTCTTTAGGTCTGATGTGTGTCTCTTGTATGCAGCATATATATGGGTCTTGTTTTTTTATCCAGTTGGCCACCCTATGCCTTTTGATTGGAGCGTTTAGTCCATTGACATTTAAAGTATCTGTTGATAAGTATGTACTTATTTTCATTTTGTAACCAATTTTCTTGGTGTTTTAATAGTTCTTCTCTGTTTCTTTCTTCTTCCCTTGCTCTCTTCCCTTGTGGTTTGATGGCTTTTTTCCATATTCTGTTTGGGTTCCTTTTTCTTAATTTTTTGTGTATTTATTATAGGTTTCTGATTTGTGATTACCATTAGGTTCATGTGTAATAACTACGTATATAGAAATCTATATTAAGTTGATGGACTCTTTACTTTGACCTCTTGCCAGAAGCTCTACTCTTTTACCCCCCTCCTCTCACATTTTATGTTTTTTTTAATTGAGGCTATGATAGTTTTCAACATTGTGAAATTTCAGTTGTAAATTATTAAACCTTGAATAATATGTTGTATAAGAGTGGTGAGAGAGGGCACCCTTGTCTTGTTCCTGTTCTCAGAGGTATGGCTTTCAATTTTTCCACATTGAGTATGATGTTGGCTGTGGGTTTGTCATATATGGCCTTTACTATGTTGAGGTACTTTCCTTCTATACCCATTTTATTGAGAGTTTTTTTTTTATCATAAATGCATGTTGGAGCTTGTCAAATGCTTTCTCTGTGTCTATTGAGATGATCATGTGCTTTTTATTCCACATTTTTTTTTAATGTGGTGTATCACATTGATTGACTTGCAGATGTTGAACCATCCCTGTGTCCTTGGTATAAATCCCACTTGATCATGGTGTATGACCTTTTTAATGTATTGCTGTATTTGGTTTGCCAATATTTTGTTGAGGATTTTTGCATCTATGTTCATCAGCGACATTGACCTGTAATTTTCCTTCTTTGTGTTGTCCTTGTCTGGCTTTGGTATCAGGCTGCTGTTGGCTTCATAGAATGTGTTAAGAAGTATTCCATCTTCCTCACTTTTCTGGAATAGTTTGAGAAGGATATTAAATCTTCTTTGAATGTTTGTTAGAATTCTCCAGAGAAGCTTTCTTGTCCTGGACTTTTATTTTTGGGGAGTTCCTTGATTGCTATTTAAATCTCCTTACTTGTGATTGGTCTATTCAGATTCTCTATTTCTTCTTGATTCAGTTTTGGGAAGTTGTAAGAATTGAGGAATTTGTCTATTTCTTCTAAGTTGTCCAATTTATTGCATACAGTTTTTCATGGTATTCTCTTATAATCTTTTGTATTTCTGTGGTATCCTTTGTAATTTCTCCTCTTTCATTTCTAATTTTATTTATTTGAGTCTTCTCTCTTTTTTTTCTTAGTGAGCCTGGCTAAGGGTTTGCTAATTTTGTTTCTTTTCTCACAGAACCAGTTCTTTGTTTCATTGATCCATTCTACTGTCTTTTATGTTTCAATTTCATTTATTTCTGCTCTAATTTTTATTATTTCCCTCCTTCTATTTACTTTGGGCTTTGTTTGTTCTTCTTTTTCTAATTCTGTTAGGTGTAGTTTGAGATTGCTTATTTGAGATTTTTCTTGTTTGTTGAGGTGAGCTTGTATTGCAATGAATTTCCCTCTTAGGACCACTTTTGCTGCATCCCAAGTGAGTTCCTACGGTGTGTTTACATTTTCATTTGTCTCCAGCTAATATTTGATTTCTCCTTTAATTTTTTCCATGATCCATTGGTCGTTCAGTAGCATGCTGTTGAATCTCCACATCTTTGCCCATTTCCCAGTTTTTTTCTTGTAATTAATTTCTACCTTTATAGCATTGTGGTTGGAAAAGACTCTTGATATTTTTTTCAATCTTCTTAAAATTGTCGAGGCTTGCTTTGTCTCTCCTTGAGAATGTTCCACGCACACTTGAGAAGAATGTGTAACCTGCTGTTTTTGGATGGAGTGTCCTATAAATGTCTTTTAAGTCCATCTGGTCTAGTTTTTCATTTAATTCTACAATTTCCTTGTTGACTTTCTGTCTGGATGATCTATCCATTGGAGTAAGTGGGGTGTTGAGGTCCTCTGCTATTATCATATTGTTGTTGATATCTCCTTTTAGTTTTGCCAATATTTGCTTTATGTTCTTTGGTGCATAGACATTTCTGTGTTATGTCTTCTTGGTGGAGTTTTCCTTTTATCATTATATACTGCCTGTCTTTCTCTCTCTTTACCTGTTTTGTCTTGAAGTCTACTTTGTCTGATATAAGTATGGTGACATCTGCTTTCTTTTGTTTGCTATTAGCTTGGAGTATCATTTCCCATCCCTTCACTCTGACTCTGTGTTTGTCTTTGGGGCTGAGATGTGTTTCCTGGAGGCAGCATATTGTTGTGTTTTGTTTTTTAATCCACCCTGCCACTCTGTGTCTTTTGATTGGAGAATTCAATCAGTTTACTTTTAGAGTGATTACTGATATGTGGGGGCCTAATGCTTCCATTTTATCACTCATTTTCCAGTTCTTCTACATTTCCTTTGTTTCTCACCCCATGTATTTATGACTACCAATTCAATTAGGTAGTATTCTATGCCGATTTTCTTACTTTTCTCCTTATATATAATTTGCATCTCTGTCCTATTTAGTTGTTTAATGGTTGCCATGTGGATTGTATAAAAAATTTCATAGATGAGGTAGTCCATTTTCTGATAGCCTCTTATTTCCTTAGACTAAGCTGGTTCCATCACTCTCCTCTTCCCCTCATAAGTTATTATTGTCACATCTTATTTCTTCTTGTGTTGTGAGTTTGTGGTTAAAATGACAAGATTATATTTATTTTTGGTGTTTTCTTTCCCTTTATCTTTAATGTTATAATTAAGCATTTGCTAATTCATTCTGATGGAGAGCTGCAATTTTCTGATTTTGTCTATCTACTTATCTCCTTGCTCAGGGTTTTGTAACCCCTTTCTTTTTTTTTTTTTTTTTCAGGTATGAAAGCTTTCTTGAGGATTTCCTGTAGTAGGAAGTCTTGTGGTGATGAACTCCCTCAACCTTTGTTTATCTGAGAAAGCTTTTTTTTAATTTCTTCATCGTATCTGAAGGGTATTTTCACTGGATAGAGTATTCTTAGCTGAAACTTGTTGTCTTTCAGTTGTTTGAATATATTGCTCCATTCTATCCTAGCCTGTAAACTTTGTGCTGAGAAATCCACTCAAAGCCTGCTAGCAGCTCCTTTCTAGGTTATTTTCTTCTGCCTTGCTGCCCTTAATATTTTTTCTTTGTCATTGACTTTTGCCAGCTTTACTACTATGTTCCTTGGAGTTGGTTTTTTTACATTGATAAAGTTTGGAGATCTATTGGCTTCTGTCACATGGATTTCTGGCTCCCTCACTGGGTTTGGGATGTTTTCAGCTATTATTTCTTTGAACAAACTTTCTGCTCCTTTCTCCTTCTTTTCTCCCCATGGGATACCTATAATCCTTATGTTGTATTTCCTAATTGAGTCAGATATTTCTTGGAGAGTTTCTTAATTTCTTTTTAGTCTTAGTTCTCTCTCTTCCTCTATCTGAAGCATTTCTATATTCCTATCCTACAGACTGCTAATCCTGTCCTCTATATTATCAGTTCTACTGTTGAAGGATTCCAGATTTCTCTCAATGTCAGCCATTGTGCATTTCATCTCCAACATTTCTGATTGGTTCTTCTTTACAGTTTCAAGCTCTTTTGTGACATAGCTTCTGAACTCCTTGAGTTGTCTATCTGTATTCTCTTTTAACTCATTGACTTGTTTTTCTTAAAGATTGGCACCTGAGCTAACAACTGTTGTCTATCTTTATTTTTCTTCTTCTGCTTTTTTCTCCTCAAGTCCCCTCAGTACATAGTTGTATATACTTTTTCTAGTTGTGGATCCTTCTAGTTGTGGCATGTGGGACGCCGC
The DNA here is from genome assembly GCF_037783145.1 of Equus przewalskii. Lineage (NCBI taxonomy): Eukaryota > Metazoa > Chordata > Mammalia > Perissodactyla > Equidae > Equus > Equus przewalskii. The sequence goes on from NC_091859.1 coordinate 44,362,738, forward strand.
CTCAGCGTGGCCTGATGAGCGGTGCCATGTCCGTGCCCAGGATCCAAAACGGTGAAACCCTGGGCCACCAAAGTGGAGCATGCAAACTTAACCACTCAGCCACAGGGCCGGCTCCCATTGAGTTTTTTAATGATAGCTATTTGAATTCTTTGTCATTTAGGTTATAGATTTCTGTCATTGAGATTGTTTTCTAGGTACTTGTCATTTTCCTTCTGTTCTGGAGATTTAATATATTTTTTCATACTGCTGGATGGTGTGTATTTGTGCCTCCCCATAGAGTTAGAATTTGGTTATCGCTTCCACTTCTGCCACTGAGAGGAGGGGCAGTAGCTGTGTAATCTGCACCTAACACGATCCCTATCGGCTGTTCCTAACCAAGCCTGGGCCACTCCCTGGGATGGCCCCAGCCCTGTGGGATCTCCCACCAACTGTGGGAACAATCACACAGGGGCTTGCAGTTGAGATCACCTGCTCCCACAGACCTACCCAGACGCACTCCCTCCTTGGGGTCTGCAGCAGTCTTATGGGCTTTTGAGGCAGCCAGGAGCTTGTTCATGCAGACTCACAGCTCCACTGCCGTTTGGTCCTAGGTTTCACCAGCTCTTGTGCTTGTTGGCTGGGCACATTTTACGTTTTTGATATCATATCTAACCTCTTTTTGTGTGTTTGTGTATCCCTTACCCTGCTACTATGGAAATAGATAATTTTAGTACTTTTGTCATTTGACTTTCATATTAGCTTAATAGGTTGTTGATCTGCTACTCTTACTGTATACTTACCTCTACCCATGATTTTATTGTTTGTTTTTTTAAATAATTTTCTTACTCTTATTTGTGTTATCTTTTCCACTTGAATAAGTCCCTTTAGCATTTCTTGTAAGACCAGTTTCTTGGTGATAAACTCCTTTAGTTTTTGCTTGTCTGGGAAACTCTTTATCTCTCCTTCCATTCTGAATGATAATCTTGCCGGGTAGAATATTCTTGGCTGTAGGGTTTTTCCTTTCAGCACTTTAAATACATCATGCCACTCCCTTCTAGCCTGTAAGGTTTCTGCTGAGAAGTCTGCTGATAACCTTATGGGATTTCCTTTGTATGGAGCTTGTTGCCTTTCTCTTGCAGCTTTTAGGATTCTCTCTTTATCTTTAATTCTTGTCATTTTAACTGGAATGTGTCTTGGTGTGGGCTTCTTTGCGTTTATCTTGTTTGGTGCTCTCTGTGCTTCCTGTACCTGGATGTCTGTTTCCTTCCTTAGGTTTGGAAAGTTTTCAGTTATTATTTGTTCAAATAGATTCTCTGCCCCTTTCTCTCTCTCTCTTCTTCTGGGATGGTATAATACAAATGTTAGCATTCTTGATTTGTCCTAGAGGTCCCTCAGACTGTCCTCATTCTTTTTAATTTTTTTTCTTTTATCTGTTCAGCATGGATGATTTCCTCTAGTCTTTTTGTCCAGTTCACTGCTCTGTTCTTCTGTATCATCTGCTCTCCTTTGAGTCCCTCTAGTGAATTTTTAATTTCCAGTATTTCATTCTTCATTTCTGATTGGTTCTTTTTTATATCTTCCTATCTTTTGCTGAAGTTCTCACTGAGGATGTCCATTCTACTCCCAAGATCAGTGAGCATCCTTATGACTCTTAGTTTGTACTCTCTGTCAGGTAGATTGTTTATCTCTGTTTCTTTTAGTTCTTTTTCTGGAGTTTTGTCCTGTTTCCTTACTTGAAAGATATTCTCTGTCTCCTCTTTTTGCCTCTTTCTCTGTGTTTATGTCTGTGTATTAGGTAGGTAAGCTACATCTCCTGATCTTGGAGACATGGCCTTATGTAGAAGATGCCTTATGAGGCCCAGCAGTGTGCTTCCCTCTCATCATCACTTCCAAATGTTCCAGGAGTGACCCCTGCGTGGGCCACATCTGTCCTTCTGTTGTGGCTGGGTTGCTTTTGCTGCAGCTGCCCAGGGAGTCTAGGCTGTCCCTCTGGCCAACTTCTTGTAATCCTATGCTGCATGTGGGTGCTATGGACCCTTCACTCACTTTATTGGGCATGGGGAGCCCCAGCCCAGTTGGCTGAAAGGTATAATACCACATTCCTGCTGCAGTTTTTCTGTTAAGTGAGTAGGCCCCCAGAGTGGCTGATTGCTAGGCTCAGGAGATTACAATTGCTGTAGGCCTCCAACTTGCAAGGCTGTTGTCAGCTCTCTCAGGATTACAGTGGAGTGCAGCCAGCCCCGGGTATGAGAGCACCCAATTGTTTCAGGCATTGGAAGGTAGACCTGATCTCCTATGTGGCTGTTTGAGAAGCACAAGTCTGCTACAGCTGATAGGTCCCACCACCCCAGGGCCACACACACCATCAACACAGTCCTGCCCTGTGTGCATGCCCCAAACCCCTGAAGTAGACCCAGTCGCCCCACTGTAGAGGCCCCACACATTCCATCATCACAGGCCTGCTCCTTACACATGCCCTGCCCTTCAGAGATTGACCCATTCCCCTGGCTGCAGGGGTTCCAGTCACCCCTTCTACACTGGCTGACAAGTTGCCTGAGGGCCTGCTGTTGAGTGGGGCCAATCCTTAAGGCAGGCTGCCTGTCCTGGCTCAGCGCGAGTAAATCAGTGCTCTAGTGGGTGGGGCAAACCCTGTGCTAACAAGCCAGGAGAAGAACTCCAATTGTGTCCCCAAGCATCTATGTCAGCTCCCCTCCACTAGGGCACAGTAATGGCTGTTGCCAATGTCTCCATCCCTGGAGAGGTCTCATCTGTCACTGAGATGTGCCCAGAGCCTATCAGTTGAGTCTCTTTTCACCAAAGGACTGTGCACCTTTCTTCCTGGTGATTTTAGATTGCTTTCTGAAATGGGCGAATTTGTGCATGGGCCTTTTAAGAACAGGCTTTTGTTTCCCTCATGTCCGATAGCTTTTCTGGGAGTATTCCCCATTGTAGTTAATAGCCAGCACAGTCAGACATTATGACACTCATCTCACTTGTGCTCAATTCAAAAGCTGCTTACTGTGGAAATGCTCTGTCACCCAGATCCCCCACTCCTCCAGAGAAGGCAGTGTACCTAGGGTTGCTCCCAGCCAGCCATGAGGCACCACAGCTAGATGGTGGCTTTTTTTCTCCCCAGAAAGGAATTTCTGCCTGTTCCACCTCAGTCATCACTGTCCCTTGTCATGGGGGTTCTTTTTATCCAGTTTTCAGTTCTCTCTCAGGGGTAATTGTTCCCAGAGTAGTTGTAATTGGTTGTGCCCTTCAGAAGAGGTGAGTTCAGTCTTCCTACACTGTCATCTTGACACTGCCTTCGTTTCTACTTTCTAGAAGAAGTTCTTCTTTAAATGTTTCAGGAAATTCACCACTAAAAGTATTTACCTAGAGATTTATTTTCTAAAGGAATTTAATTGGCAATTTAATTACTTTGGTCTTTATTACGTGATTTTGGCTGTCTATTTCCTAAAGCTGTGCTTTGGGAGTTTGTGCTCTTCAAGGAAGTCACACGTTTCTTTGAAGTTGTCAAATACGTGAGTGAAGTTGTTTGCAGCATCTTCTCCAGCCTTTTAAAGTCCATGGGGGTCCATCCTGATATCCTTTGTTTCATTTCTGATATTGGTAATTTTTATCTTCTCATTTTCTTTTTCTGGGTTGCAATAGGTTTATTAATTTTATTGTTCTTTTCAAATTAAAAAATGGCAGCTTCATTGATTTTATCTATTAATTTTGTGTTTTCAATTTTATTAATTTCTGCTCATCTTTATATTTTCTTCCTTCTACTCACATTGCATTGATTTTGCGTTTCTTCTTTCTAGTTATTTAATGTGAAAACTTAAACGATTAATTTTAGACTTTTCTTTTTTCCTAAGTTTTTAACACTATAAATTTACTTCAAGCACTGATTTAGTTGCTTCCTACAGATTTTTAAATGTTGCATTTTCGTTTTTATTCAGTTCAAAACATTTTTGAATTTCCTTTGGGTCTTCCTTCATGACTCATGGGTTATACAATAGTAGCTGGTTAATTTTCAAGTGGTCAGCAAGTGTCTTGATATTTTTCTGTTATTCATTTCTAGTCTAATTCCATTGTGGTTTCAGAACATATTTTGTGAGATTTCAATTATTTTAAATTTGGTTTCTTTTATGACCCAAGATATGACTTATTTTCTGCCATGTGTAAGAATGTGTCTTTTGCTGCTGGTGATAAAGTATTCTATAACTGTCAGTTAAATTCAATAGGTTAACAGTGGTTTTCTATTCTCCTAGATAACCACTTACTTTCTGTTTACTAGTTCTATCTCCTGAGAGAGGGGTATTGAAATCATCAATCATAAGTCTGTATTTGTCTATTTCTCCTTTCAGTTCTGTCAGTTTCTGCTTTATGTATTTTTAAGCACTGTTGTTACATGCATACACATTTATGATTGTTATGTCTTTTTGGTAAGTTGATATTTTCTCATTATGTTATGTTCCTCTTCAACCCTAGTAATTTTCTTTGTTGTAAATTCTAATTTATCTGATATTAACATAGCCACTTAACCTGGAATGTTGAAACTTTGCCATACATGGTCCCATTTACTCTCATCCCTTTATGTTGTAATCATCTCATTATTGCAACTATATACAAGGAAACCTCTCTCAGATAATGAACGGTACAACTTTGCTTTCAATTGCCAAACCTATTTTAAAGAACTCGATAGCTGAATAGTTTATTGTATCTTCCCAATTATTTACCATTTCTGTTGCTATTTTCTCATTCCCGATTTTCCAGGTTTTCTTGTGGTGTCATTTCCCTTCTCTCTGAAGAACTTCCTTTGCAAATTCTTTTAGAGCAGTTCTGCCAGGAATGAATTCTCAGTTTTCCTTTATCTGAAAATGGTTTTATTTCACCTTTTCTTAAAGGATACTTTCACCATATTTAAAATTTTGGATGACAGTTCTCTTCTTAGAGCACTTAAAAAATGTTGTTTCACTCCCTCTGGCCTTCATAATTTATGATGTGGGGTCTGCAGTTAATCAAGCTTCTGTTACCTATGAGTAATACATGCATTTTCTCTGGATGCTATCAGGATTTTTTCTTGTGTGTACATTTCAGCAGTTTCATTATGATGTATTTGGTTGTAGATTTCATTGTTTTAAATCTTTTTTCTCTCTCTTATTCACATTGGATAATTTCTATTGACTCTTTTCTTAGTCATCTCCACCCTACTCCTGAGACTATTTAGTATTTAGTTTTGGTTATTATGTTTTTCAGTTTTGTAAAATTATTATTTGATTTTTTTATATCACCCATTTCACTGCATATCTTATCTGTCTTTCCATTTGTTTCCTGAATGTTTACCCTTATTTGTTGGAGCATATTTATAATAGCTGGTTTATTGTCTTTGTTAGATATTTCAACCTCTGCTTTATGTTGGTGTCACTCTCTTCTATTTATTCCCACGTAATTCTGGATTATTTCCTGGATGTTTTGCATATTTCATATGATAACCTGAGTCTTATCCAAGTCTTTAAAGAATGTTGATATTTTTGTTTTAGCAACCAATTAGCCCAGTTGTGTTCAGGCCTCCAGTTTCAAAAGCCTTTTGTGGGTTGTGGCTCGAGCATCAGTTTAGTTAAAAAAAAAAGTGCAGAGCTATTCAATCCATTCTATGTGCACCACGTCCAGTGGCAAGTGGAGAGTGGTCTATTTTGTAGTTCAGTTCTCAACATCTATGTAACCTGTTTATGATCAGACACACACATGATCATCTCAGGGCTGAGCCCAGGAGTTCTTACATAGCTCTAAGGGGTCACTTTCCCAAGATTCTCGCTCTCCACAATCTCTCTGGTACTTTTCAGTTCCCATCTTGTTCCTCTGGCTAGTCACCCAACTCTGCCACACGTTCCTGCAACTGTGCTCACTACTGAGCAAGAGGAGAACATGGAGAAAAAGCAAAAGAGTTAGACCCCACCCTCCTGAGACCACAGCTCCTTTGGTGGGAGCGGAAGCTTTCCCCCTTTGGAGTGTTGGCTCCTGTGGGCCCCCCTGCAGCTGTTCTGCAGCCACCATGGTATTGCTGGGGGCTGGGGCATGAGTGGGCAGCTCTGGTGGTCTGGTGGGTAAGATCTGGTGTTCTCACCACTGCAGCCAGGGCTCCTTTCCTTCTCAGGGAACCTCATCACCCATCTGTCGTTGTCATACTGTGGTGGCTGTGTGTTGTGTTTAGCGTAGCTAAAAGCTATGCCACTACGATTCCAAATACCAGGAGGGTCACCCATGGTGGACAGGTTTCAGCAGAGCTTCCAAACTAAGACAGATTAGAAAGAATAACCTAGCCACCTCCTTCTGAAAAAATTGACCATGAAAATCTTGTGAATAGCAGTGGAGCTTTATCTGATATAGCACCAGAATGTGAGAGGATGGCACAAAAAGACTGAGCAGGATTCCACTATGCAGTCCACAGGGTCACTAGGAGACAGAGTTGACTCAGCACTGACAACAGGGACATGAGAGAACAGAGAGAAGACAAGAAAAGCAAAATGAGCAGTGTTTGATACCCTCTCTGAGCTTTAGTTGTTGCCTTGCCAATCTCTCAAGCCATAACTAGGAAGTGTCCTGGAGCTCTCTGTGTGTGCGCGCAGGTGCTCAGTTCTGGGTGAGGAGCTGTCTTGAGTTCAGGTTGCAGAATCCAGAGTGTGGCAGGGGGACTCACTGCCTGTAGGTGATTCTTTGAGCTAGGATCTTTTTCTCCACAATCTCCCACTGCTGTTCACTTTTCTGAATGCCCACATGGCTGTCCCAGGCATTCTGCCCAGGTCTTTAGCTCCCTTCCGTGGAAGAGACAAGTGCAATGTGCTTACTCCATCTTAGCTGGAATCAGAGCCACCACAATTTGTTTCTGTTTTATTTTCCATTATTATTCTATAAAAATGTGACGTAGTGTTTGTGTATGCACAGACACACACACTTACACACATACTGACTGACTTCAAAGCTTTAGTAAAGTCTGCTAAAGATACTAACACTGGATAGGAATGATATTAAGATGAATCAAGAAAGATGTCTATATTCCTTTAGACAGCTCATGTGAAATGTTCAGACATCCAACAACTAAGTCATTTTACTGCCAGAGTTAAATTATAAACCCCAAAGTCCCTGGTTTGAAAGTTTATGGCCAAATCCAGACACTCTGAGATGTACAACATGAGGCTGAATTAACTGGAAAGTTCTTTTGCTGCAATGCAGGGCCGATTAGATCCAAGCCCATGCGTCTGATTTCCTCTCTTTACCAATTCAATTCACCAAAGCTATATTGAATCAAAGAACAGTGACAGACACTCCTTGAATTGGATGTTTTTGACCAGCTAACTTTGAAGTGCCAACTGTCTGCATGTCAAGGCACACCTGGGTCGAGAGGTGCCACCCACGCATTGGATGTTTCAATGTGAGGGAAGAGGACATTGTCTGCAGAGCTCTCTTTGAAGCTGTGTCCCATCAAAGACTTCCCTGCCTCTTTCAGGCACCAGCTTTTCATTTCCAGGATGCCCTGTCTACCCTGGGTGTAACACAGCACATTAGAAGCACCTGTCGGGTGAAAGTTGGATGTTTTCCAAGTCAGTTTACATCATGTTCAGGTTACATGACAAGTTTTATAATTCAATTTCAATGACTCCTACCAGGTCAGGTGTGCCTTAAACACTTTCCACAGATGTGTTTTCACACACACAGAGGCAATGCCATTTTAACTCTGACACCTCTGTGGATGAATGGATGATGTTTACAAAGGGAAGGATGTGATGTTCTAATTTGTCAGTACAGGCTAAAAGGGAGAAAGAAGACGAATGACGTGTGAGGATTTGTTCATTCATTTATTTTTCAAGTATTAACTGAACCTTCAAGTGGTCCCCCGGCTCCCCTAGGCCCTGTGGTCTGCCTGCAGTAAACAGGATTTTCATATACCACAACAGAGATGGGCCAAAAATGCAGTTTCCTTTATTTTTATTCAAATAAGCTTAATTTCTGTGTTGAGCCCCTACGGCACCACACTGAAGTGGAAATCCTAATCTTGCCAATTTAAGGTACATGCAATCACATTAGGATTCCTCATTAATGTCAGTGGGAAACAAATCCCACTCAGGATTGTGGCCCCCTCCCTCTTCTCCTTGGTGGTATCTCAATTCAGGAGTGGGAGGTGACTTACTGCTATTGCGATTTACGGGTGGAAAAGGGCATATCAAATCTCCAGCTTTTCGTAGTCTTTTGCTTCTGGCATTCAATGAGCGGTAAGTCAAATCACTGATGTCTGGTAAACAGCCTCTCTTCCCTGTGCTTGGGTGAATGGTGACAACAGTCTTCCACAGTCCACAACTTGTATAGCCCATGTGCACCTGTCAGCAGCTTCCTCTTCCATGACCAGAATGTCCCTTCCATTCTTCCCACATTTTGTTACCAGAACTGGGTTTAACTGTTATTCCGTTCCAGCCTGGACTTGCAGGCGATGAGGCCTCTCTGCCTGACCCTTCTGATCAACATCAATGCTTTCCCAGGTGCTCGCCTTGGAAGGCTTGGTCTTGTACAGGCTTGACCCAAAACCCAAGGGGAAGTGCCTTGTGTCTCAGCGTTCCCCAGCGGGGTTTCTGTCATGACCTCACCTCCCTTGGTTTCTCAGAGACCTTTCTCAGAAGCCTTTCTAGGAGGCCTTTCTCAGAGACTCATCAGTGACTAACCCTGTTGCTCATTCCACCTCGGGAGTAGCTTATCTTCAAAAGTTTTTGCCAGCTATAGTTTGCAATATACATTTTGTACTCAAATCTTTCAGGTTCTTAGACTTTTGGGTCCCCAAACACCTTTCCTTGATGTTAGAGCTGATGTCTTGCTTCTTTGTGGCAACAGCCATGCAGACTGATGCACCTCTCTTGTGATAGAGCGCCTAACTGAAGAGCTGCCCTCTTAGCAAGTTTTAGGTCTCGGTTCGCTGTTGTCACCTACGGGCCTTGTGCTGCACTGCAGGTCTCAGCACCTATTCACTTTGCATAACTGCAAGTTTGTACTCTTTCATCAACACAAAAACTTTTAAAAATTGAAAGTATCCACGGGCGGGAGGAAACTTCAGGAGGTGATAGATGAGTCCACGGCCTTGACTGTGGCGATGGGTTAAAGGATGCACACTTATCTCCAAACTCATGAAGTTGTGTGTTGAATGTGTACAGCTTTGTGTATGTGAATCATACCTCAATAAAGTGATTTTAAAAGAGGCTGGTATATCTGATACCTATTTAGAAAATTTACTGTGAGGAAAAAAAGTCAAGTATCAGACTCTATTTTTACAAACAACAACTTTTGAAGCCATCATTTTTGTGCTGGAAGGACCATCTCTTTTTCTAAAAAAGTGGAAATCATGAGAATGAAAAACCACTGATAAATATTTCAGAATAAGACAGAGGCAAACCCTATAAGAATACGGCAGCCCATCGGGGAAGCATATTAATTAAAGTAGGCTGAGCTGTAGTAACGATAGACCCCCAGACAGCAGTGGTTTGGAGATGAAAAAATAGAGTTTTTAAAATCACTAACGTCCTGGGCTTGTGTTCTGATCTGCAGGAAGCTCTCCTCAGGGATTCTGGCCGACGGCCACCGGCCACGTTGGCACAGGACTGCCAAGGTTGTCCTGACAACACCATTAGCCAGAAAGGGGAACAGAGATGGTGAGCACAGGTGGGAGGGTGTTCTGGCCAGGACTGGAGACACACACACAGCCTTCATTAACAGTCCACTGCTGTAACTCAGCCACGCACCACTCGGAACAGAAAAGCACCTGGGAATGTGGAGCTGCTGTGTGCCCAGGAAGGAAGCAAATGGATATTGGTGAACGTCATCGTCTTGGGTTGACTTCTGGTTACCAAATGTCCATTTGTCACTGTCATCACTTACAGAACACACTCCTCCTCCCCACAAAGGAGACAGTCATAGTCTTGTTTAATTACTTTATCCAGCTCAAAGTCCCCAATTTCTAGAAGATGCTCAGTCTTCCTCTTCAGGTCCAGATATAGCTCCTCTTGTTTCCATGACCTAGACATTTTTTAAAAAAGCGAAAAACAGAGATCTGCCTTCCCTCCCCCCAACACACACATGGAACATACAGTGATGGAGCAGAGCAAGGAGATCCATGAGCAGTCGGCCCTGGTCCATGGCTGTGACAGACTGCTGGGAAGGACGGGCTGAGGTCCTCTGCCCACAGTGGGAAATGACATGATCGGATGCTGGGTCTGCTCTCTGAGGGAGACTCCTCTCTCTGTTGTTTCCCGTGGCTTCTGATCTCACCCTTTAGCAGCCACCCTACTGTCCACCACCATCCACGGCCACAACCAACCCAGCCATGGGAAGTGTGTCTCCCTTAGGGACTGCACAGCTTTTCCAGTCTCCTTCCTACTGGTCCAAGGTCAAGGGCTCTGAGACTGTTTGAATTCTCATACGATGAAAGCCTTTCATAGTCCAGGCATGTGGCTTCTTCAACAAGAACACTTAGCAGACTAGTGGAGTTGAGAACCATCATTATAAGATGGCAATAACCACACCAAAAGCTATTTTTCTAGACATAGTTTTTATGTTTCCATTATTTCTTAGTTTTTCTGTCTCCAAACCTTTCTCTCTGTCAACTCAATGGCAACTTTCTTGAGGCTGCTGGAGGGAAAAAAAAAAGAGGTTTGGTAAATAGACAGTCTCCTTAATCTGTTCTTTGCTGCCTGGTTAAATTCTTCTGTTTAATTGAGAAGCCTTAATGGGATTTTGAAGCTTAATGCCTTTTCAATCTTATTTCCTACTGTTTGAGATCCAGAAGCACTTTTCCAACCCAAATTTTTGGCTTCTCTCTAGTCCCTTTAACTTTTATTTGCAGACTAAATAATTATTTCCTGAGTTTATCTCTTTCTTATAAATCCTTGCTGTAAGTGACAAGGGGCAACCAACACACATTTGTATTTTGGCTCTTCTCCGTAAAAGTCCCTTCATCCATCCAGAGTGTAGTATTTATTTCCTCACAGCTTGCTACCCTAATGCTAAGCCAATATCATGTATTTTAAATTGTTGATGCCACAGCATCCCTCTTCAACATATCAATTTCTGTAATAATTAGGATAGGCTAGAAAGATATAATAAAAAGACCTCCATATTTCAATGCCTTAAAAAAACCAAGAACATCGTTTCATTCTCAGTTAACACGTCAGTGTCCAGGATAGCAACCCAGCTCTCCTCCAAATCGTCCTTCACGACCCAGGCAGACAACAGCACCACCATTTTTACCATGTGGTTTTCAGGTTTCCCTGCCTTCTCTGGAGAAGAACAAGATCAAGAAAGGGCACAAGTGGGTGATTTTCGTGGTCAGGCGAGGCAGTGGCATGCATCACTTCCACTCATCATCCATTGGGTGGGACCCAGTCACGTGGCCACGCCTGATTGCAAGGGAGCCCAAGAGATGTCATTTCGTGTGTGCCCAGGAAAGAGCAGAAATGGATTGTCCCAAACAGCTCACAGCTTATGCCACAGAGAGGCTGCTATGAAACAAGTAGAAAGTCATACCGTCTTGAAGGCGTGTGCACACGCTGAAGGGGGCACACCAGGACGAGGGCAGAGGCTCTCAGGACTTCTTGAAAATGCTGCGAAGAAGGTAAAGTCTGTGTTTCTGCGTTGGTGAGGGGCAAGAGGTTGAGTGGACAGTGGGGAGGGAAGGACTTGAGGCAGAGGGAACGGCATGTGTCACAACCAAGCTTGCAACACCACGAGTGAGAGAGGACAGAGAAGTCAGACGGCGGGTGGATGGAAGAGAATGAAGGGGGCCCCGGGGGTGGCCTGAGGAAGATGAAGGGGGCCAGCGTGGATGCTCTGGGGACAGAAGTCAGTAGAGCAGATTACTCTCAACCTGAAGAGAGGCGTGGTCAGAATTGTGCTTCATTCCTCATTAACTCAGCCCCTAGTAACTAAAATTTGGGAGGATGTGGCGGGGCTAGGACGTGAGGAGGACGTATGAGCATTGGCATCCTGCTGCTCTGCTCGTCCGGTCCAGTCTGAGGGTTCAATGCCTCATCCCCTAAAGGTCCCGGCTCCATGTTCCCTCCCCAGAGACGGGATATTTGCTTGCTGGTCCCCTCTCCATTCAATGCTCAGGTTTTGTCAGCAAAGAGGGACTTGAATGCAGAAACAGTACAAGAAATGGACTTTAAAAAACATGCTTTTGAAAAGCAAAAACGATATTTACTAAACTAAACCTCTGTGCATCCCTGAGACGTGGATGATGAGATGGAGAACTTGCCGTGTGAGGAGGGGTTGTTTTGTTCACTGGACAAGTCTGCCATCACCCCTTCTGGGATAGGCTTGGCCCGTGACCCCTCCCAGGCTGACCTTGTGACCTCTCCCGGGCTCCCTCAGAGCGCAAGGCTTTAAGCATCACAGAGTTCCTCTGAGTGGACTTGGAGGGCCTTCACAGGCCTTCTCCTGTCCCTGGAGTCCTGGGGTAAAAATAAAAGATAAAAGAAAACAGAGGAAGCAAACAACCAACATAAGCAAAAGGGAAAAGAAAGCTATGGCTCCCACAGTGACCACCCCACCCCAGGCAGCATGGTGATCCCATGAGTCACATCAAAGAGATGTCAGGGACCACTCCATCCACCTCTAGAAACAACTCAAAATGGCATGAAAACCACTTAAAAGAGAGATGATGAGACAATCAGAGAAAACAGTGGGAAACAAACAGAACACCTTGTAGAAATAACAGCCATTTTAGCAGCAGCGACATTTGAGGAACTGAACACTATTGGGTGGTAGTCATATCAAATGGACAAAGATGAAGGAAATGCGGTACAGAACTGGTATTTTTGAAGAATAAAACAGAAAAAAATCAGCAAACATATAACAAAAAGTCCCTTTCCTGAAGTAGTGGGATATTTGAACATGCAGGCCAAAACAGCCATCAGAGCCCAGGGGAGAAATCCCAGGAAAAGCTCCACACGGCGCAGACTGCGGGAGCCGGGAAGGCCCCGGGGAACACAAGGAGGTCTGCGGGCAGGGCGGAATTCAGGCTGGCCTCAGATTTCCTCGCAGCAACAATCAAGAAAGAAAATTTACAAACAGTGGGACTATGTCTATAAAGTCCTGCAGGAAAGAAGGCAAACTCTCCCTCTAATATAAAGATAAGAGAGAGATATCATCATACGTAAAAATCCAGAAACAGCAGTACTCGGAAGGCCCCTGTTGGGGGAACAAAATCCATCTCACAGAGACACGAAGCTAAATAAACACAAAGGGAGAAGCCAGAGTCAAAGAGCTGAGGACGAGCCCTGGAACTATTCAATGTTAAACTAAGTTGAAATAACTGTGGGCGCCGTTGGTTGGAATTCAACCAGGAGTCAGTACAAACACAATAAAAATAATTGCACCATAGAGAGAAAGGTGAAGTGTAATTGTGCCAATTCTTCACTTTGACGAGAGAGAGTCAATTACTACCATGCAAATTTCAAACACGTACTTAAATATACACAATGGTTGTTTTTCAACAAGGATGTCAGACAATTCAATGGGGAAAGAATAGTCTTTTCCACAAATGGTGCTGGGACAACTGGAGATCCACACGCAAAAGAATGAAGTTGGACCTCTCATTCACACTATACATGAACGTTAACTGAAAATGGGTCATAGATCTAAATGCAAGAGCTAAAACTATAAGATTATTAGAAAAAAACATAGGAATAAATCCTCATGACCTTTGTTTAGGTGATAGTATCTTAGATATGACTCCAAAAGCACAAGCAATGAAACAAAATATAGGTAAATTGGATTGTATCAAAATTAAAAACTTTTATTTTTCAAACAATACCACCAAGAAAGCAGAAAGATCCTCAGAATCAGAGAAATATTTGCAAATCGTATATCCGATAAGAAGTTTGTATCCAGAATATATAAAGAACCCTTCCAACTCAGTAATAAAAAGATAAATCATCCTACTTGAAAATTGGTGAAGAATCTGGATAGATATTTCTCAAAAGAAGACATACCAATGGCCAATAAGCACATAAAAAGGGGATCAGTATCATCAGATACTAACAAAATGGAAATCAAAACCACCAGATACCTCTTCATACCCACTAGGATGGCTGTCATTAAGAAGACCAACATTAGCAGGTGTGGATGAGGATGTGGATAAAGCAGAACCTCCCACATTGTGAGCAGGAATGCAAACTGATCCAGCCACTGTGGAAAACAGTTTGACTGGTCCTCAAAATGTTAAACATAAAATTACAATATGATCCAGAAATTTCCCTCCAAGCTCTATATACACCCAAAAGGAGTGAAAATATATGTCCAGACAAAAACTGATACACAACATAATTATTCACAATAACCAAAAAATGTAAATATCCCAAGTGTCCATCAACTGATGAGTGGATAAACAAAATGTGGTGGGTTCATACAATGGAATAGTATTTGGCCATAGAAAGTAGCAAAGTTCTGATACAGGCTGCAACATGGATGAACCTTGAAAATATTACGCTACATGAAAGAAGCCAGTCACAAAAGACCACCTATCTGTATGGTTTCATATATGAAATGTCCAGAATAAGCAAATCTATAGAGACAGGAAAAAAGTTCTTTGTTATCAGAAGCTGGAAGACGAAGGAAATGGAGAATGGATGGAGAGTTCAAGGGTCCAGGATTTCTTTTTGAGGTGATGAAGATGTTCTAAAATTAGATTGTGGTGATGTCTTCACTCCTTTGTGGATTTACTAAAACCATTTAATTGTACACTTTAAATGAGTGATTTTTATGGTATGTCAATTATATCTCAACTAAAGCTGTCATAACATACACAATAACTCCAATATCCCAATGCATTTAGTAGGCATCTTATACTAAAACGTGTACACATTTTTGAAACTACTAACTCTCCTGAATAAATCCTTATTTGAAATTCCTTAATTTGAGTAACTGTACCTGCCTTCCATTAATTCGTATCTAATGTGTGTACTGCCCACTATATGCTCAGCACTATGAAGCATTCTACACATATTAATAATAACTCCTTCACTTCCCACAATTAGGAAGAATATGCCATTATTATCATCCCTGTTTCAGAGAGCAGGAGACAGAGGCTTGGGTAGGTTAAGTTGCTCTTCTGGGACTACATAGCTAGTAAGTGGTAACCACCGTCTGAGCAGGGGCCGGCTTACTCCAAGTCTGTACTCTTAACCTGCTCTGCATTGCTGCTCCAAGTGAAGCTGTGTTGAACTCTTTCATTAAAAACTAGATGGATCTGAGGCCATGTTTGTTTTATGGACCCATCTTATCTGGCACGCGCATTTATCTGCCCAACTGTCAGTGTATCCTTCAATCTATGTATATCCATAGAGATAAGTCTAGAATGACCTGCTCCAAATATTATCTGTGGTTATTTCTGGGTTCTGAGAGTTGTGGAATCTTTACCTTTTCTTCTGTCAGCTCTGGGTTGCATGACTCTCTGATAATAAACCTGTGTCGTTTTACAAAAAATAAAAATCATTGTTCTTTCAAAATAGAAAGACAAATGGAAAGATGAACAGACATACAAATAGATAAGTGGGTGAATGAATACTAGATAGACATGATGGAAAGATGATAGAGACAGGTAGATGAACATAAATACAGGTGATAGATAGATGATAGATTTGATAGATAGATACAAAGATAAATGCATAGATAGATGATAGATTAGACAGATAGATGATAGATTAGATAGATACATACATACATAGACGATAGATAGATACATGCATACATAGATGATAGATTAGACAGATGATGGATAGATGATAGATTAGACAGATAGATGATATGTTAGACAGATGGCAGACAGATGATAGATGGTAGATTAGACAGACAGACAGACAGGCAGATAGATAGACAGACAGACAGATGATAGATTAGATAGATAGACAGCCAGAAAGATAGATAGATAGAAAGACAGACAGACAGACAGATAGATAGACAAACAGAGACAGACAGACAGACAGACAGACAGATAGATAGATGGATAGATAGACAGACATAATAGATTAGATAGACAGACAGACAGACAGACAGATAGATAGATAGATAAAAAGGGAAGAAGGATGGGGGAAGATATCACTAGATGCAGATAAATTCTGGCCCAGTCACGGATCTCCTCACCCGGAGCCTGGACCGAGAATCAGGTACTTCAGAGCTCTCCTGAATGACTCCAGTCGTGCTGGGAACCACTGATGTGGCGAATCCTGCAGGGAACTGGGCATCTGGAGACCTGGTGTCAGTTTTCAGTCCACCACCTCGCGCTCTATGAGGATAAGACACTTCACCTCAATCGGCTGCTGTTTTAGGGCCATTAGGAACCACTGTGGACTGGGAATGGGCTCCTCGTCAATTTGCAGACTCTTTCCTGCTTCAAGAGTGGTGTGACAATCACGACTGTGTGTGACAGCACATTCTGAATTCTTAATCCGTGTCTTTCCTCTAGCTTTGTTTCTCAATGACTCTGTAATTAGTACTTTATTTCTGAACCACCGCAAACACTTACTCTGCATTGCTTCATTGATGACTTCACATTCTCCAGCCAGCTCCCCATCATTTCTCTTGAGTTTTGATGAAAGCACTTCCTTCCGCAGTTGTGTAAGATTAGCTCAGCTCGCTTTGCTTTATGAATGCACACCCTCCCTCCAAGAACCCTCCATCCGGTGGGGTCAGGAAAGGTCTGAGTTAGGTTTGCACAGAAAGCTAGGAGTTCAATGAGTAATCAGGGAAAGATACTTTCTGATTCAGGGAAGCCTGCGAGAGGGGATGGAGGGAATTGTAGGGCCACCTGGGGATTATCAACAGTCCCGCAAAGTCGGAGACGGAGAAGCACAGGAAGGTGGAGCCTGAGGCCAGGGATGGGACCAGAGCAGGTTGCAGGCTTCAATTTCGCCTGAGGAGCAATAACACTCCCACGGCAACGACAACCAGTGCAGGATCTCACACAGAGCCCACGAGGCCAGGCCACCCTGTCCTTGTCGGGGACAAATCAGGGTAGGGAGACCAGATGGGAAGTGTTGGCAATAGTTCTGGTGACAGAGTGGGCAAAAACAACAGTCTTGGGAGTGGGGAGGCGGGGAGGACGGAGCCAGGAAAACAGGAGGTAGAACACGCAGGGTTGCAGGATTGGACCAGGAACAGAAATGAGAAAGAGCTCCCAGCAGGGTTTCCCATTCATGAGCACAGATGCATGGTGATGTCTCAGATGAAACAGGGCAGCCGGGAAGCGAGGCAGTCCCGGGCTGCAGGGAGGTGCAATATCATGAATGAGGGTCCATAGACCTCCACATAGGCCAGATGGTAATACGAGAAATGGTCAATAAATTTGCCAGGAGTGTGAAGCAGGAAGACATTGGTATCAGCTGAAGGGTCAGCGAAGCACCCCGGTTGGACAGACTTGCTTTGCATCTTAAACACTGTAGAAGATGTCACAGGGCTTTGAGAACCAAGTAGCACTTTTAAGCATATCTCTGACAGCAACAAAACCCCGGGTGCTAATTTTTGCTAATCATGTGTGCTAACTTTTGGCAAAATCACGTTTAAGGGATATTCTCCTGGATTTTGGACTCTATTTTTTTATTAACTCTTTCCTCACTAAAAACAAACAATGCAACAACTAAACCTGAAATCATCGTCATTGCACCAATAATTTTGTTGTTAAAAACAATCAAATGAGATAACACATCAAACGCTTACACATGGAACACAGTTTCTATCATCCTTTCACTCCTGCCCCGGGTCTGCGAGGTGATTTAATAGAAAGCGTACATCTTTCTGGATGACTGGGGCCTCGTAGACATCCTGCGGGAATGGAGCATCCCTGGGCACCACTGCATCCAACTTCGGCTCTCCGTCACCCCCTCCTCGGCATCCTGACTCCAACTGCCCACATTTCATCTCTGCAGTTGAAATGTTATGGCAGAAATAACCATATTCCTGAAAAAGTACCATGTTCTGCCATAAAACCAGATAAATACGAGATTAAATTAAAAGTTGAGCGCTTGGTTTGATCTTTCCAACTAATTTATGGGCCCAGCCTGCCTGGCCCCTTATAACATGTGGGCTGTAAGAGATGCCTCCATCCGAAGGTGCCTGTTCTCCTTTGACTTCCCTTGCTCAGTCGCCGGCAATGCCCTGCACGGACACCTTGACTTATCGCAAAGCTGCTGTGCAGCCCCGGTGCGCAGCTGCATCGTATAACTCAGCCGTAAAGCTGCCTTCCCCACAGGTCCAAGTTCAGCCTCTTCTTACCTTAAGCAACTACAGGAAAGAGACATTTCATGCTCCGGAAACTCCTGTCATTATGAATCTTTGCAGGCCTGCCTCCCTCACCGGCCAGTGTCAGGACTTGGAGACCCAGCATCTCAGAAACACCAAGAGAGATGCTTGTCTGGGTCCCGCCAGCCTCCCAAGGTCTTGGGGGCTCTGGCTTCCTTCTCCTTCTGAGAGCAGCAGTTAGCTCTAAATCAAATGGATTCTGCCATCCTGGAAGACCTAGGGTTCTATGAAATGTTTAGCAGGTTTTGAAATATTACTGATTTATTTCCGTACCTCAAGCCTGCATGGGGGAGGTGCAGGTGCGGTATGCTTTCTAGTTGGGATTCCTATAAATAACAAAACTAAATAATGATAATTAATATCCACAACACGAAAACCACCTACACTGAGCAAGCACTACCCCCTCCCAAGAGCTGCTTTCCGAGCTCGGCTTCTCCCGGCCCCCTCTGGAGAGCCCACGTGCTACTGGGCCAGTCGTCACGTGAAGGAGCTGACTTGCTCAGGCTTGCAAGGACGGAAGGTGGTGGCGGTGATGGGTTTCGAACGCAGCTTTCTGATTCCATACTTGGCACCTCCTTTTTTCACTTCAAATTGCTGTCTAACATGTACACAGAAAAGTGCACACAGCACAAGGCCCACCCCTAAGAATACCCAAAGAGAACCCCCCCGTGCAAACAACATCCAGATCTGAAACACAGGATCTTGACAGCATTTAAGAAGCAACCCTAGTGAACTTCCAGTCAGGACCCCCATGAGGGCATAACTGCCAACTTCTAACTCAGTGGGTGTCCTGTTTGTGATCCTTAAACAAGTGTGCTGAAGTGGGATGTATGTCGTTAGTCTGGCTGATTTCACTCAAAGCTACTGTGGAGATTCATCAACGTCGCTGCAGAGGGTGTGTGACTGTAGGCTGCCGAATTCTCCTGCTGCGCTGTCTCCCATTTTATGGCTGCATCACGCATACTCCGTCATCCTACTGATGATGAGGATGCCAGTGGTGGTTTCCAGGATTTTGCAGTTGTGAAGAGCACTGCCAAGAACAGGCAGGTACATGTCTCACGGTGGAGATAGGCGTGCATTTCTAGTGAGATATACACAGGAGCGAAGCCACCAGGCCACTGGGAGCGTAGGTTCAGCTCTAGTAGGTGCCGTCTAAGAGTTTTCCAAGGTGGTTTTCCCAATTGTACCACGTGCTTCAACTACTGCTCAACACGAGCTGTTAAGTTCCAGATGGCACAGTGACTTTCATCCCCAGCCACAAGCTCTTCCCTGACTGGCCCTCCTCCAGCCTCCTCTTCTGCCTCTTGAATCTGAGCACCTTTCGATACAAAAAGGAAACAGGGTGCAGACTGCCTGAGAAAGCCAGACCGTTGCAGGTATTACACACCCTTGCATGCTGGGTTCCTCCCTCAACCCCTTTCCTCTCCGTGCATGAGTCTGACGTTTAAATGAGGTTGCATTCCCTGAGCCGAGGCAAGAAAGTAGAAAAGACAGGACTTGAAACCAGGAAAATGCCATGCCAACCCTGACACCCATCACATGGACAATTCATTTAAGTCCTGTAACGGAGCCCCCCAAAACCCAGTGGCAGAAAACAACACACACTGATTTTTTCCCACGAGTCTAAAGCCAGCTGATCCTGGTTTGGCTTCTCTGGAGTCTCTGCTCGACGTGTCTCTCATCCTCCACTGGGGCAGGCGGCCCGGGACTGTTTCTCCAGATAGATGCTGAGGAGCAAGAGCAGGCAAGTCCACTTGGAAGCGTTCTTTAAGATCTGGGGTCATGAGTGAGAAAATCCCACTGGCCAAAGCAATTCACATGGCCGAGCCTGGGGGTGGGGTCAGGTCTGCCCATGGTGGGGAGCCTGGCAAAGTGAATGGCGGATGGCGTAGGTTCAGGGTGGGCGGGGTGCACAATTGGGGCCAATTTCTCAATATGCCACTAGCCCTAAACTCTGAGGGAGTCAATGAAACATCTGCTCTTGTTTCCTGACTGAGTGGTGGCAAAAAGGGAAACTGCCAACCGTAGGGTGGTGTCGAAATGGGCAAGACGATTATTGTAACGGGATGAGCATGCGGAGACTAGCAAGATGATGCCAGGCTGGGATGAGCAATGCCCCATCCATCACCCCACTGGGGAGAGAGATTCAGAATGGGCAGAGGGAGCTAACGTGTGTTAGAACACAGTTGCATGGGGCTCACCTCACTACACAAGGCCTTCTGTACCCCAGGAGGCTGAGCATGTCAAGGGTAATGCATCTCCTATTAATAATCTCACACTTTCCTTCATTTGCATTTGTACATGCCTTTCATGCCCGGACATCAAAGTTTCTGCTCCCCGCCGCTCCCGTGGGGTTCAAACGGGAAATGTCGTATCACGGTTTCCTTTCACATCTCATTACGGGAGCTGAATGTGAGGGTAGCCTGGCCTGAAAGCACGCAGGCCTCCTCTTCCCCACCTGCTCCAGGCGCACCTCTGCAGGACACCTCCGGGCCAGTTCAAAGACAAGTGGAGATTTCAGCCAAATGTCGATGGAGCCCTGGGAATCTGCACACCAGGGTCAGCTCATTAGGCCTTGAGAAGGCAACCTGGGGAGTTGATTCACCTTCCACAACTTTCTTGAGAGAGAACAAGGGACGGGGTGTTGTGCTGTGTCATCAGTTCCAGGGCCTGGGGGACAAGCCGGCCTTCTGCCGATGCTCAATGGAGACTGGATCCACCCACATCTCGGCCCAGCCATGCACCCACAGAATACCACAGAAGTGGATGTGGCGCTGGGTGAGAGTCTGTACCCCGTTTCCATCGGAGATTGTAGCCTTTGTTTAAAACTAAAGCCCCTTTAAGTCTGGCTCGGTCAACCCCTTGTGAAGACGAGTCACGGTGGCCTGGGGAGTTGAATCACTTGAAGAAGAAGGCACAGCTGGATGGGAACCAGGTGAGTATCTGTGCTCTCAGCTGGGCCTCTCCGGTCATCCTTGACCCAAGAGGACCCTGTGACACCTGTCAGCTTGCCTGACCCGTGAGCAGGTGTCTGGCTGTCACAGGACGCTCCACTTCCAACGTGCCCTGTGGGGGCAAGAGGAGCAGAGCTGACCCCAGAAGAGAGGAGGGAATGAGAGTTCACTGAAAATGACCCCATGGGGTCACATGACAGTGTGGGAGGGTGAGGCCACTGGGGGGAGCAGGCTGGAGGTGGGAGCAGGATGGGGAGACAGGTTTTGGGCACATCAGCACAGGACAGCGTCACTAAGTGATTCATGCCGGCCACCAACTCTTGTCCTAGGAGTCGAACACATCCGCCAGCCCTGAGAGCAAACAGCTTTTCAGAGCGATCATATTTAAGTAGTAGTAGCTGAAATATTCCACCTAAGGACAAGCAGTATCTTCAAAGCAAAGGGAAAGAAGACATCTCCTCGAAGGAAGCGACCAAGAAGATGCTTATGAAAAGAATCCACCAAAAGAAAGAAAAAGATAAAAATTTAC
Organism: Equus przewalskii; assembly: GCF_037783145.1. Classification (NCBI taxonomy): domain Eukaryota; kingdom Metazoa; phylum Chordata; class Mammalia; order Perissodactyla; family Equidae; genus Equus; species Equus przewalskii. The sequence goes on from NC_091859.1 coordinate 44,384,524, forward strand.
GTAATGTTTCCGTGGCAAACCGCCATGAGAAAAGAACACAGCGATGTAAGGAGCGCGCAGGATGAGATGGGAACGGCGGCTGTGCGGGGTCCTTGAGGAGCTCCTGGGGTTCTCCATCAGCCCTGCATGCCTCGAAGCTCCGTTTCTACGTTTGGGAAGCTGACAGCGCTGGCCTCACGGATCACGAAGGGGAGAGATGGTGGGGCTGTTTACGCCTAGGAAGAACTCAAACTGCCTGGAGGGAACCAGGGTGGGTACAGACCAGGATGCTGCTGGGTCGGGCTCAGGGACCTTTGAAAAAAAACATAGAGCGTGCAGCAAAGACACTCGGCACTGCTAAGGTGAGGGATCGAGACGGGGATCAAATTCAGGTCGTCTAACATCCTTGAATTGGAGGAGGGATACGCACATTACTGCGCCAAATAGTGATGACAAGTTAAGGATAACCTCTATTTTTAAAATTTTTAAAAAATAGAAAGGAAAACTTTTAAATCGTAAACAAAAAGGAGGGAAATAAAGACAATTCAGTAAAACCAACATAAGGAAAAGGGAAAATGAAACAGGCACATAAACAAAAAACATGGCAAACAGCAAGCACGGAGGAAGAAGGCAGAAGTCAATGCCAACAGCTCAATAATTTAAATTCGTACCAAAGGATTGAACTCATGAGTTAAAATATAGAGCCTTACAGAAAACAACCCACACCCCAAAACAGGCATCCACGCTGTGCTGCTCACGAGCCACCTGAGACTCCGAGAGGCTGCTGGCAGCAAGAGAGAAATAATCTACACCAGGCCACCAATAAAGTATAAAGCTCAGAGTGAGTGAGAGTAAACACATTGATATCATCTAAAACAAACCTTAAGGCAAAAATCTTTATTATGAATCAAGAGGGGTACTTTACAATGATTGAAGGACTAATTTGTGAGAATCAAACCATGATCTGGAATCAGCATGCGCTTCATAATATATCCTTGAAACAGATATAGCGGATCTGCATGGAGTTACAGAAAATTCTGAAACACACACACAGAGACACCCCATCATGGTAGATTTTAATGCACCGCTAAGTGAGTAATAGATCAAACAGACAGAATTCATCAGGACACTGAACAAGGCCTCGGCCCTCGCCTGTTTTTTGTAAATAAAGTTTTATTGGAACACAGCTGAACTCATTTACGTAGTGTTGCCTTTGACTGTTTTCAAGCTACAAAGAAAGAGTCGAGCGGTTGTGACAGAGGCCACACGGCCACAAAGCTGAAAATATTACTGTCGGGCCCTTTACAGAAAAAATTCGTGGCCCCTGACACAGAAGATTGGAAGTGTGCCTGATGAAAGAAGCACGCCCACAAGGGTCCCCAGTGCGGTGAAGTAGGCTGTCCTCTTCTCAGGAGCCCAGGGAACAATTACAACACTGGATCACACTCCGAGGCACCAAGAGGTCTCAAAACGACCTGAAAATCAATATCACACAGATCATGTTCTCTGAGTGCGACTCGATGAAAACACATTTCCAAATGATTTGTGGGCAAAAGGAGATGTGCGAAAGGAAAAGAGAACCTATTTGAAACTAAGAAGTAATGAAAATGCTACTTATCAAAAACCCATGCGATGCTGTTAAAGCAGTAATTGAAAGAAAATTTATACCTTCAGGGGACTGTGCTTGACAAGGGGAAAATGTTAAAATTAATGACTGAACTCTCCCACTCAAAAAATTAGAAAAAGAATAAGATAAATCCAAAGAAAGTAGAAGGGAAAAGTAATCTTAAGGAATATGCAGACGTGAGTGGAAAACGGGTCTCGGGCGTCATGTAGGGTGGACACAGCAGCGAAACGGTGAAGTTTACAGGGGTGGGTCTTTTCAGACCTGAGGGCACTGCATCTTGAGAGGGGACCAGGTGCCTCGGGACCTGTAGACAGTTTAGGTATTACAGGGGGCACTTTCTGTCATTTTGCAGAAGCCAGGACTCTGAATTTGAAAAGCAGCTAAATTCCACATGCCCCAAAAACCCCACTGCTGAGGGCTGGATTTTTCTCCCAAAAAAGATATTTTGGGGGCTGGCCCTGTGGCCTAGCAGTTAAGTTCACACACTCCGATTAGGTGGCCCAGGTTTGGATCTCAGGCACAGACCTACACCACTTCTTAACAACCATACCGTGGTGGCAACCCATATACAAAATAGAGGAAGGCTAGCACGATGTTAGCTCAGGGAGAATCTTCCTTAGCCAGAAAAAAAAAAAAAAAAGATACGTTGAAGACCTAACCCCAAATATTGCTGGAAGTGACCTTTCTGGAAAGAGGATCTTTATAGAGGAAGTCAACTTAAAATGAGGTCATTAGGGTGAGCCCTAATCTAATCTGAGTATTTCCTTGTAAAAAGAAGAAATTTAAACACAGAGACAGACGTGCACAAAGGGAGGGCGCCCACGCAAGGATGGAGGTTTGGAGTGGCGCATCTACAAGACAAGTGACACCCACGATTGCCAGTGACACCAGAGGCTAGGAAGAGGCAGGAAGGAGCCTCTCCCTGTTGGCTTCCGAGGGATCAGCCCTGCCCACACGTTGACTTCTAACCTCCAGACAGTGAGACAATCCATGGTGGTTGTTCCAAGCCTCCCGGTTCTGGTTGTTTGCTTCAGCAGCCCTGGCAGACTCACATGCCTGCTAACCGTCATTTATTATTGCCAGGCCCGGGCAGGCAGAGCTGGCTCTGTTCCCCTCATCAGGCTCCTGCTTTATGTTGTTTTGGGCTGTGGTTCGGGGCTGGACTGGACGACAAGCTCATTGTCTCCTCCTGTCTTCTCTGCTTTATTTCTCTGACTTGCTCGTCACTTTTAACGTGATGCACATCTTGCTTATTCCTCCAGTCAATTGTCTCTGAACTGTGACGTATGCTCCAGGAAACAAACGTTGTCTGTCTCCTTCCTACCTGACTTCCACTGTCTGCAGCAGTGCCCGGAAGCTGGCGAGAGCTCCATAAATGTTTGTTGAATGAATAAGAAAATGAATAAACAGATACATATTTTTAACTCCCCCCCTTTTTAAAATTAGAATGAAATAACTATGAAGATCATATGGCACAATAAATGTCCAAAATTAGCTAAGAGGATTTGTGACAAAAAATAACAAGAGAGTGCTCTGTGCACCAGACACCTGCCGCAAGGCCGTTGTCATTATTAAAAATCTGGAATGGCATAAAAATAGACACACGGAGAGAGGAGCAGACTAGAAGAGGACTCAGAAATAGAGCACAATATATTGAGGAATTTAATATGAAACCCGAGGAAGTCTTGCAACTCAGTGTGAAAATGACGGTTTATCATCCAGATGGAAGGAAATAAAGCTGAACTCTCACTTTACACCATATACAAAAATAAATTCAAATGAAAATTCTTAGAATAAAATTTCAGAAACTCCATTTATACATCTTTACTGTTCGGGATACATTCATAAATTAATTTTAATTAATGCTCCCCCCCGAATAATCTAACAGTAAGAACAAATCTAATTCCACTGTTGGGCCAAAAAAGAGAAACAGCAGACCTATCTATCTATTGGATTCGAGGGTATAAAGTGATGTAAGTCACCAGCTTCCCCAGGCTTCCATTCTTCCTCCCCTGGCTGGAAGGTAAAATATTCTTAGGAGCATGAGAACTCTCTCCGTCAGAATGCAGGTGGCTTGGAGGCAATGGTTGCATCCTCCCCAGTAGGGGTGGTCCTGGGACACCATCTACAGGGGCTGAGCGCTAATGAACACCAGGGAGAAGGAGCTGGCACGCTCAGCCCTGCCTTTCTCACTGTCCTTCTGGGATTTCTGTTTCTGTGCATTCTTGGCCTAATGATAAGCTCAGAACTCAGTCCAGGGTGCCATTAGCAGGGCAGGTGCCTCCCACACTAGCGACATCTGTAGCCGGGTCTCCATCCTTCTCCACGCCCAGCAGAAACACGGCTGGCCCTGCCTTCTTCCTTCTCCCCCACAACTGCTACACCAGACTCAGAGGGCCCATCTTCCCGTGGTTTCTTGGAGAAGTGTGAAGACGTATTTATAATCAGCTCAAGTCCTCTTCCTTTTTCAGGAGAAAATATTGACAGTTCTACAAATCAATATCTTTTTCTTTCTAGGTTGTGTTGATCAGCACCAAATTATCTAAGTTTTGTGACACACACTTTGATAAAGGACACTTACCACCCAGGCTCCAAGCACGTCAATATGACCTTAGCTTTGATTTTCCGATGGAAGAAAAGCAGCAGCGCCGTGCAGGATAAATTGACCGTGTCTGGTCTTGCATGTTGTTTTACGTTTCTCACCCTTCAGGGAGCTCTAAATCCATGAGTAGAATTTTAAAATTATATTAACACAATTAAATGAGGTATTTCTTAATGTCCCTGTGATCTTTTCTTTTCACAGTCAAGTCCTCTAAAATAATTTCAGTAAAAAATGTTTCCATCATAGAGAAAAATTATAGATTATAGAACAGAAACCCCAGATGCCACCTTTGAGATTTGATGGATGCTACCATTTTGCTGTCATAACTTCTTGTTGGAGGGGAGAGTCCTGCCAAGGACGTCCCTTTACCCCCACACTTGCTGAGATTCAAGTCGGAGAGACATTTGGGATTCAGATGCCTGGAACCAAAATGGTGGCTCTGTTGTGCTTAAAAGCTGGACTGGAGGAGCCCACTATAGTGGATGACCACATACCTGGGTTTGCGAATGCTCTCTGGATAGATTATGGTCCATCAACACAATGGAATGTTAGTGAGCCATAAAAAGGAATGAAGTACTGACACACGCTACAGTGTGGATGCACCTTGAACACACAATGCTAAGTGAAAGAAGCCGGTCGCAAAAGGCCGCATATCATACGATTCCATTTATACAAAGTGTCCAGAATATGCAAACCTGTACAAATGGAGAGAAGGTTAACGGTTGCCAAGGGCTGGGGTCAGGAATGAAGGCAGAGTAACAACTAATGGGTACAAGAGTTTTTTTGAGGTAATAAAAATGCCCAAAAGTAGACAGTTGGGATGGTTACACAACTCTGCAAATAAACTAAAGTCTGCTGAATTGTGCACTGTAAGGGTGTTTTTTTAATGTGCATTACATCTCAGTAAAGCTATTATAAAAAGATCTGTGACTAAATTATTCAAGCTAGCTTGTGTGCCCTTCAGAAGCAGGAATGTAAATATATGTGGCAATTAAAATACCCACACAAAGTTATACAGATATTTTAAGACAATTCATACTAGGATAGTTTATATGACTTCTGGCTTCTGGTGATGGTGACATAGCTTATACTGGACTAAGCTTTCTGTCAATAAAATTATAAACTCTAGATCAACTGTAAAGATGAATATCTAGATAATTAAGAAGACAACTGTTTTAAGACACCCCTTCTGGTTACACCAAACGGGACACATGCAATGCTGGACAAAAGGGAAAACACAGGGTGATATCCACATTTAACTGGATTAATATAAAAGACTGTTTTCCTTTCATAAATTCTGTAAAAAAATGAACATTTAAAGTGAACATAATGATCTATTTTGATGTTTACATCATACATGCAAGTAAAATACATGACAAGGACGCAGTAGGCTCCTGCAGACTTTGATTCAAGATAAACTATGATAAATCAAGAAAGACTACTACAATCTCTAGAGTAAGTGCTAATAGAAAAATAAAAGAGTTATAAAAAGCCAATTGAGGACACAGAATGGAATACTAAGAAACACTTGACTAAACCAAAAGAATACAAAAAAGAATGAACAAGAAACAAAGAAGGGGGGGAATGAAGAGGACAAATAGCAAGATGGTGCAGTAAGCCAAACACATCTATAATTGCATTAGATGTAAATGGATCAAACACTCCAATCATAAATCAAAGTTTGGCAGGCTAGATAACAAACTCAAGACCCAGCTACATGCTGTGGGTCATTCTAAATGGAAAGACACAGAGAGGTTGAAGGTAGAAGGATGGAAGAAGATACGACAGGCAAGCAATAAGCAAAAGACCTTTTTGTAGCCATATTAATACCAGACACAGTCAACTTCAAAGATGGGGTATTAGAGAGATGAAGAAGATGGTTTCATGGTGAAAATTGGAAACGTTCTTCAAGCTTTAAGAAATACAAACCCAAACCTAATGTGCGCACATCTAATGATAGAATTTCAATATCAATGAAGCAAAAATTGGCAGAATAAAAGGGAGAAATAGACAACTCCAGGGTAATACCTCGAGACTATAACAACCCTCCCTCCACAACTGATAGAAAAACAAGACAAAAAGAAAACAGTGAAGGCATCGAAGATCCGAGCCACGGTTAACACCTTGACCTAGTCAATATTTACAGAACACACAGCCAACACTGTGGACACACTTGCTTTTCAAGTGCACATGATACAGTCACCAAGATACGCCCGATGCAGGGCCACAAAACAAGTCACAATAAATTTCAACACCATCAAATCATACAGAGTATTTATCTGAGGAAAACTGAATTAAATTAAAATCTGTAATGATAATATATCTAGAAAAATGAGCAAGTATTGTTGAGATGAAAACTTCCTATAATTGACCTATAAATTGAAAGTAATCCCAAACAAAATCTCAGGAATTTTTTTTTATGGAAATCGACAGGTTGAGACCAAAATATATATAGAAGCATAAAGGTCTAGTATCGCCAGTGCAATTTTGAAAAAGAACAAATTTGAAGGATTTACACTACCTTATTTCAAAATTTCATGTAAAGCCGCAGTAACCAAATAGTGTGAGCCCTGTCAAGGAGAGACCGACAGACCAATGGAACAGAGTGGACATCGGACGTACTCTCACATGTATTCTGTCCACTGGTTTTTGGCAAAGGTGTTGTTGTAGATTTTCGTATTAATCATTAACTCTAACATAACATTAATTGTGGTATTTACAGAGAAGTCGAATCATAACTTTTTTTCCCTCAATGCGCTAACCAATTGTCCCAGAAACCCTCAGTGCAAAATCTAAGCTTTGCACAAATGTGTACATGGATGCAGGGTCCTTTCTTCTTGTGACCCTACATCCCAGGGCCTCAGTGTTGTCTGCAGGCTTCTCCTCAGCTGGCTAACAAAAGGGGGAAAGAGATAGAGCAGAGTGTCCCAAGTGTATGCTTTCAGGGTCAGGCCTAAAAACAGCATGCATCCTTCTGTCCCCACTCCATAGGCCAGACCTCGGTCACAGGGTCCACTAATCACAACAGAGGCTCAGAATGCAGGCTAACCACCGCACAGGAGGAAATGAGAGGGCAGGACAACATGTGGTTTGTCCCACCTTAGCACTGGACATTGAGTGAGAACTCGCCCTGGGCCAGGCTCTCCTCGTGAACGATCCAGGATGTCCACACACTCTGAGATGGAAGCTGCCTTCATCATCTTTTCATGGAAACGTCAACTCTGGCAGCAATGAGGCCGGGGTCTGGGTAGCGGGGGTGGAGCCGGCGAGGTGGACTTGAAACACACTCAGCAGGACTTGGTGATTAATTGGGTGGGGAAGGGAGGGACCCAGTGAGGGAGAAGAAGATCCAGAGAGATTTCCAGGTTTCAAATTTGGGGGCCTGGGTAGATGGGGATCCCACCCATCAAAATGGGGCCACACAGGAGAAAGACAGATGGGTGGAGAGATTTTCTGAGACCTGTAGGCTGGGCTGAGTTTGTGAAACTCCCCAGTTCTGTCCCCACTGGGTTTTCCACTGCCCCTCTTACAGTGAAGAACTGTAGGCAGGTTCTCGGGCTCTGGAACCAGACCATCTGGGCTCTAGTCCCTGCTCTGCTGTTAGTAACTGGGGACCGTGCCTGGGCACATTGCACAGTCGCTCTTGCTTGTTTCCTCTTCAGTGAATGGGGGCAGCAATCTTGCCCGCCTCAAGTTGGTGCCGGGGCTCAATGACTTGGACAGTGTGGATGGAACTATGCCTGGCGTGTAGTCAGTGCTGTCATTATGATGATGCTGTCTCCATCTGCTGCCCTTGTCCCGCCTACCTCTGGTGCCAACCTCCATGCCGTCAGTCTCTAGGTCTCCCTACCCAGGGTGCCCCCACCCTCATCTCACTCCTCCTCTTTCTAGCTCATCCCTCAGCATTATGCAAGGCACAGCCAAGCTTGAGGCTCTCCAGAGCATCCTGGCTAACTGCTCCCAGCCAAGCTAGTCTTGGTAGGCCCCAGGACACCCTGACCTTGGCCTCCATGGTCCATCACCGTGAGAAGGTTGAGCTAGAAGTGGGAGAAGGAGGGAGAGCTGAGGAGAGCTCGCTGGGTTTCTGTCATGTCCTGGCACCCCGAGGCCTGGGATGCCTGGACATCCCCACCCTGACTCAAAGGCGTTGACATCCAGCCTTGGCTGCCAGCTTCCTGGTCCTGACATGGACCTGGTGCTGAGAAGATAGCAGAATGGAAAACTACCAGGATGCTGTCCTGAGGCCACGTGGGAGGGAGCATTGGCAACTGTTCCCAAGCACATCTGGCTTGCTTATTCCTGCAAGAATGAGTTAAATACTTTAAGACAGGACACATTGTTCTGACAGACTGATTTGCAATTTATCTGAATGTAAAAATAACTGGACAATAACAATTTCTTCCTTAAATATTTCTCATGAGGCAGGAAATAAAATTGTTATGTGTTATAATAAAGATTGCATTTTTGTATCTGTGGCTTTTATGAAGCGCTAACACTGTTGTGGGTGATTTTTTTGAGAAAATCAAAAAATATGTCATGGAAAAAACATCGAGCAGCTCCTAAGACTGGCCTGAGATCAACGCTTTGTTAGATTATGGAGTGCAGGCTCTGGGTCTTGCTTTACTTTTACCATCTAATTATTATACTCTGGCTTGTTAAAAAAGGATCTAAGGTGAGTGACACATGACCTGGACCAGACTGGCCTTGGCAACGTCCAGGCCAATTCCTCAGCCTGTGCTATCAACCCAAAGTAACAGTCACATTGGCCAAAGACGCTAGAAGTAAACTCTCAGAGCTTCTGACTTGTGCCCCCAGCCCCACAGGTCAGACAAGCTCTTGATGGATCATTGTGGCCATTCTCCTGTTTTCAGAAGACTTCCAATCGAACAACCCAAGAACAAGGGTCTCCCCCTCATGCAACTCAACTCGCTTCCCCAAAACAGAATGGCTCCCCATTTCCTGTAGCATGAAGGCCATACTCTATGGCCCAGCATTTAAAGCCTCTGCAAACTGGCCCATTGGCCTCTTCTCACTTACCTCTTGCTGATCTCAATTCCAGCAAGACAGCCCTCTGTAGTGGAGAGAGAGAGGTCTTTGGAAACCATCCTCCTGAGTTCATTCCAAATTCTAGCAGAGCTTATTTGGCTACCATTCTAAGCCAAAGTGGGGTTCATAGGCACGAGTTTCCTGCATGGCATATACGAGCTGTGAGTTCAGAGAGGACAGAACCTGTGTTCCGTCCAACTTTGTTCAGCCCCTCACACTCCAGCATGCACGTGGCAGATCCTTAAGAAATGTTATTAAATGATGACTTTTAGGAAGATGCTCAGTCTAATGAAAAGCAATCAATTCCTTCAGAATTATCACACACACACACACACACACATACTCTCACACACAAATAACCGATAATCAGACAAACACAAAATGCCATGGAACCACATTGAAAAAATGACCTAGTTTTATTTGGTCAATTATAACCATGTACGTGGGAATTGGACAAGAATGTCCTCAGCACTTCAAATTAAGTGTAATTTAGCCCATCAGACAATGAGAGACCACAGCTTAAGGCTCAGTGATTCTCTAGCCAAAACCAGTTGTGAAAAGGAAATGTTTATTCAGATTGAGGAATTATTGCTTCAGGATTTCTAGATTTGAGCTCAGACCTTCGCTGGACAGCCCACGTCCTGGGCGTGAACAGATCAGGTGTGCGGCTGTGGGCTCATGGCAGAGCAGTCTTGGGTTTTGCAGACCAACACTGGGTAGCAGCACAATGTGTTTTGTCAGAAAATGGGTTTTCTTGGTGGGAAGAACAGAGAATTTGGAGGTGGGAGACCTTGGCTCCTGGCACTTGACAGTGAGGCGTGCCTACCCGGAAGTGGCATGTGTTAACTCACTTGATCCTTAGCTGCGACCTTATGGCAGGCTGTTAGCATGGTCCCTCCCACACGGTGAGGACCTGGCTGCATCAATGCCTCTCAGCTGATCTCCCGCATCCATGCCCTTTGCTTGTAACTTCCTCAGCTCCTCCCACTCCAACTCTGAAATCCCCCGTGTGACTCCCACATCAAGCAGATGCCAGCAAACATGATATGAGCAGACATTCTGGGAAAGGGCATGTGTGGAAGCCTGGCAACTCCACGGGAAAGAGCCAGCCCACCTGCTAGCGTGAGAGACACATGCAGCGGAGGCCACCCTGGAACACCCAGCCACCTGCCAGACCACGAGATGACCAAAGTTTCATGTGCACCGTCAGTCCAGACAGGCCCAGATCAGCAGGACTGTGTGGCCAACACATGCACCCTGAGAAGCGCTAGACGCTGTTTCTTTAAGACAGTGTTTCTCAACCTTGGCATGTCTACTGGACAGGTCTTCGCAGTGGCGGCTGCCCCATGCATTGTAGGATGTTCAACAGCATTCCTGGCTTCTACCAATAGACGCCAGTAGTCCCCTCCCCAAATCAGGATAGTAACAATGCCTCCAGACATTTCCATGCCGTCCCCAGGGGACCAACACCCTGACTGAGAACCACTGCATTAAGCCTCTGGGTTGGGGGTGGTTTGTTATGCAGCGTCACTGTGACAACAGGTACCTCCTACATGGAGCACAGACAGACACACTTCACCTGTAAGAGCCCACGGCTAGGACTTGAGTTGATTCACACCCTGGGAGGACTTCTCCAGTGCCTTTCTGCTTCCTGGTCCTGCACTGCCACTCCTGTGGGGGCTCACCCCCACCTCCCTGGGAGCACACGAGCTCCCCCTACCTCCACCCACACCTGAGCTTCGCATGGGTACTTCCGCCCTGGACAACCGCCCTAGCTCCAGGGGCACCGCTGGCCTCTCCCCACGTTCAACTTGACTCTTTCCAGGGGAGGAAAAGAGCTGGAAGTATTTACCACCTTCTTACAAGGCAGGATCATGACGGAATTTGAGAACAACGAACCTGGAGCTCAGAAAGGTGAGGTGCTCACCCAGCATTGCAGGCGCGAGCAGCCCATTGTTGGGGTCTGGCCCAGCCCTGTCACCTCTGATCCTTTTGCATGTGGACTGATCCTCCAGGGGTCTCTCTTGGCCACGGGAGGACACTGTGGGCCCGGGAACTCCCTCTGCCCAAGCAGCAGAGCGCTGTTCCATTGCGCTCTTTTCTTCCAGCCCTGTGCAGTCTTCCGATTGCTACTCTGCGCTTCTCTTTCATAGTGATCAAAAGTCAGATGTGACCGTACTGCACACTCCCTCAGGAGAGGGTCACCTCGTGCCCCGTTCTCTTGCTTTGGAGGTCACTGTGCCGCTCTGTTATAGCCCTTCGTGGGAGTGCCTTCTGGGGCCCGCCGACACTGTCTGCACGCGCCTCACAGTATCCCAGGGCCCCTCAGCCCTCACTCTGCGGACAGCCTGACCTTTCCCAAAGCAGGCTGGTCACAGGTGTTACAGCCTCACCTGCCCTCTGCCCATCGGCTCAGCCCAGGTCCCTCAGAAATCGCCTCCTTTTCGTTCAGGAGCTGTGAGTCACAATGGCCTGATTGCTGCAGCTCCTGCCACACAGGCTGGATATCTCTCAGAAGTCCCCCGAGACGTGGTGGCGGAGGTGCTGCCAGTGCCAACTGCAGACTCGGGGTCCAGGAAATTCAAGAGTTGTTGACGAGCACCAAAATCACCAGAAATGATAGGAGAAAAGAATGGCATCTAGTCTGATTTCTATTTGTGCTTGGAGAAACAGAGACTCAGAAAGGTTAAGTCGCATGCCCAGGGTCTCCCAGCGAGAGAGTGGCAGAGGAGGGCCCTGGCCTGGGCACATTCTTCTTTGTGTCTGTGAGCCCTGCCTCTTCCCAAGAGGCATTTGGGGAAGGGCTTTTCCCCTGTCACCTCTGTCACCACACAAATGGGGTTGTCTTCGATAAGAAGCTGGGCCGAGTGCTTGCTCAGGAAGGCCGGTGGGAGGGTGACTCCACGATAGCCCTGGGGTCCTTGCACTGTGGTTCTGTGACACGGGGAACCTAAGAGGCGTGGTACTAAGGCACGGGGCTGGAGGGCAGAGGGGCCCTGGAACTCGGGGCCTGGCCCTTCACTGGCCAAGCCCTCAGAGACTGGCAGGGGCATCTTGAAGGAGGAGCTCAGGGAGGAGACCCCGGGAGTGGATGCTACCCAGAGGGGCTTCCGCCAGGCTATGGATGGGCAGGGGACCCACAGGCCGCAGAAATGGACCAACCCGGCTGGACTTTCTGCTCCCTGTGAGCCCCTCATGGAGATGCCTCGGGTGGGCCCTCATTGCCTCTCCTTCCATTTCCCCAGAGGAACTCCCCCTTCTGGGAGCGATCCCTGGGATGACAAATTTTCCCTCTACCTGACCCCTTGAACGTCTCACCTGGAACCTCATTGGCTTGACCAAGGGAACGATTGCACTTGGAGAACTTCTGATCCAGTCTGAGACCAGCTTTGCCCAACGAAATCCACTTGTCCTGTTGTTCCCTGCGTGTCTCAATTACCCCCACCTTATGCTCACGGTAGCCCCGTATGGCCGTCATCTCCTTACTCCTCAGGAGCTCCTCGGAGGGAAACAGCACATCAGAACTTGACGAGGAGACGAAGGTGCTGAGAGGCCCTCACTCCACCCACGCGGCTGCCGGGCCCGTCACTCAGCAGAAACGCCTCCCGTCCCATGGGGCCACTGCTTCCCTCTCACTCTCCACCTGGCTGCCTTCCTGAGACACTGAGAGAATCATTGTTGTCACTCATTTCCCTGTGAAGGAAAAATGTCACCACATTGGGCAATTTCCCCAATTTTCCCTGGTTTCTCACCAACAATGACTCACGCAGAGGAGCCATTATCGTTAGCGAGATGGGCGATGGGGAGCGAGCTGCCTGGCTGCTCAGGTCGTCCCCGTTCAGCTGACATCCATCCTGAACACCTGGCTGTCAGGAGGTTAACGGAGGATGTACATTTTCCTGTCACCGTGGTGACCTCTGAACTCCGGCCATCTTCAGGATCAAAGGGCAGCCATGCACCTGGGGACGCAGCCCAGATGCCTCCCTGGGCCCTGTGAGCAGAGAGGACCTCGCAGTGCCCTCCCCCGTTCTCTGGGCTCTGACCGCCTGCTCTTGATGGGAGGTCCTTTGAGCGCTCTCTGTCCACCTTCTCTGCTTGTCCCGGAGGACAGCGCCCACCAAGTGCTCCTGCCCAGATCTGACTGGGCCACCATGGAGGAGAAACTGGGGTCCACATTTCAGTGTGGGTTCGAGGGGCCCCAAGAGGTGAGAACCTCCCACGTGCTCCCCAGCCAGCGCCTTACACCCGGGGTTGAGCAGTGGCTATATGACTGAATAGATGAACAAATGGGTTTATTTCCAATGAAAAGGACAAAGTGGGATCCTTTCTAGCAGTGTGTGGAGCTGGCTCATACCAGCTTGTGAGAGAAGATTGTTAATTTTTCAGGAATACTGTGAGGTGGTTGGTAAACGTGGGTGAAGTGGACTGAATTACGGACCCACCACCCCAAAAAGAGACGTCCACCAGGAACTTGTTCCTGTGAGTGTCTCTGCTGAGAAAGGGGCCTCCGCCGATGCAATCAAGTTAAAACTCCTGATGGGGTCATGCTGGACTTAGGGTGGTCCCTATATCCATCAACAGGTGTCCCTATAAGACGCAGGCAGAGGGAGACTCGAGACTCAGAAACACAGAGGAGGAGGCCATGTGAAAACAGAGGCAGAGGGGCCAGCTCAGCGGCACAGCGGTTAAGTGTGCGCATTCCCCTTTGACGGCCCGGGGTTCACCGGTTCGGATCCTGGGTGCAGACACGGCACTGCTCATCAAGCCATGCTGTGGCAGGCATCCCACATATAAAGTAGAGGAAGATGGGCACAGATGTTTAGCTCAGGGCCAGTCTTCCTCAGCAAAAGAGGAGGATTGGCAGCAGATGTTAGCTTAGGGCTAATCTTCCTCAAAAAAACCCAAAAAACCAAAAAACAGAGGCAGAGATTGGAGTGATGTGGCTGCAAGTCAGAAAGGGCTTGGGCTGGCCCGGTGGCACAGCGGTTAAGTTCGCATGTTCCGCTTCTCAGAGGCCCAGGGTTTGCCGGTTCAGATCCTGGGTACAGACATGGCACCACTTGGCAAACGCCATGCTGTGGTGGGCGTCCAACGTGTAAAGTAGAAGAAGATGGGCATGGATGTTAGCTCAGGGCCAGTCTTCCTCAGCAAAAAGAGGAGGATTGGCAGTAGTTAGCTCAGGGCTAATCTTCCTCAAAAAAAAAGAAAGGGCTGGAGCTGCCAGAAGCTGGAAGAGAAAAGGAAGGCCCCTCCCCTGGAGCTTCGGGAGTGAGCACAGCCCTGCTGACACCTTCATTTCAGACTTCCGGCCTCCAGAACTGGGAGAGGATAAATTTCTGTTATTGTAAGCCACTCAGTGTGTAGTAATTTGTTACAGTAACTTTAGGAAATTCACACATTAGGCATTATTAAAAATTAGAGTGTGTAAATTTATAGTAAAATAAAATAAGGACAATACATACTTAAATCTCAGCATTCCCATATTGCTTTATTACGTCTTTATTATTTTACATCTGCTTTTCGTTTATGGTGGAGATGCTCTGGAACCGCATGCTGCTATGTGTCCCCAGCCCCACGGTCAGCGAAGTCACGTCTGCAGCCTGAGATCGGCCGCAGTGGGAGCCTTCACACCGTGGAAACTGACAAGCACCACGGGGGAGCGCTGGACTCCCTGTTTGGTTGAGTGTCTAGAGGTAAATTGATGGAGACACTGCTCGGAACGCAGATTAAACGTAAAAGTGTGCTTTGGCGAGAGCTGTTGCATTTGTGTAGCACAAAAAAATGAAGAAAAAGTCATTGAGTACCTGAAGACTCTTATCCAATTCCATAAGGAGTCACTCCGGTCAGTAGCTGGTGGATGAGCTTCCAGAGTGTTCTTTGTTGTTTCACTTTCATCTTATGTACCACTTATTCATGTAAACAAAAATATCAACCAACGTGCACATTGGAGGTACACTTCTTCATCAGTTGCAACCACAGGTTGGCTGCACACACGCCACACAAGGACATTTTGGTCAACAACAGACCATGTATACAACAGAGGTCCCGTAAGATTAGTCCCACAGAGCCTAGGTGTGTAGCAGGCTGTACCATCTAGGTTTGTGTAAGTATACTCTGTGATCTTTGCACAACGATGAAATCACCTAATGACACATTTCTGAACGTATCCCTGCCATTAAGTGATTCCTGACTGTAAAAGACCACAGCAAAAATCGATGAAAGCATTCCAATAGAGTCAGTTGGCTATGTGGAATTTATAACAAAGGATATTGTGCAGTTTATTATTATTTACAGATTGGATGTGCCACACATCCTTTATATCAGTAAAATTTGTAACCAACATAAGCCCTGAAGGTTGAGGTACCTGGGCCAGGTGTGAGCTCACATTAAGGGCAGTTTAGTTATCTGAAATTCCTGGGGATTAGGTAGAAAAACCAATTTTAAGACTTCAAGAGATTGAGATACAGGAGTGGTTTTATCAATCCATCCCACCTGGCATTCCCACTAAGTCCTCTTGATGGCCTGGGCATCCCTCTCTTCACCACAGAATGAGAAATAAATTGGAGTGAAGCAGAGGATCTTTAAAAGGATCAGAGCGCTGCTCCCTACAGGCTGCAGGTGGGACTAGATTCCGGGGTTTGGGCACCACTGCTCTTTCCGTTAGTTTCCCCTCCTTCTTCCTGACCACCCCCACCCACATGGGCACCGTTACTCTAGGCATTAGATGAATCTCTTCTTCAACAGAATAGTGAATAAACGGATGCTCAAGCATTTCTCTTAAAACCTCACGAGGATTAGTGCAGCGTGGAGAGGGTGGAGGTAAAAGAGGATGAGTAGTTAAACATGTGAAGTTGCTTTCACCTGATCTACACTTAGGAACACCAGCGTCCCCTCGGGGGGTCTGAGGAGCGGTTCCCCTCGAGGTGGCTCCTGACAGCCTGCTGGTAGGTGCAGGGGAGCTCTGGCCCCAGAGCACGGGCAGTGGGCCTCCCTGAGGGCACACAGACCCAGCTGACCTGTATGGAAAGTCAAGGACAAAATGCCACGACCGGACAGTTTGTTGTGCCACATTCAGTGAAGCCAGACTCCTATTGGTTCCTCCACGCCGAGAGCCAGATGCCCAGCTCACCTGCACCACCTGTGATTTGCGCCTGTTGTCCCAGCCAGTGATTTGTAGCATCTCCTTGGATGACAAACATTCTAATTTGGAGGATAAATTCTCCACCCACTGTTCATTTTGTTGCCTCTGAGACTTGTGACATTCCTTCTCCTTGGTGTTCCTTCCTTCTGTTTTTGGCTGGCTTGCTCTTTTCATCCTCTGTGACTTAATTTCCATCATATTTCCTCTAAGAATTCCATCAAGATAGCCCCAGTTGCACGTCTTCTGGGTTGCCATAGCACCCCGAGATACGCCAGTCAAGACACTTGAACACCAGGTCTGAGTCATCTGCTTATGTGTCCTTCTTCCCCAAACCATCAGTCCTGGACCCTGGCCCACACAGCCTTCTATATCTCAAGCACGTGGCACAATGCTTACCCTCCCAGGTGCCCTGCACATTTTTGTTGAAATTATACAAACAAACCAGCATGTAGAAACCAATCTTGAAAACAAGGTACCTCTAGGAACCAAATGGATTTCAGGGAGGCATAAATCAAAGTAACAGGGACTCCGGGAGCACAAGTAACCTCAGTGGGCTTGGGAGCAATAATAGCTTTTTATCTAAATTAAACATAGCTGGTTGGAGAGACTTTACTTCCAGAAAGGAGACCGAGGACAAATTTGTCTCTAATCTTGGTTCCTGAAAAATAAATTAAGGCAATTATTACCTCAGAATAGCTACTCAGGATCCACTGTCTTCTTTAAATTCCACATTAATACAACCACGCTAAAGACATTTCAAAAGTCACTAGAGGCCGCACATTTTTTTTTTCCTAATTGGGATTATATCTGATGCACATAACCCGAGATCAGAGTTCACACCTCCCTGAAGGAATAGGCAGGCAGACACCAGTCTTGTTTAGACAGCATGCCCTGGTGGGTAGATGAGGATGCTACTTGCCTTAAACCAGAAGCCCAGAGTTGTGCCCACACCACATAAGGACCGCCTGGCCCTCCTCCTGCGGCTGAGTGACAGTATGTGGATGAATGACAGGAGTCGGAGTGGGTGGTGAGCAGTCCATCCTACCAGCTTAAAGTCTGCATCTTCAGCAATGCACAAGCACTGCTGCTACCTGGTGACCATCCTCCCAGCATACGTCACATCAACAGACGTTTGTGGAGTGCCTGTCTGTCACTCGGCTTAATTCAGCAAACTGCCCCATATTCTTGCAAACATGAACACAACTGTTAGTAGAACCCTGGCTGCTCTTTCTTTCACTTACTCGTCTCCTAGTTAAGTGCTCACCCGGTTCCAGGGGCTAAGCCCTAGGGACAATAAATGCCCTCAGTGACTGCACAATGACAATGTGTGTGATATTTTCTGCGGTCTGGGGAAGAGCAGTGTGCTGTGGGTACCACAGTCAAGGAGAAGGGAGACAGCCCTTTTGAGGGATTCTCAGGGGAGATGATCCTGCAGCGATTGGTTTTGTCATTTATTCTCCCAACACGCATTGGGGCAATTACTGTGTACAAGATACTGTTCCTGGCAGCTTATATCCATGATCTCATTTAGCCCTTACAACATCCTCCCAAGTGGTTGTTAGCAGCCCTATTTTAGAGGTGAAGACACAGAAGCTGAGAAAAGTTAAACATCAGGCCCAGGTTCCCATCATTTCCGAATGACATCACTAAGATGTTCTACCCGGCACGCCCCAAATGCAAGGCTCTTTCACTGTCCGTGTTGCCTCTACTCCTGTCTAAAGTATAAAAACATATTCCTAGCAGCTTGGTGGAGTGGGTCTTCCAAGAAACCCTCAGACACTAAAAACTCCCATATTCTTATGAATTACAATTATGCATAATTTTAAATGTTTGGCTAGATTCAAAAAATATATATTGGACTTACCCTTGGAGAAGAAATAAATGAAGGATGTGTCAAAACCATAAAGGTTGGTAGAAGAAGATGCTGAGTCCATAAAAGCTGGTGCTACTCCGGAGGAAAGCCAGCACTAAGAGCCTGGGGTGTGGGGGTCCGAGGCACTTTGGGGTGTCAGGAGATGAGGACTTGGCCCCTGCTTGGTGTTGGAGCTAAGCCCAGGTTTTTGCATAAAGTCAGGGTTCTTGAGGAGCTCTACCCTCTGAGAAAGGGTCAGGATGGGAAATCTATTTAGATGCAAAGGGAGGTGGTTGTGAACCCTGTCTTCTCTGCTACTGTCCCAGGCAGAAGAAAGTAATGCCAATAAAAATCATCTCCATTGATTATTTCTAACTACCAGCCTGTTTTCACATGATCCTGGCACTCAGTTTTAAATCACCTCCATTGTCACAGACTCTGGCTGAGACATCAAAGGGGTTTCAGTTTGCCGATTCCTTCTGGTACCCGGCAGCAACGATACAACTTTTTTCCTGGAAAAATAAGTCCTCAATCCATATCCCTCAGAATTCCCATAAGTTAAATTCAAGCAAAATAAAGGTAGAAGAAAATTTAACTAAAAATAATACAAATATGTTATGTGATATATTATAACAAGCCACCAGAATTAAGAGGCAGCATGATGAGAGGGAGAGTGCCCCTGGCGTAGACAGGTAGATATTTAATTGCTAGTAGAAGGATGTAAAATAATTCTATATGAAAAATTTAAAATTGAAATATGATGTAAGAAAATGAGCAAGAAGGAATAGACTATATAAATGACCAAAAAGATTTCATAAAAAATTGATAAAACTTGTGGAAATTAAAACATAGTTGCTAACACGGGAAGTATAATGAGTAAGTTACACAGCAGATGAGATACTGTTAAAAATAGAATCAAAGAACTGGAAGATAGCTCAGATAAAATTGTCATCCCATGGCAGAGAGAAAAGTGATGAAACCCATAAGAAAGGGTGAAGAAACGCAGACATAGAGCCAGAAAGCTTGACCTGCATGCCATCAGAGTTTTAACAGAAGAGACCAGAGAAAGGGGGAAAGAAAATAACTGAACAAAAAGGGCTGGTTCTTTTCTTCGTAACTGAGGAAATGAATCCACAATACAAAGAGAAAAGCACATAACCAGGATACATAAAAAGGAAGTGACACCCAGATCCACTATATTGAATCTGCACAGCACACAATGATCTCATAAACCTCTACAGGGGAAAGGCAGATCAACCAGAAAGGGTTAAAAATTAGGGTGCCAGCAGATCCCTAAATAGCAACAATGGAAGCCAGAAAAATTGTGAATAATATCTTCACAATGCTAAGAAAAATTATATGGTTAACTTATAATTCTGTGACCAGTAAAAATATAAGTGGGAAATAAAAAGGTGTCAGAAGAAAAATATCAACAGATCCTCACCAAAAGAAGTCCTAAATATACATGCTTTAGAACGAAGGAAAATGAGGCCTGAATAAATGCATGAGATACAGGAAGAAATGCTGACTAAAATAGATGCTGGCTACATTGCTGAAGTGTGGGTAAATGTCAACAAATAATAATAATATATAATTTGTAAGATATAATAATAATAACACATAGTCTGCTTAAAATACTGATAAAAGGAACACAGTAGACTGAGTTGGGGAATAAGGTGTTGGAGTTCAGTGGACAAATGACTTTGCATTATTTGGACATGCTGAGTTATTGATTACCTTTAATGTTTATAATGATTATTAGGCATGGTAATATTTTAATTGTAATTCCAACATAGTAAATGGGAAATTATGGGAGGAGAAAACTAAACCAGTCTAAAAGAAGAAAGGAAATAGAGAAGCTAAGAAACAGGAAATTTGGTGAATAGAGGACAAAATAAGACGATGATAATGCACCTGCATTAGTTATCCCAATAAGCTTAAATGGAGAAAACTAAACGTTTAAAATATGAACATTTCTGAAATGTATGACAAAAGATACAATTACATGCTTTAAACGAGATACACAATTGAAACAAAAGGAAACAGAGCTGGTGAAGCTGAAAAAACAGAAGGAAAAATACATAGCCAGCCAACACTCCTTAGAAGAAAGCCAGGCAGCTATGCCGATACAGAAACACACACTTGAACAATGTTCTTAGGGATAAAGAGGGGCACTGTTGTCCTTCTTCTTTCAGTGAAGGACATACAGTAGTTCCAACCTGGAGGTATCTTAGGAAATCACTTCAATATTTATAAAAATTAGCAGAACCATAAGGAGGAGTTGGCAAATTCACTGTCGTTGTTGGAGACTTCAGGACACCTGGTACAGGAATGGGATAGGTCAGCAGATGAAGAGGAAGTCAAGAGAGAGCAGAGCCACACCCCCAAATACACCCACTGCAATGGAGAGCCAGACCCCATACTTATCAACCAGGGTTCACAGGAGAGAAGTGACGAGAACTGGAAACAGGAAGAAAGTCTCCTCTCCCCTCCTTCTGTCTTCCAGTCTCCCACCAGATCTTCCCACGTGCAGAACCTAGTTAGAAGTCGGCGGCAAGGGAGTCTGGGAAATTTAACTCTCAGAAACTCAGCCTGGCATCACAGAGTTGGGGCAGAGGGCTGGCTCCTAGCTGGGGGAGAAATAGGCAAAGGCTCAGCACAGGAATCTATCAACGGCTCGCAGGAGAACTCCTACTTCATAATAAAATGTGGAACCATTTCATTTAAAATCACGAGTAAGAATAAATAATTCCTATATCACTTTTTATATGAGAAGTTCTAGGCAGCATGATAAAATAAGGTAAAAAAATAAGAAAATGGAAGGGGAAATGTCATTATTTGGACATATTACAGTTGTCTAAAAGGAACCTCTGATACATTCTATAAAAAAAATGCTTATAATTAGCCTGTGTTTAGTAAGATGCTGGATACAAGATCAATAAATGTAAAAACAAACACAGTTCTCTATAAATCAGCAATACTAAAAATGTAACCTTTAAAAATATTTACAATAACAATATAAGGTAATAGGAAGAAATGTAACAAAATATGTGCAAAAACTCACATGAGGAAAATTATACATCTTGTTGAAAAACAGAAATATGTTGAAGGGTGTTCCATATTTATGGTGAAGAAGATTCTATATTTAAAGAAGTCAAATCTTCCTACAGTAAGTCAGAGACTCAATGGGAACCCAACGCTGATCTCTGTAGAAACTGACAAGATAATTCTAACATTTACACGGAAGAGCAAAAGACCAAGGGCAGCCGAGATGATCCTGAAGCTGACATCTGGAGTCGTAAATCTGCATTCATGATCAGTGTGGTGTTGGTGCAAGGACAGAAGAAAGATGAATGAAATGAATACAGAACCCAAAGGGAGGACCCAGGCCAGGGAGGGTGCTGCACACAGCAGGGAGACGAAGAAACAGATTCAGTATGTGACTCAGGACAGCTGTTTATCCATGTGGCCAAAAGACAGAAAAAAGAAAAGAAATTGCATCCCCACTTCACAATGTGAAAGCATCAATTTTAGGTTGTTTAAAGCATTAGAAGAAGCACAGCTATAAATATTTGAAGGGGAAACGATAGGAATCCTCAGATTGCTTAAAGACACGGAAGCACTAACCATAAAACATCTCAGAGGGAAACACCTTTGTTTACGAAACGACATCATTAAAAAGTAAGAGAAAAGCCACAAAATGCCATTAGATATTTATAATGCATCTAATCTACAGAGGTTAATAGCCAGAATAACGATCTCCTATAAATCCGTAAGAAACAGGCATGCCAGCCAAGGAAAACTGCAGACACCACACAGAAACACAGTTCACAAAATAGGATACATTAATAGCCAATAAACGTTTTAAATGATGGTCAACTCATTATCAATGAGGGGAAGCAAATTAAAATCCCATTAGGATTGGTTTCACCCACCAGATTGATAAAAATTAAAAAGGCAGATGATAGCAAGTATTGGTGAGGATGGGAAGAGTGTGAGTATTCACCCACTGCTGGTGGGACGGGCAAATTGGTAAAATGATATTGGAAAATGAAATTTAAGTTATGCAAAAGCTGTGCTGCAGATGTGCATGCCCTGTGACCCGTAATTCCACACCTGGGCAACACCCCTAGAAACGTCTGTGCGGGAATGCCGGGTCCGGAGAGGATGTCGATGAGACAGTTCAAAGTGACGCCATGTGTAAGGTCAAAAAAGTGGATGCAGCCTAGCCAGTAGGCAGCACTGACTTACAACAGGATGTCTACACCAGTGAAAGGAGTACAAACACGTGGTAAATCTCAGACACAGCCCTGGACGAAAGGGAAGTAACAGAGACTAGAGAGAGAAATGATACCATGTAAATAAGTCCTCCATTGAAAACTACAAGGTATCTCTTAGGAAAAACCCAAGACAGAGTAAAATGTACCCAAAACAGTAAAGCTCCTGGTAAATACAAAACCCAAGGTGTTGTTTACCCTTGACAGAGGGACAGTGTCGAGGAAGGTCTCACAGCCATGTTCAATTTCCTCACCCTGATAGCAGATGCATTGGTGTTTGTTTTATTATGTTTTTACCAGATATGTTGTGTGTGCACAGGCATTGATTTTTAATGTGAAGGATGTTATTTTGTAATAAAAACAAACTCACTCCAAAGGAAACAAAGACTTGGTAACATCTACTCTTTCTGGCCACCTTCTGTGTGTTGGGGGCTCCTCTTACCTTCACAGGAGCCCCGGGAGGAGCCAAGTGCTGCTCTTTCCATTTCACAGATGAGAAGGTGAGGCTCCAGCTAGAACCTGGCAGGTCCCGGCTTGCTGCAGAGCTGTGACAATGACCACTACGCTGCTATGTCCATCTAGAATGAAATGTGACGGTGCCGAAACTGACCAGGCAGTGGGCTGGTTTCTGGAACAAGCCAACCCTGAGGGGGCCACAAAAAACTGTCTGACACCCTCTTCCTGAGAAAGGCAGAGGTAGCACAGGAGAAAAGACAGACACAGCATCTCCAGCACAAGGTCTCACGCACTAAAATCAAGATGTGGACAGAGCTCCATCCTTCCAGAAACTCTGGGGAGAATCTGTTCCCTGGCTTTTTCCGGCTTCTAGAGGTGTCCACATTCCTTGGCACGTGGCCTCTTCCCGCACCTTCCAAGCCAGTAAAGAAGAATAGAGTCCTTCTCACGTCACATCCCTCTGCATCTTTTCTCTTCTGCTTCCCTCTTTCACTTTTGCTTTCAGTTATTTTATTCAGGTCATGTTGGTTTATAACATTGTGCAATTTCAGGTGTACAATATTATATGTGAGTTTCTGTATAGACTGAGTCATACTCACCACTGATAGTCTAATTTTTATCCATCACTGTACATATGTGCCCCTTTACCCCTTTGGCTTACCCCACCACCCTTTTCCCTTCTGGTAACCACTAATCTGTTCTCTTTATCCATGTGTTTGTTTATCTTCCACATATGAGTGAAATCATGCAGTGTTTGTCTTTCTCTGTCTGGCTTATTTCACTTAAGATAATACCATCAAGGCCCACCCGTGTTGTTGTAAATGGCACGATTTTGTCTGTTTTTATGGCTGAGGAGTATTCCATTGTATATACATACCACATCTTCTTTATCCAATCATCAGTCGATGGGCGCTTAGATTGCTTCCACATCTTGGCTGTTGTAAATAATGCTGCAATGAACATTGGGGTGCATAAATCTCTTTGGATTGTTGATTTCGTGTTCTTTGGATAAATACCCAGTAGTGGGATAGCTGGATCACGTGGTCTTTCTATTTTTAATACTTCGAGAAATCTCCATACAGTTTTCCACAGTGGCTGCACCAGTTTGCATTCCCACCAGCAGTGTATGAGGGTTCCCTTTTCTCCACACCCTCTCCAACATTTGTTACTTCTTGTCTCGTTAATGACAGCCATTCTTATGGGTGTGAGGTGATATCTTATTGTAGTTTTGATTTGCATTTCCCTAATAATTAGTGACATTGAACGATTTTTTAATGTGCCTATTGGCCATCTGTATATCTTCTTTGGGGAAAATGGCTCTCTCTACCCTCTTATTTTTTTATTGTACTGTTTGTTTTTTGTTGCATGAGTTCTTTATATATTTTGGAAATTACCACTTGTTGGATATATGATTTGAAAATATTTTCTCCCAGTTGGTGGGTTGCCTTTTCATTTTGTTCATGGTTTCCTTTGCTGTGCAGAAGCTTTTTAGTCTGATGTAGTCCCAATTTTTTTTTTTTTCTTGTTTCCCTTGCCTGAGTAGACATGGTATTCAAAAAGATGCTGCTAAGACCGATGTCAGATAGTGTAGTACTTGTATTTTCTTCTAGGACTTTTACGGCTTCAGGTCTTACATTCAGGTCTTTAATCTATGTTGAGTTAATTTTTGTGTATGCTGTAAGGTAATGGTCTTGTTTCATTCTTTTGCATGCAGCTGTCCAGTTTTCCCAAGAAAATTTATTGAAGAGACTTTCCTTTCTCCATTGTATGCCCTTGGCTCCCATGTCGAAAATTAGCTGTCCGTAGATGTGTGGTTTTATTTCTGAAAAATGAAATGTGACAGTGCCGAAACTGGGTTTTCAACTCTGTTCCCTTGATCTGTGTGTCTGTTTTCATGCCAGTATGATGCTTGTTTGATTACTATAGCTTTGTAGTACATTTTGAAATCAGGGATTGTGATGCCTCCAGCTTTATTCTTTTTTCTCAGGATTGCTTTGGCTATTCAGGATCTCTTCTTGTTCTATATGAATTTTAGGATTTTTTTATTCTCTTCTTTGGGATTCTGATTGGAATCGCACTGAGTCATTAGATTGCTTTGGGTAGTATGGACATTGTAACTATGTTTTTTCTTCTAATCCACGAGCATGGAATAGCTTTCTATTTCGTTATGTCTTCTTCAATTTATTTCAATAATATCTTATAGTTTCCAGTGTATAGGTCTTTCACCACCTTGGTTAAAATTATTCCTAGATATTCTTTTTGTTGTGATTGTAAATGGGATTGTATTCTTGAGTTCTCTTTCTGCTAATTCCTTACTGGTGTATAGAAATGCAACTGATTTTTGTAAGTTGATTTTGTACCCTGCAACTTTGCTGTAGTTGTAGATTATTTCTAGTAGTTTCCTGGTGGATTCTTTAGGGTTTTCTATATATAGAATCACATCATCTGCAAACATCAAGAGTTTCAATACTTCCTTTCCAACTTGGATCCCTTTTATTTCTTTTTCTTGCCTAATTTCTCTGGCAAAAACCTTCAGTACTATGTTGAATACAAGTGTCAAGAGTGGGCACCCTTGTCTTGCTCCTGTTCTCAGAGAGATGGCTTTCAGTTTTTCATTATTAAGTACGATGTCGGTTGTATGTTTGCCATATGTGACCTTTATTATGTTGAGATACTTTCCTTCTAGACTCATTTTATTGTGAATTTTTATAATAAATGGCTGTTGAATCTTGTCAAATGTTTTCTCTGAATCAATTGAAATGATTATATGTTTTTTATTCCTTATTTTTTAATGTGGTATATCACATTGATTGATTTGCAGATGCTGAACCATCCCTGTGTCCCTGGTATAAATCTCACTTGATCATGGTGTGTGATCCTTTTAATGTATTGCTGTATTCAGTTTGCCAATATTTTGTTGAGGATCTATGCATCTATGTTGATCAGCAATATTGGCCTGTAATCTTCCTTGTGTTGTCCTTGTCTGCTTTTGTTATAGGGTAATGTTGGCTTCATAGAATGAGTTAGGAAGCATCCTGTCTTCTTCAATTTTTTGGAATAGTTTGAAAAGGATAGATATTAAATCGTCTTTGAATGTTTGGTAGAATTCTCCAGAGAAGCCATCTGGTTCTGGACTTTTGTGTTTTGGGAGGTTTTTGATCACTGTTTCAGAGTCTTTACTTGTGATTGGTCTATTCAGATTCTCTTTTTCTTCTTGATTCAGCTTTGGGAGGTTGTATGAGTCTAAGAATTTATCTATGTCTTCTAGCTTGTCCAGTTTGTTGGCATATAGTTTTTCATAGTAGTCTCTTAGAATCCTTTCAATTTCTGTGGTATCCATTGTAATTTCTCTTCCTCCATTTCTAATTTTATTTATTTGAGCCTTCTCTCTTGTTTTCTTAGTAGTCTGGCTAAGAGTTTGTCAATTTTTGTTTATCTTCTCAAAGAACCAGCTCTTAGTTTCATTGGTCCTTTCTACTGTTGTTTAGTCTCTATTTCATTTACTTCTGCTCTAATTTTTATTATTTCCCTCCTTCTGCTGACTTTGGTCTTTGTTTATTCTTCTTTTTCTAGTAACGTTAGGTATAGTTTAAGATTGCTTATGTGAGATTTTTCTTGTTTGTTGAGGTGGGCCTGTATTGCTATGAATTTCCCTCTTAGAACAGCATTTGCTGCATCTCATAAAGTTGGTATACTGTGTTTTCATTTTCATTTGTCTCCAGGTATTTTTTTGATTTCTCCTTTGATTTCTTCACTGATCCAATCACTCTTTAGTAGCATGTTGTTTAGTATTCACATATGTGTGACTTTCCCAGCTGTTTTCTTGTAGCTGATTTCTAGTTTCATAGCATTATAGTCAGAAAAGATGCTTGATATGATTTCAGTTTTCTTAAATTTATTGAGGCTTGCCTTGTTTCCCAACATATGGTTTATCTTTGATAATGTTTCATGTGCACTTGAGAAGAATATGTATTCTGCTGTTTTTGGATGGAATGTTCTATAGATATCTCTTAAGTCCATCTGGTCTAGTGTTTCATTTAAGACCACTATTTCCTTCTTGGCTTTCTGTCTGGATGAGTTATCCATTGATGTATGTTGGGTGTCGAGGTCCCCTACTATTATTGTGGTGTTGTCAATTTCTCCTTTAGGTGTGTTAATACTTGCTTTATATACTTTGGTGCTCCTGTGTTAGGTGCATATACGTTCATAAGTGTTATTTCCTCTTGGTGGAGTATCCCTTTATCATTTTATACTGCCCTTCTGTTTCTCTCATTATCTTTTTTATCTTGAAGTCTGCTTTGTCTGATATAAGTATGGCAACACCTGCTTTCTTTTGCTTGCCGTTTGCTTGAAATATCATCTTGCATCCCTTCACTCTAAGCCTGTGTTTGTCTTTAGAGCTGAGATGTGTTTCCTGGAGGCAGCATATTGTTGGGTCTTGTTTTTTAATCCATCCAGCTACTCTATGTCTTTTGATTGGAGAATTCAATTCATTTACATTTAGAATGATTATTGATATACGAAGGCTTGATACTGCTATTTTATCTCTTGTTTTACAATTGTTCTATATTTCTATTGTTTCTATTCCCTTGTATTTCTGACTGCCATTTCAGTTTGGTGGTTTTATGTGATGGTTTTCTCAGTTTTCTCTTTATCTTTGATTTGTGGCTCTATTCTGATTCTTTGTTTAGTGATTGCCATGAGGTTTGTATAAAAGTTCTCATAGTTACGATAGTCTATTTTCTGATAGCCTCTTATCTCCATTAGCCTAAGCAGCTTCAATCCCTTTCCGCTTCCCCCTCTGAGTTATTGTTGTTACAAACTAACATTTTTTCTGTTGGATGTTTGTGACTAAACTGAAATATTTATAGTTATTTTTGGTACTTTCCTTCCCTTTGTCTTCTATGTTATAATCGTTTGCTAACCTGTTCTGATACAGAGCTTCAATTTTCTGATATGTCTGTCTATTTATGTCCTTGCTCAAAGCCTTGTAAACCTTTGCCTTTTTGTTTCAGGTACAAAGGCTTCCTTCATCATTTCCTGTAAGGAGACCTGGAGGTGATGAACTCCCTCAGCTTTTGTTTATCTGGCAAAGCTTTTATTTCTCCATTGTACCTGAAGTATCGTTTCATTGGATAGAGTATTTTTCACTGAGTTTTTGTCTTTCAGTATTTTGAATATATTGTTACATTCTCTTCTAGCCTGAAAGGTTTCTGCTAAGAAATCCCTGAAAGCCTGATAGGGGTATCTTTGTAGGTTATTTTCTTTTGACCTGCTGCCCTTATTATTATTATTATTATTATTTTTTTTTGGTTATTGATTTTGCCAGTTTTAGTATTATATGACTTGGAGAAAGTCTGTTTACATGATGTAATTAGGAGTTGTATTGTCTTCATGTATTTGTAAGTCCAGTTTCTTCGCCAGGTTTGGGAAGTTCTCAGCTGTTATTTCTTTCAACAAGCTCTATGCTCCTTTATCTCTCTCTTCCCCCTCTGGAATACCTATAATCCTTATATTGCTTTCATTAATTGAGTCAGATTTCTCAAAGAATTTCTTCATCTTTTAAATCTTAGTTCTCTCTCCTCAGCTATCTGAAGCATTTCTATATTTCTGTCCTCTAATTCACTAATTCTGTCCTCCATAACTTCAGCTCTACTTTTTATGGTTTCTAAATTATTTTTTATCTCATTAATTGTGTTCTTCATATCCAGAATTTCTGCTTGGTTTTTTTCTTAGAGCTTCAATCTCTTTGGTAAAGTATTCCTCCTGCTCCATTAATTTTATGCCTGAGTTTATTGCACCACCTTTCTGAATTTTCTTATAACTCATTGAGTTTCTTTATGACATCTCTTTTCAATTCTGTCTCATTTAGATTATAAATTCCTGTGATTGGTTTCTGATGAGCTGTCATTTTTCTTCCACTCTGAAGTGTTACTGTAGTCCTTCACAGTGTTTGATGACTTGATCCTTTGCCAGCACATTTGTGATCATACCTGGTCACAGATTCCACCTGCCACTCCTGGGGAGAGCAGAAGCTGTGTTTTCTGATTCTTCTCTGTCTGCTGGAAGCTGTGCAGGTAGGGCTACTCTTCTTTTGTGTGGCTGCAGCCACTCTGCAGGTTGCCCTCATGTGGGCAGGGCATCTGCACTGCACAGGTGGGTCAGGCACCATAGATGGGGCCTCTGTGCTCAGCAGGGGTCCAGCTGAGCTGCTGCATATTAGGTGGGAGGGGTGTCTATGCATGGGCTGAGCCACCACTTTATGGGTCATGTGATCTGTCGTGGGCGGGGGCGCCTTCTGAGTGAGCAGGCACCTTTGTGGGGGCTCAGTTGCTGTCACTCAGTCTAGAGTGTTCCCAGTGGCAGGACTGCCACAGCATGGTGGTTGCTCCCATGGGCTTTGGTGCAACTCTGAAAGCATTCATGCAGGCCAGGCTGTCCCTGCCTCCTCTTACAGTCACACTAGCCACTGGGTGAGGATCTGCGACCTGGCTCACTGCCACAAGGGATTGGGAGGGGTGAGCTCACTAGTTCCACTGCCTCCTGGGTATCCAGTCCACCCACCTTTGGATGGACAGCTGTGTGGATCTCTCAGACATCCTGTAGTGCTGTTCAGGGAATCCTCTACTGGTTAATGATATACATTTAGTTATAACTTAGCAGGGACAGACGAAGGGAACAACTCACTCCGCCATGAGGTTGATGTCACTCGTGCTTACATCTTCCACTTTTAAGAAGTCTTGTGATTGCATTGGGCCCAGGAGATTAATCCAGGAGAATCTCCTTGTCTTGAAGTCAGCTAATTAACAATCTTTGTTCCATCTACAATCTTATCTTGACTTTTGCTATGTAAAGTAGCAAATTCATAGGTTCTTGGGATTAAGACATGGACATCTTGAAGGAGCGTGGGGATGGCCATCATCTGCCTTCCACCAGGTAAGCTGCACCCCCAGCAGATCTTTTTCACTTTTTGGAACCCCAGGGATGCAACTCTTGCCTATCTCCTCCCTTCCAAGAGACCTCTGGGTGTGCCAGAGTAGGGAGCTGCCCATGGGCCAGCATGCTCACTAAGTACCTCTGCAGGGAAAGCAGGTTCCCTGTCAGGGCAGAGGGAGCTCACATGGCCTCTCACTCGTGCCTGGAAGCCTGTGACAGCAACACATGCAAAAGGAGACCTCCTTCCATGCTGGGATGACTCATTCTGTTCCATGTTCTGAGGCTGTGGTTGGGGTGGGGTGTGGGTGGATTGGGGCACCCCAAGGAAAAGCAAAAGCAGCTGCTTTCCTGCCATTGAGGGCATCCCAGTGGGTGGGAGGGTGAGATGTGAAGTGAAGGCAGCCTCACACCAGAGCAAGGAGCATGGGTAAACAGGGCCTCTTCCTTCTAAATGCGATTGTGTCCCAGAGCCCAAAACTCCACCCACATCTTGGTGTAGATCACTTGAAACATTCCCTGTAAACTTCCCAGACTTTTCTGTGCCACCTCCAGACTCACTGTATAACCTCCTCTCTGAGAGATGTCAGTCTGATAGCAGACCTTGTTCAAAGGCCCCCATCCCGGACAATGATCCAGCTGCTCCATGACAGGTTTATCCATGGGGAAGGCAAGGGGGTCTGGGCTATCCCAGAATGGCTGATCAAATGAATGGCCTTCATAATTAAGCTCAATTTAGTGCTTAATTGCTCTCCATCATCCATTTCTCCTTAACTAGTTCATGAATCTTCCAAACTGGATCATGAACTCTTCAGGAAAGAGTTATGCTTCCTTTTTTATTCCATACACCAGTTAGCCCAGGGCCAGGTACTTAACATGTGTTAGAAGATAACAGAACCAGGAATGAAGAGAAAGCCTTCCTCATCACGGCCCTGCCACTAGCTGGAGATGTGATTGCAGGAAAGCCCCTGACTTCTCTGTGCCTCCCCTTCATAGTCTTCAGAGTAAGGAGATAGGCATGTAACCTTGGAGGACTCCCTCAGCTCCAACGTGGGTGGACCATATGTTTGGATGGACCATTCACTTGGATGGACCAGACATTTGGACGTGAATTTGGATGCACCATGTATTTGTTGAACCATGCATTTGGATGGACCAATCATTTAGTTGGACCATGCATTTGAATAGACTATGCATATGTGTGGACCATGAATTTGGATGCATCACGTATCTGGTGGACCATGCATTTGGATGGAACACACATTTGGATGCACCATGCATTTGGTGGACCAGTCACTGTCAAAGAGTGGTCCCTCATTATCCAGGGTGAGGTCTGTGGACCAGCAGCATCAGCATCACTTGGGAGCTTGTGGTCGTGCAGAATCACAGTCCCCAGCCCAGACTGGCTGGATGAGAGCCTGCATGTTAACAACATCTCCAGGTGATCCATATGCACGCTGAAGTTCCAGGAGAGCTGTGTGCTGCCCATGGGACTGTGCCCAAATGTCCATACGAATGACTCTAGGGTTTGTTGAACAGACGGATCCAGGCCCTCTGCCGTAGTGATTCTGATTCTAGGAAGGGGCCTGTACCAGTTTGCTAGGGCTGCCGTAACAAAGTACCATAGATGGGGCAGCTTAAAGGACAGACACTTATTTTCTCATGGTTCTGGAGGCTGGAAAGATTAGGGCGTTAGCAGAGCCCGTTCCTTGTAGGGCTGTGAGGGAGAGTCTACTCCAGGTCTCTCTCCTTGGCTTGTAGACGGCCGTCTTCTCCCTTGTCTCTTCACATGGTCTTCCCTCTATGCGTCTCTGTGTCCAATTTCCCCTTTTTATGAAGAAATTTTTGTAATTTTTATTCTAGTTGGGTTAGGGAGCCACCTGAATCCAGTAAGACCTATCTTAATTAATTACATCTCCAATAACCCCCTTTCCAAATAAGGTCACATGATGAGATCCTGGTGGTTAGGACTTCAATACACGACTTTTGGGGGACAAAATTCAACCCATAACAGGTCCTACGAATCTGTGTTTTTAATAAGCGTCCTATGGGATTCTGAGGCACAGTTGGGTTTGGGCACCAGTGGACTTGGCAGCTGAGGTGAGAGCACTGGACAGGGGAGGAGTGTGTAGGCAGACAGGGCTGCTGTGCAAGGAAGCTCGTCTCCAAGGCTAGGATTGCAGCTCCTTCCACCTGGGAGGGCAGCGTGGGTGGCTGCTCAGTGCTGGCCGCCACGACACATCATTCACATGGACAGCCCTGCTGGGGGCTCTCAGTGCTTTCTTCTTTCTCCTTCTCCACTGTTCTGTTCCTGGAATATAAAACAGTTCCCCAGAGGGGTCCCTGGGTGGCCTCGTGCTGTTGTGGCCTGTGTGGCAAGCGCAGCACTGCGCCCTGGACTCCAGGAGCAGTCACCCAAAGGGTTAAGTGGCCCAAGTACAGGAAGCTTCTGGTAGGCTGCCCCGGCCACTGGTCTTCCAAAAGTGGGCCTTGGACAGCACTCTCAATCGCCTACTGTCTTATTTGGAAGCTACTATATATTTTAAACCCTGATCTGTCTGGAAGCTTAGCAGGCCCCTTGAGTAGGAAGGATTTCCTCCATCAAGAACGAGGTCTTGTCACAGCGGGAACAGCTGGGGCAGTGGGAGGGAGGCAGTCCGTGCCCATCCCCGTAGTCCTTTGGCATTCAGTGTGTCCTGGTCATCCGAGAGGCTGGCGCTGGCCGTAGTGGGAGGGGATGCGCCCGGTTGGAGGTGGCTTAACTGTCAGAGCGCGAAGACCTTGCAAGGGCACTAACAAGCCCCCGTGTCCCTGCAGAACTCTCACAGGAAATAAATGTGCCCCCATCTGCCATTCCCCGCCCCAGTCAGCATCCCCTGCCAGGTCTTTGTCGTCGAGTCTCTCAGGCTCTGTGCTCAGATCTCAGATTTAGTCTTCTCCTGCTCTCGCTAAATTCCATCTGTGGCCAAACCCAACCAGCTCTTTGAACCAGAGTGTTTTGTCAGCCCTTAGGCGACAGTCACAGCTCAACAATTCCCAGAGGCATGTGCAGGCATGTCTGTAACCTAGACAGGGACCTTTGGGGTGAATGAGCCGTGCTTCCAAACCACACTAGTTTAAGCCTCCAGAATCCCAGGCTGGGCACCATGTGGAGGACCGTGGCCCGGCTTCCTCTGCACCGTCCACGAAGGACAGCTTCCAAAGCAGTTGAAAGACTGCGGGGAGAGGAATAAAGGGAGAGGAGCTCGCTGGCCGAGAAACAAAGCTTTAAAATCATTTTCTAGAACAAAGAATGACAGGACCGATTACAAAAGATCCTTATCTAATCGCGGCTGCCAGCCCTGCAGGGCCTCCCTGATGACGTGCTGGCTTCTCGTTCATTGTGGAGTGTGTGCTCGGAGGGAATGAGAACTCGTTTCTGGGATAATAGTCCATAATTGAGATCTCCCATTAAGAGACGCCTTTTCCTCATTTCCTACAGGACCGTGGAGTCGGCCTGCCCTGCTCTGTGCTTCCCCAGGGGTGTGGACTGCACTGGGCAGTCAGCGGGAAGAGGGAGGGCTTAACCACCACCCAGGCCTCTTCTGATGTGTCTAAACTAAACGATTTTAAGGCAGTGAGTGTATGAGTCCTATGTACTCTTTTGTGTCCACAGCAAGATCTGGAGGGGTTGGCTGTCAGCTCAGAGCTTCAGGCCGTGGGAAGGGATGACAAAGCTCTCCCCACTGGCTAACACAATTTTCCTTAAGAACATAGTGCCATTTTCCAGGGACATTCTGGTTGTTCATGATCAAGATGCTAACCGGGCTTCTTTCTTTCAGCAACTTACTAATTGATGCATCCATTGGTGAGGCTGCATTCCAGGTGTTTCAGGCAGAAAGGAATTGAACACAGGGGGAACTGTGGGGTGGGCTGGAGGAGCAGAGGGTGGCAGTGCAGCCAGGGCCAGCCTCCCAGATGACCAGGACATACTGAATGCCACGGCACCATGGGTGTGAACACAGACGGACTCCCTCCCACTGCCACAGCTGTTCCCCCTGTGACGAGCCTTGTTCTTGATGGAGGAGGTGTCTCCCACACAAAGGGGCTGCTAAGCTTCCAGATGGATCAGCGTTTATAAAATGTAATAGCATCCAAATAAAGAGCGGGCTACCGTGTTTGAGGACGCATCAACCCAGCCGCCATCGGAAGCCACCACTGAGACCCAGGACTGCCCATCACACCCACAAAGCTGGAGCAGAGGCTGGAAGGCCCAGTCTGGCTGTCGCGGCTACCCCAAACACGTACATTGCATCACTTTGCTTGTCGAAGTGGAAACAGTGGGAAGATGGCTTCTGATTCTTCCAATTCCGGGTGAGGGGACCAGATGGCAGAAGTGTCGTTTTCAACTTCTGCTGGAAAGAGGGTGAGGCAGCGACTGTGGAAACCAAGCCGCAGCATCTGCGAGGGGCCCCGTGTAGAAGCCGACGGCTCGTCACAGGCACCAGAGGGTGGTCACACGTTCCAGTGTGTGACTCCAGCAACGATGTGTTGACGGCAACATCCCTGCCCAGCCGAGGCCAAGAGGAGGTGGGGTTCCCTCAACAACTGAGGCCCTAGTTGTCTTCAGTTTCTATGCTCTCTGCCTACTGGTCAATTAGGGGTTAATTGTGACATGTCTTTAGTAGCTGAATAAAAACCTGCAACTGATTTTACCCAGGAAATTTCAAAGCTCTCTCATAGCGAGCCACATGAGTCAGGACAGGCCTGTCCTGGGAGAAGCAGCGAGTGAACTTCGTGGTCACACAAAATCCGATTTACCCTCTTGGACCATTGCCAAGTAACTACAAACACACCCTGTGTTCATCAGTGTGTCGTGCGAATGTTACAGCCCGTTTGTGGAAACCTTTCCCTTCTCCTTCCACGGGAGGAAGAATCCACATGGGGTTGCCAAGAAGTGGAAGCCTTCGTGGGCATTTGGAACCATCGGCCGTGCACTGACCTGAGTTAGCCAAGGAGCAGCCCCCTATCGGAACGCCTCGGGGGCCCCCCCGGCTCTTGCTCTGTAAGCACACGGAGTTCTCAGCCCCGAGCCCCCTGGGTCCCTTGCTCTGGTCCTCACGAAGTGTGGTGCTGGCCTCTCTCTCAGCGTTTGTCGGAGCAGATGAGCACGTCTGTGGCGCCTGTCGGGCCTCCTCCTGCGGCCTGGAGCACCACCCCACCTGGAAAAAGCATGCACGCATATCAGCACGTGTTCAGAACGCGATTGAAGTAGAGACCACAACAAGGAAAAGGTATAAGAATGTGCATGTGATCCTAGTCTCACCCTGTGTGCCAGGAGATATTCTAAACTGATCAAAAATTTCAATGTGTACATGACTTATTCTCCCACCATAATATATTTGTTTATCAACTGTTTCAGGCTTTGGAAACCTGGCTGTGGCCCATGAGAGAAGAGAAGCACAGGAGGGGAGCTCCACCTTCTCCCCCGAATTTCCAAACTTAGCACTAGGAAGGAGAGCCCACCTAGAGAGCCAGGATCTTGCAGACACAGTCAATTCCCTATCAGCTGACCACATCAGGAAGGGCGACGTCCCAGCTAATCTGGGTGGGCCTCGTCCAATCAGTTGATAGGCCCGAAGAGCAGAGCTGAGCATTCCCAGGTGGAGAAGAAGAAGTTCCTCATGGGGACAGCAGCTCTGGCCCTCCCTCCAGGAAGGCCTGCCCTATAGGTGTCGCACTTGCCCAGCCAGACCCCGGCAGATGAGTAAGTCCACTCCTCCCACTAAATCCCTTCACGTGTGTCTCCTCCTGGCTCTGGCTCTGGTTGACCCTGATTGGAACACAGGAGAATTACTCTGATCATTCTGCTTTTCGTTTCTCCTTTCCACCTGCGTGTGCTCAGGGCCTTCGAATTTCACACGTACAGAAATGAACTCCTCAGCCATCCCATACCAGTGACTCCCATAAGCAATTCTCTCTCCATCAAGCTGTCTGTGCAGGAACCTGGGAACCACCCCTGGCTCCCCGGACACCTTGCCTCTGCCCCAGGTGGGATCGCTCATTCCTTGTCAGTCAGCCCACAGTCCACCACCTCCCTTCGTGTCCAGTGTCACCATCCTGCTCCGTGCCTCACGTGGACGATGCTCTAGTGACGTCAATGGTCTCCTTCTAAATGACGGATCCGATCTAGGTGCTTTCCTGTTTAGGGCCAGATTGTGTTAGCAGAAGTCGAAGGCTTCCCGGCAGCCTTGTCACTCAGCATTGGCTCCGCGATGCTGTGGGAACCACATAGGAGCATCAGCATCTTTAGAAGGTGCGCCTTGCTCGCCCCCAGTCCCCGCCTATGGCAGCCTGGTGTGGACTATATTTCTCACAGGCGCCAGGACACCCAGGCTGAGCAAGTCCCCATCTCAGCACTGCTTCCACAGGCAGAAGGTGAAGGACGGGAGCCGGGAAAGCCACGCACTGGCTCTTACAGCGTCTGCAGAAGGACACGGGTCACTGGCCGAAGCGCATCACATGGACACACTGGAGGTCACCAGGCCAGGGGCCTCTGCCCGCTCAGATGCGTGGGCAGTCATTGAAGCAGTGCCATCCACGAATGCAGGCGAGCGCAGCAGGCTCAGCGGGGCTCTGTGGAGGCACAGGTCACCCTGGGGGCCCCTGTGGAGATCCGCTCATGTGACCACAGGGGTGGAGGAGACGGGAGAGCTGGGTGCTGACAGTCACCTGGGCAAACAGTCATCCAAGGCCACACCCTGTACACTTTGACCTCTCAACCTGCCAAGGCCTCGGGCGGTGTTTGTTCAGTGACCAAACGAGGGACCTCGGGAACCAGCTGGGTAAGGGGCAGAGGTGACACTTGGGACTCTGGAAACTCAGAAACATCCTGGTTCCCTCCGATTATGCCAGCTCTGGTGGATGTGGTCGTGTGGAGGGCAGACAGGCTAACTGTCCATGCTGTCCATGGCCCCAGCCACAGACCACTGGGAACCCTGCCATTGGACAAGTTGGGTCCGTTGCTCATTGTAGAAGGAGGCGCAGGGCCCGCAGGGTGTCGGTGAGAGGGTGTGAACCAGGACTCTCAGGGCTTAGGTTTCCATTAGCTGACGCTGCTAGAGGGTTCCAGGAAGCAGCTGTGCTCTGGGTGGATTCTGACAGGAAGGGTAACCCTATGATCCGTGACATACACCTCATAGCACAAAATTCACCATTTTTAAAGTTCCCTTCTGTGGTTTTTAGTGTATTCATAGGATTGTGCAAACACCCCCACTATCGAATTGCAGAAAATTTTCATCATCTCAAAAGAAACCCATAACCATTAGCAGTCTCTTCCCAACCCTCCACCCAGACCGTGGCAACCATTAATGCACGTCCTGTCTCTACCCTTTTGCCCACTCTGGATGTTTCTTATAAACAGGACCACACACTAGGTGGCCCTTCGTGTCTGGCTTCTTTTACTCAGCATAATGTTTTCAAAGTTCACCCATGTTGCAGCGTGTGTCAGTGCTTCATTCCTTTTCATGTCTGAATAATATTCCATTGTCTGGAGAGGCCACATTTTGTTTATCCATTCACCAGTTGATGGACACTTGGGGTTGTTTCTGCCCTTTTGGCTGTTGTGAATAATGCTCCTAAGAATTCCTGCATAAGCTTCTGTGCTGACGTATGTTTTCATTTCTCTTGGGTGTATGCCTTTCCTTTTTTTGCCTGGGATAAGACAATTTTGGTGTGGCCTCCTTCTTGGCCTCACTTCCTCATGGGCACAGAGGGTCCTTGTCTGCCACTGGTCTTCTGGGAGGCTGTTTTGTGCTCAGCAGGGGAGCACCGTGGCCTCACTGTGAGCTCCAGGCCAGCTCCTGGCTGGTGGGCTGCTTTCCTCCTTCTCCGTGCTTGCTCTCGTACCCCGGCCCCCAGGTGACATCCTGCCTTAGGGGTGTGAGTGGGCTCTGGTCTGGTTGGAGGGCTGTCCGGTCCACCCCTCTAACCACGGTCCCACCTTGTACATCTCCTCTGCTTATGAATGACATCGCGGATGGCACTTTGGGGTAGGATGGGAAAACCGTCAGCTCTCAAGGTCTGTCTCCAGGCCCTGTGGTGCCGGCCCAGTGCTGGGCAACCTCGGATCTGGGGATCCCACTGGTCGGAAACTTCAGTCTTCTGCAAAATCCTCGGGGCCTGTGGTGGGATCTGGACATCAACACAATCAACCAGGAGAAAGCGTATTAATTGAACCAGGGCTGGAGCGTGGGGCAGCCTTGGTTGTCTGCCTTGATCTCTTCCTGCTAACACAGAACTCACATTTTTATCGCACCTTGTCGGTGACTGTAGTCCACAAGTGGGCCAGGAAGGAGAAGGTACAGCCGATGCAGCAGCTGGGTGCCATGTTGCCAAGGCTTCTCTCTTTGTCTCCTGCATTCTTGGATTTATTTTGCTGGAAGATTCAGCAAATGCAAATGAGATTTATTAAAATGCCTAACAATTCTAAGTAAACAAGACCTATCCCCAGACGAGTAGTTCGGGGCCAATCCTGCCCGCCTGAGATGAAAGGCCTGCAGACTTCTCAGAAGTGAAGAGTGACATTTCAGGGGAATTCTAAGGAGAGAATGTTTTTTCCTATTTAAAAAGAAAGAAACAGAGAAACTTCCCCTGCAGCGTGCTTACCTTCTCTTAACCGGAGGGAAGCAGGCAAATGCAGCGGGGCATCACCGCCAGCGTCCTCTCAGACAGTGACGCCGCCCCGTAGGCCACTCAGCACTTATTGGCTGCACACCTGCTACGAGTCCAACTGGCTCCAGGCGTGGATGAAGCTATTTTTAGAAAGAAAATAAAACACTGGAAGTGTATGAAACAGCAGTGTTGGATGACAATAAGGTAATCAGGACAGACATATATGTACACATTGCCTTTGAGCGTCCTTCTTTTGAAGGAAATCTGGATTCCTTCCTACTTATGCGTCACACCAGCTTCGGCAGCTAATCCTGGGATGTGCTTCATTTTCCACAAGGGGTCTGGAGTTGCTGTCCTGTGGGTTGATTCTGAGGGTCTTTTCCGAAGAGACAATCCCGGAGCCTCTTGACCATGAGTAGTTTCCTCAACTCCTTTCCTTAGCCCTGGGGTGGGTGTGACCAGCACTCGCCACATCCAAGCGTTTGTCCCTGCCAGGACCCCGGAAAGGCTGTGATCTCAGCCCCTTGCAGTGAAGTGACACAAAGTGCCTGCATTTGACCAATGGCTGTACCAGACGTAACAGGTGCCCTTACGGCCAATACGTCCTCGTCTAAATTCTCCGTCCACTAGGCGACAGAGAAGGCTGTACTCCACACGGTGCGGCCTCAAGAAGGTGGAGCCTCAGACAGCCTGGGCCCCCGAGAGATGGTGGGGAGCAGAACCCCTGCCGAGCTGCGCAGAAAGAATCAATGAGCAAAGAGTCATCTGAGTGTGTGTGTGAGACACTAAGATTTCACGGTTATTTGTTGTTGTGGCACAATTTAACTTACTCCGGCCGATGTCTCTCTCACCACTCTCCGCCTTCATTTACCAAGAGGAAACCCATTCGCTACCTCTTGCTACCCGCAGAGAGATCTACCACACAGATGGAGAGAATTGAGGACGGTGATCTTGTGAATTTGGGTTTGTTTTCAGAGAATGTCTTAGATGTTGTGCTTAGAAAGATGTGGAATTGAGTTAGCCCAATTGTAGAAAGGTTCCTGGAAAAAGTGAGATTCTACGCTGCGATGCGAGTGCATGAAACACCGTTGTCTCTACAGCCTGAACCGGACATGCTGCTTTTAAATCCCAAGACTCAGCGGTGCTTTGACACACACTTGAAAAATGCACTTCAGTTATTTTATAAAATGTCCAATTCTGGTTTGTTTGATATTTCCAAGTGATCGGGCATAGTTTACACATTTTCGGCTGAAACACTGCACAAAGGATGCTGTGCACCTTAGGGAACCACACCCAGAGGGCCGTGGCTGTCTGCCCCTACCAGTGATGTCAGTTTCCGGCACTTTCTGAGAGAGTTGCCTGGTTTCTCCACTGCAGTTACTAGTTTCCATTTTGAAATTAGTGAATAATCTGTAGGGTGACTCTAAGATGATACAAACACATTATTCCTCATCAAAACTCTCCCCACTTCCAGACTCAGCAGCTCCCGTGATGCCTTCCTGGGTCAGTTGTTCCCAGGACCATAAACAACCACTTCTAACTCCCCCCTTCCTTGGGTGTTTCTCAGTGGACGTCCCGCTGTAAGGAAAGCCCTCCCCTCCACCACTGAGTCAGCTATGAATTTATCTATGCATTTGTTTGTATATATTTGTTGTGAGTATGGACCACGTGTTCTGGCTTTACTTAACAGGCGTATATACATAACTTGTTAGCTATTTCGATGCTCAGGTTGCCCCAGATCTTGCCAGCGGGCGCTCCTTGGAGCTGGCGCCCTGTCTTTCGACCTGCCCGTCACGTGAACACCTCCTGAGTTTCTGGCACAACAAGACGCTTAGGGCTCAGCTGGTGCCTCCCGCCCCAGCTCCTGAGTCAGCTTTTCCCAAGGAGACCTGGCCCCTTTTAGCAAGGAACGTCGATGACACAAAAGACAAAAACAAAAAGCTGAGGGATGTTCCAGGTGAAAGGAGACTAAAGAGATGTGACAACTAAGTGAAATACAGGATCCTGGGTTGGATTCTGAACCGGAAAAAAAACCGCTATAAAAGGCATTATTCGGACTGTGGGTGAAATTAGTCTGTGGATTATATGCTAGATTATTGACTCGCTGATGACTCAACGTGATCCCGTCACTCTGATTATTTGAGAGAATATCTTCATTCTTTGGAAACACACACTAAAATATCAGGACGGGGGCCCGCCCGGTGGCACAGTGGTTAAGTTCGCATGTTCCGCTTTGGTGGCCCAGGGTTCGCCAGTTCGGACCCTGGGTGCAGACCTGGCACCACTTGGCACGCCATGCTGTGGTAGGCGTCCCACATGTAAAGTAGAGGAAGATGGGCACGGATGTTAGCTCAGGGCCAGTCTTCCTCAGCAAAAAGGGGAGGATTGGCAGCAGATGTTAGCTCAGGGCTAATCTTCCTCAAAAAAGAAAAAAAAGAATCAGGAGGAAAAGGACCTGGTGTAAGTAACTTACTCTCAAAAGCTTCAAAAAACAACAATAATAATGTACAGAGAGAGTGGGATGATATGGCAAATAAGCAAATATTGCATATTGTGAATCTGCATAAAAGTAGACGCATCAGGGGTTTTTTTTTCTACTGTCCTTTCTATTTTTCTGTTAAATTTGAAATTACTTCGAAATAAATAATTTTTTAAAAGAGACTAAAAATAAGAGCTCATCTGTGCCAGGCGCTGTGGCTTGGCCTGCTCCTCCCACTTGAGCCCCCATCATGCCCCGGGGCTGATGTCCCACTGCAAGGAGGGAGATGCTCTTGGAGACGCTGGCCATCTGGGGTGCCCTCTGGACAGCTCCCAGGGGCCGAGAAGGGGTTCAGCCGGCTCAGGCTGACTCACAGCTGCGGGGCTTCCTCACAGCTCACGCCTCTGCTCCCCGGCATCTTCACAGCGGCCCTCGTGGCTGCTGGGGCGGGAAAAATTGTAAAGCTGCATGGAATTTTTAAACGTCCTTCATGTGCCAGTAATAAAGTCAAAATAATCGTGACGTCAAAACCAAAGTGAGTGCTCTCCCCCTCTCCTTGCCTCCCTTGCTCCCTGTCTCTCATTCTCATTTTCCTTTTCTTTACTAAACAACAAGCCGTGTGGTCCAGCGTAAAAAGAAGTTGCGGTGATGTCAGATCTGGGTGTGAAGAGGGCTCCGTGCCCATCGATGCGTAGCCTCACGTTGTCCGTTCGGCCTCTTCTCTCCTTAGTGAGACAAGGGCGCTGATGGACCTAGGTCGTCGCCCAGCTGGTTGGGGGAGTGATAGGATTATATGCGCAAAGCCCCTCGTGCTGTCATTTCCCCAGCAACCCACGCAATGTAGGTTGGGGCCACATCCTAAGAGGCCCCAACTTTCCAGGAAGGAGGGTCGCAGTGACTGGCAGGAAGGGAGGGAAGCAGGCACTGGTCTAAGACTTCCTGCGGGGCAGAGAGACGACTGGGTTTTCCTAAGATTGTGCCTCTCAGCAACATAAACTTTTCCAGGAAATGTGCTTATATTCGCAAAATGTGTCAAATGGAATAAAACGATCTAAACAAGCGTGACTCAAAAGCCTGCTTCTGACTTAAGCAAATGGGTTTCAGTTTGCAGTTTGCAAATTCTTCCCTGAAGTTATATTTTGGAGTCACTTTGCACAATCTTGCTCTTAGAATAGTTTTCAAAGAGAGAAAACGCCTAAAGCAAAAATTCTCAATTCAACAGTCGCTCCTATTGCTCACCCTCAGCCTGGCTCCCAAGGCAGGAAGGAGAATATTCCGTCCGCCTCGCGCCCTCGTGAGGGGATGCGAGAGGCGCCTGGGCTGGTCCGGGGGGCGGGAAGCACTGCGGAGGGTCCTGGAATCCGTCCTGGGCTGCACAACTCAGCCTGGACATTTTAGCCCCTGTCTTGGGCCAGGGGCTTGTGCATGTGCAACATGGCCCCTCCCTTTGCCCATCATGGATGCAGACAGCTCGCCTCGGATGTGGGCTGAAGAAATTTATTCATTGTTTTAAATGGAAATATTTCACTGCTCTTGGAAGAGATCTTGGCAAGCTCGGAGCCATGAGCCACAGCAAGCGAAGGCGTTGGAAAGCGCGGCCTTTGCCCAAACCAGCCTCCCTGTGGCCAGTCACGGTTCCCTAGGGCACACGGAACAGGAAGCAAGCTTCCACCACAGGATGGGGCCTCTGATGTTTGCAGGACGTGCTCAGGTACCACCGCTGGTCAAGTGTGTTCTGGTTCATTTGCGAGATAACAAGCGCTTGGTAAGCGTTCATTATGCACGAGTTACTGCTCCAGCACTAGGCAGATTCAGGATGCAGGGGGCATGTCCTGCTGCCCTCCTGGAGGAGGGGTCAGAGGCTGAGCCACCCACACCTGGAATGACTGTAACCTGCTCTGGGTCTTTCTCCTTCTCTCAGCAGACACGCGAGACCGTCCCTGGCTCCTTCTCAAGACGCTCTTTCCTCCTGGCCTCCAGCTCACCAGGCCTCTTTGTCTCTTCCTTCCTCATCCCTGCTCCTCTCCCAGTTCATCCTCAACTCGGTGAATTTACATGCAGGCGTCCCGGCTCAGTCCCCTGCCACTCCTCTTCCCGGTCTATACCCGCTGCCGGGCCATCTTATCCAGTCACAGGGTTTTGAAGACTATCTGCCTGGGGAGACTCCTAAATTTGTATCCCCAGGCCAGCATCTTCCCTGCCCGCCGCGTTCCTCCCTTCCCTTCCTGCATTTACCACTGGACACGCCACAGACTTCAATGTTTAAGGAGCATCTCACATGTGACGTGTGTGACTCCAAAACCTGCTTCTCCCCCGTCTTCCTCCGCTCTGTAAAGGGAAAACTGTTCTTTCCGTTTCTTAGGCCAAAGTGCTAGGGAGGTCATCAACTCCCCTCACTTTCACTCCGCATCCTCGTTCACTGCGCACCCGGAGCCCCATCACTGGCTGGAACACCCACTGTAACGGCTCCCAGATTCTTTCCATGGCCCCCCGTTCAACACCTGCTTCCACCCTCCCTTGTGCCTCCAGTCCGTTCTCCAAGGAGCCTTCAGAGGGACCGTCTTAGTGGGTTTGGGCTACTTTGACAAAATACCGCAGACTAGGGGACTTGTAACAACAGAAACTTATTCCTTAGGGTTCTGCAGGCTGGAAGTCTGCGATCAGGTGCCAGTGTGGTCTGGCGAGGGCCTCTTCCAGGTCAGAGAGTTCTTGCTGTGTTCCCAGCTGGTGGAAGGGACTAGGGAGCTC
Source organism: Equus przewalskii (assembly GCF_037783145.1). Taxonomy (NCBI): domain Eukaryota; kingdom Metazoa; phylum Chordata; class Mammalia; order Perissodactyla; family Equidae; genus Equus; species Equus przewalskii. Next base: position 44,428,316 of record NC_091859.1, read on the forward strand.
TGTGGGGTCTCTTTCATAAGGGCACTAATCCCATTCAAGAGGACCCCACCCTCACGACCCAATCACCTCCCAAAGGCCCCACCTCCTAACCATCACCTTGGGGGTTAGGATCTCAACGCATGAATTTGGGGGGACCCTTTAAGAATTTGATGGGAATCTTTGTTGTGTTGTTTATAATAATTACCTGACTCCCTCACAGGAATCCTGAGCCCCACGAGGGCAGAGATGTCATCCCACATGTAGCTGTGTCCTTCGTGCTTGGAACCGAGCCCAGTACATAGTTGGTACTCACTAAATGTACCCTGAACAGGTGACTGAATGCTGTGAGCTATTTATGATCCCCCTAATCGTCAGGGCTTGTGTCACAGCATGTGCTCACTAAATGTTTGTTGAATGAATGAGTAATTGCATGTCAGATGTGTTTCAAATGTATTTGGAAATGCGTTTCCAAAGGAAAGAGGGAGAAGAGGAAGGAAGGTGAAAGGAAGAGAGGAAGGTAGGAAGTAAGGCAGGAGGGAAGGAAGGACGGAAGAGGGAAGGAAGGTAGCGAGAAGGGTAGGAGGAAAAGAGGAAGGAAGGAAGGGGAGACGGGGGGAGGGTGGGAGAGCGCCTTCCATCCACCTTCTGTCCTCACACCGTCCTGATTCCGCATTTGGGCCCCTCAGTAGAACAAACCATCTGAATGTCCAACCTCACCAAACACATTGCAGCTTTCCCTCGGGCGTGCATTTAATTCAATAATTGCAGCCTCGTATTTGTGAACTTCTCTCCCTTTGGGAAAAACGAGCTAACACTTTGAGCTGGTGACTGTGCGATTTCAGCGCACTGCCCTAAAGTGGCCTCATTTACAAACCCGCTGTGCTACCAGCTATTGAAATTTGTATCTCCTACCCCTGGGAGAGGTATGAGTGTCTGCCATTCCTTAAATAAATAAGGATGTGTGTTAAACATTGAGTGACTCTGGGAGTCTGGGGTAAGAAACAGAATTTTCGGATTAGCAGTTAAGGAATAATGGATTTTGCTGAGCCACGGCAGGGGGCTGGCAGACGCCGCTGGTTCACAGCCGGGCGGCCCAGCACCCAGCTCCCAACGAGCCAGGAAAGCCACGGTGTGAGCAAGGGGGATGGGGTGGCTAGGCGTTCCGAAATAACCAGAGACCTTCACAATTTTGGTTAGGATAAAAAAATTCTACTTGTAAATAAGTCTACAGGAAAATAAACCTACACTAAATAAATATACAAATAAAATAAATAAGAATTAAAAATAGAATATAAATAAGACCAACAGTCACCATCCCTGCCCATCACTAACTGTTGGGTTGAGCAACCTTCCTCACTCTCTGAGCCCCAGTTTGCTTGTTGAGTAATCTGGAAAATGTTTCCTGCCTCCCCATGTCCGGGGGATTCAGTTTTTCTCATGTGAGTAAAATGGTTCTTGCCCACAATGGCAGAGGCTGGTCTGGAATCCCTTAGTTGTCCTGTAAAGATGATCGGGTTCTGGAGAGAGCCCGCATCTGTTTCAGAGGACGCTGTGCGACACGTTCAAACATTCGACGCAGATGCACCCTCTACCCTTAGACACGCACGGAGGCAACGGAGAAAGGTGGGCATCCTCATGGAAGTCTGTCCACTGCTTTCCTGGCTGAGGGCAACCCACTGTCGCTGTGCCAACCAGTCCTACACCAGGACACCCAGGACTCGTTAGCTAGAAATGCTCTGGCTTTGTATCTGCTCTGAAATGCGACATTCACTCCACTCCTTCAGCATCCACACTCCACACAGTCGTTTTGCTGAAGGCAAAACCTCTTAAAACAAACAAACAAGTCGAATTTACAAAGAAGCTTTACTATAGATTTAACTTCACGGATTTGCTGATTTTCTCTCAGGCGGCAATCCTTCGAGATGTTGTCCTACCCGTGGCACGTGGACATGTGGCGTGGACATGTGGTGTCTGTGCCGTTCCTGTGGCGAGGTCAGGCCCATTTTCACCCCGGCCCGGCATGCTGTCTGTGTAAACAAAAGCCAGGTTTCTCCCCTTCGCTTTCCGACAGCAGCTGATTGGGGAGCCCTGGAGACTAATGGGCCCCGGGGCTCCCTGTGACACGGCGCTTTGTCACAGCAGGTGTTCATTTCAGCCGCCTGCTCTCTCCAGCTCCCTCTCAACCTTGATGAGGCAGGGCCTCCCTCAGCATGGCTGTGGCCTTCCTGGTCGACTGCCCACTGGGGGACAAAGAATTTTCTCTCTGGGGAGCCCACACGTTGCTGGAGCACTGTAGAAATTCAAGGCAGGGAGAAAAGACAGAAATTCCATCCAAACTCAAAAGTCTTTCGTTTCTAGCTAACGAGTTCTGGGCATCCTGGTGCAGGGCTGTTTGGCTGAAAGAAGAGAGGCAGTGTCTTAGAAACTGGAAAAGGCGCTGAAGACAGGGCCAGGAAACGTGGGGTCAAGCGTGAACTAACCCTGACAACAGGACCTTAAATCTACACCACGTGATCACCTCTGCTGTCCTGGGACGGTGACGTGCACTGTAACTGATGGGGAGGCCCTTTCTGCAAATGTCCATGCAATGTTTCCTCCAGGACATGCTGAGACCAGCCCTGGGCCCAAACGTAAGCTGGAGCACCCTGTGGAAGGGGAGAGGACCAGCCAAGGACAACCACACAGCGGGTGATATGTGCACAGCCAGGAGGCACGTTGGCTCAGATGCGGGGGAACAGGGCTGAGGAAGCCAGAGAGCAAGGACTGAATCTCCCCATCTCCACCTCTCCCAACCCCACCAGCGCGGTCTTACACAGCAGGTGAAAAGATCTTGAGTGAATGGTTTAAAGAACAGGCAAGCTCCTAAGAAGACAGATGTTGGAAGCTGAACGAGGCGGAAGATGCAACTTGGAGGAAGCGTTGGTACAATGAAGCAAATATATGGTGTTGAACTGTCAATTTTTCACAGTGTCTCCCGGGTGGCATGGGCGGGGTCCTGTGGCCAGGGAGAAGCCAGGCAGCTGCTGTTGAATGCTCCTGCCTGGCGTGTGAGCTGCAATTCTGAGAAAAATCGGCAGCGAGCGTCCGTGCTGAGCAGTCATTCGCCGGTTCCCCCTGTGACTCTGCTGTTTCTCAGAGAAGCAAAATCTCGAGTTCCACCTCCTCCTGGCCTCCCTGGCACAGCCACCACTCACACACAAGCGCAGCATTTCAGACCCTGTTGCTCCTCTTTCAGAGTTGACCTGGAGAAACTAATTACCAGCAGCACTTAGCACCAGCTCCTTCCTTCCATAGGACGTGGGGATCCTTCACCACACTGTTACACTAAACATCTGAGGAACCAGGGCGGTGTTGTGCGTGGATGGTTAGGGTTCTCCCCAAACCATTATCGCCCACATATTCCAAACCCAACATTGCACAAAACTGACTCAGAGGAGAAATGTTGTGTGCTGTTTCCATGGAAACATTCTCCCCCAACCTACCCCCACCACCACTCCCTGGTTTTAAGCTTAATTCTGTAAAAACATGCAATTCAGCTGGCAGGAGCCTTCAGATTTAAATATAGAGATTGGATTAAAGTGGTGTTGAAACTGTGTTTGAATCTATAGTGCAAGAAATGAATAAAATCTGATAATGTTGTGGAATGTGGTAGAAAACTGCGATGGGAGTTTGAGCCACATCAGACACTTTCTTCCATGTCAAATAGCACTCGATTTAGCTTTAGTTTTTGGTGTTTTATTAACATGTGTGCTAAGACATCTTTAAGGTGAAAATTAGTTCAGTTTAGCTTTTGTTTTTTGTTAAATGAGACTCTGGGTTCTGCTTGCATAAGTCATTTTTCCCTCTCAGTTTGTGGTACAGTGCCAAAAAGGCTGCAGCTCCCCGCTCCTTCTGTATCCCTGACGTTTGATTCGGCCTTGGGACAGTTTTGGGTCAATGAACGGAGCACAAGAGATGCGCAAATCCTGCCCCAGGTCTGCTGAAGCCATGTGTGCCTCAGTTCTTGCTTTTGGAAACCTGCGACCACCACCATATGAGTGAGCGCCAGCGAGCCTGCTGGGTGACGAGAGACACACGGCCCGTCATCCCCATCACTGGAGCCCGCCGTCGTGGGAGTGAGGCGCTCAACTCTCGGCCTGAGACACACGCATTAACCAGCCAGGACCAGGAGAACTGCCCCGCTGACCCGGAGAACCACCCAAACTGTGAAGCTGCACAACTGTGGGCTGAATAAATGACCGCCGTTTCAAGACATTGAGTGTTGAGGTGTTCTTTTTGTGCAACAAAAACTAACTACTGCATGGTCCCAAAATAAAGCTTTTGATTATCTTTGTTGCATGGAAGTAGGAAGAAAACAGCAGGTATTCCAGCTCTTTAGTGCAGGGCCTTGAATGATGTCTTGGTGAACGAGGAGCATTACAGTTCGTGGAACCCCATAGGGAGCAGATCAGTTTCCCACGTCCTGGCCTGCCTCTGTCTCTCTCTACACAAGCGGACCATGGGTCCTCCAAGCCAAATCCTCCCAGGGCCAGCTCCCCCAGGCCCCAAGATGCTGCCCAGTCCTCTCACTGGTCCCAACGTTGAGTGGAAATGGACCACAGGCCAGATTTAGGAATGCTCCTCACAGACCAGCCTGGTTCTTTTTGTATAGGCTGTTATAGTCACAGACTTGACTGCCTGAGCAGCACTTAGGAACCCACAAAATAGCAGCAAAGGGAACATTTGCCACGCACACACACAGACACACACACACACACGGGGTATAGTAGGAACTTCCATTTGTTGAATGAGTAAGTGACATTGTTGCTGGCTATTGGCACGTGTTCAGTGCACGCTGAAGGAAAGCCAGCCAGGATTAGAAAGCCTCTCTGAGTTTTGGTTTCCTGATGGTGGCTGCTGAGATGCTGATCTGGGCCTCGGTTGTAGGGTGCACATCGAGTGACTGTCCTTGCAGTGCTTTGCCCTGGGTCATCATCAGCACTTTACAAAAGTCACTCAATGCACAAAAGATATTTTCCAATAATAATGACAGTTCTCATTTTTTTTTTATAGTTTGACTTTCCCATAAAAGACTGGAGTACTCACGGGGGCTGTAAACTTTCCTGTGGTGTGGTTTCCGCGTCACACACACGAATTACACACAGCTCCCTTCACCTCCACTCCACGTCATGGTTTATGTCTTTCCCGTGGAAACGAGCCACTTCATGGCAAGAAAGCGGGCAAACAGCCGGGGCTGCTCTGGGGGGCTGTTGCCTCTGAGAAACGCTCGGAGTCTCGGATGGACAACGCAGCTCATGTATGAATGGTTTTTGCACACTGAAGGCATCAGATGTTTCGTATTTGTAATCTCATCTGATCTCTCCCACAGCCCTTCGAGGCAGATGGCTTTACCCTATTTTAAAGATTAAGACACAGGCTCAGGAAGGAGAAAGCCCGCCGAGGTCAAGAGACAGGAAAGGAGGCCTTGCGATCTGAACTCGACAAGAGAAGAGAGATGTGCCAGCGCCGTTCTGTCGGCTGGTTGGCTGTCACTCTGCGCTCCCTCTCCAGAGGAGCCAGTCCCTTTGACATCTTTTCCAACATATCCAGATGACTCCAACCGAGAGAGAACATATCCCATTTGCATGTTTCTTGAAAAACAACCATTTGAGTTTGTACAAAGCATTCAGGATCCAAATAGGCATCTCGAAATGATTTGGTGAAGTGTGTTCATGAAAATCCAAAATGCTTTAACAGGATGAACGCGCTGGGCGAATGTTCAGGGACAGCCATAGACCATCTGCCATAGGGGAGCCGTGCCAGCTCGTATACCTAACATGACTGTCAAGACCGCGGCAAGGAGCTATCCCAACAGAATTCTATCTATAGCGTCACTCGTACGTTGCGTATTTCTCCATTGGCCACCAAAATGTCGGGATGTGTTTCTCACCAACTTCCAGGGAGAATTCCAGACTCGCCAAAGCATGTGTAATTCATGTGGGCAGCTCCCACATTTCAGTTATTTTTATAAAGTCTAAGATATTATTACCGAGCGGCAGAGCAGTCAGCGTTAATTATCGCTCGGTTGAGTTGCCTGCCTTTGTCATTAAGGCAGGAGTAACATCTTGCTAATTCTATGTTTAATTCCAAGAAGCCTCCCCACGCACCTGCTCTCTTTCAGGAGGCTGGCTCCAGGGAGAGTGGGATGTCCTCCCGTCCCATTTGCTTAATGGGAGTGAACCTACTGTGTGGCTGCAATGGTAAAAATTCAAACTATTTGACCACGAGCTTCTCCAGCCCATCAGAAATACCTGCAACTTCAGCATCTTGAATCTAGGCTGAACTTAATAACTCAGCTGACCAATAGGATGTGGAGGAAGTGACCTTCTGGGGATCCCAAGGCTCCGTCAATAACTCGGTGCAGCGTGTACAGGGCGTTCTTGGAACTGCCCCTCTAGGAACCCAGAGCCCTGCCTGGCAGAGGCCCAGGTCCCCCCACTCCACGTGAACGTGCCTGTCTGCTGCCCCAGCTGAGCTTCCAGACCAGAGGCTCCACGCCCCTCCTGGAGAAGAGCTGTCTTGACAGCAAGCCTGGGGAGTCTTCCGCCATCTCCAGCCCCTGCACCTGTGACGGCACCTGCCTGGGAGCCCCCTCGGAGGGCTGCTCACCGAGCAAGGCCGTCCAGAAGACCCCGGGCAGTCATCACGGAGTGCTGTTCTAAGACAGTCAGTGTGTGGGTGGGTCCAGTGGCTGAGAGCGTGGGGCTTGAACTCATGCAAGACCTGCGTCCAGTGCCACCCCCATTACCCCCTGGCTGTGTCACTTTGACTTCCCTAGGCCTCAGTTTCCCCACTCACAAGATGGAGGTGCTCATGGTCTTGGGTTGAAGCGGCTACCGTGAGGATTTCATGAGTTAAGCGCATGGACGGAAGTGCCCCATAAACACAGCTACAGCTATGATTCTGATGCTTCTGGCAAACAGATGGAGGATAAATACAGACTCACATGTTGTCCTCCAGGACGACAGACAGCGGGTGAAGTCTTTCCTGCCTGGGGCTAGGGGGGTGTGTCTGGAGTGATTTGCCAGAGGACACGGCTTTGCCCACCCTGGGGGTACTTCAGTGCCTACATCCAACACAGGACACAGATTTCTCAAGTAGGGACAGACACGTAGCATGCAGTGATTGTTAAAACACCTGAAGTTCTATGCAGACGGGTTCAGCATCCTGCTGGGTGGGGCCGTCATACTCTTTCAGGTCTGTTTGTTTTCCAGGGAAGTTCCTTGAGGGTGAGTGACCTCAGGGCCCCACGGCTAGCGGGGACGAGCTGGGTCCAAACCCTTCCATGTAACCTGAGGATCCATGTTCACTCCAGGCTCGCGCTTGGCTGTCTCCTGGGGCTGGCAGGTTCACCCCCAACCCCCTAACGTGTGTTGAGACAGTTCAACAAGGACCAGAGCACCCCATCCTCAGTATCCACCGATGGTGCTGCCACGAGAGCTGCACATGTCACACAGACACCAGAGAGCTCAGGGAAGAGTGCCCCACCAAGAGAAGGGCAGACGCTGACTCATCTTACGGTCTGGACCACGGATACAAAATCAGATGATGCCAGCACTTCGTATTAGGCTCACATGCTGCTTCGAGTTCTGGAAGAGCTTGCACACGCGGGCTCATTCCTGCCCCTGGCAGCGTGTGAGTTGGCCCCTGAGGTACCATTAGTTACCACCGAGGACAGAGGAGGACTCCGATGCCCGTGGACGCCAGGTCTTGCTCAGCTCCCAGCCTGGACGCACGCCCAGGCTTTCCGATGCCCTGCTCTTGGCTCTTCCAACAGCACAAGGGGAGAAGGAATTGTTAATTCAGTAACACTCAGACCTAACTCTGTACCCAGCTCTGCACTAGGCACCGGGGGGCAATGGAGATCCCAAAGCACATAATCTGCCCTCGGATGGGGCTGCTAGAGGAGGATTACAAGTCGCAGAGAGCAGGCCCAATCTCGCAGAAGTGCTGTGACAGGGTGAGGCTGGGGCTCCCTGGCCGTAAAATTGGAGGAGGAGGGGTCAGCTGGTGTCTAGGAGAGGAATGTGTCATCTGTGCTGGTTCCGGCGGATGGTGTAAGCACCAGTGAAAGAGGGGCCATGGTGGGCGGGGGGAGTGGGGAAGACAAGAACAGAGGGATGAGTCCGAGAACTGGGGGTTTGTCACACGCATGGTCCCACGTGGTTGGGAGGCCTTTCTCCCCAGAGACCACTCACTTTGGGTCTTTACCAAAATTCACACCTCAGTAAGGGGCGGGGAGTTGGAGGAAGGGAGTCAAAAGGCACAGATTTCCAGCTATAAGATAACCGAGTCCTCGGGACGCCATGCACACACGGTGACTACAGCTAACTCCTCTGTGTGGTGTACAGGAGAGTTGATACCAGAATAGACCCTGAGAGCCCCTTCACAGGGAGAAAATGTTTTCCTTTTCTTTTTATTGTGTATATACGAGATGATGGATGCTAACTAAGCCTAGAGTGGTCGTCGTTTCACAATGTATGTAAATCAAACCATCACGCTGTGCGCCTTAAACTTACACAGTCATGTGTGTCAACTAGTTCTCAATAAAACTGGAAATAAAAGAGAAAAAAATGTCAATGCCCTGCTCACCCTCTCTGCTCACCTGGTTGCCATGAGGTCCTGCTGGCCAGTGGCTGACCCTCAGCATCCCCATCCCAGGGTGGCTGGGTAGGGTGGCAGGACACAGCTACAGGTGTATTCTCCTAGGGGTGGGTCAAGAGAGCTAAGAAATTAAAGGAACCCCAAATTTTCTGGAAAACAGGTGTTACCCTCAGATGAAGACCCCACGAACAGAGAGAGATGGAGAGAGAAGCAGTTGGGCCTCGCGACCAGCTCCCAGGCCTCCCCTCCAACATCCACTGCTTGACCTTCCTCCCTGGATCCTTCCTCTTCAGATGGTTTCTTCCACGCTGAGAGCTCTGACATCCAACTGCGCTCTTTCATTGGCTCTTCCTCTCTCCTGCTCATGGGTTCCAGCTCTGCCTGTCTTTCCCAGGACAGCCCTCCTGACTTCCAAGTGCTCCCCGCATGGAGAAGATTGCATGTCCTGCGTGCTGTGCGTCCTTCCCAGTGGGTCCTGCACACCATGATGTGCTGACCTCCGCTTTCACAGAAAGTGGCAGCAAGTGAGCTGTGTGCTCAACAGTGATAACAATGCCGATAATATTGCTTCCAATCCTTTAAATGGAGCTCAGAAAGGGCTTTTGGTGTGTGTGTGTGTGAGGAAGATTTGCCCTGAGCTAATACCTGGGCCCATCTTCCTCTACTTTATATGTGGGACGCCTGCCACAGGGTGGCTTGCCAAGCAGTATGTAGGTCTGCACCAGGGATCCAAACTGGTGAACCCCAGGCTGCCGAAGCAGAACATGCAAACTTAACCTCTGTGCCACCAGACCAGCACCCAGTCCTCCTCTACTTTGTATGTGGGTCACTGCCACAGCATGGCTGATGAGCGGAGTAGGTCCACACCCGGGATCTGAGCCTGAGAACCCTGGCTGCCAAAGCAGAGTCCATGGAACTTTAACCATGTGGCCACAGGGCCGGCCCCAGAAACGGGCTTTTTCAAGGAGTAGTTATTTTCACCAGGGGAGAGCACCTCTGTACTGGACGTCGGGTAATTCTGCCACTCAAATGCCAGAGGGGCTTGTGGCTGAGTGTGCAGGGTCGGCAAGGAGAGGCGGAGAAGCCCATCATGCACCCTAGAGGAGCTCACACTTCTGGATCCTCATTTAAGAGCTGAAGTCACACCGTAAGAGCTCTGCAGACAGAAGTGGGCTGGGCCTCGGCTCCACTCTTCCAAGGATGCACCTACGTGGCCTTTCTGATGGAAACCAAGATCTACCCTATTCTTCACCCAAAAGGGGAAAAAAGACTCACGAAGACACGCTGCCTTGGGGAGCAGATGGAGCGTTGGACCCAGGGAGTCGTGTAAAGTAGCGGTGCTGCCAGATGACAGAATCTGAGACCCTCGGGGGAGAAGTGCCGTCATGCCCGCTGCATAATCATAATATAATAAATGGGTTATTGTTGCTGTAACTGAAATGCTTTTAATAATAACAGACCTTTATGTTTGTGGAACACTGAAGTGTGTTTGAGTATTGTCATAAAATGTGGGAAATAAAGGAACACTTGATTGTTCATTAAACCCTAGAATGCTCTAACTCTGCAATAAGTAATTTTAGGACAAATAAAATCACCATCCAACCAACAAATATTTCCCAAGTACAGATGAGGAAAGTGGGCAATTGGGTGACTTCAACCCAATTAAATAATCACTTCCAAAGGCATAGACGTCTGAATTGAGCCCAACCCTGCCATGTAAAGATTCTTAATGATCTTGTCCGAAATTTTGCTTAATGTATATTTTTTGCATAAGCAGAGAATTAAATGGATGAAGAGCTAATGGCTGGTATAGAAAATCAGATGACATTATGTTGTATGCTGATCCAATGTACAGGAGAAAGCACATATGCATCATAAGATGAGCAAATGGGAATCCAAGACGACGTCAACGAGCTGGAACAATGGGTCAATCTGGGAAAGTTGACATTAAATAGGAATGCATGTGAAGTTCTAAGCCTGAGCCTAGAAACAATTCAAACTTGCCTCCGACATGATGAGGCAGCATCTCCTCTCAGTAGCTCTGGTGTAAGTGGTGTAAGAAGGTTCATTGACTACAAATTGAATATAAGCCAACAGTCTGACCACACACACACGCACACGCGCACACACACACGCTGAGTGAGCCCAGAGGTAAGCCCCCATGCCAGTCTACACTGGTGAGGGCCAGTGGCCACAGAAGGATCTCCTTATCTGCAAGTAGAATCCAGCCGGAAGAAAATCCATCCCCAGAAGGTATCTTTCCCTTCTTTCAAAGCAAAGGCGGCCTCTTCTACAATATCTGGTCCAGCACAGAGGGACATAATCTTCCAAAGGAAATGCCAGCCTCTTCTTGGGTGTCATGTCGACGTCTCAAACATGTTCATACGTAAAGTGACATGAGAGAAGCAAAACGACCTGCCTGAAATTTTAAGTTGGAAATCCATTGCCTTTTTTTCCCCCAGTTTTCAACCAAAAGGATAATATCAGCCTGTGTACGATTTCTGCTTGTTCCTGCACGTGGCAGGAGACTCCTGTCACCAAGGGCAAGCCGACACGTGGCCCCGCGTGTTGTTACGAAGGTTCAGATTCAACCAGGATGCACCCGTCATGGGTCAGGCAAGGATCCGGCCCCTGGGCGTTGGTTTTCACAGCTGTCTAGCGAGGTCACACTGCGACGTCTACGGGACGAACGCAAGCATTGGACCATGGAAGAGGCAGATGACTTACCTAAAGCCACAGAGCTCTTAAGTGGGGCACCTGAAATTGCCGATATTCCACTATTTTGGGACCTAGACAAATAACAATTTCATAGAGTTCAAATCGATAAGAAAGTAACAGAGCCAAGATTCGGGCTTAGATTTCTGAATAGAAAATTTAATTCTTAATGAATAAATAATGAATCATTTTGGGAAAATTGGACATTTTTTCTTCTTACATTAGCCCCTTAGCATCCTGCCAGCACATCACAGTGCTGCAGCCTCACTCTCCCCGCCAGGGAGGCCAGGTGTGGGACTGACGCGAGGTGTCTATGTGAGGACATAGATGCTCTGCGGAGCTCTGTGACCTGGCGGGGCCTGCAGCTCACAGGGAGAGGTGGAGTCCCTACGTCAGATCAGCTGTGACTTGTCATGTTTTGTGTCCCTCGTCTCCTTAGACGTTTGCAATAACCCCGCAGGTTACGTTTCATTACCCCATTTTACGAATGTGAAGCTTAGGTCCAAAACCACACACACAGCATGTAAAGAAGGTGTGGTTTGCACCCTTCTGCCTCAAAGTGTACACCCTTTCTCCGGACTCCACACCTTCCCCTCAGCCTCCCAACTCCCAGGTCAGGCTCCCCGATGAACACAACGTGCCCCTGAGGAGGCGAAGGCTCCCCATGATCGATGAGCAGAGGTTTCTGGAAGCCCTGGACATGGGGAGCATCCACAGCCAGCCCTCAGCTCAGCTCCAGGTCCTCAAGTGACTCCAAATGCAAATCTATTATGTGCATTTTGTCCTTTTTATTTTCCCCCAAATGCAGTCCTTCTTTCAAAAGACTCAATGACAAATGTTCCCAGCAATCACTGCTAACCTTATTACCTCTCAGCGATGCCGCAAACCAGAACAGAATCCAATTGTGGCACGTACTGAAATGATCTTCTTGCAGAAGAGAGAAGTGATATTCCCAAGTCTGACAGCAATTTTGAGCGCAATCTCTGTTAAGAAGGTGATAATTGTTTGTTTGTGCCACCTTGGGAGACGACATCTGCAGCCCTGGGCAGAGCCAAATATGGCGGGTGTGTTTGTGACGATGCCCCCCACTGGTTGTTTATAAATGATTCACAAATAGGCAAGCAGGGCACTCCTGGGTGCGAATCAGGGAGGACTCCCGACAGCCTTCCCTGTCTCAAGAATCCGCACTTCGTTGATGACACGCACAGACTCCTGCTTTAGGATCGCCAGGAGCAGGCTTCTGGTGACAGCCCTGTCATGTCCACCCCTGTACCATCACCTACTGCTTCTCAGTGTCTGGTTCCCTCATCTTCAAGACAAAGTGGTTGAAGGAGCCCAGTGCCTGGTGCATGGTGAGCATGCAGTGCAGTCATCGTCATCATCATCATCATCTTCTTCATCATCATCTTCTTCATCAACATTTGTGCCCCTGAGGTTGTTTTCTTGCTATTCTCTCCATTAATTTTCGTTTAAAGAATTGATGGCCGGCCCACTGGCATCTCAGACCCAACATGGACTTTCTGTTGAAAATACTTTGGCATTTGGTGCATCAAGGATGCATCTCAGAACCCAGCACTGGGCACATATGCTGGTTTTCTCCTGATGTGTTTGCTGATGGGAGGGAAGTCAGAGAGTGCCTGCAGACATCCCACAGGCTGCCCCAGCCCATCACCACTGCCTCCCTAAGGGACGACTGCAGAGTCCCTGGACAGAACAATTCCCTGATTCTCCATAGCGCCTCAAAACTGGGCCTGACCCACTAACTGGACCAAATACATCCATCAAATGTAATAAAGAGGAAATGATGCAGACATCTTCTCTCTCTGGTCCTTCTTCGTAAGCAGGCTCTGACAGGAGGGAGCGCTAAGCAGGCATGAGAGGGAGGGACGGAGGAGAGTTAAAGGGAAGGAGAAAGGGTAGGGAAAAGGGAGCAATGGCTGTGTGATTCCCAGAATCAGGGGCTCAGGCGGGAAGAGGGGCCTGCTCAGAGCTTCTACCACAGTCGAGAGGGCCGAGTTCAGGGAACCCCATGCTGGGGTCTGTATTGTGGGGAACCCTTTGTTTCCATGAGGACGCTTCCACCAGAGGCCACGTGGCCTGCCTCTCAGCCCTCTCCCCAGTGTGGGCCTGTCCAGCTGCAGGGTCTGGACACAGTGTCAGCCGTCCTCCAAGGGCACGGCTGAGGGCGAAGCTCTGCTCTCCGTGGGGCCAGCTTCACTCTCCAGATCCTCCTGGAGAGCAGGCATCTGTCCTCCCCTCCTGCATGTGCTCTGCTCACCATGGCAGGCTCTCCCCACACTGGAAAGACACCAGAAAAATCATCCCTCAATTACTCCACAACGGGATTGGAATTCTCCTAGAGAAAGAAGCGCAGCTAAGTATCACCCTCAAACCCCAAAACACAGTACATTTTCCAGGAAACCCTGGTCATGACACTGCATAAAACATCTGGCATTTAGAAACCAAAGTCACAACGAGGCCACCATGACTTCTGGTGTGGCCAAGGTGGAAGGCCCAGGTCACCGGGCCTCCGCGGCTGCCCCTCACCTGCACAGACACACCGTATCCACAGCCTGTGTGACAGGACGTGAGAATCAGAGGTTAGATGAGCAAGGGCAGCCTACTGCAGTTCCCACACAGACTCGTCTCAGACAGACAAAGCTCCAGTGCGCGAGCTTGTAAAACCCACAGACAACGACGCCACGTGCTGTGGGTTACGGAGAGCTTATGAGGGAGGCTGTGGCCTCCAGACTGTAGGGACTAGCACGAGGGGACACAAGACCGGCTGCCCCTGATTCCACTCCTCTGCATCTTGTTTAGAACAAATTCTGGAGCCAAAGAGGGGACAGGGGCAGGAATGGTTTCTTATCACGTCCCCAGACTCCTGGAGGTATCTCCCCAACACGGTCACAAGGAGGTTCTGAACGCTTCGTTACAAAAGCCTGGTGGGCACTTTGATGAGTGGGGTGAAGGGGGAGTGAGGGAGGAGGCCATCGCATCAGAGATGCTGTTCACTGTTGGCCCAAAGCCCACAGCAGGAAGCCTTTGACCTGTAGATCAGATGGCCCAGAAATGGGGGAAGGACCTCAGGGAGTAGACCAAGAGACCGCCAGCGCTTCCAGGTGAGCAGAGGAAGGGGTCAGCTCTGGGGGCAGAGGGAACGCTGGTAAGTGTCAGGTTCTGAAGGAAGAGAGCGATCCCACAAGGGGAACCTGACAGTATGGAGAAGATGCACCACAATTAGCTTCTCTCTGACACCACAGGAAGCGGGGAGTATTCAGTTGCAAGTGGGACTGAAACCCTCTTCCTGCATTGCAAGAAATCAACAGAAGAAGAGAAGCAGAAACTTAAAGAGTGGACCCCAGGGATGTCCCCCAAGGGAACAGCACCCAGGAAGCCAAAAGCACCCAGCAAGGGCACGGGAGAGCCACGTTCAGATGTCAGGACAATTAAGGCAAGTAGGGCGTTATCTCCCAGCGGGAGGGAGGGGTTCATGCGTGGGCTGCAAGCGCGGCGTGATCCGTGCTCACAGACGCCGGGATAGTGCGGACAGGGAGGTGAAGCAGGGCCCTGCAGTCCAGGACCTGGTCACGGCCAGTGACGGGGCAATGCGGGTCTGAGCCAGGGGATGAATGGCTGCTCTTCGGATTCTCCAGCTCAGAGAGGTGAAGGTGAGCAAGCTTTGGTTGAACACTAGCTGCTCAGCCCGGACCCCAATCTCCTGAACGGGCATCTGTCAACAGAGCAGAACCCCATAGCAGAGTCCAGAGGAGCCAGAGAGAGCAAATTCCGAGCCCCCAGATGGAGAGCCAGTGAAAAAAGGAAAGCCTTGCAATCCCGCAGTACTGCTCCTGTGAGAGGGGGACAAAGGAGCTTCACCAGCAGGCTGACAGTGTTAAAAGCTCAGGCTTCCTGGAAGGTGGGAAATAGAACAGTGGAGACATATCTCAGGGTGCAGAAAAAAGATGTGACAGCAAGAAATGGTTCCGCTGCCACCAAAGAGGCCTAATTTACTCAACACCCAACCATTCAAAGACCGAGGACAGACGGCGTCTGGGAAGAGCTCGCAGCAGGGCATCAATCTTCCGCAGGCTCCGGGGGCGTGGGCCGCAGCAGCATCAAAGTCGAATTCGGGGCAGGAATCCGAGGAGACGGAGACTTTCCAGCAGAGACCAGCATGGGATGGGGGGTGTCGGGGGCCTCAGTCATTCCAGAGCAAGAGGGCACCATAGAACAGAACAGCAAATGCCTGTGCACCGTGAAGAGCCTGGGTGTCAGGTGCCAGGAGCACGGCCTCAACGGGGAGATGGAAAGGCTACGTCCTAATTTAGTGGGACGGAAAGAAAGACACTTCAAGCGAGAGTGGTGACTGAGGAGGTCATGTCACAGATTTTTACCTAAGTGGATTCTGCCGCCTCCCCAGACAGAGTAACAACCGTGATGTCGTGTCACCTCCTGCAGGAAGATTTATGCCAGGGGCCACGGACTCCGGTCACCGGGAGCCCACCAATTGGCGTCTGACTAGGCTGAAACCAGATATATTTCTCTCTCCTACGCTCTCTATCTTCCCTCTTGCTGTCACACGCAATGAGCCATTGGCCACAATAGCAGGGAGCTCAACTGTCTCAATCACCAAGCTCTGAGAGCGTTATTTTGTCTGGAGAAACTGCCCGAGAGGCTAGCGGCCTGCATGCTACTTTCTAAATTCCATGAGCGTGGGGCTGCTCCTCACCTGAAAACAGAAGCATAGGACAGACATGGCTGGGACTAACTTCATCGAATGGTCCAGAAGGGTCTGGTCTGTCCAGGGAGACCCACATCAGGCTCAGCGCCCGAGGGAAGCCGGACTCCCTCTGAACCTGGAGCAAGACCGCTCTCAGAAAATTAGAAATGCAAAGGGGACAGAATTGCAAAGGGGACGGATTTGAACTTTCATTTCTGTAGACTCGAACATCCCCATTTTGGACTTCACTTTAAAAGGCTCTTTAATATCTGGACTTAAATTTCCTCTTATGTCTTTAATGGTGGGAGATGGTTCATGTTGTTCTAAGTTGGCACATTTTTAAGTCACTGACACTTTATTATCTGTAACATTTGAGCCTATTGCCTAATCTCTGATATTTTACATTGATGAGTTAAGCATAATTTGAGAAGGCAAGCAGAATAGGCAGTAACCCTTGGGAGGAAGGCACACACATTTATCAAAATGCTGTTCTAATCTATTCTAAGACTTCTGGAGGCAGAAGACACGCCTCCTACCAGGACCATGGGCTGGAACTCTAAGGAGCGAAAGGTTAAGGAAATGACCTTCTAAAGTCATGAGCAGGAGCCCCAGGGAGACTGCCAGTCCCCCCACCGCAAAAGGAGAAACACTCCTGCGTTGACCATAGTCGGTTAGCCCAAAGGGCGAAGAAAATAGAAAACTGAGCCAACGTCAGGAGACCCTCTTTCCCACCCTCAGATTTCCCTAAGATGCTGAAGACACACTTCCAGTTTCTCCTTCACCCCTCACTCCCTCTCTCATTTGTGATGGTGAGAACTCAGCACCCAATGGTCCACATCTCCCTTGTGGAGGAGGTTCAGGTTTTAAAAACCTGGGTTCCCATCGATTTTCCCTCTTTCCTCTCTTCTCGTGGTGACATCCCCATCAGGCCTACAGTTCTGAGCAGGTAAATTAAATCAAGGGTGAAGCATTAGAAAACTGGATTCTGGCTAAGACCCAGGGGTGTTCTTAAGCCATTTCACTGAAATAAAGCCACTATTTTGACCATCATCTGCCTCTTTGCTGCAGGATTTATCATGTGCTTCCAAGCTTGGCGGAGCCCAGGAGTATGCCTCCTGACACCTCCACACGCGGCAGAACGTGGAAAGTGGAAGGAGGTCGAGAAGAAGGCGGTGCTGGATCCTGGAGACCCTGAATTCCAGGCTGAGGAGCCGGCATTTCCCCAGATGGTTGACGAGAGCTTCTGAGGGGTTTGCAGCAGGCGAGGGTCGGTGCAGGTGACTGTCCTGGAAGTTCATCCTCGCATCAGTGAGAAGGATTCTGCAGGCAACTTTCCAGAACCATGAACTTTCCGGGACCAGCGCCCTGTTTTCTGTGCCCTCTGAGCTCCCTCTCCCGGCAGGGTGACCAGGCAGGGGGAGGCCTGGTCATTTGGAAATAGGCCATGGGCTGGATTTGGCCTGGGGGTCGTGGGTCTGTTGACACTTGGCTAGATCACTAAACAACTTTCAATAAATTTAAAAGGAATGTTCTTTAATCACAATGACATTAAATTAGAAATTGACAACAGAAAGAAATCAACCATACTTCAAAAAAAGAAACTACAAAGGAAATTTGAGAATATCTTGGACTGAATGAAAAGGAAAATGAATCAGTGTGTTAGTTGCATCTCAAGAAGTATTTAGAGGGAAATTTTATCAGATTTATACATTTTACAAGCATTTATAGTATTACAATATAGCAGTAAAATGTTTATAATAGGAAGAAAAAAGATCTAAACTTACAATCTGAGCTTCCACCTCAATAATCTGTAGAAAAGCACAAATCAAATTAAAATTAAGTGGAAAGAAGGAAAAAAATCAGAGCAAATCAATGAAGTAGAAAACAGAAAAATGATACAGAAAAATCAGTGAGTCTGATAGTTTATTCTTTAAAAAGAGCAACAAAATAGACTGGCCAAGAATAAAAAAAGAAGATACACAGAATCAAAGCCTTTGGTGTAAGAGGAGATGTCGCTACAGACCCTGTAGAAGTGAAATAGATAATAAGGAAACGATAAGGAATAGCTCTACGCCAGCAAGCTAGAGAACTTAGATGAAATGGACAAATTCCTAGAAAGACACAGTTTACCAAAATTTACTTAAGAAAAATTAGAAAACATGAAGAGACCCATAACCAGGTAAAGATTTAATTAGAAAGCAAAAATCTTCCCATAAATAAAAACTGAGATTCAGATGACTTCTCTGGTTAATTTTATAAAACATTTTTGAAGGAAAAAGCATCTCTCGTGCATAAATTCTTCCAGAAAATAGAAGACGTGAGAACAATTTACAACCCATTTTATAAGACCAGTATTACTTGGTACTAAAACTAGATAAAGACATCACAAAGAAAGAAAACTAAAGACCAATATAACTTATAAACATAGATGCAGAAATCTTTAATGTAATATGAGCAAACCAAATCCAGCAACATATAGAAAAGATTACGCACCACAACTAGAAGGACCTGCAACTAAGAGATACAACTATGCACCGTGGGCGGCGCGGGTTGTGGCGGGGGGCGGCATTTGGGAAATAAAGCAGGGAAAAAAAGAAAAGCTTGGCAACAGTTGTTAGCCCAGGTGCCAATCCTTAAAAAAAAAAGATTATGCAACATGAGCAAGTGGATTTTATCCCAAGCATATAAGATTCATTTCACGTTTGAAAATTCCATTAATGTAAAACATAATATTAATAGAAGAAAGGACAGCCACCGCATGACTATCTTAATGGATGCAGAAAAATGGTTCATCAAGTTGCAACACACATTCAGGACAAAAACTCTTGAAAGTAGTATTAGAAGTCAACTTCCACAAACTGAGAAATGATTTCTATGAAGAAATTTCTCCACCTAAAAAAGTCATCTACTAAAAACTTTTTCATCATTGGAGCTATAGCAACAGGGAAAAAATAATAATAAAGGCATACAGATTGCAAAAAAGCAAGTTAAAATGCCTTTATTTGAAGATGACATACTTTTATGTACAGAAAATCATAAGAAAAAAATCCCGCTAGGACTAACAAGCAATTTTAATAAGATCAATATTAAAAAAGCAATTTTGCTTTTATAGACTAGGAACACATAATTCAAAAGTGAAATTGAGAAAATAATTCCATTCATAATAACATTAAAATAACAAAATACTTAAAAATGAGTTTGTAAGAAATGCAAAACCTGTACAGTGAAAACTACAAATTATTGCTTAGAGAAATTTTAGAAGACATTATATAAGTGGCAAAATTGACCATGTTCAATTCATTGGATCACTCAATATTGTTAGGATGGCGATTCTACTCAAGTTCATATATAGTCAATTCAAATTCTATCCAATTCCTGACAAGCAATTTTAAAGAAATTAAAAAGTTGATCCTAAAAGTTATATGGAAATCCAAAAGATCTAGAATAGCTTAAATAATTTTTGAAAAGAACAGAATTGTAAGACTTAAAGAACGAGATTTCAAATCTACTACACAGCTTAGTAATCCAGACAGAATGGAATTGGTATCAGGATAGACATGTAAGTCAAGGCAACAGAATAGAGTCTAGAAATAAACCCATACATCTAATTTTCAACACAGATGCCAAGTAAATTTAATGAGAAAACAAATAGTGCTGGAAAAGTTGGATAAGCATATGCAAATAAAGGAAAAAAAAGAAAGAAAAGGAAAATGAACTTAGACCCTTATCTCACACCACACATAAAAATGAACTAAAAATGAAGCATAGACCTAAATACAAAAGTTGAAACTATGAAGATTTTAGAATAAAACATAGGGGATCTTGTATTATGCAAAATTTGAGTTACACATGCCACCAAAAGCCTAACCCATTAAAAACGTTGGTGGGGCCCGCCCTGTGGCTGAGTGGTTCATTGTGCATGCTCCACTTTGGCAGCCCAGGGTTGGCTGGTTTGGATCCCGTGGACAGACCTACACCACTCGTCAGCCATGCTGTGGTGGTGACCCACGTACAACGTGAGGGAAGATTGGTGTAGATGTTAGCTCAGGGCCAATCTTGCTCACCAAAAAAACATACTAAAAAAAAAAGAATTAAAAAAATTTAGACTTCCTTAAAATTAATTCTACTCTTCAAAGGACACCTCTAAGAAAGTGCAAAGACAAGCCCCAGACTGGAAAAACTTATTTGCAGATCACATATCTGATCAAGGACTTAAATCCAGTTTATATAAAGAACTCCTACAACTGAGTAACCATAACATAAACAATCCAATGAAAAATGGTCTAAACATTTGTATAACAAGTTCACTGAAGAATGTACAGAAACACTTAATATTCTCATGAAAAGAAGTTTAATATTATTAGTCCTCAGGGAAATGCAAATTAAAATCAGGATGAGATACCCCTCCACACCTGTTACAATGACTGTAAACAAACAGACAGATGGAGCCACGTGTCAGTGATGATGGAATGACTGGAACACGAATGCATTCTGGGCGTGATATAAAATGGTGCAGCCACTTTAGGAAACAGCTCGACAGTTTTCTGTTTGTTTTTTGAGGAAAATTAGCCCTGAGCTAAGATCCGCCACTAACCCTCCTTTTTTTTGCTGAGGAGGATTGGCACTGAGTGAACATCTCTGCCCATCTTCCCCTATTTTATATGTGAGACACCTGCCACGGCATGGCTTGATAAGCAGTGCTACAGCCGCACCCGGGATCCAAACTAGCTAACCCCAGGCGACCAAAGCAGAGCACGCGGACTTAACTGTTAGGCCACTGGGCCAGCCCCACGGCTTCACTGTTTTTATTAAACTTGAATAAACACTTGCCACAGCACCGAATAGTTCCACTCTTCGGTATTTACCCAAAGGAAAGGAAATTGTATGTTTATACAAAAATATGTATACAACATTCATAGCAGCATTATTCATAACAGTCAAACATTGGAAACAACCCACATGTCCATCAACTGGTGAATGGAGAGGCAAACTGTGTTCCGTCTACACAACGGGATACTTCTGAGCCACAGCCAGGAACAAACCTCGGTCACGTCCTGCATAACGACATTTTGGTGAAGGATGGACCGCACATGCGACAGTGGTCCCATAGGATTAGTCCCATACAGCCTAGGTGTGTGGAGACTGCACCGTCTGGGTCTGTGTAAGTGCACTCTATGATGGTCGCACAAGGACAGAATCACCTAAGGATGCATTTCTTAGAACGTGTCCCAACACTGAGCATCGTGTAACTGTACCGAGTCATGAGATGAGGGGACTCGCGAAAGTGTTATTGTAAGTGAAAGACGCCAGCCTCCAAAGGCTGCAAACTGTGTGATGCCTTCATGTGGCATCCCGGAAAGGGCAAAACTGGAGACAACAACAGTCGGTGGTGGCCACAGCCTGGGGTTGCGATGAGGGCTGACCACAAAGGGCTTGAAGGAAGATTTTTGGGGGATGGAACTGTTCTCCACCTCGGTTGTAGTTGCAGCTCCATGACTGTGTACGTTTTTCTGAATCCATAGACGTGTTCACCTGAAGGGAGCGAACTTTGCTGGGAAGGGGGCAAAGGGAAGCGGACGCCCACCCCACCACAGCTGCAGCCTTGCTGATCTGCCCCTGGCCTGCCTCCAAGACCCTCCCCACGGGCAGCAGCCTCCACTTGAAAGACGACAGAAGCAGAGGAGCCTCAGCTCCGGGGGCTGAACCCCACGCTAGCCCCCCGTCTCCACCCTCCACTAGCATTTCATTCTCCGCGTCCGTGCGCCCCCGCGGCCTCATCTGCAGGCGGAGGTTA
The DNA here is from genome assembly GCF_037783145.1 of Equus przewalskii. Classification (NCBI taxonomy): domain Eukaryota; kingdom Metazoa; phylum Chordata; class Mammalia; order Perissodactyla; family Equidae; genus Equus; species Equus przewalskii. Next base: position 44,450,170 of record NC_091859.1, read on the forward strand.
ACTCCTTTCTTTCAGGGTCATGCGGCTCAGCTCACATGGAGAAAGCCCCGGGCACATGGAGGTGCCTGCTCTTTTTATAGAATAGGGCTGGATTCGTGTCCCAGGGCTGTTCCAGCAGAGCACCTCAGGCTGTGTAGCCTACACAGCCAGAATTTATCCTCTGGCAGTCTGGGGGCCAGAAGTCCGAGATCAAGGTGTCGACAAGGTTGGTTCTTTCTGAGGTGGCAAGGGAGGCTCTGCTCCAGGCCTCCCTCCCAGCTTCTGGGCGTTTGCTGACCACCTTTGGCATTCCCTGGCTTGAAGAAGTGTCACTCGGATCCTGCCTCCATCGTCCTCAGCCTTCTCCCTGTGCGCGCGCCTGTGTGTCTGAATTTCCACGTTTTATAAAGACACCGTTCCCATGGGATTAGGGCCCAGCCTAATGACCTCATCCTACTAATTACATCTGCAACAACGCTGTTTCCCAATAAGGCCACATTCTGAGGTTCTGGGGTTAGGACTCAACATATGAACTTGGGGCGCATGCAATTCAACCCATAATAAGGCTCTAGCCCAGAATGAAGGGACGGCCTCCGTGGTGAAAGAGGCTTCTTGGATGAAAAGTCAGGACGGCAAGATCGTCTTTCCCGTCAGCAGTGCTTCATCTCCCTGGAGACCTGCCGGTGGGACTGAAGCCTGGCCAGCCCTGTGCGGTCCCCACGGCTCCTGACCCAGCCCGGCCTGAGGGGAACAGCTGAGACAAGAGGCTACAGGGAGTCCTTCCTGGGTAAGGAGACACAACGCTCCTGGGACCTCCAGGCCCACTCACCCAAACCTTGTGCGCCGGCCTGTTTACAAACCATGACTGCGCAAGTCTGACTGTTGCCCGGCTCCAGTTAATGCCAGCCCAACGCGGCCACCTTGTGAGGCTGAGCTCCGCAGCTGGGGCAGCCCAGCACTTGCAAATTGGGCCCCCGTGGTCCCAGCACACCTGGCCAGGGCCTGTGGCTCCGCCGATGCCCATCTCTGCACACCCCGCAGACTACCTCCGGTGCAGCTGAGCTCACCCCGGCCCCCAAAAGGCTGCTCCGTGTTTTTTAATTGAATGTTTTCAAATTTTGTACTCAAGCCCAGAGGCAACTTGCTCCCGGAGGGCACGGTTTTACAAATTGGAGAAAAAATAAAATAGAATAAATGAAAGTTATCTTTGTTCTCTCCTGCTTCTCGTTACACTTTATGACAAGACCCGTGTAACCAGACTGTTGGAGAAAGCCTGTGAACTTTCTGCAAACCCCAGAGTGGCATGGTGCCTTGGAGTCCCCGGGGTCCTGCTCACTTCTCCTGCAAGAGTCGGGACTTGGGAGGGCCACGACCAATCTAAAACCACAAGGCTCGCCAAAGCAGGGTGGGACCTCATAGCACGCCGGGCCCCTGCCTTCTCCGAGGCCAGTCGCATTTACCAAAGGCTCCGTTGACTTCTTTCAAGTGCTTGTAACTCACGGCTGATGGTGGATGGGCTGAAATTAGCAGGAGCTACTGAAACCTGGATGCCTGGCCCACAGTGAGCATGGCCAAGACTTGGCCCCCAGCACACACACATGCAAACACACTCACACACACCAACACACACACTCATGCACACACACGTTGATAAGAGACTCCATTACTCTACTTTCTGGAACTTGTGCAAACAGGGCCCATCCGGCACCCACTCCAAGACCTGAAGTCCCATGGCTGGACTCATGGCCAGGCCAGACCAACCTGAGATCTCTCTCCGGGTTTTTCCAATCTGGGTCACCCAGAGGGTCGTCTTTCCCCTCTGGTTGTGAAAACGGGAAGGTGAAAGCTCAGACATGCTGGCTGCCCTGTTGTCCGGCCTGGGGAGGCCCGGCTGGCCCCCAGGAGGACCACGGGAACATGCTCGGAGGAGCAGCGGCGGGGAGCGAGGGCGGTGGAGAGAAGGAGAGTGAGGGCCCCTGCCACGTGCCCCAAGCCGTGTTTGTCTGTTGGAGGTTTGGTTTCACGTGGTTGAAGTCACTGTCTCCCGCCTCCCGCTAAAGAAAGCCAGACGCACAGAGACACGAGAACCCTGAAGAAGGACAGAAGGAGGGGACCAAAGGAGGCACAGAGCGGGCTCTCACTGACCACCCACCATGTGCCCTCGGAAGGGCAGGGCTCACCTGTGGGGGGATCCTTTCTGATCATCCCCAGGCTGCAGCAGGGTCTGCAGGTGGCCTGTGACGTGGTGCACGCTCCACCTTGCAGGGTCTCCAAGCACAGTCGCAGCCCTCAGCCTGGCTGTGGAGCCTGGAGGAGCACATTGGACAGAAGCCCAAGGTGGCTCGGCTAGAGATTTCCAGAAGTGCTGAGCCTGAGATGGGAGGCCGTGACTATCCCAGCAGGTAAACTGGGGCCTCAGAGGCACGGAGTTCGTGACTCCCCCCGTCACATGCACTCACCGTGGTCACTGGAGTTCCTCTGTTAATGTGTTGCCCTGGAAGAGCCTCAAACCTCAGCAAAACTAATTTTTCCAAAACATAAATATGAAAAAGTCACTTCCTGTTCAGAAACTTAGAATGATTTTCCGTCGTCTGAAGTGCAAACCCCTTAGTGACCAATCCCCCGCCTGTTTCTCAAACCTCATCTCTTGCACACGCTCCCTCCAGACACACCAGCCATCCTGCATCACCTGCAAAGCACTGAACTTCCTGCCCTGTGCTTCTGAGCCTTCAAAGATGCTACACCCTCTGCTTGATGAACTCCTATTCATTCCTCAAAACCCTTTCTCCTCTCAGTGTATGGGGCTTGCCTTCAAGTCCTCACATTCTCTGTTATACCCTGACCACTGTGGATCCCCTCCCACTGGACCATGAGCCCCTCCACCATTGGGATGAGGTTTTGTTTGTTGTTCGGTACCCAGGGTGCCAAGCTCAGTGCCTTCCCCATGCCAAGTGCTCAGGAGCTCTCTGTGGAATGAATGTGTCGTCGTCTGATCTCACCTTTACCTTTGCAGAGAATACAGTCCAGGGGTTGGTCTCACAGACCATCTTTATTGAGTTAAGAGGGTCTGTTTGATGTACCACATTGCAAAGCTTGATGGAGAAGAGGCCGGGCTTAGAGGCAATGAGTGCAGAGATCAATTGGTGATGTCTGCCACAGAAGAGAATGGAGGAAGGGAAGCATTAGAGTGTGGATGCTCCATCTTGATCTAGGCCAGCTCCAGACTTTCTCTAGGGGTGGTGGATAATGCAGAGGGAGCAGGAAGGGGAGGCGTAGTTGGGAGGCTGCTGGGGAGAGGCTCCTCCAAATTCTCAAGCCAGTGGCCTCGTAACCTCTCTAGATCTCTGTCCAGGAAGAACTAGCCTTGTGCGCCAGGAGCCTGAGACCACAGTTCTGAGCACACAGCATCTGCCTGAAACAAGTCAGTGTGGCTCCTCTCCCAGCTTCCAGAAGGCTGACGGTCTCCCTTGTGTTCTAACACAATCTACGTGCAAAGCGCCTTTTCCAAGACCCCAGGCCTTGAGTGGGGTGAGGACTTACAGTCAGGATGCTGGATGTTGCGTTAATTGCAGATGTTTATAGAAAGAATGAGTAATTTCCTTAAGAGGACCCCAACCAACTGAGACTACGGGCGATGCTATTTATGGCTGGTCCTTTAAGCAGTGGGAACGATCAATTCTGGTGGTGATTTTCTCTGTCCACGTGGCTTCTTATTCATGCTGTAGCCATGCCGGGTTTGTGTATTTGGCAGTGCCCTCCTTTCTGCTCCATGCAGCACTATTGGAGTCTGCTGCTAGCCGGGGAGGTGACGCAGCAGGAATATTTTATTGGGGAGCGTGCGTGGGTAAGGAAAATGAGACTCTTGCAGGCTCTGACAAAGTGGACTGGATCTCGCATGAAAGGGGTGACACGCGGCACCATTGTTCTGCTCTTTGACAAATAAAAGAGATATTGTGAGGCTGGATGCTTTATTAGAACACAGAGAAGGAAATTATCTCCTTTCCATCTGTCATGGGCTGGTGATGGAGTGCCTCTCCAGTCTCCTCGGCGAAGGCCTGCGATGAGTCTGATTTTACCGGGGTTCTCTGGCAAGCACGCGGCAAGAACAAATGAGAATAGAAGAGACAAAAAACGGGGGCAGGTGGGAAATTTACCTGCAGGTCGCACATCACAGCAAAAGAGGAAACACAGCCCCACTGTAGCTCCTGGCGTGTGCCTCTGGGTTGGGGGTCTTTTTAGATGTTGTGTGTGGGAAACTGTAGACACGGTGCCAAATTGAACAGATTTAGAGCTGGTGAGGATGGAGAAAGTGGGTCTAGACTGAAGAGTTCTTCTGCAGGCTCACGAGCACTCATGCTCCTCACGATGCTGTAACAACTAAACAAAAGTGTGTCCACATTTGTTCAAGGCAGCGTTATTCACAACAGCCAAACAGCGGGAACAATCCAGATGTCCATTAAGTGATGATGGAAAAGTAAAACATGGTCCATTCACACAATGGAAACTTCCTCAGCCGTAAAAAAGAATGAAGCACTGACACATGCTGAAACACGGATGAACTTTGACAACATTATGCTCGGTGAAATGAGCCAGACAGAAAAGTCCACATATTGTGTGGTTCCCTTGATAGGCAAGGTCCAGAGGAGGCAAATCCACAGAAATATAAAGTAGACTAGTGGCATCCATCCACCCAACCACCCATACATCCCCCCATCCACCCATCCATCCATCCATCCACACATCCATCCATCCATCCATCTACCCACCCACTCATCTACCTAGACAGAAATTAGACTAGGGGCTAGGCAAGGGGAATGGAGAATGACTGCTAATGGGTATGGGGATTCTTTTGGGGGTGATGAAATGTTGTGGAACTGGATAGTGGTGATGGTTATATAACATCGTGAAAGTACTAAATGTCACTAATTGTACTTGTTGTGTGCATTTTACCTCAATGAAAAATGATAACTAATAAATGTATATCATTTGTTGAGTGCATATATGCCAGGCACCGTGCTACATGCTTTATGTCGTCTCCCTTACTCTTTATGTCCCCACGGCAAGATCAGAATTCCTATCCTGTCTCATAAAAGAAGATACTGAGAGGTTAAGCAGTCTCCTAGAAAGAAATGGACCCCAGCTTTCAGCCCAGTTCTGTCCTAATGCCCAAATCCACACTGGACCCACTAGCTGATATCTTTTAGTCCTAACAACAGAAAAGCTCATGGTCAACTAATTTTGGAAACCCCCCATTACACAAGTTGACCTGGTTGACATAGGACATTTTAGAACCTTAGAAACACTAAGCATTTTGAATCTCCAAGCGTAGGACCTAAGGTGCCGTTTTCCCAAATATGTTTGGACAAAGATGTGTTTGGTTTTGTTTTCCTTTTCCACCTGTTACTATGTGAGGAGAGTTTGGCAAACACTGGTCTCAGCCCCTTTTGCTCATTTGCACCATGGTAGGGGAGCACAGATGTCTATTTCAGGGAGAAAGCTAGTGAAAAGTATCAGGCTCTGAACCACAGGGCTGGATGTGGAGAAGACAGAGACAAAGCAAGCCCAGGTGGCCACATCAAGTTACCCAAGGCCAAAAAGCTGAGCAAGAAATGCAGTGAAGGAGGCAGATCTTAGCAGGTAAATTGCCTCATTGGATGGTACCTTGGAGGCTGTCTAGTCCAACAACACCCACCCATCCATCCATTCATCCACCTACCCATCCATCCAACCATCCATCCATCCACCCATCCACCCATCCACTCATCCATCCACACATGCATCTATTCATCCATCCATCTGCTCTTTTAGAACTTATTTTTTGACAGCCTCCAATGCATGCAACACAGTTAAAGTGACTGGAGTTTCACTAGAGAAAAAGAAATTCTTGCCCTTTACAAGGAAAGACGCACAAAACTAGATAAACAGGCACATGTATAATATGTGGGAGGTGTCAAGGACTGTGAAGAAAAATAAGCAGTGGCAGGAACCAGAGAGTGGCAGGGCAACTGCCCCTCGTGTTCAGCCATTCCCACCAGAATTAACAATGGGAACTCCTCTTGATCAAAAAGCTTCCTTATTGGAGCCAAGATTGGTCCCACTCAAGCTGTTGCCCTTTGGTGCCAGCTCTGCTCCAGGCCGCAGAGGAGAGCTGTGCTCCTCTGTCCTGAGGCAGGTGCCCAGCAGTCTGAGCGGTCCTCAGTAAGCCTCCTCCGGCCACGTTAGTCTTCAGATTCACGGTTCTTTGTCTCCTCTTTGCCTGGACTGTGCGCCCTCACCCGGTGTTCAATCTGTGTTCACTGATGCCTCCTGCAGTCAGATCCTGTGCGATGTGCTCACCGCACAAAGGTGAGTGAGACCAAGCCCTGGGTTTTGAGTCATTCACAGTCTCAGGGAGCAGGAGAAATAGTTACAACATGATGTGCAGTGGAGGTTCGTAGACATGCTCTACCCAAGACTCCCTCATTCCTGCAGCCTCCAACTGGCCTCCCTACTTCAAGTTGGGCCCTCCCTAACCATCCTGTCCAGGGCAGGGTCCAGGAGGGTCTTTCTAGAACATGTGCCAAGAGACAAGAGCATGTTAATGGGGGAGGGGAGCAAGTAAATTATGATGACTCCACTTGATGGGCTATTACGCAGCACTTAAAATCATTGTGGGAAGCTCTGAGTAATAAAACAAAAAGTGCTCTTCATATAACATTGAGTACAAACGCAAATTGCCAAATTGCGTGTGTATGATAGCACACCTGTGTGAAGTCTACAGCTGCTAGTAGAAGGAATCAAGGCATCTTGTTGGACTGGATGCCAACAAGTGAGGACAAGGCCAGAGTGGAGGGAGGCGTGCCCAATGCCGCCCAGATCAGAGGCCTGGAGTAGCCACACACCATTAGCATCTTGAAGATGCTAAGGAAACCCAGGGTGCAGATTGACCTGGAGAGCTGGGGAAGAACTCAGGATCTCCCCAAAGGAGACCTGATTGTGCAAAGCACACTGGGAACGGGGGGAGGGTGTTTAGTTATGCACCTGGCCGCCGTCTGCAAACTCACCTGGTAATCTCTAGAGCTGGTCTGGACATTCGTGAGGCTCAGCTCTGTCATTTGAGTGAGGAGGCTGTGATAAGAGGGTGCAAATGCATTAGAGGGCCTCCAGCTGCCCAGCCCTCAGCATCTTCCCGATGCTCAGGTCCTCTTTCAGGTGAAGAGCCTGGTCCTGCCAGGGTCGTGTCCACTGAGACAGGCTGGGCACTCAGCAGGCCGGCCGTGGAGCGTAAAAGCCTCCATACACCAAAATGCTGCCACTGCCCAGGGGCCTGGGAGGCCAGATGACCCCTGTCTGACCATGAGAACTGCTCCAGTTGGGGGCCATGTGGAATACAAATGGCACGAAGCATGGGAGAATGGACAGGCTTCCAGCCCTGCCTGAGTCTCAGCCAAGCAGAAGAGTCCGTGTGCCTGAGGGCCTTTTCCACGCACAGTGTGGGCTGGGGGTCCTAGAAGCATGAGGCAGGCCTCTGTTACCAAGGATCTTACAGCCTAATTAGGATGACAAGACTGACCACAGCCGGTCCTATGCCTGTGTGTCGTTGACTTCACAGGCTTCTGTGCAGTGGACCCAATGGAAGGGCAGACTGGATGGGGGCCGCTCCAGGGAGGCCTCAGAGAAATGCCCCCTGACTTGCAGTTTTGAGAAGCCTTAGGTGGCAGAGAGGTGAGGCTGTACGAGCAAACTTGCAAGGCAGAGAGGACCCACCCAGAGGATCAGGATGGAGGGTCAGCACTGGGAGGGAGATCACAGGCCCTGGGCGCTGGAGGATGCCAGGAGCGGGTGGGGGAGGCGCTGGGACAAAGACAGGGTGAGGGTTTCATTAGGGGGCAGGTTCTCAGTGTGGGAGGCTCTCCTGTGAGGAAACGAGTCAGGGATGTGCTTCCCAGGTGTGGCTGACCCTCATTTCTCCACTGAGATGTGTTCGTGCATGCACACACACACTCACATATATGTACACATGCACAAACATACATGCCCCCACACCTAGACACACATGTACTCACACACATACACTCACACATATACACACAAACATGCATGCATACACATACACAAGGGCACATGCATACAAATGCACACATGCAGTGAGCTCCAGGCCAATGGAAAGCAGGGTGCCTGCCGTGTCGGTGTGGGCCATGGAAGAAGCCCTGGCCTGTGGTCAGGACACCCATGAATCCCGAACGTCTGTCCCCTCGCTGACGCCCTGCTTTCCCTGCTCCGTCAGCTGTCAGGGGAGGACCAAGCCTCTGGGAGCTGCAGCCAGGGGTGGCACAGGAGGGGCCCTGTGTAGATGTAGGGCACGAGTGCGAGTCCTGCAGCCCAGGGTCAGAACTCGAGAGCCTGCACCCGAATATCAGGCACAAATTGTTACCTGTGTGATCGGCTGCCACAGAGCGAGGGAGCTGGGCAAGAGAAAACCTATGGCATTGTGGGAACTGAAAATGGAAGTGGGATGAGGGAGCGAAAGCGAGACTCTTTAATTTGCTCTCTTTTTATAGTGAGCCCAGATCCTAGAGGAATTCTAAGGGAGCTGTCTAATATGCTGGGTGAGGGGAGGAGAGGGGAGAGGGGAGGAGAAGAGGGAGCATCTCCTCTCCTGGTTCTGGTTCTGGTTCTACCTCACTGCCCCTGAACCGGCCCTCAGCCTCTGCGCCTGGACCCCAGCTTCCTGCTCAGCCGGGCCCCCATGCCGCCTCCAGCCGGGATCACACTCACTCAGTGTGGACTGAGTTGCACAGGCTGAGGGACCCTGTCCTCTCTCTCCTTCCACAACTGAAGGAACCGAGCCCAGAGCTGGGAGGGGCTCGCCAACCTCCCACGGCCAATGGGTATCGGAATGGAGCCTCAAATGGGGCATGAGATCATCTTGATCCACCCCCACGTCAGTCTCAGGGGAAGAGAAGGTTCTGGAACAGGCCAGAGCAATTTCATTCTTACCGCTGGAGGTTGCTGTGGACCAGGCCAGGTGGCCAGCCAGCAGCCTCGCCCCTGCCCGGAGGGCAGGGTGGGCGGACCCCCAGCTGGCTCCCTCTGAAAGCTGCAGCCCGATTCCCAGACCAGCCGGGACACTGGGCTCCTTCTCCGGGGCCTCCTGCCCGGGGCCGGCGCCCAGGGATTAGCCTGCTTGCAAAGGGCCTCACGGTCATTGGGGCTTTGGCAATTACTGAAAAGAAAGCCTGGTTATTATTCATGTCGTGTGTTGAGAAATCTCTATAAAGTTTTACAGCCGCAAATGTAAAAGGGGTTTGTATTGGCTTAACATTCTCCCCCCTTAACCCCACCCAGAATCTTGCCTCTTGTCTCCAGCCTTCTCCCAGCAGGGGCTGGGGGCTGACAGCTGCCTCTGTGCCCACAAGAGTGTGCAAATACCTGCGGAAGTGCTGCCGACCTGTGAATTCCACCTGAAGCCCCGGCTCTTGTCCTCCATGCAGTTCCAGCCACCCCAATGACAGAGGCTCTTTCAAGTGCCATTCATTTACTGGACAAGCATGTTCTGGAGGCCGAGAGTGGGTCAGATACTGCCTCAGGTGCTGAGAGCACAGAGGAGAGCCAGACAGAGGTTTATTTTCTGAAGGAAAAGAGAAAGACAATAAATAAGAAAACAAGGAAATATGCATGCAGTCAACAGTCTGGCTCTGGAGGGCGCCGTGCTGGGTTTCAAGCTCTGCTGGGCCCTCTGGAATGTGTAATAAATGCGATTGCACCCCCATTTTGTGTGGGGCCTGACGGGTGCAGAGCAAGGAGAGGTTGAGCAGGACCAGGTCAGTGAGGATGGTGACATTGCATGTGGGCTGGCGGGGAAGACAGCACTGGAGAGGGACCAGCAGGCAGAAGCCTCAGTGGACCAGGGAGCCAGGTCACAAAGGCCTGAGGGAACGCTGTCCGGGCAGAGGGCTAGCCAGGGTCCATGTCGCCGGCTGGAAGAACTTGGAGAGTTCGAGGAGAGGCAGAGAGGCCGTGGGGTTAGAACGGGGCCATCCAGTGGGCGAGCACAGAAGGGCATCTGGGGGGACCAGAAGGTCAAGCCCATCAACCAGGGGAATGGGCTTGGGCTTTGGTTTATGGATATGGGCAGCTGTTGTAGGTTTGGAGTGGGGTCAGTAGTGTTATCTGGCCTTTCCTATTGAAGATCACCTAGCTGCTGTGCAAACAGAGTAGAGGGCAGGAGGGGGCAGGCCACCTGCACAGAGGCTCTTGCAGCAGGGCCGGTTCAGGTCTGTGCCACTCTGGACCTCTGGATATGAGAGCACGGAGGTGATGAGAAGCTGAGGGAAGGGACCTGCCTGAGGCCCTCTGGGCTGCCAGCACCAATCACTCCCCTGGCTATGTGGATCAAAGTCACAGCACTCGGCCACTGGCTTCCTTCTCATGCCCACATGCCATCCACCTGCTGAACCAGTCTGGCTGACCTTGCAGAGCAATCCTGGGTCCTTCCAGTTCCCATCACACCCCTTGGGTCACTTACAGACACAGCCCAGACAGAACCTGCAGCCTTTTAATTAGGGCTGATGCTTGGCTCAGCTGAGGAATCACTGGGAAAGAATTAAGCCTAGAGAAAGATTCAACAACAACAATATTGTGATCAGCTTATGTGATATGCCACTTTCTACTTGTGTACGTGGCAGTCTGTCCCCATTCCTCCATCAGGCCAGGTAGAAAGGAGGGCATGTCACCTGCAAGGAAGCTGGGAACAGCTGTGAGCATCTTTCTCCTCCTGCCTAAGGGCTGAGATGAGGCACCTGCTGGGCTGTGCAATTACATGTGGTGCTTTTAAAAACATGCTGAGAGATTTCCAGCTTCATCGCCAACATGAAAAGAGCTTGCAGGTGATCACTCCTGTCCTCACAGTAAAAAAAAATGAGCAAACTGAAAAGCAACAACTTAGCTCCATCAGAGGATGAGGTCCCACGTGAACGGCCACCCTGAAGGCTGGAGAGACAACAGAGGATGCAGAGAACCACGTCAGGTATCAGCTCACTGTGGGCAGAAGCAGCTGGAGCCAGGACCTGGTAGAATTCTTAAACACAATTGAGGACTCTGGAGGCTGAGTGTGGACTCGACGGAGGATTAAATAGTCCTGGGGGCCCAGTTTTTTGTAGATTTTACATCCAGGAGCCCCAGCTGGGTCTCAGAGTAAAGATCTAAGGATCAAAAAAAGCTCATCATAAGGGAAGGGCAGGGGACAATGACCACATACACCCAGAGGGCTCGGTTCTTAGTCACAAAGCCTTCCCTCAATGGAAGCTGCCTTACCAGAACCTTATCTGACCTCCAGCCTTCTTGTCTCACTAGGGGGAGAATAAAAAAGACTAAAAGTGCCTTAAAGGTCACAGCCTGAGAACTCAGGCCCACCAGAAACACTGAAATTTAATCATAAGACCACCGAGCACTTCCCACGAGCAGGGCTCCAACATGACAGCAAGGGTTACAAATGAAGGAGCTGCAAAACATGCACTCTGTTAAGAAGGAGTTCTTAGGTAAACATGAAGACAACAGGAATGGATCAAGCAACAAACAATGACACTGGAGCACATGGCACATTGGCCAGTGCTGACGTGGTCCAGCTCCAGCAGAGGGACACAGAACCTCACACCACGAGCCTGCTGGCCTCAGTTCCCATTACCACATATGTCGTCTCCAACTTTCAAGAAAACCATTGAAAGTCACACCAAAAGACAAGGAAGAACACAGTCTGAAGAGACACAGCATCAGAAGAGACTCAGATGTGGCACTGGCATAGGGCTGGTCAGACCAGGAATGTAAAATATCTATGATTAATATGTGAAGGGCTCTAATGGAAAAAGGAGACAACATTCATGAAGAGAGGGTAATTTAATGAAAGAGATAGAAACTGAGAAAGAATCAAAGGGAGCTGATATAAATCAGAAACACTTTAACAGAAATGAAGAAATGCCTTTCTGGGCCATCAAAGTAGACCAGACATGGCCAAAGCATCAGTGATCTTGAAGATGCATGAATAAAAACAAACTGAAATACAAGGAGAAAAAAAGTATGAATAAAGGAACAGAATATCCAAGAACTGTGAAACAATTACAAAAGGAGTTGCCTATGTGTAACGATAATACCAGAAAGATAAAAAAGAGAGAGGCTAGAGAATATAAAATATTTGAAGTAATTATGGCTAAGAATTTTCCAAAATTAATAACAGATCCAAGCCACAGAACCAGGAATTTCAGAGAACACCAAGCAAGATAAATACCAAAAATCTGCACATAGGCACATCATATTCAAACTGCAGGAAACCAAAGGCAAGGAAAATCTTATAAGAAACCATAGGACCAAACCTTACCCTTCAAGGAACAAGGATGAGAATTACATTAGACTTCTTATCAGAAGCCATGCAAGTAAGAAGAGACTGAGTCTAATATTTAAAGTGTTGAAAGCAAAACTGACCAAACTAGATTTCTGTATTCAGCACAATTATCTTTCAAAAGTGAAGGAGAAATACTATCTCAGAAAAACAAAAACTAAAGGAATTTGTCAAGAGTAGATGTGCCCTTAAAGAAATGGTAAAAGATATTCTTCAGAGGGAAGGAAAATTATACAGGTCAAAAACTTAGATCAGCAAAGAAGTGAAGAGCATCAGAGAAAGAATACAGGTAAAGAAAAATATTTTATTTTTCTTATTCAATTTGTTTAATAGATAACGTTGCAAGTAATAATAGCAACAATATATTGGGTGATTATACAATATGAATAAACAGAATGAACAACAGCAACGTTATCAGGAATGGGAAGGAGAATTCGGGACGCTCTGTTATAAGGAAGCTACAGCACCTGTGAAGGGACAGTGCAGTGTTGTTTGCAGGTGGACTTAGATTAGCTGTAAATGTATATTGCAAACTCTACTGAAACTACTAAACTTTTAAAAGAAACGTAATTGATATGCTAACAGACGACAGATAATGGAACAATAAAATGCTTGATTAAAATCAGAGAAGGTAGAAAAACAGAAAAAGATTTTTAAAAATGGAAACAATTGATACATGTAGTAAGTAGAAAACAGTTACAAACATGGCAGATGTTAATCCAGCTATACCAATAATCACTTTAAGTGTGAATAGTCTGATTATATGAATTAAAAGACAGATCCTGTTAGAGTGGATAAAAAGAAGAAAACAAGACCCAACTATGTATTATATATAAGATGCCCATTTTAAATATAAAGACACAGATATATTAACAGTCAAGGGATGGAGAAAGATATGTCATGCTAATACTGATCAAAAGAAAGCTTAAGTAGTTATGTTAATTTCAGACAAAGCAGACTTCAGAAAAGGAGAAAGTATCAGGAACAAAGAGAGGCGTTACATAATGAATCTCCACAGATATATAAGAATCTTCAGTGTGTATATACCTAACAACAGTGTCAAAATATGTGATCAAAGTACAAGGAGAAATGGGCAAATCCGTTAGAGTTGGAGACTTCAACCCCTCCGTCAGTAACTGATGGATCCTGCAGACACAAAATCAGTAAGGACACAGCTGACATGAACAGCACTATCAATCAGCTGGATCTAGTTGACATTTATAGAATACTTCATCCAACAATAGCAGGATATGTATTCTCCTCAAGCTCACATGGCACGTTAACCAAGATAGACAATCTGGGCCATAAAATGCACCTTAAGAAATTTAAAAAAATATAAATCATAGAAAATATTCTTGCATGCCACAATGGAATTAAACTTCAGATCAATAAGAGAAAGTTAGCCGGAAAATCTCAAAATATTGGGGGAGTAAAAAACACACTGCTAAATAACACATGGGTGTTATTTGGAAAAATCTCAAGAGAAATTTTTAAATATTTTTAATTAAATGAAAATTAAAGTATAACTTATCAAACTTGTGGGATGGATCATAAGCAGTGCTTAGAGGGAAATTTGTAGCACTGAATGCATGTATTAGAAAAGAAGAAATTTGAAAATCAATAAGCTACTATCCTAGGAAACTCTGAAAAGAAGACCAAATCAAATCTAAAGTAAGCAGGAAAAAAAGGAATAATAAAAATTAGAGCAGAAATCAATGAAATTGAAAATAGGAAATCACTAGAGAAAGTCAATGAAACTAAAAACTGGTTCTTTGAAAAGATTGCTAAAAGTGATAAGCCACTAGCCAGGCAAGGAAGAAATAAAGACAGTCACAAATTACCGATATCAGAAATGAAAGGATAATCACTACTGATCCCATGGTCATTAAAAAGATAACAAAGAAATATTATGAACAACTGTATGCCTGCCTGGTTATCAAATCTAGTTTGTCATCACGTCTATTCAACATTGTCCTGGAAGTCCCAGCTAATGTAATAAGTCAAGAAAAAGAAATAAAATTTCTACAGAGTGAGAAAGAAGAATTCAAATAATCCTTGTTTACAGATAATATGATCGTCTATGTAGAAAATCCTAAAGGAATGCACACACACACAAACAAGCATGGATGACTTCTTGGAATTAACAAGCAACAAAGCAAGGTTTCAAAATACAAGATTAGGGGCTGGCTCCATGGCGGAGTGGTTAAGTTCGTGTGCTCTGCTGAGGCGGCCCAGGGTTCGGATCCTGGGCGTGGACATGGCACCGCTCGTCAGGCCACGTTGAGGCGGCGTCCCACATCCCACAACTAGAAGGACCTGCAACTAAGTTGTACAACCATGTACAGGGGGTTTGGGAAGATAAAGCAGAAAACAAAAAAAAAGATTGGCAACAGTTGTTAGCTCAGGTGCCAATCTTTAAAAATATATATATATATAAGATTAGTATATAAAAGTAAATTTCTATCCTATATATGAGCAATGAATCATTGGAATTTGAAATTTAAAACATGTATAACTTACATTAGCACCAAAAAAATGAAATATTATGTATAAATCTGATAAGATCTGTATATGATTTATATGAGGAAAACAAAACTAATGAAAGAAATCAAAGAAGATCAAAATAAATAAAGAGATGGTCCATCTTCATGGATAGGACTCAATATTGTTAAGATGTCAATTCTTCTCAACTTGACCTATAGAGCCAGTGCAATCCCAATCAAAATTCTAACATGTTATCTTGTGGATATGGACAAACTGACTCTAAATTTATACAGAAAAGCAAAGATCCAGAATAGTCAACCCAATACTGAAGAAGAACAAAATTGCAGTACCGACGCTACCTGACTTCAAGGCACACTGTGAAGCTACAGCAATCAAGAGAGCATGGCATTACAGAAGGAATAGACAAATAGATCAATTGGGCAGAACAGAGAGCCCAGAAATAGGCGCACATAAATACAGGCCACTGATCTTTGACAAACGAGCAAAGGCAATTCAGTGGAGAATTAATAGTCTTTTCAACAAATAGTGTTGAGCAAAAATACCAAATGTAGATACTGACCTTATTTCACTCACAGAAAAACTAACTCAAAACGGATCATAGACCTAAAACTAAAACTTCCAGAAGCTAGCATAGGGGAAAATTTAAGTGAGCTGTGGTTTGTAAATGACATTTTAGATATAACTCCAAAAGCATGATCCATGAAAGAATTGATATTAGATTTCACTGAAATTAAAATCTCCTATTCTGCAAAAGATATTGTTAAAAGAATGAAAAGGCAAGCACAGACTGAGAGACGATTATTGAAAAACACATATCTGATGAAGAACTTGTATCTAAATTATACGAAGAAATTGTTGCACTCAATTTCTCAAAATTATTAAAACTCAATAATAAGGAAAAAAACAACCCAATTTTTTAATATGGACAAAAGATCTGAACAGAAATCTCACCAAATAACATATACAGATGGCAAATAAAAAGATTTTCAACATCCTTTGTCATTATAGAATTACAAATTTAAACAACAATGAAATACCAATACATACCTATTAAAATGGCCGAAATCCAGAACACTGACAACGCCGAATGCTGGCAAGGATGTGGAGCAGCAGGAAGTCTCATTCATTGCTGGTCGGAATACAAATGGTGCAGTCACTTTGGAAGAGAGTTGGCAGTTTCTTACAAAGCTAAACATGCTCTTACCATATGATCCAGCAAATGTGCTCCTTGGTATTTACCCTTGACTTGAAAAACAGTTACAACAACTTCACATAACTGTTCATAGTACTTCTATCCGCAATTGCCAATTGCCAAAAACTGGAAGCTAATAAGATGCCCTTCAATAGGTAAATGGATAAACAAACTGTGATACAGCCATACATCGGAATATTATTCAGCAATTTTTTAAAAAATGAGCTATCAAGGTATGAAAAGACATTGAAGAACCCTAAACGTACATTGCTACTTGAAGAAGCCACTCTGAAAAGGCTGCATACTGTATGATTTCAGTTATGTGGCATTCTGGGAAAGACAAAACTATGGAGACAGCAAAAGTTTAGTGATGGCCAGAAGGTGAAGGGTAGAGCGAGCGGTGAAGAGGTGGCACACAGGTGGTTTACAAGTGGTGGGACAGTCTCCTTCTGAATGAGACCGTGATGGCGGGCACAAGACATTATGCATTTGTTAAAACCCAGAGAAATTTAAAACACAAAGAGTGAGCCGCAATGTAAATTATGGACATGACTTAATAACAACATATCAATATTGATTCATTAACTATAGCGAGTACCACACTAACGCGAGATGTTAATAATAGAGGAGAGTGTGTGAGGATGAAAGCGTATGGGAACCCCATGTGCTATCTGCTCAGTTTTTCTATAAATCTAAAACTGTGTTAAAAATTTTCTGTTAATTAAAAATACGTATGTTGAGAAATTGTGTCAAGTTTACAAAGATGAAACAATTAAACAGATACAGGCACTGCCTCTAATGACTCACTGTCTGTTGGAAGAAACAGCAATGTAAGCCAGCAATTATGGAGACTGTGGACAGATGCAAAACAGAAAGTGTAGGGGATGGGCCACCAAGGATAAGACAACCAGCTCCGTGGGGGAAAGGAGGTCAGGGAAAGTCTTCTGTAAACTGTACTGTTATAAAAGTACAAACCAGTTATTACTGTGGCAGCTGTTATTTTTTTCATAGCATTTCATTTACTTTCTCAAGAAAACAACACTGAGGAAATTTGTAGCCAGCAGACCTGCTCTGCAAGAAAGGCTAAAAAATATTTTCAAGGAAAAGGAAAATGATATAGGTCATAAACTTGGATATACACAAAGAAAGGAAGAGTATCAGAGGAGGAGCAAATGAGGGTAAAAGTCTGTTTTCTATTCTTAATTTATCTAAAAGATAACCATTTGATCAAATACTAACAATGCATTGGGTGATTACAGCATATGGATAATTAAAATGAATGACAGCAATACCATAAGTGATGGGAAGGAGGAATTGGAAATATAACCACACTGCATGTAAACCAGTACAGTATTATTGAAGGCAGTCATCAAATATTTAGCTATTATTGAAAACTCTCTGACAACCTCTAAAATGAGTGTAATTGAGGGGCTGGCCCTGTGGCTAAGTGGTTAGGTTCATGCGCTCCACTTTGGCAACCCAGGGTTTTGTGGGTTCAGATCCCAGGCATGGACATGACACCATTCATCAGGCCATGCTGAGGGGCGTCCCACATAGCACAACCTAAGGCACTCACAACTAGAATGCACAACTATGTACTCGGGGGCTTTGGGAGAAGGATTGAAAGAAAGGAAAAAGAAGATCGACAACAGTTGTTAGCTCAGGTGCCAATCTTAAAAAAAAAAAGGAGTGTATTTGATATGCTAAGAGAGGAGATGAAATTCAATCATATAAAATGCTCCCTTAAAACCAGAAAAGGCAGAATAAGAAGAGGAAAGAAAAAGAACAAATGCAACAAGTAGAAATTAGTTACAAGCATGGTAGATCTTAATCCAACTACATCAATAATCACTTTAAATGAGAATGGTCTAAATACACCAATTTAAAGATAGAGATTGTGGTAGTGGGTTGAAGAAAAAGATCCAAAGATATGTTGTCTATAAGAAATTCATATTAAATATAAAGACACAGAGAGATTATAAGTAAAGAGATGGAGAAAGATATATCAAAATAACACTAATGAAAAGAAAGCTGGAGTAACTATATAATTTCAGACAGAGGCAACTTCAGAACAAGGAAATTGTCGCAAAGAGGGGTATTACATAATAATAAAGAGGTCAATTATCCATAAATACCTAACAATCGTGAACACGTATGCACCTAACAACAGAGCATCAAAACACACAAGGCAAAATCTCCTAGAACTACGAGGAGAAATAGGCAAAACCTCTATGATAGTTGGAGTTCCCCGCTCTTCTGCTGACGGTAGATAGATCTGGCGTATCAGGCAGGATACAGACAAACTGAGCAGCTTACTGATCAACTTGATTTAATCGCCCTTTACAGAATACGTCATCCAACAGTCTTCTAATACACTTCTTCCCAAGTTCTCATGGGACATTCATCAAGGCAGACCACATTCTGGCCATAAAACACACCTGAACAAATTTGAGAAAATAGAAACCAGAGCATGTTCTCACACCACAATAAATTTAAACCAGAAATAAAGAGCGCAAAAATAGCGGGAAGATACCAAATTATTTGCAGATTAAACAACACACTTGTAAATGATACATGGATCAAAGAAGAAGTTTGAGAGAAGTTTGAGAGAAGTTAAAGTGAACTAAAAGAAAACAAAAATACAAGAGGTCAAAAGGCTTCTCTCTGTCCAGATCACCAAAAACAAGGAAAGTCTGAAAAACCATCACAGCCAGGAGGAGACTAAGGGGACACGACAGCTAAATGTAATGGGATCCCAGAACAAAAAAAGAACATCGGTTAACAACTAAGAAAGTCTAAATAAAACTGTGGGTTTCAGATAACAATACTGTATTAACATTGGTCCATTAATAGAAATAAATGTAGTGCATTAATGTAAGATGTTAATATGGGAAATGAGATGCCAGATATACAGGAACTCTGTACATTTGCAATTTTCCTGTAAACCAAAAACTGTTCTAAAATTTTTTTAATTTATTTAATAAAAACATATCATCAAAATTTGTGGGATGCAGTGAAAGCAGCTCTTAGAGGGAAATTTATAGCATTTAATGCATATATTAGAAAAGAAGAAAAATGTAAAGTCAATAATCTATTCTTCAGTCTTAGGAAACAAGAAGAGCAGTTGAAGCCTAAAGCAAGCAGAAAAAATAAGTAATAAAAGTTAGAGCAGAAATCAGTGAAGTTGAAAACTGGAAGACAACAGAGAAAATCAATAAACCAATCACAGTTTCTTTAAAAAAGTCAATAAAATTGAAAAATTCTAGCAAGTCTAACCAAGAAAATAAGGGAGAAAGTGTAAATTACTAAGGTCATAACTGAAAGAGGGGCCACCACGCGTAAGTGCATGGACATTACAGGAAAATAAAGGAACCCTCTCAACAACTCCACACACACAAACCTGATAACTTGAACGAAATGGACCAATTCCTTGAAAGACACAGACTTCCAAAATGTCCACACGGAGAAATGGATAAAATCAAACGGCCTCTATCTATTAAGGAAACTGAATCAATAATTAATAACATTACAAAACAAAAATACCAGGCTGGACTCTATCAAACATTTAAGAAAGAAATTGTACCACTTCTTCACATCCCTGCCAGAAACCAGAAGCAGTGGAAATGCTTCCTAACCCAGTCCATGAGGTCAGCATGACCTTAATACCAAAACCAGTCAAAGACCTTGTAAGAAAGGACAACTACAGACCCATACCTCTAGTGAGCATAGACACTAAGACCCTCAACAAAATACCAGCAAACCGAATCCAACAATCTAGTCCAGGTATCAATTCTTTCCCTTTTTCAAACCTCCTCACTACCCAGTTGACTTTTGGGAGCTCTTAGTGAGATGTGGGTTTTTAAAATATATATATGTAGCTGTTTTATACGTAGCTGTTTTGCAACGGAACTCCGTGGAGGAGAGCCTGGTTGAGAAAGCTTTGCATTCTCTTTACACAATTGCATGTTTTTTAGTCTAGAAAGGGAGTTGAGATGAGTTGACTGTATTTAGATCAGAGGGAATTGGGGAGATCAGGAGGACTCCTGGGGAGGGCATGAAGTTCCCCGGGGTTTTGCAAGTCGAAAGGGGGATGTGTAGGAGGTGTTTCAGAGGAAACAGCTTGTGCCAGGGCCTGGGGTGGGACAGGACCAGCATTTAGGGAGTGAAAGAGGCAGAAAGGCTGGAGGGTAGAGGCGGAACCTTGGATGTCCAGCCTCCAGAACTGTGAGGAATACTGTCTGAGGTTTAAGCGCTCATCTATGGGATTTGTTACGGCGACCCACGCTGACCGACACAGAGGAGAAGCCAGGGAAGGAAACTGACCGGTGACAGGGGACATTAGGTTTTCAGCCACAGAGATGCCAGACAGACCCACTGGTGGTTTTGACGGGAGTGGTGATGGTAGGGATGAAGACAGACAATTAGAAGCTCTCAGATACATTTAGGAAATCTGCAAGAGGTGGGGGAAATTTGATTTGGGGGAGCAGAGAGAGAGAGGGACACGCCAAGGAAAACGCCAAGATTTGTGGCTGGAGTAACTGAAATGGAGGAGACAGGAGATGAGGGGTAGGTTTGGGGAGAGAGGATTTTGACAAGACGAGATTAAGATGGTTGTGGGATGCGGGTGAGGAGCCGTCGAGGCCTTGGGCACACGAGGGGCAGCCTTCTCCACCTCTCGGTTGAGCTGCACCTGCTGCTGAGCCAGGTCGGTCCTGTGTGAGCCCCCATCAGGCGACCCGCGCAGATGTTGGCCAGGGGACCAGATAGAGTTGTTGGGCATGAATGAGCCTGAGCTACTTAGGAGGATCCCAGGGTCCAGGCAGGAGGAACCCAAAAAGCACGTGATTGGGGTCCACACTGGGAGGGTAGACTGGCCCCATGAGGAGGCCGCTGGAGCACGGGCAAGGCACCCACGGCTCACATGGTGGACTCACACGTGGATTTTGTGTGGAAGTGACAGCCCTGCTCAGGGCAGGGAAGCATCAAAGGCTGGGAGTTAGAGCAAGCACTTTCCACAGTCAGCGCCCCAGGCTGGTAACTCGCCACTCCCGGCCTATCCTAGCGGGAGGTGAGCACCCCCCCAGGGATGTCCCATCACTGACAGGCAGTAGGCAACCGTTTGGCTCCATGATGTGCAGGGCCCCCAGGCGTGGGGCCTTCTCCTCCCCTCGGGGACAAGGACACTACGTGGCCATCTTCCAGCCAGGAGCCCCTCGGAGCAGCACGACCCGCTCCCGCTTGCCAGCTTTCATGTGCAGCCCGGCTGACAGTGCGGTGGACGGCCCACCTTGGCGTGGGCTGGCTGCCATCCAGCAGATGGGCCTCCAGAGGACGGCCGGGGCCCTGTGGGAGCAGCGGCCTGGGAGGCGGGAAGGCATGCTCCGCCCTGGGCCCAGGCAGCTGTCTGTCCTGCATGTGGCTGAGGGGGCCTGCCTCTGAGGTCACCTCAGGTGTTGGCTGGGGCTCCTGTATCTCCGCCTGGCAGCCTCTCTCCTGCTTTCAAGATGGGGTCCCCAGAAACGCCCAGGGCTCCACCAGAGCCACATGGGGGGCCTGCTGCCGCCTGCTCTGCTCAGACCAGAACCAGCGCACCCTGAGCAGCCTGATGTCAAGATCCTTCCTTCAGGGCCGGCCCCGTGGCCAGGCAGTTAAGTTCGGGCGCTCCGCTTAGGCGCCCAGGGTTTCGCTGGTTCGGATCCCGGGCTCAAACACGGCACCGCTCATCAGGCCACGCTGAGGCAGCATCCCACAGGCCACAACTAGAAGGACCCACAACTAGAATATACAACTATACTGGGGGGCTTTGGAGAGAAGATGAAGGGGAAAAAAGAAGATTGACCACAGATGCTAGCTCAGGTGCCAATCTTTTAAAAAAAATAAAAGATACTTCCTTCATCCATCCGCTCCAAAAAGAACCCAAGCACCTGCTCAGGGCCGCTGGGGTCTTAGGGAAAGCAACTCCTGTCCCCAGACCCGGCTCCTGGGACGTGCAGCCAGCGGCGCTAAGAGCATCTACACTGTTTGAGTGTGTTTGCTGGAAGGAAGGTCTTCAGCTAAAAGGACGCCTTCTGGGAGAGGTCTGCCTGGGCCACCCACGGCAGCCCCCAAATGCCCATCCAGGCGCCCCACCACAGTGCCCTGCTTGTATGCTCACACCACAGACTTCACACTCAGGGCAGGTCCTGTTTATACCCTTATTTTCTAGCTTGTTGTCGGTGGTTATGCACACACCCCACACATGAATGTAAGCTCCATGAGTGCAGTGAATGAACGAGTGAAGGAAGGAAGGGAGGGAGGGGTGGGAGGCACTGCTGTCTAGTGGAAGGGACGTGCGGTTTGTAGCCTGGTGGACCTGGGTCCCAATCCTGGTTCCGTCACTTAGCAGTCGCAGTGATGGGGCGATGGAGCGATCTGCACTTCGTGTGCTGAACGGGGAAAGGATGCCGCCACGCTGTCCCATGGACCACGTGATACCACCGTGATGAACCCACCCCCTCGATCGACAGGTGCACTGTCTTTACCTGACCAAGAAATTCCACTTCTGGCAAGTAACCTGAAATGCCACAAAGACGTAAGCCCCAGTCTTCATGGTTGCCTTACTGATCGTGGTGAGAATTTGAAAAGACCCTAAACAGCCCGTAATGGAGGGATGGTGAACTACATTTCGGTGTGTCCACACTACAAACTTATTTATGAAGAGTTGTGCCCGTGTCTTAGTAAATGACGAAGCAGGGCACGGATCTTTACTGATGGTATTATTGTAAGGACAAATGAGGAGTTTATGTCGTGGGAAAGTGCTGGACAGCAGCCGGCAGAGTCATCATTTAGGGGACATCTCTGGAGCCGGGGCTGGACTCTTGTCTCAACCCCACCCCTCCCTCCGCGGGCTTTGGGCAGCCAGCTTGCACCCCACGCCTCGTTCTTCACGTCTCCGATGGCGGTGTCTGCTGATGGGAGCAAGGGAGACGCTGCGTCTGAAGCTCTCGGGAGAAAGCCTGGCCTAGGGCACCGTCAGCACTCTCATTCTGTTTTTTAGGCACAAACAAAAGTCTGGAAGGAAATACACCCAAAAAAACAGTGCTAATAGTTTTAGCTTGAGTGACTGGATTAGGTATTAGATTCTTCTAACTTTCCTCTATTTTCCATAGTGTGCATCTAATACTTTTATAATCAGAGGGAAAAATACTTCTTAAAGCATGAAGTGAAGTGCTCCAGGGCCCAGCGGGCCGGTTGGGGAGGGCTGTGTGCTCAGAGCTGCCACCCTCCGCCTTCCCGTCCTTCCCGTGAGAGCTCAGGCCGGCCGCGAGGGGCCCGGAGCACCCTTCCTCTTCAGATAAATCCACTTCAAGTCACTTCATCTTCTCTCAGGCTGATTGCAGATGCGACAGAGTCCTGAGGACTCGCCAGATCCCCCAGCATCTTTCTAGCACACTCCACCCGCTCGGCGATGCCCAGCAGCCTGGGAATGGCAGTGAAGTCTGGCTCACCCGCTTGCACTCTCTGAATTTCTTTTTCTTTGTTTAAGCCTGAAAAGATCATCTTTCCCCGGACGTGGTTCCAGTCACGGCTCCTTGGGGTTGGTATGGCTCTCGGGGGTAGAGCAGAGGATTTCCTTGTTGGGGTCACCCGCCCCACATCTGGCATCTCCCTCCGGCAACCCCCAGCCTTTGTACGGACTGAGCCCTGACAGCCTCCGAGTCAGACGTGGAGGGAGGGTGGAAGATCGAGGCCCCGTCTCAGGCTCCCGGCTGTCAGTGGACTCTCAGGCTCCTCTGTGGAGCCTGGCATGGGGGACAGAGGGTGGGGTTTGCATCCCGTTCCTCCTGTACACCAGCAGGGACCTCGGGCAGGCCCTGTGCCCTTTCCCTTCACACACACCCCCAAGTTTGACATCCAGCTATTTTGACAGAAAGACCTTTTGATGAAGAACCAAAAATCAAAATAGTATTTCAGCTTTGTCAAATTCCCCAGCATTGCCATCTCCATCCCATCTCCCGCGCCCTCTGTGGGGAAGACCCGGACAGGGTAGGACTTGGGTATATGTGGAGCCACATCAGATGCCCAGCACCTTTGGGGTCAGCCAGCCGCACGAACGCACTGAAGGACGCCTCCTGCTATTCCTGGCACATCAGGAGGCCTCCCGGCTGAGTAAACGCCTAGAGATGCTGCAGACCACGCAGGCTCCACGCGGGCCCTCCACTCATCCACCTGCAAAGAAGTCTGGGTCCAGCTGCTGCTGACGGGCGGCTCCTGAGGTCACGGCGATTTTTGCCTTGCTCGCTGGGCTCTCAGTGGCCTCTCCTCTGGGCAGGTTCGATGCTGGGGTGCTGCTCCCCGGGACCTGCAGGGACGGCCAGCCGCAGTTCAAGGCTCTCAGCCTGCCAGCTTTGCGACCCTGGCAGAAACTCAAGAAGAAGTGATTTTTCAGTGACAAACTCCTGGCCTGATCTTATATGATGTGAACCAGCCCCAAAAGGAGCATTGCAGCCAGCAGTGCTCTCGTGGGCCATCCCAGGTCCTGGGTCACCCTGGGCTCAGTAGAGCAGGCAGCCACACCTGAACCATGGGGACTCAACAGACATGAAGAATGGGGAGGGGTGGTCCTCAGTAGGAAACAGCCAGCAAGACCCACTGGTCGTCTTTGGGGCCACCTGCGAGTGAAGGAGCTGAAGCTCTTTCTTGGGGCTCCAGGAATGCCAAGCATGGGGCAGAGGCACCAAGTGTGGCCCGGGTGGGGACTGCGCAGACTCAAGGACAGGAGTGGACCGGAAGTCTGGGATGTGGGGGGAGCTGGACAGTGGAGGAAGCTGGATGGTCGCAGATGAGGACGTGCCTGGGACCGCCGGCCCTTCTCAGAAGCATGGTTGCTGCTTCCTCGGAACGATGATGCTAGCTTTGCGGCCTGCTCTCTTGAAGTCCCCACATGCGTGGCTCTGACAGCAATGGAGGAGGAGACAGGTGTTCAGCTCTGTGGAGGAAAGAGAACCGTGCTCCACAGGGCCCCCAACCAGGTGAACACAGGAGCGGGATGTCCCTGCACAGCTGGCTGGCAGAAGGCATGTGGAGGGACAGGTGCCCTGGGGACAGACGGGGAGAGACCATTCCCAACGCAGAGAGAAGTCAGAGGCATGGTGACCTTCCTACACAGGAGGGCCTGCACAGTGGGGTTAGGCCCGCCAGGCGGCCTTTGCAGAGACCCCCCCACCCCCACCCCAACCCACAGCCTCCCAGCCCCACCTTCGGCCCTCCCCCTGCAGAGAGCCCTGCTGGGCATCCACTGCCTTCATCCTTGCCTGAAGGACCACAGAGGATTCTGGGCACACACTGGACCGGATGCTGCTCTTCGAGAAGGCCATGCTTCTCACTTGGAAGAGCAAGAACGAGGAGACGGCTGCAGGCCACCGGGGAGCAGGGGAGATGTCCGCGTCCACAAGGGGTTTGGAGGAGGGGCCCCGAGAAGCTGTGGCGTGGGCAGAACCAGACGGCAGGTCTCTGAGTTTGCCTTTCTTCTGAGTGGCCTGTCCTAAATGCTCCTTTGTGGGTCAGAAGGTAGCACAGGGCCGGGGGTGGGGGTGCGGCTTTTGGGGCACAAAGGGCAAGTGGCCAGAGGGTGAGCTTCCTAGAAGGAGGTCCCTCAGGTCAGCCCCACAGTCCTTCTATGAGAAACTTGCCAATCGGTCATCACCCACATCATGACATCTCCAGCCACCACAGGGGACCCCAACACCTTCTAGGATCCCAAAGCAAGGCGTGTGTCTGGGACTCCACCCTTGTCATCCCAGCAGCATGGAGGGATGCACTCTATCTCCCTTTTACAGGTGGGGAAACTGAGGCCCAGCGAGGCAGACTTGCCGGGCTCTTTCTCCCTGGTGTCCCAGCCAGTTTGGCTCAGGAAGAGGGAAGAAGGCCAGTGCAGCAGACGAGAGAGGCTTCAATGGGGCCCCCACCTGCCTCCACTGGCTGGGTCACCATGGACGAGTGACCCGGCCCCTCTGGGCTCTGGGCTCCCATCTGTAGGACAGGAAATGAGCAGGAGAAATTTCATGGCCTTCCGCCCTGCAAAAACACAGAAAGGACCAGGAGCACAGTAGGCAGCTCCCTGGAACCCCAATTCTGCATGTTCTGACCCCAGCTCAGGCCATCTACCTTGCACAAAGCCAGCCTCTGTCCCTATAACTGAGAGTCCCCTGGACAGGCTGAAGAGGGCAGCGTGCAAGAGAGACACTGCACGCAAAGAGGGCGGCTCCCCCTGGCCCTCCCTCCCCCTGCACGTCCCTCGCTCCAGGTCTCCGTCACCCACCAGGCTCCAGGCTCGGCTGCTGTTCGCCCTCTGCATGACCTCTGGAAGACGGTCTGTATCCCCAGGTCTCAGTTACGCCCCTGTCTCCCCAGCTGAGGACAGCAGCCCCTCTGCCTGCTGTGGGGATGTCCAGCCAGGGCTTCCCGTGTGTGTGCCTCACCTTCAGGTGCTTCCACCTGAATGTCTCCAGGCATCTTGTCAGCCATGTGGGTCATCGCTCAGCCCCATGACGCAGGTGACAAATGGGAAAATGGAAAGCGGGGTGGCCTGTGAGGCCCCAGAGGGAGGGTGGGGTACATGATCCCTGTGGTCTGTGTGATTTACCGAGCAGGGTTTGAGCATCTCTGCTCAGTGCCCTGAAGCATCAGCCTCACAAGATGTGACCCCTCACTTTCCAAGAGGGACTGAGTTCCCAGAAAGCCACTGTGATACTTGGTACTTGGTTCTCATGCTGGAATGAGCATCTGAGAGCTGGGCCAGCCAATAGCGAGAGCGCTCCCAGCTCCTCCGTGTCCTCCCCATGCCTCCCTTCGCTGCCCCCAAGAGCGGACATCTGGTGAGGGACACGTCAGGGAGAAGTCGTAGGCGCAGATGAGCTGTGGCCAGTACCGGCCAGGCTCAGGGCTCTGTGCGCCGGGCCCAAAGGCAGCCAGATTCGGGAGCCATTAGACCGGAGCATCCCATGATCTCTGTCTACCGGTCCTGACATGATTCCAGCGCCCTCGGAAAAGAAGAGGGCGCTCCTGGATGCATTTTAATAACGAAAACCCCTCCTCCCATGGTGTCTGCGTTTATAGATGATCATTAACTAAGAAACTGTCCTGCCAGTGGATTTTCACAGCCATGGCTCAGGCGGTCCTTTTGTGGATAAATGGTTAAGAACTATTTTTCCATAAATTAGCAAGAGAGAAAAACCCATAAAATTTGTCAGTAGGCTTCAGAATTGTGCTATTTTCAAACAGCACACATTGGGGCGTGCTTGGAGCCATATGGCAGCTCAGTGTGGGAAGGCGGGCAGCCCACAGGCTTCCCCCTCGGCCACGGGAGCACGGCCCACAGACGGATAAGGGTCAGTTGGGACCACCCAGCCCAGCGTCCCTAGGGTTGTGACCTGTCCCTCACAGCACTAGGAAAGATGAAAATAACACAAAAGATGTCACGCCATGAGCGCTAAATATATGTCATCACCCTGGTGTGGGCAGCTGGTGCATCGCATCGTGACCCCACTGGTTAGACAAGCTCAGAGCCCGTTGAGGGCAGCAGCTGGGAGTGTCCCCTGATGAGCGGGGGACCATGCTGACTGGATCACTCCCAGGGGTCACCTGGGCACCTTGACAGCTTCTCACTGCCACCACGTCACACATCTGTGACCACGAGGGGTAAGCACATATCTATCTCAGGGATGAGTAAACTGAGGAACAGAGGGGCAGGAACTGGTGCTCACTGGGCACTTGCTCTGTCCCAGACAAGTGGCTTGATTCCCACAGCAAACCTAAGAGGCTGGAAGTATCATTCCCACATTGCAATTGAGGAGCCCTGAGGCTCCGAGAGGTTAGGAGACCTACCCAGGGTCACACAGTGGGCAGGTGCTGGCACAGTGGCTCCACAGCCACTGCATTCCAGGAGGCCAGCCCAGGTTGCACCACTCAGATGCACAGTCCCTACTTTTCACCTCTGGGCCACTTGCTCTTGCCTCATAAGACAATCTTGGTCTCCCACAGAGCTTCTCATGCTGATGAACACTGGTTTTCAGCAAAGGAACACAGGACGAAGGAAGGAAGCAGGGAAGGAGCGAGGGAGGGAGGACTGAAGGGGAGAAGGAGGAGGGAGGGAGAGAAACGGGAGGGAGGAGGTGGGCTTCTTCGGTGGGCTCGAGGAGCAATTCCTGCAGACCTGGTGTCCCCGTGCCCCTCTGGAGCCCTGGTCGTCAGCACCGGCAGCTCACAGCACAGCCTCCAACACCGAGGCCTCACCCGCCCCTCACTCTGGGGGCTCCAGGTCCCCTCCTGAGAAGACCGGAGAGCCTTTAGTTCTGTTACTTCCTCCAGGGGTGCAGGGCCCAACCGCAAAGCCGCCCCGAGCCTGGGAAGTTGTGCACTGCCCCTCCCACCAGCTCACCATTGCCTCTTTCCTACCTGTCCACCTTCTGGGCCTTCCGGGCATCGTGTCTCACCTTTGTGGGGATGCTGCACAGCCTCCTCGTCTCCATCCAATCACCGCCCAAGGCTCCGCTCGGCTCAGGGAAGGGAGTGCACCCAGGGGGCACGAGGAAAGCCAGGGTGGAGGGCAGGGCACCGTCAGAGCCCCTAGTGCCATCGCGAGGCCCCTGGATGTCTGCCGAAGGAACGAGCAATCTCGGATTAGAACCTGGCAGTGGAATTTGAAATGATGTTTCCTCACAAATGAATTCTAAAATAAACACTCTGGAGCCGGCGTGCACGCCCCGTGTCCTGCTTTTCGGCGCGGCTGGAGAATCAGGGACGCTCTTGTCGGTTATAAATTGCAGCCTGCATTCCTCATATCAAAATGCACAGCTAGTGATATTTAACGCTAAAGAAATATATCCTCCGGCGATGAATGCAGTCAGAAATTACTCACTGAATTTAACCAAGGAGAGAGCGATGCCATATAGATGTACTGCATGAATTCAGAAATGTGGGACAATGGCCGCCATTTATTAACATTTATCTCCTCCCGGGAATGTTTGACCTTGCTTCAGCAGTTTTATGGGAGCAAAAGCTCTGGAAGCTCCCATTTCCCCCCTTTGCAAAAGCAACCTGAGCTCTTCAGAGTAGTAAATACCACTCGGATTGTCATTTTCCTGATGTTTTCTTTAATCTGGAAGGGGGAGAAAAGTGTGGGCGAGAAGGTCCCCCCAAGAAACTGCCTTAGGAACGCAGGGAAATCCAGGTCATTTAAACACGCTTCAGCTCGTAAAGGGGAGGGGAAGCGGCTTAATTGTGAGGGGCCGAGGTTCCCACGCAGCTCTGGCCCCGGGAGGACAGCATATTGGAGAGGGGAATTGGGGGGCTCTACTTGGCAGGCATCGCCAAATTAAATCCATTCATTGCTGCCAGAGCCGGACACTGGACACGTGCTCTGCCTGCGGCCGTGGGCAGTGGGTAAAGCTGTCAGAGACGTGGAGGGACAAGGCGGCTCCTGGCCGTGGGGAGCTGCCTGTGTGGGTGCAGAGATGATGGTAAGTGAGCAGGTGGAGACGGAAATAAATTAACACAGGAATTAAAGGGGCCTGCTAAGGGCCACAGGCCAAGAGGAGGGGGCTTCTCCTCCCTTCATCAGCACACACACACAGACACACACACACACACACACACACACACACACACACGCATGCACACCCTGCCCTCTGGCCATTTCTCACTCACTTCCCTGATTCCCTCCTCCTCACCTGGAGGTCTCGTGTTGGCCCAGGTGCGTGCAGGCACATGCCGGGGGGCAGGCCCTGGAGACCAGGGGAGCCGAAGTCCCCTCCATCCTCAGAGCTTGCTGAGGTGAGACAGATGACACACGCACTTGGCCCTAGCCGTCTTTCAGTCCGAGTCCAAAACATCCTGAACTCGAGGTCGACAGCGGCTTAGCGGGCACTTGCCTGTGCCGAGTTGGCCCCGCGTGAGGGTCCAGCAGCCGTGCCACCCACCCTTGGCCTCCTGCCCAGATGTGAGCAACAAAACCAGCTGTCCTTCCTTTCTATTTTAGGGTGACCTCGCAGTCTTTGCAAATGGAATGTATGTGTATCTTAAAGAACTAAAGCCATTCCAGAAGTACAAAGAAAAAAGCAAAAAATTATCCAAACCCTATCATCCAGAAATAAAGTTAGGATGGAAAAAAAGATTCAACATCTCTCTTGATCATTAGACAGATACAGACATGGGTAGAGATGGAGATGAATGGACGGACGAACGACAGGAACAAGAATATAAAAGGAGAAAATGCTGGAGATGGTGTTTGTAACAAAGATTTGACGTTAATTCCCATTGAAAGGATTAAAAAGAAGTGAAGTGAAATTAGAGGCGTTGCTATATTTTAGCTCTTTCTTGATCACCAGCATTATAGTTCTAAAAGTTTCCTCCGACGTGAAGGAAAATGCTGACATTGAAACCTTAGGTTGGCATCATTATTTTTGCTCAACACATTTTCGTTTTATATTGTCCCCGTGACCCCCACCCCTCCGGGGGGTGGAGAAGTTCTGCTGGTTGATTGAATACTGAAAGGCAGTTTAGCTGGATGTAAAATTTTCGCTCAATTCATCTGGTCCCTGGAGCAGAAGGGATGTTTGTTCTCCTAAGCCGATTTTGAGTGTTGAATTGGTTGCCTTCATTTCTTGTCTCTTAATTTGCCCAGATTATGTATTTTTTTAGGAAGTACTCATTAGCGATCTATTGTCTGTGTTCTTTCCTGCTTGGGAATGTCTGACTCTCACATTTATATTTAAATGAAAAAGATTAAATATAAAATTCTATATTTACACAACGGAAGCCTTAGGTCACAGTGTCTTTCCATGACAATGCTGCAAACATTGTTCCCTTGTCTGAGCTCAGAGCAGGGACTAACAGGAGCCCTGGGAAGCACCCAGATCCTAAAATTGGCCTGTGTGAATTCGGCACCTGGGGTCCCTCACCCACCACACGGGGGCCTCGTGCTACGGAGTCTGACGTCAGCCTGATGTTTCCATCTCGTGGGCGATTGGGGTTTTTTTTTCCTGCTGACATATCTGAAGAATTCTTTCCTTATCTCTAAAATCCAATAACTTAATCGAGATACATCTTGAGCTATTTCTGTGTCAGGTTTTCTGATAACACCTTCAGTATACTGGCTTCAGGGACATCCTTTTCCTCCCTAACGTTCCCTTTGAATGCCCCCCTTGCCATCAGCGGTCCTCTCTTTTTCGGGGCGACAATTCACCACCTGTGGTCTGCACGTGTTGCCAATGTATCCATCGTCCTCTCGTAATTTTCCTCCACATCAATGTCTCCAGCTTTTTCTTGAGTCAGTAACTCCAGTGAAGCCGAGTTCGTCCTGCTCCTTGTCGCTCCTACCCTGTTTGTTGGTTCTCTGGGGATGTTGACTGCCCCGCAGTTTTTCCTTGGTCTGCCTTCTGCCTTCAGTCTCATGCACGTTTCATCGTTTGGTCTTTAGGCTCTTAGTTTTGTTTCTCTTAAGTTATCATTAAGTAGATCCCTTAACAAGGTTCTATAAAGTGGAAGACGTCTGGAGAGCTGTCTTGGGCCCTCTAGGTGAGCTGAGTTACGGATTGGGCTCCTCTGGAGCTGTTCAGACATGCTGTTCCACAGGCTTTCACCTGCTGTTCCATGGGCTTTAACACACTGTTCCACAAGTGTCACACACTGTTCCACGGCTTTACACACTGTTCCATGGGTTTTCACACACTCTTCCACAGGTTTTCACATGCTGTTCCACACGTTCGCCTGTTGCTCACGCCTTCCTCTTGCTCCACTGGGGGCTGATTCTTCTAGATTCTCCTTCCCACCATAAGGAAAATTGTCTGTGTCCCCTTGAAATCTGACTGTAGCCCGTGGTTCCCGGGGGGCCGTGGAGGAGGTCACAGGCTAAGTCAGCTGAAGCTGAACTGCCGTTTTTGGAAGAACAAGCTCATCAGGCATCTGGACCGGTCCACGGCTCCCAGGGCACTGTGTCCCGTTCGATGCTGGGATGTCCTCAGGTTTGGGTCACTCTCTCCATCCAGAGAACAGCTGTTCCCTCCCTCCCTCACTCACGTCCCCGGGCAGCGGTCTCCACTTCCCCAGCCTCCCCTACCCCACCGCCATGACCTGACTAACAAAACGCTAGAACCAAAAAGTTACTTCAACGATCCACCCCACCAAAAAATGTCCCCCGCCCCCGTGGATGACACGAAAGTTGCTCCCAGCATCTTCTCTCTCTGTCCTCCTGACGCTGCGGACTTTTCTCTGTAGCCCTGCCCACCACCTGACACCTGTGCTTTGATTTGGTCATTTGGGGTCTCCCTTCCCATCCAGGCTGCAAACTCGAGTCCAGAAGCTGTTTGTCTCTGACTGCTCCGTCTTGGGGCCTGGAGGGCACAGATACCTGACACATGTGGAGTGAGCATCTCTGGGACGGGGTCTTCTCTTGAGTGCAGCTTCCGGTGCTGAGCAAGCCTGGGGGCCCTGGAAGCTGCACCCATTCACCCTGCGTCCAGGCACGTGTGGGTGCCCCTGAGGGACCCCTGCCTGGTGGTCTTCCAGAAAGGAGATGCTGAGGCCACTTGGGAGCACAGGAGGCTGATGGTGGAGCAGCTGGTGCCCGCGAGAGATAAGACCAGCAGGAAGAGATTTGAGTGGGAAGCCTTCGGGCTGTGATGCAGACCCTACAAAGTCTTGGCTCACCCACAGAGCGTGCAGAGCAAAGAACCGTTGGATGCCCCAGGGGAGTCCGGCATGGGCAGGAGGCCAGGCTCTGGGCCCCACCGAGCTTGGCACTGACTCGGCACTGGCTGACTGCAGCTCAGTTCCAGCTGTCGGCCAGATACACTCCCTGAGGATGCACAGAAGATCATCTCGAGGGGAGGTCCGAGCAGCACACGTCCACAGCCGCCACACCACTGCCTCCCTGCTGAGAACGCCCGTCCAGGGGTCTCCCTGAGTGGCCTCCAGGCAAGACTGTGGATGGAGCCACTGCGAGGAGGTGAGCACCTTCACGACCTGCAGATGGGCTCAGGAGCATCAGCCCCAGGTTGCAAACTGGCCCACATGTGATTCAGCTGACTCAGAAGCTATTCCTTGAATCCAGTGGGCCTTGAGAGAGTAAGCAGGCCCCATATCTGGCCTCTGGGAGCCCTCCAGGCCTGGCACCGGAGGTCTGTGTGGCCCCCAGCAGGTGCCTGGATAGGCATGTGCATCCCCATTCTCTGTGGTCCCCACAAGCCCTTCACTAAGTTAGGGCGCCCACGAGGGATCTGAAGGCCCCAGAGATTCCACCCCAGGGTAAGTCATTTAACCAGCCATTTAGAGCTTGAACTTCCACTGCTGATGTTTGGGAGGAACTTTCTAGACAGTAAAGTGGTGGTTTCACAGGCTTAGGGTCTTGTGACCACCCACAGCCCCGTCCAAACCAGTGACCCTCGGCACCAGCACTTGCTCTGCGTGTCCCCCTGTGCCCTGTCCCTAGGGCCCCCAGGAAGGGAATAAAGTGCCCTATACCACAGGGCTGCCTTCCTAAAGGGACTCAGTGGCTGCTGGAGACAAGGACCAATTGGCCTCCCTTAGCTCCCGCACCGGCTAAGGTGAAGGTTTGTCTTAGATAAGATGGTGTAATGAACTTATTTCTTTATCATCCCCGAGGCAGCTAATAAATTCTGCAGAAGGAGCAACAGCCTTGAAATTGGAGAGGAGCAGAGAGGAGAAGAGAGAGGTTTGAAGGAACGGGAGATCTTGGTGGAACATGGAAACATTGCCTTATGCAAATCCGTACCTCCCCATTTAAATAAAACATGAGCATCTTGTGCCAAGATCTCGAATTCCTGGATCATCTGGGAGAAATCCAGGCCAGCACACAGGGATGCCTCCCACCCAACCATTCAGTAAATACCACTGGGGACAGAATGAGCAGGGCCACAGTCTCCACTCTACTCCCTGCCCCTCCACTATCCACACCAACAGAGGGGCCTTTGCAAACTGGCTGAGCACCAGATGCTGTCTCAGGCTGGGGATACAGACCTTTCCCTCCGGTGGCAGCTCCGGAGAAGCCGCAGGTGGATTTGCTGGACAGGCTTGTCCAAGGGAGGGAAGCCTTCCGCCCCCGGGGGGCTGTGGGGTGGGGGAGGCCAGTCCCACCATCTTGCAATGCCCCAGGGCCCAGTAGCCTCCACCCAGGGTCTGTGCTCAGGTCGTTCCTGAATTATTTCCACCCAGGTGTCGACAACCATCTCGGTAAGATGGATGCTATCCAGCAGGTGTACCCCCGGGCTAGAGAGAGGAGCACCCGGCTAGTTGGATGTTGCGGGGGAGATGGTCCTCCAAGCAGGTGGTGAGAAAGGGTTGAACTCGTCCGTCACACAGGGAGACATTGCTGAGCCTCCGCCCAGTCTCCTTTGTGAATTGAGGACAGGAAGGTGTGTCACAGGATGACCCTAGAGAAACCCCTCCTCACCGCAGTCCTGCGGACCCCAGCAATTACCCAGAGAAGAAAAGAATTCACAGAAGTGTGCAAGCAGCCGGGATGCCCTGTGCGGTGGGCAGCTAAGGGCGTGGGCCCTGGAGCCTTGCTCTTGGCTCTTTGCTCAGGCCCAGAAGGCTCAAGAAATGTGTGTGTGTGGACGGGGTGTGGTTACAGAGAATAAAGACCCAGAGGATAAATGGCTTCCTATTCCTGCCCCATCTTCCCACCAGCAGCCTTCCCTCACGTGCAGCTGCCCAGACCCCTGACCCCACGCTACTCCTCCACGTGGATTCTGGTCTGCAGTTTCCATCCCCTGAGGCAGCCTCATCAGGATCCCAGCTGCCTGTGCCGAGGGAAGGGTGACCCTGGGGGAACCCACAGAAGAGCTGGGTCCACGTCCCCGCTCTGCTGCTCATTATCTGAAATTTTGAGCATGTCACCTGCCTTCCCTGGGACCTGGGGTCCTGGTCTCTGAAATGTGGAGGTAAACTCTGAGATTCCTCCCTGCTTCATTGAAATGTGGTCAACAGCCCTCCATGAACCCCTCCTGGGTCACTCCCGGCGCCTCTTCCTGTGTGCATCTGCCTTGCGTTGCGATTCCTTCCGTGCGCATTTCATCCCCCCTCATCCCCACAGCTCCTGACATAGCGTCTTGCACACAGTAGGTGCTGGATATGTTTCATGAGGTTATTAGACAAATAGGTCTGGCAATGTGTAGCCTCTGTGTGATGGGGACCCCACAAAGTTCTCTGTTTCATCAAGAGTTTGTGGCACACAGGGTCGGCAGCCATGTGTCGGTTAGTAACTATTCGACAGATGGAGGAGTGACCAGGTGAGCAAACAGATGAATGAATGAACGAATGGGCTAGTTTCCTCTGCAGAGAAATCAAGAGAAATTTAGTTCCTCCTACAGCCGTGGTGGAGCTCTGGGCAGGAGCACGTCCTCTCCCACTCAAGGCCAGTGGAGCCTGTGCTGCTGTCCGGGGTGGAGGAGGGCACAGGGCCCACGCAGGCAGGGCTCTCTCTGAGTCTGTCAGGGTGACAGGGCATCCCAGGCCACCAGACGCCCCCAGCCACCCCCAACCTGCCCGAAAACCGCAGCGGTCCACAGGATGCTGCCTGGTAATGGGTCGTGAATCAAACTAAGCAACTCGACATGAAGCTAATGATAAAATCTGGAGGAAAACCCACCTTTCTGGTATCCGTCAAAGCGGATGCTGCGGATGGGAGCAGATGGAGGAATGAAATATTTGTGGATTCCAACCACCATCTGGTCACAACTGATGGCCCATCTGATGGCAGGTTATCATTGTTTTTCTAGCATCATTAAAGACATGTTATTTATCTCCGAGCACCATTTCTGCATTTGACGCGGGACCTTCAGAGCTTCCATGACCTCGTCACCAGGCACCAAGGGCTCCCCTGTGACTCTAAGCCTTGCCTGCGAGGCCTCTCTGGACGGCTTTGCTCTCAGTTTAGATGACTAATTGCTTCAACTCTACCTTCCTCTTCTCAGCTCCCCAGCCTTGGGTCACCCGCTCAGAGTCATCATTCACCATGGGTTCTCCTTTGTCACATTCAACTCTAAAAACTTCCAAAAGACTCCAATCTTCATGCTACAGTTAACAGTGTTTCTACCAAATTAATCCCCATCTTTTTCACTTTACATTTTATTGGTTGGGAAAAATTTTACCTATTTACAGATACTTGGCTCTCTGGTGCAGACCAAGGTGGGGCAACAACACAAATTGCGTCCTGACGTCAGCCGACCGTTTTCATGGGGGCTTCCAAAAACAGAAGAGCAGGTGTCAGAAAGGGGAGAGGGCATTTACGAAATTCTCCAAACAATCTGTTAAAAGGCATAAACACTGGGCTCACACGAGAAAGGAGAGAGAAAGTGTTATTTTTAAGCAAACTATTTAAGTGTAAAAAATACATTTATTTCCCTAATTGCAGATGAAAACATAATTTTAGACAGGGGGGATTTCACATCAAAAATCTCTCTCTCAGTTGCGTAATTTGAGCAATCGATGTGGAGTTCAGGTGTATCCTTGGATGCTTTCTGTAATGCATCAGGATCTCCGGATCTGAGCAGCGCGTACGAATTGAGCAGAAGGAAAACAGTCATTTTCGGGGGCGGCTCAGACAGAAGCCAGCTCTGCTGAATGACATGGCCACAGGTAAGGAGCCCGTTGACTCCAGCTGAGGTCAGGGTCGGGCGTCCAGGTGTATTTTGTTTCTCTTGTCATTGCATTTTTTCTGTGTGATAAAATATACATAACATAAAGCTTACCATTTTAACCACTTTTTGATGAACAATTCAGTGGCATTAAGCACATTCACATTGTTGTGCGACCATCACCACCGTCCACCTGTGGAACTGTCTCATCTTCCCAAACTGAAACTCTGTCCCCATTTAATACTACCTCCCCACCCCCCTCCGCTAGCTCCTGGCAGCCACCATTCTACTTTGCGTCTCTGTGAATTCGATGAATCTAAGGACCTCATATAAGTAGAATCACACAATATTTTTTGTCTGGGTTATTTCCTTCAGAATAACATCCTCAAAGTTCATCCACGTTGTAGTGTGTGGCAGAATTTCCTCCTTTTTAAGGCTGAATGATATTCCAGTGTGTGGATAGACCACATTTTGTTCATCCATTCATCCGTCGACGGGCACTTGGCTTGCTTGCGTCTTTTGGCCCCTCTGAATAATGCT
This sequence comes from Equus przewalskii, assembly GCF_037783145.1. Lineage (NCBI taxonomy): Eukaryota > Metazoa > Chordata > Mammalia > Perissodactyla > Equidae > Equus > Equus przewalskii. Next base: position 44,487,395 of record NC_091859.1, read on the forward strand.
GCTGTGCACACGGCTGAGCAAGCATCTGTTTGGGTCCCTACTTGCAGTTCTTTTCAGAGTACACTTAGGAGCAGAATTCCTGGGTCATACGGTGACTCTGTGTAATTTTCTGAGGAAGCATCACCCAGTTTTCCACAGCAGCTGTACTAGCTTACATTCTCGCCAGCAATGCACAAGGGTTTCCATTTCTCCAGAGTGCATTATTTTATGACTCAATTGAGCAAAACAGAGCAGAATCCAGTATGGACACATGGAAAGACACCATGCCCGAGGCCATCCTGCAAAGCCACCAGAGCACCCAGTAACCGGGTCAGCAAGAAGAGAGCTGGGAGCTGGCCGCCAGATCAGATGGGGCAGAGCCAGCTGTGGACATGGTGCTGGAAGCTGGGTCGAGCCCTGCACTTCCCCGAACCCACACCCTGTGGCCATGCTCCGAGCCCTGACCTACAAGAGGGACACAGCCTGCCCTGCTCACCCACACATGCCACAGACCCCTGGGGCATCCCTCACTTGTCCTTGTCCCCTCCTTGCAGAGCACCAGGCCCTTCCTCCCTCCATCCCTCTGTTCCCTTTGCTGGGCCCACTCCGCTGTCCCGGAACCTGGCTGGAGAAGGCGAGCTGCCCTAGCGTGTATGTGCCCGCTACTTGGTCACCCCAAGTTGGTCACCCCAACTTGGCCAGAAGAGTGGACCCATGAGTGCAAGCCCAGTGGCTGTCGGGCTGTCCACGCCTCGCCCCGAGGAGCTGCTGGCATGGGGCTTGTCCTGGGGAGCGTCCGCGTGTGTCTGCAAATGGTCTGCTTACTTGGAGCGGATGCCGACCGCCAGGCTGTTGGGGATTTGTTCACTTTTCCAGCATGTCCATCCCCTGTGCCCACAGCCAGCAGTGTCCAGCACTCCGCAGGTCATAGTTCATTGACTAACTGGCAGGAGCAGACGGGGCTGGGGGCCGAGGCTGCTGGAAGCCAGAGTCTGGTCCAACCTCAATTAACATCACCTTCTGCTCCCCTCACCAAGGCCCACAGCGCCCGGTGTTCCAGCAGGTTCCACATTGCCTGGGCTCCTGGCCCACGTGGCCCAGCACACAGCTCTAGCTAGGACACACGCTGGGACATTAGGTGGACGTGCTGCCCTCAGAAGGGGAAGCAGAGCAGGTGGCCCGGGCAGTGGGGCAAGATGCTTGGGGAACCAGGGAGGAGGTCCTGGAATAGCCATGCCCCTCCTCCACCGCGGACATCAGGGAGGCTAGCGCTGGGCCAGTCCATGGGCAACCTGGGCAGGCACAGTCCTGCTGAGTGGGGTTCCGGGGGGGAGGCAGTCCAGGTCTGCAGGCTGGCCAGCCCTCTGCCAGGAGTCTGGATCCCGCTTTAATCAAAGATTATTGGTGACCTGAGATGGACTTCTGCCACCAGTCAGACAGGACAAGAGGACTCGTGCCCAACTAGCTCCACGGCTGCTCCCCTGAGAGCCGACCTGGGTAGCAGGGCAGCCAGCCCTTCTCATGGCCTCATGATACTGCGACTGCAGGGGCAACTTGGGCACCCCTGGGTCAAGGCCACAAGGAGGGTCCTTCAGAAGGTGCCGTGGGCCTTTCCACAACAGGCCTCGATGATCAGTGAGGGAAGCTGCGAGAAGGAGAGCTGGCCTGGGGACCACGCCTGGGGAGGAGGCAGCGAGCTCCTGGGAGAGGCAGAGGGCACAGGAGGCTCTTCTGGGGGCAGGGGTGGGGCAGAGAGGGGCTCGGAGCTGGACATGGCGGTGAGCTCGGCTCTTCCTGGGGTGGGGGGACACCGCAGTAAGCAGCTTCCAGCCCACAGAGAATAAGTAGTGGGGCACACAGCCCCCCACCCCATGGCCTAAGCAAGAGGACCCCTGGTACAGCAGGCACCACGCGAGTCCATGGGAGCTCTCGTGTCCAGGAGAAACATATTTGCTGCCCCTGGCTTTCTTCCAGGACAACTTGCTGGATCAAAGTCACAGCAGGGCTGGTGCCCAGGAAAAAGGACTGGATTAGGGCCCCTGAGAGAGAGGGGGGCCCAGCCATGTAGGGGGTAATAGCTAATGTTATGTCAGTGGACTCGGCCACAGTGCCCAGATGTTGGGTCAAACGTTAGTCTGGATGTCTCTGTGAGGGCATTTTTGGATGAAATTAACATCTAAATCAGTGGATTTTGGTAAAGCAGACTTCCCTCCCTAACGTGGGGGGGCTCGATCCAATCAGTCGAAGGCCTAACAGAATAAAGACTGACCTCCCCCAGCAAAGGGAGTTCTGCCTCCAGACGGCCTTCAGACTCCAACTGAAACATCAGCTCTTCCCGAGGTCTTTCCCGTGCCAGCCCACCCTACAGATGTCAGAGTTGCCAGCCTCTGTAGTCACACAAGCCAATTCCTTAAGACAGATATTTCTCTCTCTCTCTATATACACGTTTGTATATATGCATGTATATATATATATGTGCGTGTATATGCCTGAGTGTGTGCTGTGTGAATGTATAAGATGTGTGTGTATTTGTGTGTGTGTGTGAGAGGGTGTGTGGTTGTGCACACACATCCCATTGGTCTGTTTCTCTGCAGAACCTGACCCCCAGAGGGGTCCATGCTCCAGGTCAGCTGGGCTTCGGCCCAGGATTCTCCCACAGCAGATGGGCAGAGGCTGCGGCTCTGTGGCTGCAGGTGCAGGACCCCCAGGACAAGGAGACGCTGTCCAGCCCCAGCATGCAGACAGAGGCAGGCAGGCCAGAGGCTGACCCGGGTTTGGGGCCCATGGGGACAGCCGCCTGGGAGAGGACTCGGACCCTGCCGGCACCCAGACCAGCCTGCACTCTGCTCCTGCTCCGTCCTGCAGACACTCTGCGCCCTGACGAGCCACTTAACCTCTGGGTGTTTTCGTTTCTTCCTCTGTCAAGTCAAGCTACTTTGCAGCAAGATTGTCCCGAGGCTTGAAAGTGATAATGCAGACGTGCTTAGGAAATTGTGAACTGCCTCCTCAGAAGGTCAGGCAATATTATTTTTGAATCAGCTTCAAGAGATGACTTCCAGAGGAAGTGTTGGAAAATTGATTTCTCCCCCGTTGGTTTCACCAGACGCCTCCTGCCTTGATGTCCTGTGCTGCTGGCGTTTGCTTCTGGGGCTCCCTCCCCACTAGACGGGGGTCCATGTGTAGAGCCCCACTGGGTCCCAGCAGATGGACTTTGTAGAGGAATGAAGGATGAGTGACAATGAACGGATGCCCAGAAGGCGGAAGGTGGCCGTGTGCAGAAGATGCTGGAAGCCTTGGCCCTCTGCATTCCCCACACACTGTGCTCCACCAGGCCCAGCACTTACTGGTCTGATCGCCCAGCCTCCTAGACACTGCTGTCTGCCACGGGCCCTTCTGCCTTCTCTAAGAGATGAGGGAGCTCTTGTGGCATCACAGAATATTCCAGGGCCAGAAGGGACCCAAAGGTCACCTGAGCCAAACTCCTGCCCATGCAGAAGCCCTGCTTGGAGCACCCTGGCTTTTCCTCCCGCCCGTCAGTGGTCTAGGAGCTCAGAACCCCTCTCCAAGGCTGCTCACGGCTAGGCTAGAGTGCTCCAGGGTCTAGAGATGCCCACGTATTGTTTCCTTGTTTATGTTCCAGCCTCTCACGGGACACATTTTTAAAAACTGAGGACAATTCTTAACTTTCCTAAAGTTTTGCTGTGCTGTTTTTTATTCGTTCATTCATTCATTAGTTCATTCATTCATTTATTTCACACATTTATTTCACATTCATTTATTATAAACGCTCCCAGTCTCTTTGGCCTTTTCTCCCAGGACGTGGTTTGGGTCACTTTGATCTTCTTCTTCTTCTTTTTAATTGTGATAAAACAGCACGAAACATAAAACTGACCGTCTTAACCATTTTTAGTGTACGGCTCCGTGGCATCAGGCACACTCACATCACTCTGCGACCATCCCCACCATCATCTCCAGAACTTCTTCACCTTCCCAAGTGGAACTCTGTCCCATTAAACACTGACTCCCATCCCCCTCCCCCAGCCCCTGGCTCCCACCGCTCTGCTTTCTGTCTGTGGATTTGACCCCTGCAGGGACCTCAGATGGGTGGAATCATCGGTATTTGTCCTTTTGTGACTTGCTTACTTCACTTAGCATGATGCCCTCAAAATTCATCCATGTTGTATCCTGTGTCAGTTTCCTTCCTTTTAAGGCTGAATCACCTCCCATCGTGTGCATGGATGGACCACCCTTTACTCCTCCCGTCGTCTTGACGGTCACTGGGTTGTTTCCGCCTTTGGCTGTTGCTATGGTGCTGCCATGAACATCAGTTTGAGTCCCTGCTTTCATTCTTTTAGGAATACACCCAGCAGTGGGATTGCTGGATCCCTCGGTCACTTGCGTCCATTTTTTAGCCCTGCCACCTTGCCACCCCCCAACAACCCCCAGTCCCTGGAACGCTTTTCTGGCCCCCAGGTTGGCATGGAGGCCTCACTCGGATGCTCATGCTCTGGGTTTCTCTCTGTCTCACTGTGCTCTGAACGTCCTCCATGCTGCTGGAGCCCCGGCAGCAGGCCTGCAGTCCCCTCGGCGCCCAGCCCTAAGGGCCCAGCACCTAGAGGAAGTCAGCCAATGTCTGCTGAACTGAGTCAGGGTGACCCTCACACTCCTGACTGTGTGCCGCGTCCTTCTCTACTCCCCCCGGGACAAGTTCCAGCAGCTGCAGTGAGGACAGGCCACATCCAGCCCTTAGACTCACCAAGTGCCACCTGCCCAGGCCTGTTCCACACTAAAGCCCCTCCTGCAGCCGGCCACTCAGTTCTCAGGAGCAAGGGTGTCTTATATCAGGGGGGCTAAGCAGTGTCCTCCAGGCCATCCTCCAGACTCTGAGCCAAGGGACCTGGATTCAAATCTGCACCCTCTATGTACGCGGCCTCTGGGGCATCTGTTGAGCTCAGGCTTTTCATCTGTAAAATGGGGGGGGGGGGAGTTGACAAGAGAACCGACCTCATAAGGCTATTTTGAGGGCACTGCCAGTCACAGAGTGAATGTTCAATAGATGGCCATGTGGTTAGTCATAGAAGAAACAACAAATAGAACAGGTCAAGCTTGGGATGCAGAATGACCCAAAAGGGAGAGGGCTGAGATGGTCGTTAGGACTGGAGGAAGTGCCTGTGAGCAAAGTCTGATCCAAGAACAGCAGATGATGTGTGGTAGAGTCAGACACACACACACACGCAGGTGTGCACATGTGCATGCACACACATGCACACACACATACACAGAGTTTGGCCTCAAAGTCCGTTCTTAGCCTTGGAGCTGCCTGTGTGTAGGGGAAGCTTCACCCTGAGTCTGCAGATTCACAGGACAGATGGGCTGTGCAGACTCCTCGCATGGTACCGGCTGGCCCTAACCCCTGGCGCCAGCCATCAAGGGCCCTGCATCCTTTCCCTGGGGCTGGCTCTGACCCTCCTGGTTGGTCCCAGGCCCCTCTCACTATGCATAGCATCACTGTCCCAGACACTGTCCAGATCTTCAGCCCAGGCCCAGCTACTTATTGCACACTCCCTTCTTGTGGGAGGCCCGTGTCTGCCGTCAGCCCCTCACCCCGGTGTCTAGTCTGGAGCTCAAGGTTAGAGGGGGCACTGAGGTGGGCACTGGGGTGTCCCCCATGATCACATCAAGATTGGAGCCTCAGAGGGCTCTCTGGCCCCAACAGTCACACTGAGCACTCCAGGCCTCCAGGCAGGCCGCAGCCCCATCCAGGCCGCTGCCATCTGTGGGCACTCACACCGACCCACTCCCCCTGCATCCCATCCCCCTACCTAGGGGGGAGCCTGGAAGGAGACCGGCCAGGGCCCTGGGCACCAGACAGACCTGTGCTCTCCCACTGTGCAATCTCGTGGGGACTCCCTTTCCCACCAGGCTCCCCACTGGGTTGCATTGCTTTGGGAGCCTCTGAGGTTGTGTGCCGGGGCGTCCCCCACTTAGTAGCTGTCTCCCCAAGTCAGCTGAGACTAGCTGGCACCAGATGTTGGGAGAAGGTCACTCCCCCTGTGGTCTGCGCCATGTCCTTCCCCAAAGAGAGAGACGGCTTACTGAGGGCCAGCACCCAGCTAGAGTCAAGGTCAACGAAGCCTCTGACACTGGCAACACCTTCCCCCTTCTCAGGTATGGCCCAGTCGAGCAGCCCATGATCACCCCAGAGGCCATGCATCTGATGCCTTTGCCTCCTCCCAGGCCCTGGGTCAGCGAGTGGTCTTCACGACAGCCGGGAAATGAGACAAGGCCCTCACCTGCTCCACCCTGGGCTGCAGCAGCCATGGCCATAGCACCAAAGTGCTTCCCTCAAGTGGGACCTGCACACCTGCCCACAAAGCGGTGCACGACAAGGGGGGGAGCTGGGAGGGCTCTGCAGGCTGCTTATAACACTGGCCCCCACGCCCAGGTCCTCCCCCGATACCAGTGAGCTCAGCAGGGCAGGGGGCCAGGAGGCACAGGGGGAGCCCTTGCCATGGATCCAGGATGGCGGGTTATCCACACGCCCTGCTCGGCCACGTGGCTGCCCTCCCCAGGACTCTCTCTTGAACCTGTCGGAGCCATGGGGGCTGCTCGGGAGTGGTGTGCAGAGCCCAGTCCTGTCCTCTCTCTCTCTTGATTTGGTGGAAGAAGTGTCCTCATATAAAGGTCTGAGTGGACTGAGTGGGCTGGGGCTCCCTGAGTCTGCAGGGTGGCACCTGCCTCCCCTGGACCCTGGTTCCCAGCCAGCTCTCTTCCCTGGGGAAGTCCCTAGATGTGCCCACCGCCCAGGGTCCCAGGTAAGCTGAGAGGGATCGGAAGGTGGCAGTGAGTGCCCTGGGCTTGGAAAGTGGAGGTGAACCATGGCCTCGGGCCGTGTCGTCACTGTGTTTACTGACCACTGGGAGCTCGGAGATGAGCCTGACTCGTGGCTCCCGTTCACTCCTCTCCAAGTGACAAGGCCAGTATCGATTCGTTTTTAATGTGCTTGTAATGGGGCTTGAAATGAACACAGGCTTGTTATTTATTTTCCCTTTTGGTTCCTGGGCAGCATCCATGGTGTTGCAGCCCCGGGGACCAGGAGGCGGGGGAGCCGAGACGGATGTGCTCCAGCCCCTGCCCAGCCCAGAGGCCCCCGCCCACCTCAACCCCCGGGAGGCAGAGGGCAAGACCCAGACCCAGGCACACACCACTGTCGGGGGCAGTTGTGGGGAGTTAGTGTTCACTGGGGACAGAGTTTCCATTAGGGACAGTGGAAGAGTCTTGGAGATGGGTGGTGGAGATGGTCACGCAACAGCGTGAATGTACCTAATGCTGCTCATCTGTACACTTAAAAGATGGTCAAAGTGGTAAGTTTTATGTTATGTATATTTTACCACAATAAAAAAAGATGTGCCCTTTTTTTTTTTTTTGAGGAAGATTAGCCCTGAGCTAACTACTGCTGATCCTCCTCTTTTTTCTGAGGAACGCTGGCCCTAAGCTAACATCCACGCCCATCTTCCTCTACTTTAATATGTGGGGCGCCTACCACAGCATGGCGTGCCAAGAGGTGCCGTGTCCACACCTGGGATCCAAACTGGTGAACCCCGGGGCCGCTGAAGCAGAACGTGCACACTTAACTGCTGCGTCACCGGGCTGGCCCCAAGATGTTTTAATAAAGAAAGAAACACTGTTGCTTCCTGGTGTCCTGGCCACCTGCCCGCCGTGGTGGCCTTCCCCAGCCTCCTGGGCAAGTCCAGGCCTCAGTCCAAGCCAGTCCAGTACAGGAATGCCCTTGTCCCCCACCCCTCTTCGCCTGGGAGCTTCCACCATCCTCTAAGACCGGCTCTGATGTCCCCTCCTCCACCCACCCTCATCACTCCCATGCAGACCTAGGGAGACCACTCAGACCACTAGTGACCTCGAGCGACCAGGGCCATGACAGTAGCCCCAGGGGGTCAGGGGGTCAGGGATGCCAGCTCAGAGTCTGCTGGATCTGCACTTGTCCCTGGTCCCGGCCTGAGTCTGGCAGAGAGAGAGGTCAGCTTAACAGCACCTGGGACCATCCCCCATCCCCCAAAACAGGGAGTTCCTGCTCCCCAAACCCAGAGGTGAGGCAGGTCCAGGAAGGGTGTCCCACTTGGTCTGTCGACTTCCGGCAAGGCTGCGGACCACTTGGGGGGTGAAGGTCCCCAGAGAATGAACCGGGCAGTCGGAGAATCACAAAGCCCGGAGCGGAGCGGGCTCCCGTGACCCCTACGTGCTGGAGCCCTCGTGGGGCTCTGTGCATGCGCCATCGCTCAGAGCCATTTCTAAAGACCCAGAGTCAGTCATTGGGCATTCTTCTCTCGCTCCTCCCCGGGGGTTCAGCCTGCAGACAAGTTGATGCCAGCACACTCCGTATTAAACAAACATTATTCCTCACCATGGCATCTCGCAGCTGGGCCACTTCAGGCTGAGTGAGAAACACACACTGCAAGTCCTGGGAAGAGTGTAAAACCGCGATTTGTCATTTTCCTGGACCCCACACGGCCAGCTATCCATAAATGCAGATCACGCTCTTCATAAATTCTTTATGCTATTTACTTAGAGCCTGTGTTTATTAAACTGGTTGGCTTCCAAAATCTCCTTGTAGCTTTCTTTCTCAAAAGAGTAAGTTTTATTTCTCCAGCCCACCATAAATGAAAAACGGGACTTTGATAGACTCAGGAGATTCTGCCCCATCCATTAGACTGACGTAAGGAGCAGAAATAGACAATATTCATCAGCAGCTCAGACACACACGCACACCCAGTTTTTTGCAGTCATGTAAGCTGAACAAATCTTAGACGGATCTGCTCCACGTTCTGCCTTTTTTCTTTCTTCACTAAGGTATCTTAGATACTCTTTGGGATTCTTGCAAACTGGGGTGAGAAGACCTTGAGAGAATCTCTCATATGAAAACAGCTTTCAGATTCCCCAAGCTCTTTGATCCCTGAATTCACATGGGGTGTCAACATGCCTCTGAAGATCAGCTGACGAAAACACCCCCTTTACCGGGTGGGAAACTGGGACCTGGGAAGGGCCAGGGATTGCCCAGTTCACAGGGCAGCCGAGGCAGCTCAGAGCCGGCTCTCTTGATCCTGATCTCGATGCCCTCTGTCACTCCCATGGGGCTCAGCAGGTGCATGGGGTCCACGTTCCCACATGCTCAGGCCTGGTGGGATTCCATACAGATGTGGCCTGGCTCTGAGGCTGGAGGAGCACAGCCAAATCAAACCACACGGAGCCGCTGGGCAAGTCCCCGAGCCCCTCTGAGGAGTCTTGGTGTCCATATTCACAGAATGAAGAAAGCAGGCCTCCAGTCTCTAGCGCCCGGGAGCGTTCAGTGGGTCTGGCGAGACCAGGAGGCTGGGTGAGCTCTAGGAGCAGAGCCGGCTGGGGAAGGCGGGGTGGAGCCAGGTCAGACACTGAGGCTGCCCTCCCTCCCTGCAGGAGATGCAGTGGGCAGTGTGTACAGAGGGAGGCAGCAATGGGGGGAGAAGTGTGGGTGCATGTCACTGTGTTTCATCCACGTCACACGAGGGCGATTAAGGATGGAGCTAGGAGCACCACCCACAACATCCCCACAAGAGCAGATGTCCACTCCATCGTGGGGCCAGCACACCCGTGCCCATTCCCACCCCAATCCAGGCACAAGGTGGGGTTACAGGTCCTGACCCCAAAAATGAAGCATCCTCCACAAGGGACATGGAACCTCAAGCTGGGCGAGTCCCAAGGCCCTGGGACGGGCAGTTCGTGCTCATGAGCCCGGTGCCTGGAGCATGGGACAGGGGGCCCTTCTATTGCATTTCTGCTTTTTTGCATTTGTCTGTTTTTATTCTGAACTTCCAGGAATCTTATCTCTGGGGCAACCTTATGATCAAGGCCCGCTACCTAATTAGCCAGGCCAGTGAAAAATGCAAAATTTGTTGTCTCTTGTTCAAAAAACAGGAGACAAGTGCCGATAACAATTCTAAAACATAAAGCTTATTTCTTTTTTTACTATCTCTAAGATTTAATAGGGATAAGAGTGATACACAGGTAACAACAGAAACTTACAAATTGCAAAATCATCATATTTCTGGAGTCATAATTTTATGTAAGATAATAAATAGTGATACTTTATTAATATAATGTCTTGATTGATCATAACATTTTTCTGACTGTAAATGTATTTATTAGGTCATCAAAACCTATACTTTCAGCAACTTCATTTTTTTCATTGATATAATTGAAAATGATGTCATCACTCTTGGCGAATGCAAGATTACAAATAACTTTTGATACTTTAAACTTTTGAGAAGGATTTTTCTGCTAACGCAACAGTTTCTGGCCCTGTTGAGAGTATTTATAGGCTGTGACAACATTGGGATACATTTTTGATAAATTAGTTTGAAACATAAATTTGAGTACATCTACAGCTGATAATTCTCATGGAACAATTTTTCTAAAAAGATTTAACTCTTCACACAAATCAGCTTCGTGCAATTCTGAAATTAATTTCAAATATAAATTTATTCAGTGGTATTTTAGTGTTTCCTCTGATATCTCCCATAATTCGTGGTGTCACACAAGAACCGAAAGCAGATTCACGATTTGAATGTAATTCAAATGCCTGTTTCTGCATTCTAATGCTATATTTCCAATGATGAGGAAAAGATTTGTTTTAAAATTGTCTTCCTCAATAATAATTGGATCACCTGAAGCTTCCTGTGAAAAGTGTTCCTTTCCATCAAGTGCAATGATTTTTTAATTTAATTTCTGTTTCTAAGCCTTTATTGCTATGTGCCTGTGAAGGGCTTTATTTGGTAGTAATTGACTAACAACGCTGGCTGCTGGGCACCAGTGATTCTTGTCCTGGCTCCCAGACATGGGAGTTAATGCTTGTGCAAGGGGGCTTCTGGGATGGCCGGCAAGCCCACCTCCTCTTTGCAGTCCCGACACTACCCCCATGTGGTCCCCTTCATTTCCATCGTGGCTGTGGCCAATCCACCACTTCCTCCCTCGCAGCCACCAGCCCAGTCCTGGCCCAGCTGCCATGGGGACCCATGGAACGGGGCTGCCCCGAGGAATGCAGATGCACATCATTGCCAAGGCTGTTGCTCACGCCCACCCAAGCCACCTGCAGTGTCCTCAGGCTGCGCCTGCACGTGCACACTCTGCCACCCTGTGCATCTTCCTGCTCATGCCCAGCTCCACTGTCGGGCTCCTTTACAAAGCTCATAAGTTCCAAGATAAAATTATTGAGCTCTCCTTGTTCACCAGGCTTGGGGCTGGGGACACACAGGGGCAAGGTCATGGGGTCCACACCCCCTTAGAGCACAAGCTTCAGCAGGACGGCCAAGAGGGACAGGGGCATTGGGGCCCGGGGCCTGCAGCGGCACCGAATCCCACTGGGGTGTCAGGAGCAGGCCGCCAACAACCTGGAACTCAGGATAAACAGGCCCCACTTTCCATCAAGGGAACATCTCTTCTCTACAGAAAAAGAGAGCAACTCTTGGGGCCGGCCTGGTGGTGTAGCGGTTAAGTTTGTGCATTCCACTTCAGTGGCCCGGGGTTCACAGGTTCGGATCCCGGGCGTGGGCCTGTGCACCACTCATCAAGCCATGCTGTGGCAGCATGCCATTTATAAAGTAGAGGAAGATGGGCACAGATAGTAGCTCAGGAGCCATCTTCCTCAGAAAAAAAAAAATGAAACTCTTTAAGGGAGTATCAAAAACAATATACTATTTGTTCTCAGGGACAAGCAAAACTATCATTCTTCTCTTCCTTGGAAAGTCGGATTTCTTTTCTAAAATATTCAAGCCTCATTCCATGAATAAACTCCACTTTCAGCTTCTTCCACTTCTGTGTTCATATTATTACCCTCTTGTGGAATGCTTAAGAGCAATAGTAGACACTGGGTCACTGAGACCAATATCTTGGAAACAAAATTAAATTTAAGCTTCAAATTCTAGGGACCAAAAGAAGACACTAGTCCCTGCTCTGTGCTCACCAAGTATTTGAGCTTGAACTAGTGACCTCACACTTGTGTGTCATAATCTCCCCACTTAGGCAAAAGTGACCTCTCAGAATCCCAAGGACTAAATGTGACCGTGTTCCGGAAAAAAACCATAACAGCAGTGGCCAGCTGCTGAGTTCTTTCCAGGTGTCAGGCATTAGCGAGGTCTTTCGTTGATGTTTTATAAGGCTGTCAGGTGGGTACTGGTGTCTCCTTCACACAGATGAGATCATTGACACTTAAATCAGTTAAGCAACTTGCCTGAGGTTTGGAACTCACCCCCTCCCAGTTGTGCCTGACCCCAGAGTCTGGGCTTTTTCCCACTGTGTTTCAATTTAGTGCAAGAAGCAAGACGGCTGCATATGAAGGGTCCTCAAAAAGGACTTGGTCACTGTATTTCTTTGCTATGGCTGCCACAATGAAATACCATACACCAGGGGACTTTTCTTTTTCTTTTTTACTTTTTTTTAATTGAGGTAACATTGGTGTATAACCTTATACAAATTTCAAGTGTACACCATTATATTTCAATTTCTGTGTAGACCACATCATGTTCGCCACCCAAAGACCAATTACCATCTTAAAGAACAGACATTCATTCCTCGCAGTTCTGGGGTTGGAAGGCCCAGCTCAAGGTGTCCCAGGGTTGGCTTCTCCTGAGCCCTCTCTCCTTGACTTTCAGGCGGCCGTCTTCTCTGTGTCCCCCCACAGCCCTGTGTCTGTGCTCTGGGCTCCCACTGCTGGTGTCTCTCTTCTTACAAGGACACTGGTCATATTGCATTAGTGCCCCACCCATTGGCCTCATTTTACTTTAGTCATCTCTTTAAAGAGTATCTCCAAATATGGTTATATTCTGAGTTACTGGGAGTTGGGATTTCAGCATGAATTTTGGGGGACATAATTCAACTCTTAACAGTCACCAATGTAATGAGTTGAATGGTGATCCCCCAAAATATATGATATATCTACAGACTAATCTCTGGGAAGCATGTATGTGACCTTCTTTGGATAAAAGGTCTTTGCAGGTGTAATCAGGTTAACAATTTCAAGAGGAGGTCATCCTGGGCTTGGATCGGGAGGCCTAAATCCAATGACAAGTGTAATGACACATAAAGGAGGAGAGACACAGACCCAGAGGATAAGGTCACGTGAAGACGGAAGCAGAGATTGGATGGTGCAGCCACAAGCCGAGGGACACCAGGAGCCAGCGGAGCCGGAAGAGATGAGGAAGAACCCTTCCCAGAGCCTGCAGAGGGCTCAGCCTGCGGACCCCTCCATTCCGGACTCCTGGCCTCCAGGCCTGTAAGAGAATAGATTTCTGTGGTTTAAGTCCTTCAGTTGTCATTATTCGTTACAGCAGCCATGGGACCAACACACCACCTTCCCTTTCTCACGACTGTCAGGCTCTGGGAGGAAAGGAGACCCGGGGTGCAAGACACATGTGTAAGGTGGCTGACGTTGAGGAGGATGCCCGTTTGAAGGAAGGCACAGCCTCTGCCATGGGCCCCGATGCTGTCTGCATGTGGCCGTCTCCTTAAACAGTCCCAACCGGGTGCTCACTTGCCCAGGGAGCTGGGCAGTCTGGCTGGATGCTCCCTGGAGAGAGTTAACTCCCATCTCCTCACCCGCAAATACAGCTGAGCTCTTCAATCCCCTTTTGGGAATCTTGTCTATTTCTTGCCTTGCTGCAACTCATCTCTTTTCTTCCTGGAGATGAAATAATCTGGGTTTCCTATTCAGGATTTTGTATTTAGCTGCCATTATGTAATTTGCTGAAACCTTTCGTGGTGCTTCCGTGGGGTGACCAAGGTCAGGCTTAATACGATGGAACACAGTCTTTGAAAAGAGAGATTGGATTTGGCATCGTCACTGCATCTGCCTGGGATTTTGAAAACAGATTTCTCCTTGGGTGGAAGTCCAAGTGGACGGGGGGTATACGTATAAGTCAGGAACAAGCTGCCAGTCCCCAGGCTGGTTCCTGAAAGGGAAATTGCAGCCAGCTCCTTGAGGTCAAAGGCGCTTAGCTGGTGGTGCCCAAGATGGGGCTGCCCGTGGTGCTAACAGTGTCGGTGCATTGAATTTCCTTAAACCGCAGCCAGGTAAATGCTGGGGAAACAACTTCTATTTTAGGAACCTTGACTGTGAATCTTTGCAGAGAGATAATGACCTCTCAGATACCTCTTCTTGCAAAGCGAGTTTTCATATTTAGGCCTCGATTTAAATGAAGAAGACTTCTCTCTGGATATAGGATGCACAGAGGGCAGTGCGTGTTAACGAACATTTCACACCCGCAGGAACGCTGCCAGGGAGAAGCCTGAGTCCCGGCTAGAAACTCTTTTTCCTTTCTCCCTTAATCAGCAAAACTCTCTTTTTCCAGTTCACCCCAGTTAACGCCGAGCATCTACTTGGGTCCAAAGTTAGCCTGGGTAACAATTGTCCTCACGGAGGTCCCGTGTCTCCTGCTGACTGCCCACTCGTCCTCCTCCCGAGTCCTGGAAAGCCTTCCATCCCCACAAAGAGCCCCCTACCCTACACTCACTCCTACCCTCGTCTGGCAACCGCAGGTCGGTCTCTCAGACTTGTCCCCTGCTGGTCTGTGCCACGTTCTCCTTCCCTCCAAACCTTCCACACGCCCCCATCAACACCCCCTGAGACCTGGCAGCACTGCAAACTTCCCCAGGTTCAAACCACAAACTGGCGCAGGTCCTCCCTACACACAGCCTCCGGTCGCTCCAGCTTATCCCCTCGGGGGACCCGACCTGCAGCAGCTCTCACACCTGCCTCACCAAGACACACCGGATGGATGGCACTGCTACTCACTTGCTGACCATCTTTTTCCTTTTCTGGTTTAGAATCCTCGCAGTCGTTGGGATCAAGTCACTGAGATGCAGGGACCCTCAACAACTGTGTCTGTCTTCCCTTCTGTTCCACACACCTGCTGAATGCCCAGCTCCAGGTGAGTCTTTCCAGCTCACTGCTGCAATGCCTCAAACCCACTGCTCTCTCCTGAGCACGTCAACCATCTTCTGGAATATTCTTCCACCCACTCTCCTGTTGGCTAATTCCTCATGCTTATATCTTGGCTTAAATATTGCATCCTCAGAAAAGTCTTCAGAGATCACCCCCCCACACCCCCCCACACACACAAACACATCTACATGCACGCATCCACGCACACACACATGTGATGATATCAGCCCTCCGCTTCACTCCTTCAGGGATTGTCGTCTGTTACCACCCATCATTCCCTTTGGGGTTTTACCTGATCTCTTGCCCACAAAGCAATAGACCCCATGAGGAGAGCCCAGTTCTGCCCTGTCCCCTGGCTCCCAGCATTGCAGCCAACCCACCCACCTGAGGCGTCAACCCATGTTCTGGGAGCACCAGGGGCTCCCACATGACAGCACCACATTGGAAGTAAATCCTGCAGCCCTGTCAAGCCAACAGCTGACAGCCGCCCAGCGGACACATGGCGGCTGCCATCAGAGAGATTCAGGTGGGAGCCTAGTTTCTTCTTCCAAACTCCCCCGCCAGGTAGGTTCCCTAGAAGGAGCAGGTGGAGGACTGGAGGGAGCATCAGGAGAGGGGATGAGTCCTGCCCTCAATGTCCCTGGTTTTTTATTCCTTGTAACCTTTTGGGACTTCCATTTGGCCTGTCATCAGCCAAGAATGACCACCAAGATGTTCCTACAGCCGTATTCATGAGTCCACTCCACTGGAGCCATCCTCTGGCTTTTTATGTGTTTTATATGTTACCCTGGGGTTGCAGGTAATCAGTGTGGATGCAGAGGCTGCTCAAAGCTGAGAAGGCACTCTCCAGGCCATTCCTCCCCTATGATGGATAGCTTCTGGGATAGCTCTGTTTCCTGGCATGCATCCCCTCCTGGAGTCCTCCCACGAATATGTGCTGGACATGATTACCTGTTTCTAATCAGGTGACTACGGCAGAAGGGAAAGGATGTCACTTCCGACATTAAGTTATAAAAAGACTCTCTCCCCTGCTGGGAACTTCCTGTTCTCTCACTTTCACACACTCAGCTGCCCTACAGAGAGACCCAAGTGGCAAGAAACTGAGGGAGACCTTCAGCAAACAGCCAGGGGAGAACAGAGAGTCTCCACCTGACAGCCCACAGGAGCTGAACCCTTTCATCAACCTCATGAAAGAGCATGGAAGCAGATCCCACCCCAGTCAAGGCTTCAGATGAGACCATGGTCACAGCCAGAGCATAAGGGCGACTTTATAAGGATTCTGAGCCTAAATATCCAGCCAGGCTGCCCATGTATTCCTCACTCACAGAAACGGTGACAACAAAGGCTGGTTTTAATCTGATAAATCATGAGGTCATTTGTTATCTAGCAAGAGGTAGCTAATATGCCATCCCCAGTTACGTCGTGCTATGTTACCCAGTACAACCCATCAGAGGTTCTGCAATGAAACCAAAGATAAGATGTTTCAACAGTAAATTGTGAAACAGAAACAGATATAATCATAATAAAATATTAAAGCATAGTGAGACACAACATCAGAATATAAACTCTCCCAAATTATGAACATCCTATGGGAGGAATTAAGTTCTAAAGATTAAATCTCCTTGTAAGCGAAAGTTCAAAAACATTAAAGCCCAAAGGGATCAGAGTCCCTTTGCCCACGCTAATAAATGTTCCAAGAATCATCGTCATTGCGAATGTCTTTTTCTGCTAATTCTCAACCAGGTTGCTTCTTGACGCCAGGGTAGGACTGGGGCTCCGTCTGTCCCCAGCTGTAGCCTGGGGCTGAGTGTGTCTCACCCAGCAGTGGTATTAGCTCAGTGAAGTGTCTTTTAGCCTAACATTTTAAGAGTCCCAAGTGTTAATGGGACAGACAAGATAATACGGCACTAGCCTCAAACGCACCAGACTTAGAAATCAAGCCAAGCTTTGGTCTCTGGAGAAATTATCCCAGGAAAATGATCTTTCCAGAACCCAGTGCTTAGTGCTGCCAAAGTCTCTACTGACGCGGCAGGTCTGAGAGAGGGAGGTTGATGGCAAATCCTTCTTGGCTTTGCTCTCAGGGGATGCCAGCCAGCCAATGCCAGTGGTCCAACATCCATGATTGGAGATCACAGACTCAGCTGGAAGAACTCTCTGAGCAGGACATCCATCCTGAGAGGGTGCCATCCACCAACGGGAGGAAGCCCAGGGCTCCAAAGTTCCTAAGGGCCACGTCTTCCTGTGCTTTGTCTGCGAGTGAGCTTGGTTCCTGGGTTGCAGCACCGTCCCCACAGTCTTGTGAGCAGAGGTCTTCCTCCTGTCCCACTGGCTGTCTTCACTGCCCCATGCGATGGAATTTCTCAGTCTAAGGAATCTGCCTTCTAGAGAAGACTGCGCCCACCTGGATCTTAAGCCGGCTGGAGACCAGACTGTGAGGTCAGGTGGAGCCTGTGGAAGAACTATCCAGATCCAAGGGCAGACCCTCCACAGCCCACCTTGGTCCTGCCTGCAGGATGGAGCCTGGAGTGGCTGGCCCTGCAGTACCTACCCCATCTGCACCAATGGTCTACACAGGGACCCCTGATGGTCCTCTGCCACTCCCAGCACCAGCTGCCTTGCCCTTAGAGGGAGAAGTTGTGGTTCTGCCTTCTTGTCCCCAATGATCCTGAAAAGGCTTCTTTGCCTGTCATCAGATGCTTCCCTCGTCTGCCCCCCACGACCTCCGGAGCCCACCGGCATCCAGCCCAGGCCCACCTCTGACCCCATCTGCCAACTGCAGGTGGTGTGGCCTCAGGGAAGACCCCTGTCTCCCTAAAGGTGAAACTTACTTCATCAAGGCAACCACTTGCCTCTGCACGAAGTCCCCTGGGCTGCCACGACCTGTGGGGCGAAAGCCGTGTGCCTGGAGCCTGGCTGAGCATCACAATGCCTGACTGTCCAGAAGTCACCATGTCAGATTATTTTGCTTTTCTGTGTATAATTTCTTAAGAGTCAAGACCTATGTGCTCAATCTGGGGGTGTCTGCGCTTACACCCACAAAAGTGCAGACCTCCTGCCCTCTCTGAACTTAGCTCACAGCAGGGTGAGGTCATGAGGACACTCCCCAAGTGGGCTCATGTCTGAGGGGAGGGGTCAGAGGGCTGCCTGATGACATAGAGCCAAAGGCCTCTTGACTGGGAACCCGGATGGAGAGGACAAGTGGGGCCAGCCGCAGAGCTCGGGAACAGGGTGCAGCTCTCGCATGGGGAGCGTGTATGGGGTATGGAGAGTGCTGAGTGGGTCCCCCGCTCTCAGGTCCCCTGACAGAGGAGAGGAGGGGGCAGGACTGGCTCCCCCACCGTCTCCTGCAGGAGGGGCTGCTCCATAGCGCGCAGCCCCAAGGCAGACAGGAGCATGCCAACCCTGACCAGTGACCACAAAGCCAGGTGCATCCAGGATACTTTACCTTTTTGCAACAGGCATCCTTCTCAGAAATGTGTTATAAACACACACACACAACTTTTTTTCAGATTTTTTTTTACTGTGGTAAAGTATACGTTGCATAAAATTAACCATTTTAACCATTTCTGAGTGTGCCGTTCAGTGCGTTAAGTACGTTCACATCATTGTGCAACCATCACCACCGTCCATCTCTAGGACTTTTTCACCTTCCCAAATTGAAACTCTGTCCCCGTTTAATGCTAACTCCCCACTCCCCACCCCCCACTCCTGGCACCCTCCATTCTACTTTCTGTCTCTATGAATTTGGTGATCAAGGGACCTCCTACAAGTAGAATCGCACAGTACCGTCCTTCTATGTTAGGTGTGTTTCACTCAAGGTTCCTCCAGGTTGCACTTGCATCAGAATTTCCTTCCTTTTTAAGGCTGAGTAATATTTCACCATGTGGATGGACTGAATTTTGCTTCTCTGTTCATCTGTTGATGGACACGTGGCTGGTTTCCACTTTTTGGCTGCTGTGGACCATGCCGCTTTGAACATTGGTATATACGTATCTGTTCAAGCCTCTTTCAGTTCTTTGGGGAATATGTCCAGAAGCGGGATTTCTGCCTCATATAGTAATTCTGTGCTTAATTTTTTGAGGAAAGCCCAGGGTCAGGAGACAGAGTGAAGAGGAATCTAGGAGACACAGACGTGGCTCCAGTCTACACAGGCACTCCTGCTGGGCTCCTTGGGCTGGTCTCTCCCTGTGATGTTTTCTTGAACTTTCTCAATGTTTTTCTTCATCTAGAAAAGCCCCCCCAACCCCCAGTCCAGTTCTACTGGGAACTCCCGCCCATGGGATGTTCTCGTCTCTGCTAGGTGGCCTCAGAAGCCTGCTATGCATCCATGGCAGCTGAAGCCACAGAATTTGCTTGTCCACCTCTCTCCCTGACACACGACCCACCACGGGGCAGGGAGGCATGCAGTCGGTGCTCAATCCGCGCTTGGGGGTGGAGTGGATCTGTAGGTGAGTGCCTGTGCCCTACTTGGGAACGCTGTTCCTGTGCTTCTCCCAGGGATGCAAAAGGTGAAAGAGAAGCGCAGAGGGGTGACTTCCCACCGCCACACAGCCACACCCTGCCGAGTGCTCAGGGCCAGTGGACCAGCTGTGTCTTCCAGGGGAAAGGCCACCACTCATGGAGCGTGAAAGAAATCATAAAGTCTCCGTGGCTCAGAGGAGGCAGCTGAAGAGGGGAGGGCCTTGTTGGTCCACCATATGGCCAAGCCTGGTTGCAAAACCCCGACCATCTGAGCAGCACCCACCAGCAGTCTCCTGGCTGGCCCTCTCCGAACCCGGCTCTGAGCAGGTGGCAGGGCTGAGCTGGGCTGGAGCGGGATCCAGGGCCCAACCCACTCAGTGCTGCGCTTGGCTCTGCTCCTCCGGGCTGCTGTCTGCCGTCCTGGGCCCTGGCTCCAGGCCTCCTTCCCTTTCTGGTGGTCACCCTCACCAAGTAAGGATGTCCCCAAAATGTCGCGGTTGCCCTTGGTAACCCATCATGGCTCTGTCACCCATTCATCTATTTAAGTTGCTGCTGAAGGTTGCTAGATTTTTGGCCATGCCACCTTCTGGGGCCATGACTCTCCTCAGTTTGTTTCCTGTGGGGGAAGGAGGCCTCCCCTCAGCCGTCTTATCAGCTCCCTGGGGGCCCAGGGACTCCAGAGAACACCTGGGGCGTCCTCTCCATCCTTTGCCTCTGTGAATGGGAATTTGAAGAGAAAAGGACAAAGTGAGGTTTTCTCCCTGGAACTGGAGCATGGAGGCTGCCTCCCTGGGCAGAGGGTGCCGGATCGTGGGCTCCTCCCAGCCAGGCTGGTGTCCTCCATGGAGGGTCATCTGGGAGACGAGCATGTGGGTAGGACCCCCAGGCCTGGGTCTCTGCTCCTGGTGGAGTCTTGACCTTGGGCAAGTCCTTTCCCACCCTGGTCTGTGACATGAGGTACCCACAGGCCTCCAGGAAGATGTCTGGGGGTCTCCAGCTTGGCCCCCAGCCTCTCTCATCCTCATTAACTCCTGCCCTGAATTGCACTGCAGAGACGAGCCAGAGCCCCTGTCCACGTGGTTCCCAAGGAAGGATCCTGCAAGCCAGTTTAGGGACAGTCACTTTCTTCCTGAAGCTGGCAGGAGATAAACAACACGACATGGCAGGAGGATGACAGAACTCTCCACTCATGCCCCTGGGCCCTCGTGCGCCAGCGCCAGGGCCGAATCCACCCTCCACTGCCCGGCTCTCTGGCAGGGCCCACGCATCAGCTGGGTCACTGCACAGGAAGTGGACAGAGCCTCCTGGGAGCAAAGCAGCATTGTCGGACCACTCTGCTCTGAGGATTTTCTCCTCCACGAAGGAAGCAGGAAGAACTGTGAACATCTTACTCAGTTTTGAGGTCAAGATAATGAAATGTGTGGCATGCAGCCTCCAAGGAGGCAGAGAATGAGGACTGTGCTGGGACTGCGTCTCTCATGGCATGGCCTCCCACCTCAGCCTGGGCCGGTTCATCAGGAAGGCTGAGGACAGGTGACAGGCTTGTCCTGAGCTCTGACTCTCTTAGCAAACTGAGATGCAGAAGGATGGGCAAGTGAGCCCACAGCTCTCCGCTCGCTCTCTTTGTGCAGAGAGGCCTCAGGGCAGCCTCGTCTCACAGGGTAATTATCTCCAGCAATGATGGCTGTGGGGTTGTGGGGTGAGGGAGAGAGAGAGAGAGACAGGGCAGAGAGAGAAGGAGAGAAGAGTGGACTTGTCTTTCTAACCTGACAGTAAACTCCTCGAGGGGAAGAGCAGTACTCCCCTCTGACAACCTCAAGGGGCACGAGGGCCTCCGGCAGGTGCAGGAGGGAAGACAGGCCCTAGGACAGCAGGAGGGCTCAGAGTGTGCATGATCTGTGCAGCAGCAGCTCAGCCAGTCTCCACCCAGCCTGCCCAGGTGAGCCGGACACTGCGGGGCTGGGCCCAGAGGAGGCCCAGTGGAGGTGTGACCGGAGGAGCTGCTCTCTCAAGCACTCAGGGGAGACTGCAGGCGAGACCGCGGGCTGGAAGGGAGTCAGCTGCCCACCGAGGCCCATTTCCACTGACTGGCCCTCAGATCTAGCCTGTCTCCCAGAGCCCCGTGTCTCTTCTTGACTTGGAAAAGCCTCCGAAAGAGCATTCTGTGGTCAGCAGCTGGAGAGGCCCTGGAGAGGGAGAAGCTCAGCCCCTGGCTCTTCCAGCCCGACTCATCCCACGATGTGGCTGGCTGTGCCTGTCTCCTAGCGCAAAACTATGGGGCTCTCTCTTCTTTCTTCCCTTGAGCATCAATTCATGTACATGAGCCTCTGAAGGGGGCATCTGGCTGCAAGCTAAAGTGAGAGTGACCTGTGCAACTCCCTTGCCCCACCTGGATGTGAGGACCACTGTGGGCAGTGATGGGGGAGAGCCTAGACCCGTCCTCACAGCTCAGAGGGGCAGATGAGATCTGCCCTAAGCACCAGGAGCGCCAAAGGGCAGAGAAGATTCCCTAGTGGGACCCCCCAAGGCTGCCCCCCGTCTGTGGCTGAGGTCCCCCTGTAGATTTCTCCCAGTGCCTCTCTGATGAATGCCCCTGGGTCTGGCTCCAGAGAGCAGGTTACCATGGAGATCGTGGGAGTGAGGTGATGGCACTGTTGGAGAGGTTGAGGATCAGAATGTTCTAGAACAGGAGCTCCAGGAAGGTGCCTGACAACCTTGGAGGCATTCCTCATATCTCTGCTCATGAGAATGCTACCACCAGTGGCTGGCCACCTGCGTACCAGGGGACTCATTCTCCTGGCTCACTGTATCCTCCCTGCCAGGCGAGGTCAGCTAGTTTAGGTGGCCTTCCTTGGGCCACACAGCTGTGGAGGGTGATACCAAGATGCTTACTCTTATGTTCATGCTGTTTCCACTCTAAAACTCTGCAGCTGGCTGACAAATGCTCCCAAATATGGCCCGTTCCCAACCACAGATCTCCCTCATTTAGTCGTTCAATGATATTCTGAAGAACCCCTCAGAGGGGTCACTTTGTTGGCTATGACTTTGTCATGCTGGTTGTATTTAAACTGCCTCAACCACCTGGTTCTTAAAATGTTCCATGTGAGTTATTTCGGCCCAGATGAGAGGTTCCAACTCTCCCCACCCCCTTCAGGGCTCATGGCTCAGACGGGATCACAGACAGCAGGACCGGTCTTGGGGTTGCAAGTGGCCTGGGGACAGGGGGAAGGATGGTGCTGAGCCAGGGAAGTTAGAAAGGAGCCATGTCCTTAGACCAGGAGACAGGTCCTCGGGAGCTGGAGCAGGGTGGCTGGGACGGGCATGGGGCCAGATGCTCCACTGTCTGGCCTCTGTCCTGCACTGGCCGTGTCCTCAGGATCACTGCTATTTTTCCTTATCCAGACATGGCAATTGGGTGTATTCATTCCCACACTCCCTGAACTGCTCGCCCTCCCTCAGCTCCCTCCCGGGGCAGTGCTGTCCAACACTGTTCCTCTAATCCCACCTCCCCTGCCCTTTCCATCACCATCTCCCCTCTATGCACTCACCCACTCACACTCTCCTCCCCCAAGTGAGAACATTTTGGCAGAAAGTAGTTCAAACGAGAAGTTAAAATGCTTTGGAGGCAGCAGACAGAAGTGTGGGCAAAGCCGTTGGAAACCCCAGCTCAGGGAACAATGCTGTGCCCTTGTCTACTGACAAAGTGTGACAAGACAGAGGGGCCTCTGTGGCCTTGGCCAGCTGAACCTTCGGAACCCAAACACAGCAGTGCTCTAAAATGCACAGAATGGCTCCTGACAGGGACAACAGAAGGCAGGGGCCAGTTTCTTCTACAATTTGACCTATGTTTGTGAATCCCAAAATCCCAGGCTTTGAAGAGGACCCGGGAGATGCAACCCACTCTTGCCAGGTCAAGAAACTCTAATAGCTTAGACTAGAGTGAGCCCAGAGCAGAATCAGAGCTGTGCTTTGCAGCCATGAGGCCTGGGAATCCCCTCCCCTCAGCAACCTGGTGGGAAATGTGCAGCCAGCAGAGGCACCCTTGGGGGCTAGAATGAGGACCACAGGAGGTAGGACGCATGACACAGTCTCATTGTCAGTCTGAAATGCCGGCGTTGCTCTTTTCGTTGGAATTGTCATTATATCAGTGTCATCACTGCCCAGTCCTCCTTCACGGTTCCACGTGGTGGTTCATCTTCATATTGAGACAAGAGGCAGCCCCAGGCCCTGCGAGAAAGGGAGTGTGGTTCCCACCCTTCTGAAGCTCACAGCCCATGTGCTGAATAAGATCGTGGTCAGCACCTCGGCCAGCTCCCACATAGCCTTGCAGTTCTCTGGGCTTGTCTTTAAAACTGTGGAATCTCTCTCAGAATAAGCCCCTGCCTGTAACTGACTCTCTGTCCACTTGCCCCCAGTGAACACCTCCATCCTGACCCACAGGGCAGGGCATTATCCTCAAAGGATAAATGTGTCACTCCCTTAAGTGCCCCAGATGTGATGTAAAATATGGCTACCCAGGTAAGTAAAATAGAATAGTCACCTCTCTGCATCAGCCATTCTCTTCATTGCATTCCTGTGGGGGGTGTTTTTGCCCTCCACCACAAGACGAGTGCCCCAAGCTGGCTGGGGCCATGCCTGGGTCCCGGCTGACCCTCCCTCCGCTGACGGTCCTTCCCTCCAGCGCTGGTGCACCATGAGGTTCCATAAAACGAGTAAAGCAGTGAAGAGGCATGGCAGACCCTGTGACGTGCCCCTTACATCCCCTTTAAGGAAGGATGCGTTGCCAGCTTCCAGGAGCACCACCCATGCACAGCCATCATTAGCCACTCTTTGTGTCAACCAAGGCGGCCACTGGGCCTTCACCCAGCTCACCTCTCCCTTCACTTGATCTGAATCCCTTTCCTTCCCTCCACCTGTGTGGTCCTCCAGGGTGCTGCACAAATTCCTGCATGCTAAACTCCGTCTCAGGGTCTGCTTTCAGACTCAATCTGCAACATTGAAGGAATGAATGAATGAGTAAATGAAGGAATGAATGAGTGAGTAAATGAAGGAATGAATGTATGAGTGATGTTGGTGGGGCAAGGAATATCACTTTTGTTTTAAACAAGGAAAATGAGTCTCTGAAAAGATAACTAACTCGGTCAAGGAATCATTTTAATGATTGAAGTATGTCATCAGGAGCTGTCCTCCTAATTGCGAGATGATGCTGCAGGACTCCATGGAGAAGTGGCTGACTGGGCACTGCTCAGAGAGGGTGCTGTTGTTCTCAGGGACGGCGCTGCCCATCAGACCCCTGTGAAGAATACAGAAACCCAGGTCTTTTATGATTTGGCCAGACCTACCAAGGAGTTGGGTAAATTGTGCTTTTTATTCCCTCACTCATAGCCTGAGAGTGGCTACTATAAAGCTGGGGTAAGAATAGGTGTTTTTCTTCCCAGAAATAGGTCTTTTCTCTTTTGGAGTCATTTTTACCAAACCATCAGGGTTGACAACAAGCTAGATGCGTTCATATGTATTCCCAAGTCACAGGCTTCTTCTCCTCCGTGACAGCCACCTCCTGTAAATGCAGAAATTTCTGCTTGGAAGTTTTGTCTGAAGTCTTGCTGGTCCTACCCACTCGGCTTGTTCCTTCCTTCCTGTGATCGAGTGCACAGTTCATTAAGATCTTTGGTAGTGGCGGAAATGTTAGAGGGGAAGAAAAAGCTGTTGACAATTTTATTTTTAAAAGCGACTAAGAATAGAATGAACTATTATAGCAAGCCGGCAAACGGGCTTGTGCTCAAGGCCATGTTCTCCTTCTAAAAATGAGAGTTTGGCATTTAATGAGAATGAGGAGAGGGCTTAGCCTCAACTTCCCAGTCACAGTCATCTCCATTGTCTCAGGGACAAGAATGGAAAACAGGACGTGGGTCCTGCGTGGGCCACCACTTAGCTGCCTGTTTATGCAGCATCCAGTCTGTTCTTTTCCACCTGAACTCATCTAAGACCAAAACTTCCCCTCCTTTTCCCACCCCTCAGAACACAAAGAAACTCACCTGACTATCTGGGTTAGCTCCACACCTCACCTGGCGGGATACAGACTTTGTCCTCTGAGATAATCTTCCATACCAACAGAGAGCTTAGAAGATACAGAAGTGCTACATGGAGATACTAGATGCCTTTGAAACCCTCGCGTTTTTTATTCAGAGGAACTTGGGTATTTCCACAAGAGCAGAGAAGACTCTGGAAGATCATGGCTCTTGTGTTCATCTTCGAACCCCTGGTCAGTAGGGCTGGAAGCTACGGGCAAAGAGCTTCACCCAAGTGGTCCCAAAACAAGAGAGACCAACTAAGAGTAGAGGCCCCAGCACCAGAAGGAGTCTAGTCCAGCTGGCGGGCTTCTGTAGGACACTGGTGTACGTGGGGAGGGTGCCAAGCAGGTGTGGTAAGGGCCCATCCTGCTTGGAAAGTCTGTCTCCCGTGTCTTGGGCATGCTGCATCTCGTGGTCCTGGTTCCGCAGCATCACGTGACAGGGGCTCCATAAACAAGGGCTGAGGGCTGGGTGTGTAAACCAAGTGGCTCCATTGTCCTGCAAAGCAACAAGCAACAGAAATGCTCTCAGAAACCATGAACACGCTCTGTAATTCTTGGAGAATCAGAAAGGCCAGATGAGGTTGGGTCATGGGTGCTGAAGGTGGGATCAACTGAGACGCTGCAGAAGGGAAGCTGCACACTCAAACCCCGAAATCTCAGATAAGCTGCAAAAGGGAAGTTCTCTGGCAGCTGACCTTGCAGTGCCTGATCATAAAGGGCTGCCCAAGAGAAGGAGGAGGCTGATGAAGTGCCAGCCCAGCTCTGCATGGGCCCCGGTGGGGAGCACCCGTGGTCCCCGAGGAAGGATGAGCCCTCCATGTCTTTAAGAAGCACAGTCTCTAGAGGGGAGGCTGAACCATGAAATTCCTAAAGAAAAGTGTAAGTGCTCTGGGTTTCTCCTGGCAAGCACACTGGTAACACTTGGTCACTAAGCATCTAGGGAGCACCTGCTGTATGCCAGTGTCTGCACTGCATTCTGAGGTCACAGAGATGAACGTGGAGGAGTGTAGGAAGGAGAGGCGGATGGTCAGCCACTGGCAATGCCATGTGGTCAGGATGGTAGTCCATGAGAGTCCAGGGAGAGACTGGCTGCAGAGGGATCACAGAGGAGATGGCACTCCTGTGATGATGGAACTCCAGATCTGAACAGAACCTGGAGCCCCCTTTGTGAATCAGCCCAACAAGGCCCAGAGACAGAGACGACTTGCCCCGGGATCCCCCGTCAGCATCCTTAGCATTGACCTCCATCGATCCTTCCTGGTGGACAAAGATTTAGAAGCAGAGCGTGAAGTCTGGAACAAGCCCAGCTTTGAGTCACTTCTCTACAATGGCAGAGTCAATTGATCAGATGTGGGTCTTCAAAATCGCTTTATTGATGAAGAAGAACAAAAACCAAGGTGTTAATTAAATCAAATTCCCAGAAGCAACAAGCATCTTCACAATCACGTTATCTGTCCTTCCGCAGCTGGGCCCCAAATGCCCCCTCCTGTGGACCTCTTGCCCCCCAGGCGCATCTGCAGAACTGGCCTGATCGTGCCCTGCTTGGAGGCTCACCCCGAGTCAGTAGGCAGAGGCTCTGTGGGGACCTCCGTCCCCCACTTGGGTCCCCTCCATACCTGTGCCTGCTGGCCCACTCCCAACAGCCAGCACCTGCGTCTTTGTTGGGGATGGATGCCCTAAGACTGCAGAACCCATTTCCCACCGCTTGGTAGGCCTCAGTCCAAGGAGCCCACATGCTCACCCACCAGGGCCAGCCCTGAGCCACAGCTGACGGGCATGGGGGAGTGAGTACCCCAGCCCTGGCCCTCGGTGGGGCCAGTTCTTCAGCACGTGCTAAGCTCCTGCAGTTGCTCTGGAAGCTGAACCAATATCCTGCTGTCGTCTCTTCCCTCCAGCACTTAGCCCACGCTCTCTGCTGCGCATCTCCCAATGCCTCGACCTCGAATCTTTGGCTCAGGGTCTGCTCCTGGGGGACCCTCAAAATGAGACTCGGGACATGAGGTCCCCTTCTCTGTGTGGCTGTGTTTGAATCCATGATTACAGAATGTGTGCAGCAAGCGAATACAAACTTGCAAATCAATAGCAGCGGGACCTTCCAGGGCATGTCTCCCTTTTAACAAGCAAGTTTTCTGCAGGCCAGACTAAAGTCTGCTACCCCAGAAAGAACACACATTCAAGCTTTTTCATGTATTAATTATGTGACCTTGGGCGGGAGCCTCAGCTGTTGAGGGCAAGCCTTTCATCTTTAAGAGGAAATCCTTGCTCAAACCTACACGGCAGTTGAGCGACCTGATGTGTGTGAAGCTTGTCTGTCACCTGGTAGTTGCAAAAAGTGCCAACAATTACCCCCTCCCTGTTCATCCTGGTCCTGGTCCATGTAGCGCTGGGTTTTCTCAAAGCAACTGATGTGGTCCTGCGTGAATGTGACATTCTCCGTCGGCAAAGCTGATACTTTACTTACTATTGACATTTACATGTAAACCGTGTGGAGGTGCTCCTGTCTACAGGCTCAGTTTTAGACACTGTGCAACTAGTAAGTCAGTCCAGGTTATGAAGTAGCTGCTGAATCATCCCTATGTTTCAAACGAGGAGACTGAGGTACAGAGAGGTTTCATAACACCCCTGAGGTCACAGAGCTCAGGGTGAAGGCCAGGACTTGAGTCCAGACATTTTGCCTCTGTCGTCCCACCTCTCAGACTCCCTGCTTCACGTCCTGTCAGAGTCCGAGGGACTGACCCCACGTTTAACAAACACTGGAGAAACCAATAACCAGGAAGCACAACTTATTTATAGGCTAAGTCAACCCCTCTCTTTATTGAGATCACGTCTCTACCAGGGAATTTTTAGGCAGTCTGGCGTTACAATTCGCTAACATTGAGAATGTATTAAAGTCAGCCCTACTTACCAAAAATATCCACGTGTCCATATTGCCTCTTCCACGTAAGCGGGGGCTGTCGGGGACACCAGGACTCTGGCTCTCCCAGCCTGAGGCGCTCCTCCAGGAGCCCACCTTGGTCTGGAACCCTGGGGTGGGGACGTCTTGACTGACACGTGTGTGTCTGGGTGGTGCCGCTGCCTGAGCTCTGGCTCTGAGGAACAATCCTAGGCCTTTCAGGACCGAGGAGGAGCCACCAACACGGGTTAAATAAAAGAATAAGACCAACAGAGACGGAGAAGGAAAACAGGCAGAGGAAAAATAACAGATTCTCCACTTTCCTTAAAATGAGAAAGTGGCACTTGGGAAAACTCGCGAAGGGATCGAAACCAACTTTGCTTGTTCCATCTGCCTCCCATACTGAACATAACAGCCATATCAACACTGTCAACGATGAGCATACGGTCCAGGGTCCAGGAACTCAGACGGGATCAAGGAAGAAGGGAAGCAACACTTGCTGAGCATCTACTGCAAGCCGGGCCCCATCCGACATTGCTTTACGGAGGTGAAAGTGCAACTCAGGAGGTTGGATGACACCTGGAGGTCACACCGCCAGCACATACCCGGCTGGAACGCAGCCAGCTCCAGATGCATCTAGTCAAAGTCTCTCCTTGCCAGGCTGCCTCCCAGGATGAGTTTAGAAGGATGGAGAAGAGTGACAGCACCCAGGCTTCCAAAGGGACCGAGGTCAGGCCAGCAGAGAACACCATGGACACTAATGCGTTAACAGACAGCAGGCCGGCTGTGTCTGCACAGCATCCCGGGCACCTGTGAAGCATCCCCAGGGAGAGTAGAGCCCCCAGGGCAGAGAGAGGAGCCATCAGGTTTGTGTCTCATGTTGGGGACCAAGGCAGGAGACGCAGCTGGGGAGGCGTGCAGTGTGCACCGGAGAGAGGCTGAGCAGTGGAGAAGCGGGACCAGCCTGGCAGTACTCCCCAGCTGAGAATCCTCCCCAGGATAGGAGCCCCCTGGGCTTTGACTCCCCTCTTTTCTGGGCCCCACACAACCATGATTGAAGAGCTTCTCCTGATACACTGCCCACAGGGATGGAAGGATCCTGCTTAGTAATGGAGATGGGGCTCTCGGGGTGCAGGCCAGCTGAGGAATGAGAGCTTCTATAAAGTAAATTCATAGCATCAAGCTCAGCCGGCTTCCGGCAGGGCGAGCAACATGGACTCAAGTACTTGGGACCTTGGGGGAGCTCAGACCATCCACACAAGCCTTTTCCTGACACATAAGGGAAACTGAGGCTCCAAAGTGAAGCGGCTACTCCCAGGTCACTCCCACCCAAAGCTGCACAGGGATGATCTCAAGTTCCCACCCGTTTACAGCCAGAGCCCCTTAAAAACTCCTGTTTACAGGGACCGGCCTGGTGGCACAGTGGTTAAGTTTGCACGCTCCGCTACAGCGGCCCAGAGTTTGCCGGTTCAGATCCTGGGTGTGGACCTAGCACCGCTCATCAGGCCATGCTGTGGCAGCATCCCACATACAAAGTAGAGGAAGATTGGCACAGGTGTTCGCTCAGGGCCAGTCTTACTCACCAAAAAACAAAACAAAACAAAAAACCCCTTCTGTTTACAAGGCCTCTCCCGCAGCAGGTGCTGACATGGTAGCGAGAGCTGTGAGGGCCAAGAAACACAAATGGAGGAATCCAGCCAATGTGCCATGCCACCGCTGAGCCACGTGGCCTCGGGCGACCACAGCCACTCATCTTTCTAGGCTGCTCCAGCCTCTAACTTGGAATGGGGAAAAAGGACCTGTCAGCTACATCCAGGGCAGTCACAAAGACACATCAAAAGGGGGTCCATCTCCCACCCACACCCTGGCCCATGACTTCCTCTGATCCATAGAATGTGGCAGCAGTGAGGGTGTGACCCCCATGGACAGAAAGGGGTCCAGCCTCCAGGGGAGAAGAGGACGTGCAGGAGACCCCACAGCGCCCAGATCCCACCGGGCTTCCAGACTGAACTCCGTCAGGGATTTACTCCCACGTTTTCATCCACCAACCTCTCCCCTAAGAAACTCACCTCCTTCCGGCTGTTCCAGCCAACAGGTGAACTAAACTCAGCACCCCCAGGGGTGCATTGCATCATAATTAATGGTAGCAGAATTCGGGAAACCATTCTGCTGTCCGACAAGAAGGGGTGGTTATGCTAGCATTTTGCAGCCCCTGGTGCCAGAAACACTGTTGTTTCAGGAAATGGGAAAAATGTTCCCCATGATAAAAATACATACTAGCTTAATTTTTGTTTGTGAAATTTGTATAAGCTCGTGGGAGACAATTTTGAAAAGCAGGATACATGTAGATGTGTATATGTCTACAGTGTGTACTGACGGCTCTTCGCGAGCAGACATTTGGGAGTTGCTGTTACTACAGAGGCCCCACTTATCCGTGGGCCTCAGGAACCTGTGGTCCCCACGCAGCCGCTGACGCAGGTGGGCCTCGCTTCCCAAGGGTGGCCCCCGTCCAAGCCCTGGCCCCATCCATCATGCGTCTTTCCCACTTACCTGCCTCTTTCTTCTCATTTTAGCATATTTTTGTGATACTAGTCAGTGTTCATCCAATTTATGCTACATTTTTGCTGGCCAATCTCATTCTCAATGGCTGTGGCTGACAAAGGGAAACTTTAAGTGAAAAATGCTCATTTACTTTGTCACGAATTTTGATGCA
Source organism: Equus przewalskii (assembly GCF_037783145.1). Lineage (NCBI taxonomy): Eukaryota > Metazoa > Chordata > Mammalia > Perissodactyla > Equidae > Equus > Equus przewalskii. The sequence goes on from NC_091859.1 coordinate 44,518,500, forward strand.
CACACTGACATGCTCAGGACTGGGTGAGGCTGAGTGTGACAGGAAAGGCGAAATAAGAGCCTCCTACCCAGACGGTGGCTCCTTACTCTCTCATATGAGGAAGAGTGTGGTACAGCAGGTCCACCGTGTGAGCGACCCGGGTTTTCTACCCACTTGTTCCACCACACACGACCTCCATTCCCAAGTGCACCTCACGGCCCAAAATGGCTGCATCTGCTTCAGCCGTCACGTCTGCATTCTCCTCCAGCTGGAAGGAAGAAAAGGGAAGACTAGGTACACTTCCCTGTGAGAGGTTGCACACACAACCTTGGGCATTTTATTGGCCAAAACTTTGTCTAACAGCCACAGCAAGCTGTTAAACAGCATGGGAAAAGAGGTCTATATTTTGGGCAACATTATGCCCAGCTAAAAGTCGGGGTGCTATTATGAAAGAAGAGGGAGAAAATGGATGTTGAGGGCAACCAGTAGTCTCCTTCACAAGCAATAATATGTATGTATGTCATAAATTCAGTAAACTTTGAATGCATGTGTGAAGTAAATTATGTTCCTTCTTCTTTTGTGAATATACTGTTAAAAATAAATAGATTTTATTTCTTAGAGCGGTTTTAGGTTTACAGAAGAACTGAATAGAAAGTATAGAGCTTTCCTATGTATTACACATACACACACATACAATGTCCCCCATTATTAATGAATCTTGCATTAGTGTGGTGCATTTCCTAAAGTTGATGAACCAATATTGATACTTTATTATTAATTGAAGTCCATAGTTCACATTAGGGTTCATTCTTAGTGTTATAAATTCTATGGGTTTAGACAAATGGAATGACACGTGTCCACCATTACAGGATCCTGCAGAGAGGTTTCACTGCCCTAAAGGTTCTCTGTGCCTTGCCTGTTCAGCCCCCTCCCCTAACCCCTGACAACCACGGATCCTTTTACTGTCTCTATAGTTCTGTCTTTTCCAGAATGTCCTATAGCTGGAATCATACAGTGTATGACCTTTTCAGACCAGCTTCTTTTATTTGGTAATATGCATAGAGGTTCCTCCATGCCTTTTCATGGCTTGATAGCTCATTTTTTTAGCTCTGAACAATATTCCGTTGTCTGGATGGACCACAGTTTATTTATCCATTTGCCTATTGAAGGACAACTTGGTTGCTTCCAAGGTTTGACAGCTTAGGAATAAAGCTGCTGTAGACATCCGCATGCAGGTTTTTGTGTGGACATAACTTTTCAACTCATTAGAGTCAACACAAAGAAGCACGATTGCTGGATCACAGGGCATGAGTTTGTCTAGCTTTCTAAGGAAAGCCCAATCTGTCTTCAAGGGTGGCCACGCCATTCTGCATTCGCACCTGCAATGAATGAGCATTCCTGCCGCTCCACATCCTCGCCGACACTTGGCATTGTCAGTGTTTTTAGTTTTAACCATTCTAATAGGTGTGTGATGACATCTCATTGTTTCAGTTGACAATTCCCCACTGCCATATGTTTATATGCATCTTCATCTCTTCTTTGTGAGGTATGCAAACCTTTTTCCCACTTTTTAACTGGGTTATTTTATTGTTGAGTTTTAATAGTTCTTTGTAGATTTTAGATACATGGCCTCCATCAGATATGTGCTTTGCAATATTGTCTCCCGGTTGGTGGCTTTTCTTTCTGTTCTCTTAGCAGAGCCTTGTACAGAGCAGAAGTTTTGCATTTTAATGAAGCCCAAATTATCATTCATTCCTTTGTGGATCATGCTTTTGGTGTTATATCTAAAAACTCATTACCAAACCCAAGGTCACTTAGATTTTCTCCTCTGTTATCTTCTGTACTGTAGTTTGCATCTTACATTTAAGTCTGTGATCTATTTTGAGTTAATTTTTGTGAAAGGTGTGAAGTCAGTGTCTAGCTTCATTTTTTTGAATGTGTGCTTCCCTGTGAATATTTTTGCAACCATTAAATATCAATTATGAGGACTACAGAGAGACTGGAAAATATTATGACGTCATGTTAAGTGGAAGGCAGCAGGCAGAACCCCACTCTGCAGCAGTTTCAGGTGTGGAGGACATATCCGGGTTGGTAAAGAGGAAATGGGGATTGAAGTGGAGGGGAGGGGGAGTGACGGGAGGGCAAGAGCCGACTGGTCCACAGAGAGCCTTAAAGGGTTGCAGAAGCTGAGCCTCCATGCCCAGGGCCTTGGGGCTGAAGGCCCCTGTGTCATTGGGGGTGGGGGGAGCAGATCCAACCTGAGCAAGACCTGGAGGGGACCATCCTGCTAAGTCACTGAGACATGCAGAGGTCCAGACAAAATGATGGGGAGGGAAGAGCTTAGACCCACAGATGCTTCTGCTTGAACAGAAGAGCCTCCTGCTGACCGTGAGCTCTGCAGCCCCCCTGGTCACAGCTGTTCTCCTCGTGCTATTAGTAATGCCCCCAGCGGCAGAGCCAGGGCTGGACTCGGGGGCTCCTCAGCTCCAAGCTCAGGTGTATCTCAAAGTTGTATAGAGACAAGGTGAACAAGGGCCCAGGCCCTAATATCTGACACTATTTATCCACCCAAGGCCTTGGCCCCAAACGTCCATCTGAAAACCCTGCCCTGGCGAGTACAGCTTGATGTGAGACAGGAGGATTTTGTTTCTGAGCATCCAGCTGGCCTACATGGCACAGACCCAAAGCAGGACGAGTCACGCCTTCCTACCTTCCTCTCGGGCCCCACATCTCCCTGAGTCTGGAGTTCAAACCCAGATAGTAGCCAATGGACATTCCGCCTTTTCTGACAAGTCTTTCAATCCTTGCTCCTCTCCCAAGAGTCAGCTTTTTGCCCCAGATCCCAGCAGGAAGCCTCACACTAGCCCTGGGGCTGTCCTGAACACAAGCCCCACATGGGGGATCCTGTTCCAGGGTTGTCCTCACATTAAACCTCAAGAGCCATTAAGAAGTGGAAGAGCTTCCTGAACGTTGCTATGTATTGAATACCCAACATCTGTGAAGTCCACGTGAGCAGGTTAATAATGAAAAGGTGCTGATGATCATTTCCTATGGGTTTAATCCATTGGATGGCTTATTTAAAATAAGGCTTTGGGGGATGAAAACAGAAATGTGGAGCACACTTCTGGGGCTACTAGAGAGCCTGACCCAGAGTCTGGTCCCTGCCGGACACCAAATCTGGTTACCAACACCTGCCATGGATGTCCACCTGCAACACAAGAGAGTTGAGATGTGCGTCCTTCCCCTGGTGGGGCAGCACGCAGCTTTGGAAATGTCCCCTGCATTCCCCTGAGGAAGAGCTTGGACTGAGTTCCATGTGGACCACTAAGGGTCCCTGACCCAGTGGGACATTAGAGGACCTCTGCTGGTTTTATCTGGAACACACAGGGTGGAAGTGTTGGTGGAAGGAAAATCCAGAGAGAAGGCCACTGCAGGGTCACGGCAGACACCTTTTGGTGCCTTGAGAAGGAGCAAGAACTTCATCTCCAGACCCCGTCCCAGGGCATCTACCACAGACAGCAGCAAGATGACTCTTGGAACATCCAGCCATCTTTCCACCATTCCCAGCAATGTGGTCTCCCAGGGCTGTGCTGGCCCTCAGCCATCACTGAACCCAACCTCCCACCTAGTCCAGGAATCATCTAGATGAGTCTAGACAAGTGGACAGGATGCCCACGGACCAGGAGACTGCTGGCAACCCAGTACATCTGAACTGTTCCAAAAGTCACAATGTTCTTTCATATATTAAGCAGAACCTGCTGTCCTGAAGCTTCCATCTGTCAAAGCTGTGTCTATTCCCCGTATTCGATCACACAGAATGGATCTGCTCCCTCATCCTCAGGAAAGGGGACAGATCCTTGCGTGTCTGAAAGTAGCTATCATCTCCACATACCACACCCCCCATCACTTCTGCAACCTAAGGAGAGGAGACCTGCCACTTATGAGGCACCCACTGTTTGTCAAGTGTTTCATTTGGGTGAAAACATGGCTATCCCCATTCAGAGATGAAGAAGCTGGGGTTCAGAGAGGTTAACTGCTTGCCCAGGGTCACACAGGGAGGAGGAGATGCTGATGCAACTCCGTCTGTTTGACTCAGGGCCACCTTCCCTCCCGGGCCTGCAGAGTGATGGCCTCCCTTTTATAAGCTGAACAACCCCAGGCCCATCAACACCTCTTAGGGGCAAAGGCCTCCAATCCCTCACCCTGCCATCAGCCCTCTTGTGCAAAGGGGTACCCTAAATGCCCACGTCAGTCACAGAAGCTCCCCTCCCACACCTCCGGGAGGGGCCCTCCCCTCTTTTCCTCCTGTGTATTGATTACGAATGCATTCCAGTCAAATATCAGCGTGCCTGGCCAGCAGTGTCTTAAACAAATAGGGTAACTTTTAGACCCTGTGTTAGCGGTCCAGGGCTGACACAGTTGCTCAAAACTGACTTCAAGAACCCAAGCTCTTTTCATCTTTGCATTCTACCATCTACAGCAAGTGGGCCTGTTGCCTCCTGTTTGAGAAATGGCCGATTTGCCTCCAGGCATGACAGGAAAGCCTTTTTCCTCAAGCTGCTCTGTTTTTATTCCAGAAGGGAAGGAAGTACTCCCCAGCACTTTTCTTCCCACATCTCGGCAAGAACTAGGCCATACTCCCTCCAAAGATCAACTACTAGCCAGAAGAAATGAAATAAATATGACAGCTTGGATCAATCATGCCTCCTTCCCCGGGTGAGGCGGACACTGTCCCGCCTAGATGCCACATCCCTAACGGCTACCTGGAGACAGGGAGCTCTGTCAGCTGGAGGCAGGGGCAGGAGCAATGTGTTGACCATTAAGGAGGCCACGGAGGGTGTTGGCTTCACCCTCTGAAATTTAATCACCCTGAAGTGTCAATGCCTGAAAGTCTCCCGTGGAAGCATTTCCTTTTAAAAGTAATCAGGAATTTTAGCAAGAGTCACAACAATCTAATACTGGGATCTCAGGCACCATCTGCCAGTCTGCCGTGGTGTCCACAGTAAGGTAGACAGGGAGACGTCACCAAAAGGGCATCCAATAAATATGGAAGGTGCATGGATGGATGGATGGAGGGAAGGTAGTATAGAGCATGGGTGGGTACATGTATGGAAGGAGGGAAGATGAAGGAAGGGAGGGAAGGCTGGTGGATGGGTGGATGGATGAGTGGATAAGTAAATGAGGGGATGGAGAGAGAGAGATGAGTGGATGGAGGAGGGAGGGAAGAAGGAAGGAAGGAAGAGAAGGATGGGTGGATGGAGGAATGGATGGATGGGTGCATTGATGTATGAGTGAATGGAGGGAGAGGGATGGATGGATGGATGGATGGATAGATGGATGGATGGATGGATGGATGGATGGATGAAGCCAAGCTGCTTCAGCGGACTCCTTTTGGAAAATGCTTTTTCTGTTTTTCCCAATTCCTAAGGAACTGGCTTTGGCTGAAAACCGCCCAAGCGGAGTGCTGAGTGCTTGCTGTCTTTTAACCTCTTCTGGGGTTATCTGTGCTGTGAGCAAAGCACAGCTCCCAGCTGGGGACACGGGTGGCAGAGCTCTTGTTCCCATTGTCATGCTGAAGCAGGTGGGTGGACAGCAGTGCTCTCTGGAGTAGCCTTTTCTTCCTACTGGCATTTTCCTTTGACTCCGGTCCGGAGGCTCCTTCACCTGTGACAGGGCTTCAGTCGGCCCCCTCATGCCATCCTCCATGGGAGGCATCAGGCAGGATGGCTCAAAGAGAATCCTCGAAGGGCAAATCAGATCCCCCATGAATGGTATGAGGGGTGGGGGGTCCACAGGCTCCGCAGAGGCTCCTTGGGCTGCGTGAGCTCCCTGAGGAGGGGACGTCTCCACCTGGCTCAGCCTTATCAGAGAAGCTGGGAGGGGCAGGGGTCTTTGCTCAGGGGTAGCCACAGGAGTTTGGGTCAGTCCCCAGAATGGAGTGGCCAACAGTGAAGGGCTCCCAGCCTCCGTGCTCTGAGAGAACCCTGTCTCCCACTGGGCTGGGCTGCCCCAGGTGCAGAGGGGACCATATGATGCCCTCTGACCTGGGCCTGTTCCTGCAACCCTGGCAGGCCCCTCCCAAGCTGTGTGCTGTGGGGGAGGGGCCTGTGCAGAGTCACTGGAGGTCCCTGAGGTCGGGGAGGGGAGGGTTAACCTAAGTCAGCCGGGACCTTCCCAGACCCCCACTGTCCTCAAAATAGGGAAACGACCCTCCCAGGCCTCGGGCAGGATCACGCAGAGGTTCAGAATTTCCTACAGCTGTGGTGCAGAGGGAGCGGGACCCTGTCTGTCCCTTATGTGGGCTGATGGTGGGTGCCCACCTCAAAGCGCGGGGCTGGAGAGAGGAGGACAGGCCCTCAGGCCAAGCTGGGGCACCTGTGTCAGGCGGGGATCCAGGGGGTCACACATGGGGTTCCGAGCCTGCGAGGCTGAGCACTGGGAGCTGGCCGCCGGGAGCAGGTCTATTTATGGGCTGCCTGTGCTTCTGCGGCTCTTTCTTTCTTGTTTTCCCTCAGCTCTCAGCAAAGTCCTTTTGGAAAATTCCAGCTGGGACTCAGCTGTGCTGAGAACAGGGGAAGTTTCAGAGGCTCCTGTCTAAGGGGCACGTGTACTCAGAGCACGGGCCTTCCGGCAGGGACGGGCGTGGGACCGGCTGCCCGGAACAAAGTGGGAAGAGACGCCCGAGACACGAGGGGCCCTCCCCTGGAGCGGCTTGAGCGCAGACTCCAGAGGACTCCGGGGCCATGGGTGAACGTGGGCTTGCATTTAACAAGGAAGCCGTTTCCTACGGGCTGAGGGGCCACCTGTGCTGTGCACAGGCAAGCGCCTCTCCAGTCAGGGTGCAGGCCGGCCGCTCCCTCAAGTCACCTTGAGCAGGCTTCCTGACCTCTCAGAGCCACAGCCACATCAGTGAAAGGAGGGCGCAGAAGTCCCTGCACAGAGAGCCAGAGGGAACTAGAAACACCAGCCAGAGGCCCAGTGCACGGTGGGTGTTCTCTGACAGGTCACCAGGATGTCACCCCTGATGGGGAATAAGGAACCAGAGGGTCAGTGAGGATACATGTGGCCCGGGCTCTGTACACACACACGCGGGCACACACGTGTGCACACACAGCTGGTTAGTGACAGCTGAATTCACACTCCCCAACTCCATCCTACCATCAGAGACTGCAACTGCCTATGACACTCAGGACAGAAATTCCCAGAATATCAACATGGGAAGAGTCCAGACGACAAGTTCTGAGAGCACAGAGGGAAGATTCTAGAAACGCTGTCGACCCGAGAAGGAGATTCTGCCGCCCTCACACAGTCAGTGAGCTGGCCAAGGCCCTCACACGCACTGAGCTGCCACACATGACCCCTCCCTGCCCCAGGAAGCAAGAGGAAGATGCAGAATGAGAACTGGAGCCCTTGCTTACACAATTAAATGTGAGGAGTTTAACCTTTTTCTAAGAGACAGACTGAACAATCTCAGGTCAGGATAAAGCAGGAGGAAGCAGTTCGCAGCACACGGTTCATGGAAGAACTTAGCTGGCCTTTGCCCCGCTCCTGGGAGTGGACCTCTAAACCCTTGGACGTCCCCCAGGGGAGGCGTGTCTGTTATTTGTGGTGGGTCTCGGACCACGGCTGAGTTTACTCTAATGAGATGGTGTCACTGGGTCCCTGGATGGTCTGTGCTACCGAGATGACTCAGGACCGGGGCTGGCCATGCCAGAGACACCAACCCTGGGGTTAGAGGGGGGGCTTTGAGCCACGTGCTGTCAGCCCAGCCTCCCCACTCCCAGGGTCGGAGAGGGGGCTGGAGACGGAATTCAGCCTCCAGGCTGTTGATTCAACCAGCCTCGCCTGCGTAAAGAAGCCCCATCAGGACTCTGGATGCCGAAGCCCCGCTAGCCTCCCCGGCTGGCAATATTCTGCGTGTTGTCACACATCGACGTCCCGGAGGGAAAGGCCACCCTGGGGTTGAATGAAACTTCACATGTGGGACTGACCCAGACACGCTGAGCGTCGTCCCTGTTTCTGGCTCTGACTTGATCCTCTCGCTGTGTCAACCTACGACAATGGAAGCCAGGTTAAGAGGCAAAGCGTTTATTTGGGATCAAAGGACTGCAATTCGGGGAGCACAGATTCAGGTGTTCTAATTACAAGAACGGTGTTCTAATTACAAGAAAGGGGCTTAGGGTTTTTACGGGGAAAAGGGGAGGAAGAGGAGGTGACTTGTCTTACAGAAGAGTTCGTTGGTGCTGGGCGAGGTACAGTGAGGTTCGTACTTCATGGATCGGTCAGAGCTTCCATGGTCGGCAAAGTCCAATCTCATCGGTCCTTAAAAACACTATATCCTTATCCTTACTGACTCCTCGGAATGCTGTAGGTTTGTTCCAGTCTCCTTTGGAAGACAAAGAATGCGAGACATGCAAGGTGATTCCTCCGAAATGGCCGCTCCAGCTCTGTGTTAACGCGGTTCCACTCACGTCGTCTTTCAGAGCTACAGTAAACTACGCCTCAAACTGCAGACAGCGCACTTTCCCAAGTTCTATGAGATTGTCTAGTGATTTTTCAAACCGGAGGAAGTCTGTGGAGACCCCTGAGTTTGTCCCGGCTGGTCAGGAGTGAAGCCACGGGACGCCAACACTGCAGCTGGGTCTGGAGTGACGGCCACCTTGAAGAGATGGTGCGTGCACCTGTGCAGCTGCAGGCAGAAGTCACTGCACGCACACAACACAGAGGGACCTGGAGATGCTAACACAAGGGGCTCAGCCAAGAGCAATCAGACGAAAAGCAAGTAAAGCACAGACTTGGCAATTGTAATTCTAACATGCATATTCCAATTAAATAGAATTAAACAGAATAAAGTGTCAATGTGCGCTGTTAATCTCTTCATTCTACAGTGCCAATGTATTATAACCCTACATAGGCTGACCAAAATAACATAAAAGTCTAAAACTCCTAGGAAGATCTGAAGGAAAGGAAAGAAACATTGAGAGCTTAATAAATACCTGTGGAATGTCTTGAATCTCTCTCAATCTTTAGGATACAGAAGAAAGAAAACTGATGAAGCTTAAAGCAATTGGAATAATGTAATCATTAAACAGAATAATACCAGAAAGACACAGACTCTATTATTTCGAATAATTCATGAACACTCCAAAAATTATCTTAGTCTCTTCTATAAAAATCCCAACAGATTTTCAAAAGTGGAAATTGCACAGAATACATTCTTTCACTAAAATGAGAATTTATAATGAAAGCAAACACACAGAGATCTACACACAGTCTATATGTCACGATTTAGGGGGTAGGCCCGAACTGCACTGAGTCTGTATGTGGAGGAGGGCGGGAGGAGGGGAGGAGGAGACCGTCCTAGTCCTGGCGTTGGGGCAGGCATGAAGGATCGCTCACGAAGAGTGTCCACTCCGGTCCGCCCGTGCCCTCGCCCTCCCGGCTCCCCCTTTGTGCCCCTGCTTCGTTGCCCAAATACACCGTGTGCTCCCTTTCTCTCTGTGCAGCCAGTTCCCGCTGCTGGGAATGCCTGGCCTGTGGCTCTGTGGACTCCCACGTGTCTTTCAGGATGTACATGGGATGCCGTCTCCTTGGCACACTTTCACCCCAAAGCTGAGGCAGATGCCCCCAAGGATTCCCATAGTTCCTGGGACTGACATCTTGCCTGTTTCTTACCAGGCTGCAGCATCACGCCTGGACCCGCCCCGTCCTTCCCACGAGACTGAAAGGTCCTGGGGGTGAAGGCTTGGCGTACTCACCGTCTTAACCACCCTGGAACAAAGCCCCTTCACAAGGGAGGCATTCTAAGGATTCTTTTGAAGACATTAATGTCCAAAAATATAGATCAATTGAGCAGAATTATAAAAAGTGAAGGAATCAATACATCAATTAAGGACCTGTTTCTTAGGACATTAAAAAACACATACAGCAGCGGCCAGCCCCGTGGCCGAGTGGTTAAGTTCACACACTCTGCCGTGGCAGCCCAGGGTTCGGATCCTGGGCACGGACATGGCACCGCTCATCAGGCCACGTTGAGGTGGCATCCCATATGCCACAACTAGAAGGATCTGCAACTAAGATATACAACTATGTACCAGGGGGAATTTGGGGAGATAAAGCAGAAAAAAAAAAAAACACATACAGCAGACAAACTCCTGACCTATGGAAGATAACTAGAAATTAAACACAGCTGGACTAGAAAGAGCCACATAGGAGGATATGATGACCGACATGAATACTGAAATATGAGAGTGCTACCACGGACGATGCTGTGCCAGTAAATTTGAAAACATCACTGAAATGGAGAATATCTGGAAATATTAATTCCTCACAGTGGCTGAGGGAGGAGCAAACAGCACCCGTTGAGAGCAGATGTTGAGAAGCTGAATCACCGTGAAGGAAATGTGTCCAAATGTGCTGCGGTCAGCGGGCTTTAGAAGGAGCTCGTGCAAACCCACAAGGCATCTGGGATTCTGGGAATCCCGAAGCGTTATGAGCTGCTCTAGAACCCAGGGAAGAAATCCAACCACCATTATCTTCTTGATCCCAGCACGACCCCGATAGGAAGGCTGACCAGGACCATAAACGCAGCAGAGCACTGAGACTCGCTCCCATCAGAAAACGATGCCACTGCAGTTTGCGGAGGTGACAGCAAGGTGGACCCGGAACCGTCCTTGAAAGTTAAACTTCAAATCAACACACAATTAAATGACAACTTAATTCCAGGGTAGAGGCAATGAAGGAGACAGACCAAATCAGGACTCTAAGCGGCGGAAGGGCGGGTCGTCCATGGAGCAGAAGCGAGAGGCACCACGGGGCCGGGGCTGGGGTGACAGGAGGAACAGCGATCACTATAGAGCCTGAGCATCCCGGGTCCATGGGCAAGGCCAGCCCAGAATGAGCCTGCAGGGCCCCGTGTCCAGGGATGCAGCAGGATGTGGTTTTAGCTGCAATTGAAGATGCAGCCAGCAGGCCTGGGGTGGAGGCCGGGTCCCTCCACTCACCAGCCGGGGGCCTTGGCTTGCTCTTGGTCTCAGTTTTCTCATCTATAAAATGGAGACAGGGATGTTCTTGAGACTCTAGAATTACTGTGAGGATTAAGTGATTCAATATGTAAAATGTTTGAAACAGGGCTTGGTACCCTTGCAATGCGATAGTGTGTTGGCTGGCATTATTTGTGGGCAGACATGCCATACTGCCAGTCTAACATCATCACTGGGTCAGTCAAGTCCCCTGGCTGTGATCTGGGGCCACTAAGCAGCCCTCCCATTACGAGATGGCCACCTGACTCGTTGAGAAGCTGGGACCAAGAAAGCGGCCTTGCCGTACATGCTGGCTCCCGCCCTGGGGCCTTGGACTCAGTGTCCTCCACCCACTGCGTGCCAGCCCCAAGCTCAGAGACTTCTCCACCCTAAACTCATCGCGATGCCAAACCCCAGCACGGCACCTGGCACGCAGGAGGATCTCGACGATGAATCTTGCCAGATTCACTGAATAAATGAATGAGACTTGAAGTCTCCTTGGCTTCATCATCATGCAATTCCGACAACTTGATATGGAGAGTGGGGTCCAGGCACACGTTGTCCACCTTCCTGGCTCCACAGAGAAGGGTGGGTGGTCCTTATTGGGATGCAGGACTTGCGTGCTGATCCGAGCCCCCGTTCCCGAGTTGGCCTCCAATGAGGGAGCCGTGAGAGCATCCCAGGCTTGTGAGTCACAGGCCTGAGGATAGAGGCGCCACGGCGGTTTGTGTCAACTCAGCTGCTGGGGCTCTGGTGGGCTGGGGTTGGCACTAGGGTCCAGAGCAGGGATGGGGGACAGTGGTGCAGTGCGCCTGGGTCCCGTGGGGCATCCTCACTGGTCTGCTGGCACCCTTCATGGCACGCGGCCGCAGCAGGGCACCCAGACCCAGCTCCCCCAGATCTCTACCTTGGGCTGCTCTGCGGTGGGGGCCACTGTGGCTTTTCATCAGCTTCTTTCCAGTTCCCACGTCGCGCCACCTCCTGTTCCCATGTTACGTGAAATCCCTTCTTCAGTTTTTTCCGATGTTGTGGACTTTTGTTGGTTCCCTTCCCAAATCCGTGCTCACCCTTTCCCCTGTGCTACGAGCATACAGATTTCCCCCAGGGACAACCCTCCCCACTGTGCAGCCACCAGGGGAGGCGCCACCCCAGACCCCCATCCCAGGCGGGGGTTAATCCCATCGCACTGGCAATGGGGTGTGACTCTCTGATCTTGGGGCCACAGTGACAGGGTGGGAGAGAACTGTCTCCTAGCAGATGCCTTGCAAATGTCACTCCATCCAGCCTCCTTCAGGAGGGCAGGTGGCCTGAGGTTGATGCTGACTCACGAGGGGGCAAAGTCAAGAGATGGGGGAGCACCAGAGAGCCAACTCCCCAAGCCAGAAGCCTCTTTTCTCGGGCCTTTTCTGCTACACCAGCAGGGCCTCCTCTCCCGGCCGAGCCTCCCTGGGGGTTGTTTTTGGCCCCTCGCTGTGGCAGGTATCCTAATAAAGTTAGATAAGGCTGGAAAAACCAAAATATTCATAAGAGCATGAGCAAGAAACTGATTAGAAGTACGCAGTTCTTAAACGAAGGAAAGAACCCATCTTCAGTGAAAGGAATGAAAGACGATGCCGCTAAATGGAGAAATGCACCCTGTTGTGAATAAGAAGAAAATAGTGAATATTGTTTGTTCTCCATTAATTTGGATATTTAATGTAATTCCCATCAAAAACTCTATGGAGATTATTCTGAAAATGAGATAAACTCGTTCCTAAATTTATTTGGGAAAACACAGCGTATAGTAATATTCCCACGTATGTAAATAGAGACCAGCGAGGGGAAGCTTGTCCTACCAGGTACCACATTACGAAGCTGCAAGAAACAAAAGCGTGCACTGTGGACACAAGAACAGACAGCATTAACGGGACAGGATCAATAGCCCTAAAACCTCCCTACTTAACCAGGGATAAGGAAAAGATTACAAAGCAACAGGGGAAGATGAATGGTCCCACAAAGGGAGCCGGGAAAATTGGTCTTTAGAGTAAAATTCAGTTGGAGTCTGACTTCGCCCCCTACGCCAAGATGCCTCCAAATCAATTAAACACTCAAAGGCCTAAAAATAGACCACAGACAGGTGAGCATTAACCAGCTCTGCGACTGCCACGGGAGTTGTCCCGTGAGAGAGCCAAGGGAGAAAGGCCTCTTTCCCAAACAGGAGCAAAATAAGGAGAGAGGGAGGCAGTGGGGGCTGTCGGTTAGTATTTTCTTTTTCTTTTCAGTCTGTTTTTAATACAGGGACATTTTTGTCACCCCTTCTCGAGTACCTTGCAGGATTTGCCTCGTGAGCATCCTGACGCTCTCTGAGCATGCGCGTCACACTTCTCCAAGCTGCCAGGAAGTGTGTGGGGCTTTCCCAGGCCCGGGGTGGGGGCTGTCCCGGGATCTAGAAAATCTGGGAACACTGACCTTGGGTCATAACCAGGCAGCTGGTGGAGTTGGTTCCTCCTTAATCCCTTTTAACAAAGTCGTATGATGTTCCATTTCAAAAAAGGGGCAATTTGGGTTTTACTTTAGACTTTCAACATGAGTCAAGGAGAAAAAATTCTCCCAATCATAAAAAAAAAAAGAGAGAGACAGAGTGGGGAGAGAGAAACAAAATGTCAAACCTGCACACGGGATGCATTTGAAGTCATCCCCGCACTTGCTCTAATTAGTATGCCAACGGAGGCAAGAGCAGAAAGTCAAAATCTACATTTAAATGAAGATCTTCCCAGACGCTGACCTGGGGCTCCGTCTGCACCCGGGCCTCCTGGAGCCCAGGGACCTCAGTTCAAGACCCCCAGCTGGCCCACACCACGCGTTTTCCCTCTGCTGCTTGGGAGGGGACCGGTAGAAGCGTGTCCCCCGCCCGGCGTAAAGGCACAGGCCCCAGAGACAGGAGTGGTCGGGCGGGCGGAATGCCTGTGGGTCTCTGTGGCGTTTATTTCAATTGCAGACGGCTCAGCATTCACCTACGATTAGCCCATTGCCATTCATCTCAGACAACGTTATCTTTCCCAGGGACTCCAGAGGCCCAGAGTGTTGACTATCCCTCCATGTGGCCTGGAAATGCACAGTCCCTTGGACACCGCTGGTCCCCCCAAAGCTGTTCCCTGGGAGCCCGTGCCAACCTCAAGGAGTGCTTAGGACCCCAGTAGGCGTGCAGGGCCCTGTCCTCTGCGGTTCACTGGCTGTTTGTGTGTAGACATCAGTGCAAAGAGATGACGTCAGGAGACATTTTGGCCAGAAGGTTCCTCCTGTCTCTGTGTTGGCGGAATCCTTCCCTCTGGGCACCATTCTGGTCCTCCCGGGAGGGTCCCCGCACCTGGATGGCGGTGCCTCCTCCTGGCAGGGAGCCCGGAAGGCAGGTGACTGCTGCGCTCGCTGAGCTGAGGTCCTGGTTTCCACTGCTTGCTCCCTCCTCCTCCAGTACCAGTAGCAATAATAATCTGAGCAGCCCCAGCCGGAGGCCTGCACACACCATCTCTGATCTCCACAGCCCCCCAGTGAGCAGAGTGATTGGCCTCATCCTACAAATGGGAAAATAAAACAGAACTGGCCTCCGAGGACCTGAGAGAGCCATCCGCCCAAGGGCTGGCAGATCTGACCCCAAACTCAGGAGTTTCTGCCATATCCCATCACTTCCTAAATCCCTTCCCGAAAAGGCCTTGAATGTTTCTGGAACAGGGTGAATTAAAATAAATATCTGTCGTCTAGTCTCTCGAGTGCACTCCGGGCTTCTCCCACCTTGCGGTTTGCTGAGTGACCACCCCCACAGGACACTGTGTTAAGCTCTACGTCATGCCATCCTTGTACGTGCGTGAGAAAGAAAACCCCCGCTTTATGGATAAGGAGGCTGAGGCTCAGCAAGGGAGGCACCTGCCCCCAATGTGCATGTCCCCAACCTTCCAGGGCCAGTCTCTATTATGCCAACGGTCTTGGCCTTGACCACAGCTCTCCCAGGCCCGCGTGCCCACAGGTGGAGTCATGTCAGCTGCCACACGGTTGGATCCCAGTGGGGATCTTGTGGGATGGTTGGATTTCAGGTCAAGAGTCAGCACTTCAAGCCCCTCAAGGAGTTTCCCCTTTTTAACAATACCCAACAATACTGGACATTGGAGGCCCTTTTCCTTTTCTTTTTACATTTTGTTAATTGGCAAAGTTCACACATTTTCTCGCTGTTCCAAACTTATCCTTCTTTGTACCCTATCTGTCCAGGCCCTGCCTTCACATCCCCCTCTCCTCCCTTCCTCACTCCCTCCTTATCCAGCACATGTGCTCCCACTGTGTGCCAGTCTGCTAGCTGCAGACGGAGTGAAGTGAGATAAGGGGAGAGACCGACAGCGGCAAAGGCTTCCGGGCGGCCTTGCCTGGACGGCACGGGCACGTCCAGGATCCGAATGCAGCTGCCCTCAGAAAAGCGGGCAGCAAAGGCAGGCAGACCCCAGGTGGCCCCATCTCTCTCCCCGCCAGCTTGTGGTTTCTCCTGCAGCCTCAAGCCCCTGGTCGTGCTCGGACCCTTCTCCCTGAGAGCTGGGGGGACCCACCTGGAGTCGTCTCGGGCATCATCAGAGGAGCCCTGGGCAGCATCCCAAATGCCTCCGGGCTGCCCCTCCCACATCCGTGAACAAATCACCGATAATGATTTGTTCCCACAGGATGGAAGAGTCAACAAGGGAGCTTTTTCTGAGGCTGGAAGCGGGGCTATTTGTCATAGAAATAGGAAGTTCTGTGCCTGCAGCAGAACTGAGTCTGACGTGCTCCAGGAGAAAAAAATCCATTTGGTTAAATATGCTTTTCCGGCCACTCACTTCTCCAGTTGAGCAACCGGATTAAGCGACAATACTCTCTTTAGCTCATGGCGAAATTCTCCAAAATACGGCTGTTCGCTAACAAACTTAGGATTTGGGGATCAGGTCTAGTGGGATGTCTTACCCCAAATGCTGGTTCTGTGTTTCGCACGTGCAACTGTTGGAAGAAAACGAGATGGTCCCCGTATATTTGGGGGGGTGTTGATGCATGAAGTCTCCCCCACCACCAGTCTCAGCACCTTCCAGGCTGTTGTTAGCCGTCCTGACGTCCCAGACAGGAAGTCAGCCACGCAGGTCAGGGGAAATTGGTGGCCCCCAGGCTCACTGCCACTCAGGGTCACAGAGCTAAGTCCTGTGGGGCGAGAGCAGCTCTCCGAGGCCTGGACCTGTGAGAAGAGCTTGCGGATGACTGGGGACTCCTTGTGAGGTCCTCAGCATCCTAACAGCTGGTCCGAAGTTGTGAGCAGGCCAGGCTGCTGGGCTCTGAGTGGGCGCTCCCTACAGGAGCCGGCCCTCGCCTGTGGACCTCTCCCAAGGCCTCTCCTCACTGGGCTTTGCTTCTCTGAGTACTTAATCTATTATATTGTTCAGGGACATCTCCAAGAGCCTGGCACCCCCGAGGGTCTCTGGCTCCATGAACTGCCCAAGAAAGATTCCTGGGAGTAAGAAAGTGAGACTGGAGTCCAACAGACCCAGAGGAGGAGAGATCGGAGCTCCCACGGAGCATCATGGATTCAGGACTCTGCAAACCAGCTGTGCAACCCCCTAACTTGCTGGTCCCCGGCTCCTAGGGGGGCCAGGGCAAGGTGTGCCCACCCTCCTGGCTGGAGACGTTTCTCTCGCTGATCAGGAGTCTGAGAGCTTTGTCGTGTTTTGTGAACAGTGGGGGAAGTGACGCCACCACACGCTGATGACCACAGCAGTGACAGAAGTTTTCCAATCCTGGACGTGTATCCTTCCAGCTTCTAGGCGTTAATGTCTGTAGCTTGGAAACGATATACTTCACTACTGAATCTTTCCAAAGTGCTGCTTAGAATCGTGGTAACTACCAAGTTAGCATGTTTGTATCTGTTCAGCTGGACAAAAAGCATCCTTCTATTTAAATGTAGTTGGCATCTCAAGGAGGTTCAAGAGGAGCCATCGCTAATCAAAAGTGGCACTTCCTAATGAGCGTGCGGTCTGGGTGTCAGAACACTCCAGGCAGCTGGAAGGGCTAGTGGAATGGCAGACACGGGGAAGGGAAATGGCAGTGCTTGGCTCCCAGCTCCTTCTCTTCCCCAAAATCAGCTCAGCTTCTGGAGGAGAATAGGGAGCTGGGCGGGGGCGGGGGTGGCCTTGGGTTCAGGTAGGGACCAGGCGCCTGCAGACTTAGGGTTCCAAAAGGCAGCACTGCTGTGGCTTTATAAGCTGGGGAGGGTTATCTCGTCTGTCCCTCCGAGGCCGGGAGAGGAAGACCACGCAGCTCCCTTCTCTGGCCCAGGTCTTCTGGGAACCGAGCAGCCGTGCTGGGAAGACTCAGGCCCTGGAAAGCCCACAGGAAAGTGCTCCGGTCACCAGCGCCAGGTGAGCCCAGCCTCCGCAACATCCAGCCCTTCACGTCTTCTCAGCCGAGGTCCCCACATCACGGAGCAGAGACTAGACACCCCCACCAACCCTGTGCAAACTGCACACCCAAGGAGTTCATGAGAGTGATGGAATCGTTACGTCACCAAATTCGTCTGGCGTGCGACACAGCTGCGGGTGAGCAGCAGCACCCCCACGCCCAGTGGTCCCTGGGGCGTCTGCCCTCCCGTCCTCCCCTCCTCTGCCTCTCCCCTGGCCGTCAGTGGGACGTGAGGGCTTGTCAGGGAAGGCTGTGGCCGAAATCTCCCAGAGGCCCACCTGCCCCTGCCTGGGGGGTGCTCATCACCCCACCCGGCCTCCTGCCTCCACCCTCCCCCAACTCTCATCAGACTCACTTACTCCACTTCGATGACAAACACAATGTAATTGCTTCATCATCATTTTTCTAACACTCGACAATTTAAAAAGTTCTTTCAAATATACTAATTCATTAAGTAAAGCAAGCTTTTAGTAGAGATTCTTTCTCCATTTTTATAGAAATGCTGAGGCTCAAAGAGGCGATGCGACTTGCTCAAAGTCACTTGATATTAAAAGAAAAATCAAACTAACTCACAAGAGACGGCCTCTGCGCCGAGCTGGCTTCTGTCCATGGCTCCCCAGTGCTCAGTGCCTTGATTCCAAGTGCCTCATCATAGCACTCAGGCCCCTGCAGGATCTGGCCCAAATAAACCTCCCTCTCTGTTTCTTTTATAGCTTCAAATTCCTTTTGGGAACCAGCAAGTTCAGGAATAGAAAAAGAAAGTGAGAATCAGGTCTGACAGTTTTGCCGATGGGGAAGGTATGCCACGTGGGTATCTTGTTTCCTTTTTTGCTTTTGTGGCCAGGAATCTCAGCACACCACCAAATGCAGGTCAACCTTAACAACAATGCAGGACTCCGGGGTCTGTTGGCTGCTTTTCACTTTCCCTGTACTTTGGATTTTGATTCTCTCTACATTGTATTTTCCCTGACCTACCATCGTATTTACAGAGCACATGGGTTAGGATTTTTGCCTATTAGGTCCATTAATGAATTCTTGGAGCCTAGGACTGAGCCAGGTACAGAGTAATCACTGAGAGAGGGGACCTGGGGGTCCTAGGAGTAGGCTCTGGGGTTGGTGTGAAAGGCACAGCGACAGGGCACCTAGAGCCTGTCTGGGCACCACTGGGCTGGGGTCCCTCAGGAGGAGCTGACACCAAGCTCTGGTCTGACCTGGGCAGGAGCTGGAGCCGTCCTTCCCTTTGCAGCCTCTGCTCTGCAGAAACAGGTGCTGGGCTGCCTCCTGGGTGGCGCAGGTGCTAAGAGGGCACAGTCCTCAGAGACAAGCCTGAGTGTGCTGTGGGCAGTAGGAGCAGGTCCTGCCTCAGGGACTTTGACATGCACTTCTTCACCTCGAGACGATGATGCCCACCTGGGAGGAGAGCTGGCAGCAACCCTGCAGGCCCTGGCTCACGGGCACCGGGAGAGGTGTCGGGAGTGTCAGGAGGGGAGACAGCCAAGACCAGGGATGTGGAAGGCCCCCCCTGCTTTCTGCACGGCTGGGGGCTCCTGGTTGAGGAGGGTCCCGCGGGGGGCAGACAGGCCTAAGGGTGGGCTCAGGGTGGAAGGAAGGAGCAAGAGGACAACTGAAAGTCAAGAGATTTGCGGGAGCTGTGACAGAGACTAAATCGAGGGGGTAAGAGTCTCAGTCCCAACGCCTCCAAAATTAATAATCAGGACAGTATGGCAAGTCCTCTCTTGTAGAAACAGTCATTTTAGAAGTTACCAGGGCGTGAGGGTGGTGGGGGATGATAGCGATGATGTTTGAGGGTACAAACTTGTAAGGAGTAACGGGTGAGCCACAGAAACCTAATGCGCAGTGTAATGAGCACAGACAGCAATATTTCCTGCAATGATGCCATGTGACAAACACCGCTTCAATGGCAATCATGTTACAATATATAAACGTGTCAAAGTGACACACTGTACACCTTACATTTGCAAAATGTAACATGTCAAATTTATCAGATAAAAAAGTTTAATTAAAAACATTTCAGGAGTATTAAAATCACTTACGGTTTGTCTCGGAAATCCAACTGCTGTGATCAAGCCTAATAAGCACCAGTCGTTTAAGCAGAAATAAACAGGAGAGGATGATTTTCCCCGGGAAAAGCACGTCAGAAGGAGGGCCAGAGCTCAGAGCCAGCGTCCCTCACGCTGTTACCAATTTCGCCTCCCTCTGGTGGGACTCCCACCCACGCTCAGAGGAGCTCCCAGGAGGGGCCCATGGGGGCGCCTCGAACCCACAACCCCTCCCTTCCTCAGAGGGTTCTTTCATGTTTGGTGTCGTGGATTTGAAATGAAACCGAAGCTGAGCCTTCAACAGCACCAGCTCCATTCAAAGGCCAAAGAATGGAGAAGTGGGAGCTATGTCCACACACAGGCTTCTCAGCTCTCAGGGCGAGTGAGCAGCTGTCATGAGGGGTGGAGGTAAGGAAGGGGAGGCATATTCACAGTATTTGGGGAACAGGGCCGGCTTTTCGGGGAAGCAAGGGAGCCCCCTCCCTTCTTTCCTTAATTAGCCATATCCTGCCGTTGCCATGGCAACTGTAAACTGTCATGGCGCTGGTGGGAGTGTTATGTCACACGGTAGTGCATTACAATGAGCGTATGATGAGCGGCAGGGTCTGTGTCAGGTCAAGTCGGGCTGCCATGTTGCCTTCACTCAGTTTTAACCGTTGCAACTGTATGTCTCAGCCATCTCCTCCTACCCCTTGTTGTAGGTTCCTGCAAGCTAAAGAGAACATGTCAGGCTTGTTCTGAGCAGGGTTGTGGTTAATGTCTTATGGGGCCAGGGGCCGGGGGAACAGCGCTCCAAGTCCAAACGCTGATGGATTGAACTAGGAGAAACTGGAGGGGCATGGAGGTGGGTGGAGCAGGCTCTCGCAGGTCCTCGTGATCAAAATCTCACTGTCCAGGAGCTGGAGTTCCATGATGACTATTTCAGATTCTGCATTTCCCAAGAATACAGCCAGGCAGGCAGCCGTGTCAGCCATCTGGTAGCAGAGAAATCACAGTTACAGAAGCGCAAACTTCCTGAGACAACAGACCCAGGACTCAAGAGACCCAGGGGCCCTTAGAATTTCATGTTCTGGAAAGTTCTGCTGCGTTATGTCAAACTGTTCTCCATCTCAGAGAAAGAAGTTCGCAGCCACGTGCCAAGAAATGGCCCAAAGAGCTAAAGCAATTTAATATTGGGGGAAGAGATTTAGGGCAGTCTGGAGTTCAAATGCTGAACATCTTTGCAACGGACAAACTAATTGCTATTTCTGATCCTCATTTTTAAAACTTGGAAAGTGCAAATAATAATGTCCACTTCACTAGCTACTGGATGGGTTAAATGAATTGACAGAAATAAACATATGGTCGAGGCCCCGTGTGGAATTAAGAAACCCCACAGAATGCCAGGATTCTGGCTTGGAGCGTGCTGACGCAGACTGCGTGGTGGGCTGGGGCAAGTAGCCCACAAAAGTCCACAGTCAAGCACACGAGTGCACACGGTAGCCCGTCAGAGCCGCCCTGTGAGTGACAGCAGGAACCATCAGAAATCACAGGATTTGGGCAGCTTTGCAACTGAACAGAGGAAGAGCAGGCCTGCCTGCTGGAAAGTCAGCGGGTGCCCTTCTCAGGGTCCCTCGAGAGTCTCTGAGCTAGTACAGGAACAAACGCCTGTCCTCTCAGACCCGTTTCCACCACAACGGAAGCAGCCATTTCTCACTGGAGAGCCTCGTTACGCAGCTGACGAGCTGCACGCCATGGGCAGATTAGCATTTGCTGTGTTTCTGCCAAGAAGGTACCAGAAGAAAAAACATCCACCCAGCACTCTGTATTCAGTGGAGGATGAAGTGACTGGGTCACCCTGGAGGAACCTGGAGTCCCGGACGAAGCTGTAGCAGAGATGATGTTATTATCTACTGCTCTGGTCCTCTTCCTATGCACGTGGAAAACTACACTCCCACCTCCTTTGTAGTTAGAGCTGAGTCAAAATCTGAGCTCTGGCCAAGGGAATGTGGGTAGAAGTGATGTAAGCCACTTCAAACACTGATCCTGAAAAGCATCCTTCCACATTCCAGGGAAAAGGGCCTCCCTTCCCTGCTCTAGCTTTGGAAGCTGTAAGATGAAAGCAAGGGTTAGAGGCTGAATGTTTGTGTAACCCCAAATTCACCCATTAAAGCCCTAACCGCCGATGTGGCTGAATTTGGAGATGGGGCCTCCAAGGAAGAAAGTAAGGTGAAATGAGGTTGTGCAGGTGGGGCCATGATCTCAGGATTGGTAGCCTTAGAAGAAGAGACGACTGAGAGCTCCCCCTCTCCCCACCTCCCCTTCTCCCCCTTTTCCTCTACCCTCTCCCCCTCTCCCGTCTCCCTCTCTCCCTCTCTCCTCTGCTCACGTACAAAGAAGAGGTCGTGGGAGCACACAGCAAGAAGGACGCCATCCAAAAGCCAGGAAGAGAGCCCCCACCAAAAACTGAATCAGCTGGAACCCTGATCTCAGACTTTCAACCTCCGGACAACGAGAACATATATTTCCGTTGTTTAAGTCACCCTGGCTGTGGCATTTCGTTAGGGCAGCCCGGAGCTGACTAATGCAGGAGGCACTGACCACTGATTGAATGCATTCAGAAGGCAGTCGCTGGAGATGACCCCAGTAAGGGATGAGTCATTTTAAATTCGACTTTCCCTTCCATGGTACCAAGATAGAAATTATGGACGGGGCTCACCTTCTATCTTCAGTTACGGAAGCACGATTTTTTGAAATATTTTGTTTTTTAAATATTAGACTTTATCTTTAGAAAAGTTTTAGATTTATGGAAACATTGAAAAGATAGTGCAGAAGCTACATCCTGCCCCCGGTTCCCCCTCTTGTTAACTTCTTTCACTAGTGTGGGACACTTGTCACAAAGAATGAACAAATCACTGTGCAACACTGCTAACTGAAGTCTGTACTCGTCACATTTCCTTAGTTTTCGCCCAATGCCCGTTTTTCTGTTCCAGGACCCCTTCTAGGACACCGCCTTACATTAATGGTCGTGTCTCCTGAGACTCCTCCTGGCCGGGACGGTTTCTCAGACTTTCCTTCTTTTGTGATGGCTTTGATGGTTTGCAGGGGGCTCGTCCGGTGCTCTGTTGGGCGGCCTCTACTGGAATCTGTCTGACGTTTTTCTCGTGACTGGACTGAGGTTATCGGTTATGGGAGGAAGAGCACAGGACGGAGTGCCCTTCCCCTCCCCTCGTATGAAGGGGGCACGCCCTCGGCATGACCTGACTCTCAACAATCTGGCTGAAGTGCTGTTTGCCAGGCCTCCTCACCATAAAGCTCACTTCTTGCCCCTCCTCTTTCTGTGCTGTCCTCTCCAGAAGGAAGCCACTACGTGGGCGCCACACTTAAGGGCTGGGGAGCTATGCCTCCTTCTTTGAGGATGGAGCATCTACATAAATTATTTGGAATTTTTCTGCGTAGGAAATCTGTCTCTTCTGCCCCATTCATTTATGTTTATAATCATTTATTTCTATGAGTACGGACCTGGATATTTATTTTATACTTTGAGTTATATAATCTAATATTATTTTATTCATTTTGTCATTCAAATTATTCCAACTTTGGTCCTTGGGAGCAATTTCATTTGGCTCCTGTGTCCCTCTGAAATGCCTTTTGTTGCATTTTTGCATCGACGTATTTTTTGGTTTCTGGTTTTGGTTTGTTTGTTAGCACTTCTTTACTTTCCGGAACTACCGTGTGACCGGTTTCTCTTACGTATTTCCCACCCGGGTCCTAGAATCTGGCCGGTCGTTTCTCCAAAGAGCCCTGGTTCTTTTGTTGGAGAATAGTATCAGAAGCCAAGATCTGGGCACAGAGTGCGCTCATTACTACTGGGGTGCCATTTCTTTTCACCCCTCTCAGGAGTTGACAGCAAGGAAATGTGCGTCTGCGCACCAACCTATATACCTATGGATACAAATGTAGCTGTAAATATTTCTGCACTTAACTATCTGAATTTATAGTGAAATGTGACTTGACATTGACATCCCAACTCTACTCCAACACCGCTTGAGTATTTCTAGCCTCTTTTCCTTGTTTTTCTGTAAATTCACGCTCCAGCAGTGACAACCTGTCTCCCCCCATCTGCCAGTCATTTACTAAATTGATCAGTCGCACTATTACACATGTAGGAGTATCAGAAAAGTTGACCGCTGCCCCCGGGGGAGGGCCTTATCAACTAGAGAAGAGTGCTGTGTGCAGCCCATCTTCTTTACAGACTCCACTCCTTTCCACGGTTGCTCTGGTCAGCGCCTGCCCCCCAGCTCCCTTCAGTGAGGTGGTTTCATACACTCATCACACAGCTAGCTTCTCTTGTCACATTCTGTCTTCCTTCCTGGGATCCCATAACCTCCTAAATGATTTTTCAAATTTGCATACATTAAGGCTCCCTTTTTGTGCTGTAAAGTTCCGTGAGTTTTGACAGATGCATAATGTCATCTATTCACAGAATCTATCATCTATCATACACATATATATTATATGCATATAATTTATCATGCATACAGCTGTCATACAGAATAATTTCACAACCCTAAAAAACCCCTTCATCTATTCAACTCCCTTCGCCTCCCCTCAAAACCCCGGCAATCACTGATCTTTTTACTGCCTCTATAATTTTGCCTATTCCAGAATATCATATAATTAGTATTATATAGTATGCAGGCTTTTCAGACTGACATCTTTCACTTAGAAATATGCAGTTAAGGTTCACCCGTGTTGTTCATGGCTTCCTAGCTCATTTGCTTTTATTGCTTAATAGTGTTCCATTGTCTGGGTGTACCAGGGGCTGTTTATCCATTCACCAACTGAAGGACATCTTACTTGCCTGCAGTTTTTGGTGATTGTGAATAAGGCTGCTATAAACATTCATGAGTGGGTTTTTGCGTGGACACAAGTCTTCAAATCAATTGCATAAATACCAAGGAGAATGACTACTGGATTGTACAGCAAGACTGTTATTAGCTTTGGAAGAAATTTCAAAACTGTTTCCCGCAGTGGCCGTACCGTTTTGCGTTCCCCCCAGCAGTGGACGAGAGCTCCTGCTGTTTGGCATCCTCATCAGCATTTAGTATTGCCAGGTTTTTGTGTGTGTATTTTAGCCCTTCTAATGGTGTGTATTTGTGTCTTATTGTTTTAATCTGCAACTTCATAATGACAAATTATGTTGTGCGTCTTTCCTTATACTTATTTACTATCTATATATCATTTTTAGGTGAGGTGTCTGTTCAGATCTTTTAGCCATTGTTAATTGGGTTGTTTTCTTATCACTGAGTTTGAAGAGTTCTTTCCACATTTTACATACAGCTCCTTTATGATATATGTATTTGGCAAATATTTTCTCCCAGTCTATGACTTGCCTTTTCATCCATTTAAGACTGCCATTTGCAGAGCAGAAGTTTATCATTTTAATAAAGTCCAACTTGCATTTTTCCTTCATGAACCATGTTTTGTTGTTGTATCTAAAGTCTCATCAACAAACCCAAGGTCATCCTGACTTTCTCCCATGCTTCCTTCTAGAGGCTTTGTAGCTTTGCCTTTTACCTGCAGATCTATGATCCATATTTAGTTAATTTTTGTGAAAGGTGTAAGGTGTGTCTAGTTTTGTTTTGCATCTTTCTCTAGCTCCATCTGTTGAAAGCCTGTCCTTTCTGCACTGATCACCTTTGCTCTTTTTTCAAGAGTCAGCTGGCTATCTTTTTCTGGGTCTTTTCTGGATTCTCTCTTCTTCTTCCGTTGATCCGTGTCTATCCTTTCACTGGGGCCATGTCATCCTGATGACCATACCTTTATAGTAAGTCTTGAAAGCAGGTAGCATGTGTCCTCCCACTTTGTTTTGATCCTGCTTGTGTTAGCTGTTCTACGTCTTTTGCCTTTCTCTATAAACTTTACATTCACTTTGTCAATATTGATAAAACAGCTTTCTGGGATTTTCATTGGGATAGCATTGAATCAACAGGTCATTTGGAAAGAGTTCACATTTTTAAGACGCTGAGTCTTCCAGTCCATGAACATGAATATCTCTCTCTTTATTTAGAATTTTGATTTCTTTCATCAGTTTTATCATTTACTGCACATGGATGCTGTACATATTTTATTAAGATCATACCTAAGCATATCATTTTTGGGTTTTTTTGCGGGGGTGGAGAAGTGCTATTACAAACGATATTGTTTTTATTAATTTCAAATTCCGATTGTTCCTGGGTGGTGCACACGAAATCAGTTGACTTTTGTATGTTAACCTAGCATTCTGCAGCCTGCTGTAGACTTGCATTAGTTCCAGAAGTTACTATGTCGGCTCTTTGGGATTTTCTATGTAGACGATTGTATCATCTGTGAACAAAATTTTATTTCTTCCTAATCTGTATACTTTTTCCCTAGTCTTCCTCATTATGCTAGCTAAGACTTCCAGTAAGATGTTTGATAGGAGTTTTGAGAGAGGACATCCTTGCTTTGTTCCTGATCTTAGAGGAATAGCATTTTGTTTCTTACCATTAAGGATGATGTCAACTGTAGATTTAGTGTAGATAGTCTTTATCAGGTTGTGAAAGTTCCCCTTTATCCCTAGTTTTCTGAGAGGTTTTATCATAGAAGGGTGCCAGATTTTGTCAAGCGCTTTTCCGGCATCTATTGATATGATCATATGATTTTTCTTCTTTACCCTGTTGATGTGATTAATTGACTTTTTTGAACTTTGAACCAGCCTTGCATACCAGAGACCAACCACACGTGGCCATGGTGTGTGACTCATTTTATACATAGTCATATTCCACTTGCTAATATACTGCTGAGGATTTTTGCATCTATGATCATGAAAGATAACGATTTGAAGTTTTTCTTTCTTGTGATGTCTTATTTGGTTTGGGGATTAGGGTAATGAGGGCCTTATAGAATGACGTAAGGAAGTATTCCCTCTGCTTCCACTTTCTGCAAGAGATGGTAGAGTTTTGGTATAATTTATCCCTCAAAGCTTTGGTGGAATTCACCAGGGAACCTGTCTGGGCCTGGTGCTTCCTTTTTTGGAAGGTTATTAATTGTTGATTCAATTTTTTAATAGATATTGGCCATTCTGATTATCTATATTTCCTTGTATGAGTTTTGGTGGATATTTCTCTTTAAAGAAATTGCTCTATTTCAGCTAAGGCGTTAAATTTATGGGCATAGAATTATTCATAGTATTCCTTTAGTATCCTTTTAATGCCCATGGAATCAATAATGATGACCCCTCTTACATTTCAGATAATGATTTGTGTCTTCTCTCGCTATTAAAAATTTTTTGGTTAACCTGGCTAGAGGTTTAGCAATTTTACCGAGCTTTTCCAGGAACCAGTTTTTGGTTTTGTTGATTTTCTCTATTGTTTTCCTGTTTTCAATTTCATTGCTTTCTGCAGTAATTTTTATTATTTCTTCTCATCTGCTTCCTTAAGGCATAATTTGCTTTGCTTTTCTTTGATCTCTCTGAGATGGAACCTTGCATTATTGATTTTAGATCTTTCTTCTTTTCCCATAAATGCATTCAATGCTGAAGATACACTCTAAGCACTGTTTTCACTGAATCCCACAAATTTTGGTAAGTTGTGTCTTTGTTTCGTTCAAAATGTGTTTTAATTTCCTTTGAGACTTCTTTGACCTATGTGTTACTTAGAAGGATATTGTTTAAGCTCCAAGTATTCTGAGATATGGCAGCTTTTGACTTCTGTTTGTGATTTCTATTTTAATTTCATTGTGGTCCGAGAGCACACTTTCAATGATTTCTGTTCTTTAAAATTTGCTAAGGTGTGTTTTACGGCCCAGAGTGCAGTCTCTCTTGGTGAATGCCCCATGCCAGCATGAGAAGAACGTGCATTAGGCTGTTGTTGGATAGAGTCTTCTGTAGACATCAATTACATCAAGTGGACTGAGGGTGGGGCTGGCCCAGTGCTGTAGAGTTTGTGTTCTCACACTCCGCTTCTGTGGCCCAGCGTTCACACGTTTGGATTCCATCTGTGGACATATGCACTGCTTATCAAGCCATGCTGTGCTGGGTGTCCCATATATAAAATACAGGAAGATGGGCACAAATATTAGCTCAGGGCCAGTCTTCCTCAGCAAGAAGAGGAGGATTGGTGGCTAATCTTCCTCAAAAAAGAAAACAGTGGATCGATGGCGATGTTCATGTCAACTATCCTTACTGATTTTCTGCCTGCTGGATCCATCAACTACTCAAGAGGGTTGAGGTCTCCAGGTCTCTAGTGGGTTTGTCTATTTCTCCTTGCAGTTCTGTCAGCTGTGGCCTCACATAGTCTGACATTCTGTTTTCTAGGTGCATGCACAGCAAGGATTGTTTCGTCTTCTTGGAGCATTGGCCCTTAATCCTTATGCAATGCCCCCTTCACCTTCTGATAACAGTCCTGCCTGAAGTCTGCCCTGTTTGAAGTTAATGGAGCTATTCCTACTTTCTCTCAGTCGGTGTTAGCTTGGCTTATCTGTATCCATCCCTTTACTTTTAATCTGCCTGTGTCTTGTATTTAAAGCGGGTTTCTCGTAGACAACATAGAGTTGTATCTTGTGCTTTTTATCCACTCTGACAATGTCTGTCTTTGAATTGGTGTACTTAAACCTTTCCCATTTAAAGCGATTACTGATGTAGTTGTGTTAATATCTACCATGTTTATAATGATTTTTTTTTGGTGAGGGACGTTGGCCCTGAGCTAACATCTGGTGCCAATCTTCCTCTTTTTTTTGCTTGAGGAAGATTGTTGCTGAGCTAACATTGGTGCCCATCTTCCTCTAGTTTGTATGTGGGATGCTGCCACAGTGTGGTTTGATGAGCTGTATGTAGGTCCACGCCCAGGATCTGAACCCACAAACCCCAGCCCGCTAAAGTGGAGTGCGTGAACTTAGGCACTACACCACTGGGCTGGCCCCTAGAATGATTTTTTATTTCTCGTACTTTTTCTTTGTTTCCTTTTTCTTCTCCCCGTCTTCTTCTGCCTTCTCTGGTTTCAGTTTGGCATCTTATATGATTCCATTTTATCTCCTTTCTTAGCGTGTCAATCATGTTCCTTTTTCAATTCGTCAGTAGTTTTCCTGGAGTGTGCAATATGAATTTACAGCTGATCCAAGCCTACTTTGAAGTACCACTGTACTGTCTCAGTGTGGAAGGACATAGCTGAGCTTCCTCATTCATCCCTCCTGTCATTCAGTTCACTTACCCACATGCTGTAATTACCCAATCCGTTACCGGTATTGCTGTCAGTGGTTATCTGTTAGATCAGTTTTAAGTTATTGTATCTTCATTATTTCTTCTCTGATGCTCCTCCTTTCTTTCTGCAGACCCGAGCTTCTGAATCTATCATTCAGCTTCTTGAAGAAATCCTAAAGTGTCCTGTGCGGTGGGTCTGCTAGCAAGGAATTCATTTGTTTTTGTTTTTGTTTGTTTGAGAAAGTTATTTCTATTTAGTTTTTGAAAGATAATTTTTTGCTGATATGGAATTGTAGGTGTTTTTTGTTTGTTTGTTTGTTTGTTTTTGCTGTTGACACTTTAAATATTTTCCTTCACTCTCTTCCTGCTCTCATGGTTTCTGGAGAGATGTCCAACCTAATTCTCATCCCTGAAGTTCTTTTCTCTTTTGGCTTCTTTCAAGGGTGTCTCTCCTCTGATTTTCTGCAGTTTAAATCTGACATGCCAGGTATAGATGTTTTGGTTTTTATCCTGAGTTTCCCATATCCATGTTTTGGTGTTTGTCACTAATTTTGGAAAGTTCTCAGTCATTATGACTGTAAATATTCCTTCTTCTCCTTTCTATCTTTTTCTCCTTCTGGTCTTCCCATTATGCACATGACATATGCATATTCTATGCATATACTATATATATATAGGATATATATAATATCATAACTTTTTGTCGTTGTTGTCAGAAATTATTTTAATGAAGATGACCATGAAACAGGACGTAGCCTGATTTGGTTAAATCTGATACCAGATCACGACTTCCAAAGTGTTAATGCTGAAATGTGGATTAAAAAGAAATCTGCTAACAGTTTTGTTAATAGAACTGTTTAATCGAATCGAATTTGAGAAGCAGGACAAAATAAAGTGTTATTTTTCTTTTACAGATACTTTCCCAAATCCTTTCTCCATGTACTCGCTTTCCCCTTAAGAATTAGCTGTGCAGACTGATGAGGCAAAAATGTTAATTCCTCTTAAAAAGAACAGAGTAGAGCCTGTTCACAAAACATGCTAGGGGAGCATTTTAAGTAGGCATTACTGCAGAACTGGCTAAAAGCGAGTGGAGCTGAGCTGAGCAACAGAGCATACCTTTACTTCTGCCACAGTAAGTCCTTCCCCTCCGTTCCAGAAGAAATTCCTCTCCAGGGCATGGAGCAGAAAACGGCATACAACGCAAAGACAGAAACAAAGAAGTTGGCAAACCCTTTCTATTTACAGCTGTTGAGACAAGATTTGAGAGCTGAGATTACCTCCAGCCGTGACTCGGGAGCCAGCCCTGAGGCAGCCAGGACGTTCCGTGATGGAGTACACAACCATCCCTCTTCCAGCACGTCTTTGCTCTCCACTCCTGGAAGCTGTAGACATCTGCTTAGCTCTTCTGCGGTCTTGATGGAGCTGCATCGACAGCAGCCCTTGTCACCTGAAGCTCCTTCAGCTGTTGTACCTACGTTTGTGATGCCGTCGTGGAGTCAGCTCTGGCCAGCTGTCCATTTTGGTGACGGCATTTTCACTCATAGAGCCCTCTCTTTGCAGCCTGCCAACTGCACGGGTTTCTTCATTCGGAGCTGGAGGCAGTCTCTCTACACCCAGAGAATCTCATGGTCTGAGCGTAAGTACACGAGGTGGTGTTTTTAGTGCAGAAGTCTACAGGGAGCCTACTGAATACGGTCGAGATCTGCTGGTCTTGAAATTGGGATGCCTTCACTGTTTTCTGCAGCCACAACCCTCTCAGCAACCTGCAGAACCGCGCTAGCATTTGGAACTCCTGCCTGGAATCCTTGTTCCAGGTCAGCATTTGGTGGGGGACGACCTTTCATTTTTCTGGGACCCTTATTCACTGACTAACACCTTCAGTGCACAGTTGTTTGTCCCTTTAGGATGGGGACAGATTCTGAGAAATGCATCATTAGGCAATTTCGTCATTGTGCAAACATCACACAGTGTGCTTACACAAACCAAGATGGCACAGCCTCCTACACACCTAGGCTCTATGGGACCCATCTTATGGGACCACCATCATACATGCGGTCCATCGTTGACCAAGACGTTGTTCTGCGACCCGTGACTGAACTCCATTTCATACTTGATTAGACTCTTCCCTCCATCTCGGTGGAAGAAGGAAATGCTGCCCCACCTGCTCTTTCTGGTGGTGCATCCCTGCTTGTTCTCTCACTTATTTTAATACGGTAAATACACAGCTATAATCGCCGTTGAAGTACTGCTACCCTCTGGTTTAGTTTCCTTCACACAAGGATTGCATACAGATCGGAACTTTTCTCAAGATGTGCGTAACCACACAGAGACCTGCTTTTCCAGAAATGTGCGCCAACTACTGCTTGCTGTCTGGCACCATCTGCTTCTGGGCTTCACATTAAATCCTTTAACTTTCTTCAGTGTGCATGTGTGGGATTCAGAGCCGCTTTTGTCCTCCTGGACCGGCTGGCGGGTTCCCACGGAGCGCCATCACCTTCTGGGTCCCGGGTCTCTCCAGCGGACGCTCTCGGTGGCCCCAGGGAAGCGCCGCGGATTGCAACCTGTGTTATTGTCCCACAGTCCTTGGAAATTCTGCCTGCTCTCATCCCGTTTCTATTTCACTATTTTTTCTCTTTGTGTCTCAGTTTGGAAAGTTCCTACTGACACCTCTTCACTCTTTAATTCCTTCCTCCACTGTCTCTACTTGTGGGTCCATCCGTCACAGAGTGAGGAGGGTCCGTCTGGGGTTTCCTGTTGCCTCTGTCTTGTAGTCTCCATCTCTCTGCTTACCTCACTCATCTCCCGTTGCATGGGATAGCTCCCTTCCCTTAGAACCCTCCACGTGTAATCACGGTCACGTTAAATTCCTTGTCTGATGATTGCAGCATCCACGTTGTGTCTGAGACTGGCTCTGATGATCACTTTGTGTCTTAAGACTATGTTTTTTCTTGCCTTTAATGTCCCTTGTAATCTTTTGTTGAAATCTGGACATGGTATCCTGGGTAGAAACGGAGACAAAAGGCAGTCCGTGTATGTCATGTTAACCTAGCCAGTGGGCTCCACTTCACGGTTACTGGAGCTGTAGGTATCAGGGCTTCCAGTCCCTCCAACGTGCTCCCTTCTGCCCACCCTGACATCCCTGGGCTCCCCTCAGAGCTCCTTACTCTGAGTCTGCACACATCGGCTCTGTTGGCTGCAGTCCCCTGCAGTTGTGATGGAGCCCGGGGACTGGGTGGGGGTAGATGACAGAGGGGGAGAGTCTGGTCTTATGCCTGAGTCTCCATCTGTTAGCGGGGCTTTGCCCCTCACAAGTGTTTCTTGACTTATTTCCTCCTCTTGGAAGATGCAGGAAGGCCACAGGGGCTGAAGTTGGTCCCCTGCCTGTCTCCCCCTCACCCCGGGTGGGATGCTGCCCCAGTAAAATTGCTCCCTTGGAGGTGGGTCTTGGTTATGGAAATGCTCTCAGCATATTTCAGCAAGGTCACTCTCCCGTCCCCTGCCAGGGCCATGAGGGGCTTTTCCTCAGCTCCTCCCTGAGGACCTATCAGGATTCCTGTAGGGAAAACCCATGAATGTGTGGGGTCGCCTAAGGCTGAGGGCCCAGGAATTTCTCACTCGGCCTCCAAGTTAGCGTTTAACTCTCCTTCCAGTTTGCGTTTCAGTGGCTGCTGCTCCAAATAAACTGGTCTTGGCTCTGAGTCCCCTCGTCCGTCTGCCTCTCTGTGTTTGGGACGGGGTTGTCCTGCCATCTCCATTCTCTGACGATTCACGACAAGTCACTAGTTTTCAGTTGGTGCAGCTTTTTCTTATTGTCAGGATGAGAGTGACAACTTCAATTTCCTTCCTTGTCACAGTTGAAACCGGATGTCCCTAAATAGACGTTTTATTTTAGAATTTACAGAAAAGTTGCAAAAATAGAACACTGAGTTGCCATATACGCCCACACCCAATTTCCCCTATTGTTAACACCTTCCATTACCATGGTGCATTTGTCACAACTGATGAACCAATATTGATGTATTGTTATTAGCTGACGTCCGTGCTTTAGGCAGATGTCACTAGTCTTTATCCAGGGTCCCTTTTCTGTCCCAGGACCACATCCAAGGTGCGGCATTACATCTAGTCAGCTTAGACGCCTCTGGACGGTGACAGTCTCCCAGAGTTTCCTTGTTTAAGATGGCCTTGGCAGTTTGGGGGGTACTGGGCAGGGATTCTGTAGAATATCCCTCAATTTGGGTTTGTCTGGCCTTTTTCAGTGATTAACCTGTGCTTATGAGTTTGGGGCACGAAGACCGTGGAGGTAAAGTGCCTTCGTCATCCCATCCCACCAGGGCTCGTGCCTCCAGCAGGACCGATCCCTGAGGTGCGGACCTTGCTCACCTGGCCCAGGTGTGTCTGGCAGGTTTGTCTACTGCGAAGATACCCTTCCTCACTCTCCCTACCGTCCTCTTTAGAAGGAGGTCACATAGCCCAGCCCTCCTCATTTATGGTGCCAGAAAACTGGACAACTGGGCACTATAAGTGAGTGTACAGTCGAACACAGTGAAACCCAGGTTTACAAATGAGTGTAGCAGGGCCAGTCTCAGGAGAGGAGGTGCGTGCAAAGACCTGGCGGGGTCCAGGGAAGGGAGGAGGAGGCTGCCCAGGGGGAGTGTTTTCTCACGCAGAACATGCTCATCCCTGCGTTCGTTCCTTCATGCAACGTTTATTGAAGGCTCAACTGTTTTCCAGGCACACGCTGAGTTCACGATATTTCGTTCACCACCAAACATGGAGGGCTCTGTGACAGGATGAAGAATTAGGTCTTAATTCAGTTGATAACAAGTCAAGTGGCGGTTTGCAGGTAAAGGAGAGATAAAGTGAAACAGACAACTCATGCTAAGCTCCGAGCCACGAGGATCCCGTTGGCCTTGCTCACGATGGTGCCTCCCTCAGCAGAGCACACGAGGCTCAGCCGTCAGTAGGGATGCTGTGAAGACAGGATGGATTGGGCTGGGGCACGCACGGTAGATGCAGTGTCAGGAGGGAGAAGTGAGGACCAGGCGCAAGGAGACCCCTCAGGAAGCTGGTGGTGTGTCCCATGTGTGCAGGGTCTGCCCAGAGCAGGAGCAGCGAGGATGGATGAAGAAAAGGGACAGAGCCACAAGATGGGTGTCTCAGCTCACATTCCCCAAAGCAGACCCTACATTGAGGGCTCTTGTGCAAGGGCTGTCCTAAGGAAATGGTGCCGAGAGACGCTGTGGGATGGAGGATGGAGGGCAGGAAGAGGAGGAAGCCAGGCAGAGGTACAATTTCAGAGAAAATGCCATGGAAGGCACCTTCCCCTGAGCATTCCAGGCCATTCTGCAATGCGAGCTATGCCGCCAAGATGTCCTGACCCAGGATGGGGGAGTGGGCATTCCCACCCCACACCAGTAGGTCCTTGACCAAGGGTACTCAGGGAAAGGCCAGGTCACCACCTCCCAGGCATTTCTGGTCCTTTGCGGGTACTGGCCATGCAGCGCCCGTGGCCCATGGGCAGTCCCCAAAGAACGGCTGCAGGTGTCAGCCAAGGGTGCCACGGGTGCCTAGACAGCCACAGCCAAGACACCATCTCGGACAAGGAAAGAGGCCTGCGGGCATCTAGGGAACGCCCACCTACGTCGAAATAGGCAGGATCTTGCGGGATAGGCAGTGTGGAAGGCAAGGCCATATGATGGTCCCTGGAGGCTGGACAATGACAGTGAAGATCAACGAAAGAGGAAGCGCGAGAGAAGACAAGTGTGGGCAGGTACAGCGTGGACTGGAGGAGGTCGCTGACCTGTGCTGTCCGGGTTAGACAAACTCCGTGTGCACCGAATGCCCTCTGGCTCCCTGGTGCTGTGAGAAGCAATGGATGCTTCTGTCCGCTTCCTGGTCCTGTCACGGAGCACAAAGTGGACTCAGGAGTTTAAGTATGTTTCTCAAGTTCAGCAAAGGTGCAAAGCAGGTGATGGAGCTGAGATTCCAAGCTAGACCCAAGTAATTCTGAAGCAGGATCTCTTGCACATGATGCACATATGTGTATTTATATTGTTAAAAATGTAACCGGCAAGCCCGGCTTCCCCTTTCTGGGTGGCTGTGTCCCGGCGCCTCCTCTCCAGCACGTCTCCCGTTGGTGCGGGAGGAAGGGAAAGGAGGGGTCTACTAGCAGCATCCCCGGTGCCATCATGGCTGGTTGAAAATCCATTTTACTTCGATCATTTCTGTGGCCAAGTGTCCACAGCCAGAGGTTTTTGAGTCACCGTTTTGGAAAATAAAGTCAGGGAATGGCTGGAATACAAAGTCAGAATCCACGACCAGCCCATTCTCTGGTGCTCAGAGTGAGGGGCTCCATTGGGCTCCGTGTTTGTGTTGCTTTTCCTGCCCCCTCGTCAGACAGCAGGACACTGGAAGGACACCACCGGAGGCGTGGGGTCCGGGGCAGTCTGGGCATTGTCAGCCTGCCCTCGATCCATTGTGTTCTCTGCCTCCCACCTTAGCTCACATCTCTGTAACTTGGGGTGAAGACTTTGTCTTCCAACTCTACAGAACACCTGTTCTCCACACTCAGAGTACTTTTATTTTCAGGCTTCAGGCAAAAAAGGGTTTCTCTTGGCAAGTTGGTATTCCCGCCCCCCCCCCCCCCCACCACCCCCAAAGGGCTTGTTCCAACCAAAGCCCATGGCTGGGTTGCGGGATCCAGTGAAGCCACAGGCATAAGATCCTGAAGCTTCCATCGGTGCCACCACAGCCCAGAATACGGGGGGCACCGTTTCACCTGCCATGTGACAAGGATTCCCCATCCCCCTGGGCTGGCGGGAGGTGTTCTGAACTTCTTCTGGGCCACCCTGGCAAGGCTGGCTCTGCAGTCCACTGGCTCAGTCCTGGTGCCAACTGCCATGTGCATCAGGCTCTTCGGCGGCAGCGACAGAAGATGGTGCCGTCTGACGTCAGCAGGAAGTACTTTTATTGGAAGCCCACTGGGCAGCTCTGACACAATGGGGAGTCCAGAGCCCGACTTGGAAATCGGCAGGGCCAGGCATCTACGGGGTTAGGCAGCAGAAGGACAGGGCGAGAGCCGGGGCAGCCAGCCCACAAGGTGCCACCCAGGACAGCCACACAGTTCGTCTCCTTTCCACCTTCCCAGGACACTCAGGCCTGGGGAACCGGTGTTGGCAGAGGGCTCAGCACATTGACCTACAGTCCACGCCAGGCTGCAAGGGAGGAAGGAGCCGTCACGACCGACATGTGCTGTCATCAGAAGAGGGGCTGTGCCCTGTGGCCGAGGAGCCACAGTTGTCCATGACAGTCAGGCCACATTCACCCGGGCCCTGGCCCTGCCGTTCTGTGCCCCTCGTGGTGGCTGTGGCTCCGGGAGAACATTATGGCTAACCCCCCATGCCTGTGTGTGTTGGCTCCCCTGCACATGCACCATCCAGGGAGGCGACTGGCACAGGCAGATCTGTCAGCCCGTGTGGGAAGCAGGGACCCCAGGAGTGATGGGGTGCGTGCACTGGGCCCCCTGCAGCAGTTCTGGTGACTCACAGCCACGTACCCAGTCCTAGCCCAGGAGGTCCCTTTCTGAATGCATAGTCGTGGGGAGGAGGACATCTCTCAGATGTTCTGTGGGGCTGTGAGAGCACCTGGGGTTCCAGGTGAGCAGACCAGCTCCAGACGGGGGAGGACAGGCTCACCCATTTCCCCAGAGGGTCTCCCTCTGTCTGCTGCTCTGTTTGGAACCTGCCCATCCCCACACCCACCCCCAGGAGCAGGGCAGCTGTGCCCAGGAATCCTACAGCCACTGACCTGGGGCCACCAAGCTGGAGAACAGCATTCCCAGGAGGACACTTCTGGTTCCCCCACGCACAACCTCCCTCGTGCAACCCTCTCTGCACTTTGCATGGTTTCACACACACATGCACACGCATACACACAACACACAGGGTTTTCACCCCATTGTAATCACAGCATGCATGCAATTTTATACCACAAACATTTTTATGTGGCTCTGTACTTTGTTTCATAATTATGATTTTGAATGTCTGCATAATACTCATCAAATGCTGAGCCATAATTTACTAAATCAACTCTCTACGGATGGGTATTTTGTCCAGTTTTCATCACTGTGGAGAAGTCTGCATTGAAAACACTTCCACAGGCAGCCTGTCCGTCATGGATGAGCTCTCGGGCCCACCCTCAGACCCAGGTCACTTGGCAGATGGTAGGCCTATGTTTCTGTCCTTCCGAGTCCACAGCATGACATTACAACAGCGTCTATGACCTAATCAGGGACTTCCCGGCCTTGATCCTTCTCCACCAGAACTTCAGCTCTCAAGGGCGGGGCCGGTCTCTGTTGGGTTCATAGCAGCATCTCCAGTCCTCAGAACATGCTCTTTCTTCATAGGCACTCAGAAAGATTTGCTGAATAAATTAATGAATTATAGATTTATGAGGAAAGCCCCCCCACTGCCCACAGCCTGTTCAGAAAGGCTTCATCCAGTGTCACATAATCAGAAGGTGTGCAGACAAGCCTGGCCCCAGACATCGTCCTCTTCCTCCTTTAAGAAGATGTGAGCGATGAGTCAGCTCACAGCCCCCTGCATGGCATGATGCAAGGAGGCCTCACAGAAACCTGTCCCCACTGGATGCCCACATCCAGTTGGCCCTGCAGGGAGGCATATCAGGAGAAGAGAGGGCCAGGTAAATGTTTGGGGTCTGAGCTCCTCGGAAACCCAGGGCAGCCCAGGCTACTGGGCGGAGAGGCAGGTCCAAGGCTCACTTGGTGTGGGGCAGCCCGAGTCCTGCTGGCTGAAGCCTGTGGGATCAGCTCCATCCTGGGGGGCCAGGAGGACGGGAAGGACAGGCGGAGTTCACCACGTGTCCCAGAAGTATCTGCAAGGTGCGGTGGAGCGCGGCTCCCATGGCGTGTGCTGAGGGCGGGCAGCAGGGGGCGACGGCCCAGCATCAGCCGGGGAAGTCGTCCATCCCGCAGCCACCTCAGGCCAGCACACCTCCTGCCAGGTATCTTCTCTTCACTCTGAGTCTTGAAAACGTTCAGGTGTATAAAAAGTAGAGAGAACAGGAAAATGAACCCCAAAATCCATCACCCTTCCTAAACAATTTTAAACGCACGTCCAATTTTGTTTCAGCTACGCTCCCCACTCATTGACTCCCCAAAATGGATTATTTTTAAAATAAATCCTATACATAATGTAATTTTATCAAGAAACACTTTAGCACGTACCTCTGAAAGAGAAGGACTTGTCATGCAGCATAACAACGGCATTGACGCTGATATTGCAACCATTCCTGGAAATCCTCTAAAACCCTCTCAGGGCTCTGTCGTCCCGTCGCCTCACATGTGCTGTTTACAGGGCATCTGCTCCTTAGGCCCAAATGAGGTTTCCATTTCATTTGATGGCTGTGTCTCCCAAATGCCTTCAATCTCCGGAAGACACCTTCCCTTCTTCTTGTTTGCTTGAATTTTTGGTCAGTTTTTTGTTGAAGAAAGAGGATCGTTTGTCCCGTAGGCATTCCCACATTCTAGATTCTGTGAATTACACCCCCTTGGTGTTCGCAACATGCCCTCATCCCAGTATTTTCTGTAAATCAGTAACTGGACCCTGGTCAGACTCTGGTTTAGTTTTTGGCAAGAATACCTCACAGGTGGGGCTGTGCACGTGGACTGCTCCACACGGGAAAGCACAGCAAAGATTAATAATTGTCGTTGGCCTGACGCACCCACTGTCAGCGACCCCCAGCCTCTCACCTTGTGGAGAAAATTGCCCACATCTGATATTTCATTAGGATGTGTGTGTGAGGGAGAGAGACAGAGAGACAGAGACTGACAGACAGAGAGGCAGGAGGAAAAGATGGATGGGTACATGTCTTCCTACTGCTCTGGCCTCTGAAATCTGGTTTCTGCTTTTTGTCTTTTTTCTTGAATATTGTCGTCTTGCCCACAGGTTGCCTGGTGCCTGGTGGGTGCTCCATAAGCATCATCTACAGAAGGAACGAAGAAGGCGTCTTCTAAGGGACTGGAGTTTGAAGAAAAGCAAATAAAATCAAAGCTTCTCCACAAACAATATTGAAAACCCAATTTACAGCGTTTTTCCTTTTATTAATGGATATTAAAATTATGTTGCTTGAATAACAACAACAGAAAGCACGTTTCTCCTTGCACAGCGAGAAGACCCCGAGGCGAATCTTTCCCAGGACCGGAGCTTGGGCGGGAGCGGAGGGCTGGGCCCTTCCGTGTCCTGGGGAACCTCCGCCGTGCAGCTGACTCTGGGCTCGGGCTGCTGGCAGCGAGCATCTCCACCAGCCACGGGTCCTCTCTGACCCGCAGAGTCTTCAGGAACCCAGAGCAAGAGCTGATAAAGGGGATATTCGCATGGAGCTCCCTTCGGGCAATAAAGTA
Organism: Equus przewalskii; assembly: GCF_037783145.1. Lineage (NCBI taxonomy): Eukaryota > Metazoa > Chordata > Mammalia > Perissodactyla > Equidae > Equus > Equus przewalskii. The sequence goes on from NC_091859.1 coordinate 44,557,614, forward strand.
AGTTCCAGACAAACTGCTGCCATGGAAGAAGAGCCTAGATGGTTTGGTGGCACCCCCATTGAGCGGCTGAGTCCTTGGGGTGCGGAGATGTTTGCCCCGCTCCCCCATCACTGCGGTGCTCACACAGCCCCCAAATCCACTCACCCCCTGATCAGCCTCACTTGCCTCCAGGCCGCACCTGAGCTCACATTTTCACAAATCCATAAGACCAGTTTGTCACCTAATAAAATTTTCCCCTAGTTTGAAATATGTATAGTCCAGGATGATTTTTTTTCAACATGCCATGGTTAGCGATCCTTAAAGAAATGAGTTTCTTGATTATGTCAGCAGCATCAATTCTAATCGAAAGTGAGAGATGTTGAGTATTTTTATTCACACTTACCTCCCTCTGCCCCGCCCCCAAAGAAAGCCCCACAGGAGTTAATGTTCCCTGGCAAGTTTCTCTTGCTGTAACATCCCATTGAAGTGATGGGAAAATTGAACAGTTTATCTTGACGAGGTAAATATTATGATAGGACAGAAATTGGCCCTGGGGTGATGGGTGGAGCACCTAAGAGATCCTGGAACCCGCATCCTGCTCCAGGCCCGGAGTCAGCGCTCAGCTGTGTCCGTTCAGAACAAGCCAGGAAGACGTTCGAAGGGGAAGCGGGTTAATTTAATGACTAGTGCCATTTCGAGCTTCAGAAATCTGCTCGCTTTACCCTCCAGGGAAAAGCCGTGCTCTACGAAAATCGGGCCACTTGCTTAAGAAAAGGAAAACAGATCTGGAGATTCGCATCCTCATGTCTGCCTGTGTTTCCATCACGTTCCTCCAGCTCCTAAACCAGGAGGTGGCGGGAATGAGAAGCTGGACCCACTCCTTCAGGACAGCGTCCATCATCCGAAGACTGTGCTCCAGGCCCCGGGGCCGTGGGGGCTCTGAGGGCACACATAGGGTGAGGACACAGCCTCGGCATCTGGGGACCACAGATGCAGCCCACCTGACGACAGACTTTGCCACCTAAAAGACACGGGCATGGCTCTCTGTCCAAGACAGCTGGACGCGGACACAAACCAGCCTTTGGAGTGAAGCCTCTGTCCACGTCCCAGCTCCGTTCTGTTCTGCACTGACCCCCACTCCGGCCACCTTCCTCCATGAACAGATGACAGTGGCCACCAGCTGCCCCGGCCTAGATGCCAACTGCTCCAGAATCTTCCAGGACAGAGCACTTCTTGGGGTAATTTACTTCTCGCAGTGCTGTAGGCTGGACATCAGAGATCAGGGTGTCTCAGGCTGGCTCCTCTCGAGGCCTCTCTCCTTGGCCTGCAGACTCTGTGCTCTGTGCTGTTGCAGCTGCAGGGGACAGAGCTTTCCTATTCTCCTGGGGGCCTGGGTTCTGACTCCCTTCTGGACTTTGTGGTTAGCACCCCTCCTCAGAGGGCCCGTGCCATGCGGCTCCTGTAACTGTCGTGATGCTGAATAACCCACTGTTATTATGGGGCGTCCTGGACTGTGAGGCTCGGCTGCGGGGCTCAGAGAGTGTGCTACAATCTTCCAGTTAAGTCTCAGTTCTGGTGAGTGTACTCGGTTGAACGGTGGCCCCAAATGATATGTTCACATCCTAATCCTCAAACCTGAGAATGTGACCTTACTTGGAAAAAGGATGTTTTCAGATATAATTAAGTTACAGATCTCAAGGTGATGTCATCCTGGATTGTCTAGATGGGCCCTAAATCCAATGATGTGTCCTTATAAGAGAGAGAAGAGGAGAGACACAGACGCAGAGGTGAAGCCCGTATGAGGATGGAGGTAGACAGTACAGCTACACAACCAGAAACCAAGGGACGCCTGGAGCCTCCAAACCTGGAAAAGCCAGGGAAGCTCCCCCGAGAGCCTCTTTAGGCAGCATGGCCCTGTAGACACTCCATTTCAGACTTGCGCTCTCCTTAGCTGTGAGAAACGAACTTTCTGTTTTGGGAAGCACCCCGGCTTGTGGTACGTTGTTGTGCCTGCCCCAGAAGCTGGTACAGCGGACCTGTGCCTCCGGGCGACGTCCTTTGCCAGTGTTGCTCTCCCTGCTCCAGTGACATTAGCATTCCCAGCCTATTTCCTTGTTGTCCTGCCGTGTGGACTCCAGTTCCCTCTTAGGTCAGACAGGAAGGCTGGGAGGGGCTGGAGTAGGGAGGAGATGCTCTGCCCCAGCTGGAGCAAGAATGGAGAACGGCCTCTGAACCAGTCCTTCGCCCTGGAGAGCAGGCAGATGTTCTGGAGAACGCTCTGGCTGTATTTCACAAGGAATGGGGCTCCCTTCCCCTGCTGGGGCCACAAGGGGATCTGTCTGTGGTCCACACTGTGGGAACCTGGCGAGCTTCCTGTAGGGAAGGACCGTAAAGGTGTGGGGCCCCCATGAGACGCGGCACCACGAGTTGCTCGCTCTCGCCCTCGCCCACGCTGAGTCTCCAACGATTTGTCCAAGTGACCATCTAAATCTTCCCACCAGTTTACGGTTTCGGGGGCTTCTGCTTGGGTGAGCGGGTCCGAGCCACGTCTTTCTGGACGTGCCCGTCTCTGGAGGTGTAGCAGTGGCAATTGGCCCTGTAGCCTCCACTCTCTGACGGGTCCCGACAAATGGTTGGTTTCTAGGTTTTCCAGTTTTTTCCTGCAAGGATGACAGTGATGATTTCCAAGGTCTTTACACATTGGAGGTGAAACCGGAAGTCCCCAATAATCTTTGACACATGCTGTGACCCTTTTCCGTAGCTAATAAATCTCAATCAAAGACAATTAGTTGGTTAATTAGTTAATTCATCCATTCGATCAATCCTATTTTGGTCATCCTCTGTGAGGCTGTGGGGACTCAGAAACGTCAAGATCAATGCTCCCCAGGAGCCTCCGTCAGGGGGGTGGACAGGACTAGGAAAGAATGACTTGCTGTGTCGTTTGTTGCTTGACAAGCGAGTTGCACACGATGTTTCTGCAATGACGAGAAATGCCTTCACCGGGGCCTGCCCTGGGGGCACAGAGAGCTTCCTGGAGGTCTTCATGTCAGTTGAGGATCCAGGTTTTGGAGGCCAAGCGCCCACTCACCACGCCAAAACGTGCAAGTACTGAGGAAGGAAGTCATTGCAAGCAGAGGGGCTGAGAGCTGGGAACTAGCTTCCATGCTGTGAGATGCTAGCATGGTACACAAAAGCCTAATTACAGAGAGAAAGGTTTTCAAAAAGGAAAAGCTAATCAAGTGGATTCTTCTATCTTCATTCATTGCACACGTGTCGCCGGCCCCTCCCACGGCTGGCTTTGTGCTGGGGGCTCGTCAGTGGTTCCGGGAGCCAGAGCGGCCTTCTCTGGTTATTTTTATGTATCTTTTGATAAAAGCTTCACAGAGGTTTTTTTTAATTATTTATTTAACTTTACAAGCAATTTACTCTGTGAGCTATTTTTTTTTCAATTTCTAGTCTAATGCATTAGAATTAATTGTTATTATTGTTTTCATTTAATATATAATCGCTACTTTGCAAATGTTTCATAGCAGCTCAAAGCATGAAATAATAATTTTGTGTGATACAATGTTTGATAGAGATGAGTGCACCTAACGTTTTTAGTAAGACTGTTCAAATTCATCAGGTCTTCATACATTGTCTATTTGACACGTAATCTCTATAAGTGGGTTTCTGCTTACTTATATCTGTATTTCTAAAAGTGTTTGTATACTGAGATGTAGTTATTTAGTATAAAATGTCTGACTTGATATATCCTCATTGAGCAAGACGATATCCTTTTTATAAACATATAATGCCCCTCTTTGTCCATTAAACGACTGTTGCCTTGAATTTGACATTAAATTCATACGTCCACTTCTTCTGTTTTCCTTTGATTTTGCTCCATAAAGCCTTCCTGTAGTTTTAGCTCCGATTTCTCCACTTTGCAGAGGCAGCGTTTTGCTGTCAATCAACCTGGGGCTTCCACTCTGGCTGCATCACTCAGGAGACACAAGCCCTTAGGGAAATCACTTAAACTCTCAGAGCCTGCTTTGTTTCACTTGTAAATTGAGAGCAATAGTAGCAATTCACAGGGTTGTTGTAAGAATTACATGAGATCACGAATTTAGACTCCACCACCAGTCAGTGAAGAAGCACTGACTGAGCACCCGTCACAGATGCAGGGACTCAGGAGTGACCAACACACACACACTGCTTTCCAGGAAATTACAGCAGGATGGAAGACAGGCATCGAGCATGTGGGTGTAAACATTGCATCAAATTTCTCATACGCGAAGTGCCATTAAGATGAACCAAGGGGTAGTGTAAGCGCTTATAAGAGGGAAATCCAATCAAAATGCTTTTCCCAAAGAAGGATACCATGTTGCACACAGTTATCAATGGCCAATACATGGTAACATCTTCTTTGCCATCACTGTCATTGAATTACCATTTGTTTTATGTATGTTTTCTATAAGCATATTTTACATTTTATCTTAATCTGCTAGTCTTTGTCATTTAATAGGAGAGTTTAACTCATTAATATTTATTGTCATAAAGTAATGTATTATTTTACTTCCATCATTAAAACACAAAAAAGCTTTATTAAGAAAAATATTAGCCCCCAATATTGCACAGCCTTAATTTCCCCCTCATTTCTGGAGTGCTTATCCACCAGGAAGGAGATAAATGATGGAACAGAAAAGTCATGTGAGAAGTATGAAAAATGCACAGCCTCACAAGTAGTTTTAAAATGCAAATGGGAACAATTATGGAACTTTTCTTCATCTTTCAAGTTGGCAATTTAGAGACATAATATTTGATGTCAGGGAGGTGGAGCGAAAAGGCTATTTTCTTTCCTGCTGGTGGAAATATAAACTAGAATTGCCTCTCTGCAAAGCAATTTGGTAATATGCGGGAAGAGAGTTAAAAGAATTTATGTTCTCTGATGCCGTAATCATACCTCCGAGGATCTGTCCTCAGAGCAGCACAGAGACGCGGATGGAGATGTTCATGCAGGATGCTCAGCACCGCTGCTCTGGGTGAGCTCTCAACCACCTGGAGGAATCGGGCTGCGGAAAAAGCCTGGCAAACCAACCCAGCTCAATCTTTTAGGGGGATTTCTGACATAATATAGGGACCCCCATCTTCCTGATAGAAAGCAGTTTATAAAGAGTTTCTCTCGGTAAGTCTGTGAGAAAACAGATCAGAACTCTAATAGAATTTGTTCAAAGGCTTTTTCAGATGTCTGTTTCCTGCTCAATATTTCATTCAGCGATAATCAGATATTATCCCCACTGGCTTCTTTCCTAACTGGGTGAGTTGTTACAATGGTCTACACAGAGAGTCACGGGTTCCCCAGAACCACACCCCCCTCAACCTTAAGAGAGTTGATAGTAAAGAAGTTTCTCTCAGGTTAAGAGTCGCGGACCCAACCTAGACATGGCTTCTGTCCTGGATGATATGTTCATCCTTGTGACAATGATCATTTATTTCCCTTTTGGGGCAACCAAGGCAGGCCTAGCCCTGCCCTCACGCTAGACCAGTGCCCACGCTGGCCCTGCCCGGCTGCACCCACCTCGTGGACATGGTTCCCTGAGCCTGTATACCCCTCCTTCTAGTCCCCATCCAGCTGCCCAGGACCCAGAATTCCGCCCAGAGGAGCAGCGACGCCGGCCACAGGCCAGCACCCAGGTCAGGAGCTGCTTCTCCACATGTGGCTGCCCTCCGTACGAGACTCCTACGTATCTGAGAATTCTAAATTCAACTTCAACCGCCAGGTCCTTATGACGGCGTGTTTGTCTAAGTTGGAGGGTAGGACAGAACACGTTTAACAGATTCTTTGCGCAGGTATTCACACACACAGCACAAAGTGTACTCTTGCTTCAGGTCCCAAAAATGTCAGCACCGGGCCTGCACACTCTCTTCCCCTAATCTGAGAGACGGCAAACTACAAGTATTTCTCGTGACGTCTTCTGAGATGAACAGATATAAAAGTTAAAAATCCTTTTCCATGTCTTTGTGTAACTACTTCCCAAATGGTCTCAAAGAATGTATCTCCTCTATATTCCATATTTTAGCAAGCAAGTTCTATTTAAACAAAGAATGACAGCACCTTCAAAATCCTTTTGTTCATCCAGAAACTTCAGGTAAAAATTGAAATATTTAACTCATGCATCCTCGTGGCATTCTCCCACAGTTAGCATAATAAGCTGAGATTTTTCTTGAAAAGCAAAACGATATTAAAATATCTCTCAAGTCAGAGCGTGATTCTTTACCACATAAATCGAGAGAAAGATGTCATTTGCCTCTGTCATTGGGATCCCGCCAGACTCAAGCAGCAGGGTCTACCCTGGTTGGACGGCCTTTGATCTGCATCTCTGGGAGCAGAGGCTGCAGAGAGAGATAAGGGGGCAGGGCTGGAAGGTGCTGGGACAATGGATTGGGATGGGCCTTGGGTGCCAACTTAAATTATTTTAATAAAACTAAAATATTTACCCAATTAGTTGGGTGTTGTCTCCCAGGACACTGAAGAATTTTTTTTTCTTTAAACACAATTTGATATATGAATTTATGTTTTTACACTAGGCTGTTTGATTACCAAAAAATAAAGAATATATTTTGCATTTTAAAAACCTTTTCCTTATGTCCCTTAAAATGAAATTAGACACTGGGACTAGAGCCAAGGAGCCGTCACAGTCGGCCTGGTTTCTCTCCCCACTCCGGTTTTCAGTGAAGGCACGCCGCCGCCGTTTATGCAACTAGTTGCTGAATTGATTAGGTGTGAACTCCAAGCTGATAGCTATTCACCTGTTTGTTAGCATGGCAAAACTGTATCAAAGCCCCATGTATAAAGGTGTTTTTACACTTGTCTTCATCTTTTTTCATACTTTCTTGCCCCAAGAAGAAGTTTTTAGCACCTCTCTAAGGAATTTAATAGCTGTGAATTACAACCCGGCAGCTCTGCATACCCATCTGAGCATCTACTCAGGAGCCCGAGCTGATTGTTTTTCCTTCTGTAAATTCCACGACAAATGTTTAAAGTCCGGAGCATTGGTATGGAGGCTTCCAATGAGAAGTTTTATTCTTCAGAATACCCAGAATGTAGGAGAATTTCAAGTGGTCTGTTGGTTCCTATGGAGATTTGCCTGAAGAACCACAAATGCAAAAGTTATATAAACTCTGCCCCTCTCCCCTCCACTCGCCCAAACTGCCGTGTGATCTGGAACCTTGTATCACTTCCCGTTACTTGTGTGACCAGACAACCGACAACAGCTCTCACACAGTGCAGTGAATGAACTCTATCGAAATTAGGGTCTTATCAGGGGAAAGGAAGGGGAGAGTGTGTGCACCGTTGCTTTTTCTCTTCCCAGGCGTGTCTAGATCCATAGTTCATGTTAACTTCAATTCCAGCCTAATGAAGATGCAGACCGCCACACCAGGCACGGAGCCTCGCATTCATCAGACAAATCTCATGCCAGCGCCCACGACAGGCGTCCCGTACTATCCTAGAATCAATGTTGAAAATAACACCTTCCTAACAAGCACAAGGCAGACCGTGCTCATTGCATCAATCCACAGCAATTAGGTGATCGCGACCTGCCATCTGTGCTGCTGCCAGCAGATGAACACAGGGAGGACAACACACCCTGCGGTGGTCGGGCCTTGCTTGTTATTTTCAAGGTGCACCTTTCACCCCAGCCTGTGAGTGGCTCTCCTTCCCTGTGACCTGGCTCCTGGGGGACAGTGGACTGTCCACGGATGATCTAATGAAGGCATAATTGACACTGGGGCACTTAGCAGGACAATGACAGAGATACAGAAGTACTTGAACTGGGACCAGGCAAAGGGCAGCTCACTTCCAGACGGCTGGCATCTGTTGCAACTCGGGAGAAGCAAGAATGTAGCCACAAAGATCCCCTCACTCAGGGTGGTGTCATTGGGATGCACCCTGAGCAGGCCCAGTGAGACCCAGGACGGAAGCAGGCTCCACGTGGCCAGCGTCGTTGTCATCCAAGGTGCCTTGTGGGGTTTCTGGTGGAAACTGAAAGGGAGGGGCGTTGAGGGAGGTGGCCCACTCCCTCAAGTTAATAAACAACCAGAAAAGGGCCGCATCTGTCAAGCAGGCAGGAGCAGAGAGAAGAGAGTTCGGGCATTGATAGCAAATAGGGGACGACACTTACTGAGCCCTGTCTGTGGACCGGAGACCATCATGCTAGATCTAATCCTGCTTTGTTCGCAGTGAGTGAGGAAGCAGAGGTGTCACCCTGCCTCTGGAGGTGAGCAATTTTGGGACTGAGTTAAGTGTCTGTTCCCAAGGCACTCAGCTTGCTGGGAGGCTAGACTTGACCTGCGCTTTCAGATAGTGAGGCCCCTTCTCTTTGCTCTGCCTCGTTACACCTCCCCTCCAAAGAAGAAACCTCTGCTAGAGGCTTTGAGCCTACATTTGGGAACACAGAACTGGGAGGGATCCTCCTGGAGTGAACTGGGTGAGCCTGAGATGGAGGCAGGACTCAGGCGGCTGGGGAGGAGGCTCAGCTCTGGGCAAGGTCCCCCCTGGTACCGCTGCTTCCCTCCTAGGGCGCTGGGCTCCAGGCTTGCTGGTGGCTGGCCCGCTTCTCTGAGACCATCAGTGGCCACTTGCAAATATTTCCCATGGTGACAGAGCCTAAAAGATGGAGGTGTGGGGCTCAGGAGGAAATGTTCCCATAAGCTGGGATGGTGAACTGGGAGGAGAAAAGGTAAAAATTTCCCCCCAATAATGAGGCCAAATAAGGATGATGGTTTTGGCTGGTTTCCAGCTTCAACAGGAGAAAATGAAATACAGGAGCAGTATGAGGGAGGGTTTCCCAAGCCCAAGGCTGGTCTGGGGTGTGGGATCTGCTCCCATTTCTGTCTTGTGGAATGAACTGGATCAACAAGTTGAAGGGTAACAGAGATGCCACATCAGAATATGTGTCTGGCATAAGGATTATTTCGAACTGATTATTTTGAGACACAGCAGGTGCAAGAGAAACTCTGAAAACTGAGATGTTACCCTCTGTAAGAAACATTTGCATTTATAAGGGAACCTCCATCTGTAAGGGTCTCCCACAGCTGTACCAGCAAGAGGAGGGGATCCTACAGCACGAGAGACTCTTATCAGTGGAGAAGCAGGACCTGAGCCTTGTTTCCTGGTCACCCCCCACAGCTGTCCCCGCCTCCCCCCAGCACCTTCTTTTGTCTTTAGCTGAAGATGATATTGAAGGTGGTGACTTGGGCCATTTCAGGGAGTTGCTCAGTTTTCCTGGGTCTCTGCCATGTGTACAGGAGGTATATGTGTTAAACTTCTGTGTGTGTTTTCTCCTGCTAATCTGTCTTTTATTACAGGAGGGTCTTAGCCAAGAACTCAGGGGAAAATGATTTCTCCTCCCTACAGTGTCCTGTCCCCAAGCATCACCACGGGACATTAATTTGGATGTGTTAGTAGAGGTAATTTTTAAAAAATAATGAGTAAATGATGAATTAACAGATTTTTTTTAAACATTAGGACGTCTTGCAGTTCTTAAAACACTAATGTGCACGGCTGTCTCTGACAATGGGGGGTCTCGCGCTACAATTCACAAATTTATTAGGCCAGTAAGCTGGCTTTGTGATGTAGACAAAAATAATCCATAACCAATCTATAAATGAAAATCAGGGTGAGTTTATTCTGAGCCAGATCTGATGACCTTATAGCCAGGGACCTTCCTTCCCCAAGGAAGGAAGAGCACCAAAGAAGTGGGGTGCACAGAATAGTGATATACCCTCAAAGGACATACATCACAGATTATTGAAATGTCCCTTTTACAACAGTCATGAGACTGCTCAGTTGGCACAGCAGGGAGCAGGTTTGTTGTCTCCAGCTGGGTGGTCACAGGTGAGCTGGGTGGTCACAGGTGAGTTGGGTGGTCACAGGTGGGCTGGGTGGTCAAGGTGAGCACAGCAATCAGTTTCTAGCCTGATGAAAGGTGCTTGTCCTTAAGGAAATGCCAACGTGGGGGAAGTTGCGTCTTTATCTTAAGGCCATTTGTTCTTGTCCTTGGGACACAGTAAATGCTTAAAGCAGATATACAATGCATGCTCAGTGGCGACGTCAGGCCCTTTTGGAACAACAAGGTCAGGTCGAATTACTTTTACACCAAATGGGTTTCTCATAGACTCCAGTATATCCTATTGCTTGCCATTTATTTATCGGTGGTGTCTCCTCGTGGACAGACCCTGGGAAACATGGAACCAGGCCTTTCTCTCTGCTGTGAGTCAACATGAGTGGGGCTAACTCCTCGCTGGACTGGCCTGGAGTTAAGTCGCTGCTCCTCAGACAACTGGCTACAAGATCTTGAACTCCAAACCACCAATTCCTCCTCTGGAGAAAAGACGATATTCCCTGCGGAGTAGAGCTGATGGAAGACCAGAAGAGGATGCGTGCAGGCTCAGAGTAGGTCCTCCACGGACGTGGCTGTCAACACAGGTCCCTTGAGGACACCAGGGTGCCATCATTTATCTGAATGTAGATGCCAATTATTCCCAAGTTCTGGAAAAGCACCTTAACTCTTGACCTAGGTCTGCTGTGTTTATTTTAAGAGGATAGAGAGTTAAGAGAAGAAGGAAATTTACCTGATAGAGGCCATTTGATAAAATATCTATTGTCTTATAAATCCGGTAAATGAGTTTGAGGGAGGTCCCTTCCCTCCTGGAAGGCTCCCCGGAGATGAGGTCACTCCTGGCCTGGCTCCATCTCCCTGCTGGGGGAACCGGCCTCCCGAGCAGGCAACAATGAGCAGGAGCCAAAATATTTCCACAGTGCTTCAGAAGAGGTTTTTTGTGGGAAATGAATCTTCAGAAGTGAGAATTATAATTGAACCAAGTTCAGAATGGCCGAGTGTAATTTTAGCAACAAAAGTAGATGGTTCCAGAAAAAGAAGCTCAGGAACAGTCCGATTAAGCTGCTGGGAGATAATTGGATGAAGGTTTGGTTAGGCAGCGCTTCCACGGTTAAGGAGGAAAACATCTTTGGGCGGGAGAAAATGATGCCTTCTTTTGTCAAGAGGAGGAAGAATGCAGAAGAGGCACATTCTGAAATTCTGAGGCTCAGAGAGTTTTCATCTGAAATCTCAAGACCTGCCAAAAATTATCCACGAAAATGTGATCCTTTTAAAGCTGACACGGTCTCTACCTCAGAAGTTCTCACTTTGACTCGCCCACCCCCAATCCATCAGGAGGACCCCATCCCAGTGGCTTCATCCGCCCACACCCGACAGAGTGCCCAGCAGACAGGGAACTTTCAAAATCGCTTAGCAGATGGAGGACACAGTTCTCATTGTGAACTTGTCTCTATTGTCAGCTTTTTGTCCAAGATATTGGAAGAGAGAGTTTCTCTCTCTTTACTGAGTTCTGCTATTCTTTTTTTTTCTTTTTCGTTTTTTTCTTTCATTTTTTTTTTTTTTTTGAGAAAGATTAGCCCTGAGCTAACTGCTGCCAATCCTCCTCTTTTTGCTGAGGAGGACTGGCCGTGAGCTAACGTCCATGCCCATCTTCCTCCACTTTATATGTGGAATGCCTGCCAGAGCATGGCTTGCCAAGCAGTGCCATGTCTGCACCCAGGATCCAAACCAGCTAACCCCGGGCCACAGGAGTGGAACATGCGAACTTAACCGCTGTGCCACTGGGCCGGCCCCAGTTCTGCTATCCTTCTTTTAAGGTCAATGGGCTTGGGGGAGGAAGAAATTTTACATACAGAGATTGTGAGTCCATTAGATAAAATACCTATTGTTTTGGAGATTTCTTTGAACTTGCTGGCATTCTGAATCCAAGGGTATCACTCTTCCATCTGAAGTGATGCTAACAAACAAATACTCAATACATGGTGCATTAGTTTCCCGGGGTTTTCATAAGAAATGGCCACATACCAGGTAATTCTGGAAGCCAGAAGCCTAAAATCCAGGTCACAGCAGGGCGGGTTCCACCTGGAGCCCGAGGGAGAGTCTGTTCCGTGTGTCTCCTCCGGCGGCTGCTGGCTCCGGCACTCCTTGGCATTCCTCGTCTTGCAGGACGTCACTCCAGTCTCCACCTCCTTCTTCACGTGGCTTTCTCCTCTCCTCTTCTGTCTTCTCCTCTTCTGTCTTTTATAAGGATGCTTGTTGTTGGATTTAGGGCCCACCTGGTTAATCCAAGGTGATCTCATCTCAAGATCCTTAACTTCATTATATCTGCATAGACATTTTCCCACATAAGGTCACATTTGTGAGTTCCAGGTGGACCTACATTGGGGGCCCACCATTCGACCCTCTACAAGTGGCTATATTACTAATCAATGAAACCATGATTTAACAAGACAACCAGAATGGGGTCCAGGGGTAGGGACTGTCTTAGCAATCCAGCCTCATCTCACTAATTCAGATTCATTGTTGAATGATTGCTCTCAGTGATTGGAGAGTCTGAATTATTGCATTTTACAAAGAAATAGAATTCCACTCTTTTGAGCCCTACAGAGCAGATCTCATGAGGCCCGGAGACGGTTCCTCCTGACTTGTGACCTGTCATCACGTCTCTCCACACTAAGAGAGGGTATCGTCCGCAGCTGCAGAGGAACCACTCTAGATGGCCCACGGGGAAGCTCCAGAGGATGTTATCTGTTCTGTGATGACCCCAATGAGGCATCGCTGATGAAAATAGTTCAGATCTGAATGCTAAGCAAGGATTTACTTTTCCTAACAAACTAGTGTTTTCTCCTAACAGATAGTAAGGATATGTAACTGATTGTCTTTGCTTTTTCTACAAGAAGCTGTGAGCTGAATATTTGGCCCTAATTTGGTGCTGACCCAGGACCAAAGGCCTAAATAGCTTCTTTCCATCATCCCACTGGTCTGACCTCTAATTCTGATGATCTTTCCAGATTCTAACATACTGATTATTTTATTTATTATATATTGTCTTCTAAATGACTTAAAACTCTGTGAAATGAATTAAGAACTGAATGATGGCTAGACGGTTGCATCAATCGATGATGGACCATAAGACGATTGGATGGATGAATAGATGGATGGATGGATGGGAGAGGAATGGATGGATGGATAGATGGGTGGGTGGATGGATGGGAGATGGATTGATGGATGGGTGGATGGATGGGTGGATGGTTGGATGGATGGGTGGATAGATGGGTGGACGGATGGATGGGTGGATGGATGGATGGATGGGTGGATGGATGGATGGTTAGTTTAAAGGAAGAGGACATTTTAAACCCATATGGATATTTGATTCAATTTAATAAATATAAATATTAAAAATAGAATTACAGTTATTGATCAAGGCTTGTCAAAAGAGAATTTTTCAATGTACTGTAATTCCTTGATTATTTTTATACAATTCAGAAAAATAGTTTTATTTTCATTTTTATTTTACTGAAATTAGTTTTGTGGGAATCAATTGTTTTGGTATAAATTTTACAGCAAACATCTGATTCAACAACCAGTTTGAACTTGCCAGTGACACCAATGCAAACACTGTGCTTGCTATTTAGGTGAATTATTTCAAGTTTTCCTAGTTAAATTTTGCAAATTTAAATTTGTGAAAATGGTAATAATACATTTTACTGTGTGAACTTTTATTCCTTGCCACATTTATTCTGTGTTACTCCTACCAGCAATATTCAGTATGAAATAAATAAATGAGTAGTCCATATGTCTCTCTTATTTCAAAGGAAAATTGTGAGAAATTCCTCTCAATCTAGAGTCACAATTTGGTTCAGGATTTGTTTACATTGTTGCTTTTTTTTTTTTTTTCAGGACCAAAAAGCAAACAGAGGGGTTAAAACAGAGGCAGGTCCAGGGCTCCCCAGGGGCTTGCTGTGAGCATCCTGGGGCCTGACTTCCAGGCAAGAAGCTGTGCTAATTCCTCCTTGGCTGTAAACACAGCAAGGGTCCCTCAGGGGTGCTTCTGGGAAGGGTGACTGCAGCTACAGGGCAGGCGCTGTTGGTCGTGCCCCCTACTTCTCCTCCTTGCCCATCTCTAACCCTGAAGCCCCCTCACCCGCCCTGATGCCCCTCTGCTGTCCCAGTGCCCCTGCTGGGCCTCCCGTCTGCCAGGGCCAGGCTCACACTTCAGCCCTTCGCTCTGCACTGCTGAAATGCATCTCTGTCAGGCCGTGGAAATCCACTTTTCCTGACTGAGGCTTTTCTCTGAGAACTGAATGACCAACCTCACACTCCTTGGGCATGCGCATTTTAAGAATGATCATCTGGCTGGAACATCCCTTCCTGAGAGCACTGTTGACCAGAAAGAGTGTGAGCAAGGGTGCAGGGAGCCCAGCTCCTCAGCTCCCGCCCGTCCCCGCTCCCGGGTCTTCCCTCTTCCGTGCTCCTTGCAGCAACTTCCCCTGATCTCTGTCCCTGTCACCCCCAAGGCCTCCCCTCAGCCCACGCAGAGCACTGTCCAGAAAGCCCCCCTCCCACTTGGGACCCTATCCCATCACAGATGGAGTTTCTCTAGGTCTCCACTTTCCATGGAAATCCAGAAGTTGTTCATGGGGTCTCCCAGGGTTTAAACATCATAAAACAAAGTGTATAAAAACGTTTCCAGCAACAGGGGCTTCTGCCAGCCCCTAACTACCCCAGAATAAAACCCGGTCTGTTTCTCCCTGGGCTCTGGCCTCTTCTTTCCGGAACAGCAGTGAAAATTGGAGTGGACAGAGATCCCAGGAGACGCTGGCCGGAGAGGGGGAAGCGGGACTGGGAAGAGAAGGAAGGAAGGGCATGAAGGTGCCTTGTGAGGTCACTACCACATTGTGGGCACCCAGCATGGAGACCACGCCCCACAGAGGTGTCCTGCCTGGGCACCAAGGGGCTGGGCATTTACCACCAATGCCCTTCGTTCTTGCTTATGGGCGCTCCCCCCATGGATGTCTCTCTTTCGGGTACTGTGGGCTCCAGGGGCCAGGGAGCAGGCCCTGGTGCTGGTGGCACATTTGGGGAGAGGTCCCTCTGCAAGCGTCTCTGGAGAATGGAGGTGGGACAAAGTAGAGAACAGGGGTACGATCAGGAAAGCCTGCATGTTGGATGTGACATGTGTCCTGAGCCTGAACAAAATTTCACGTTTGCAAAGTTTCCTCTGGAAGGGGGCCCTAGGCAGGGGACTCTGCACAAAGACCTACAACACGCAGAACAAGGAGCAAGGAATTAGTGCACGCTCCCTCAGCCCTGAAGTATCACCAAAGAGACTGCAAGACAGAGTCCATAGTAGCAGATAACCAGTGAACAGACGGGGGTGCCATGTGCCAATAAAACTTTATTTACAAAAACAGGCAGGGGGCCAGATTCGGTCCGTGGGCTGCCGTCTGCTGATCTCTGCTCTAGAGGTCCTTGGGGGCTCATCAGGGGAGCACGTGAAAGGAAGCCAAGTGTCCGTCTGGCTCTCTGAAGGAGAAACAAAGAGTGGTGGGATGTCCACATGCGTAAATGCACACAGCAGCTCCACTGCCTCCAGGAGACACGGACTGAGGGCCAACAGGAGGCGCTGCTGCTCAGGTGCACACAGCTGTGCTCTGTCGTCTGCCTTTGCCATGGGGGCTTCGTGAATGATTAATGGCCCACAGATAACTCTCACCGCAGAAACACCAGCCTGGGGACAGAGCGAGGGCCAGCAAATCGCAGCCTTTCAGATGGAGAGGATAATGGAGCAACTGGAAAGAATGAAAATTTATCTTCTTCTTATTTTTCAGGCCTGCCTGGTTGTAAAAGGCACTCGGTGTGGGCTGTCTGATTCACGGCTTGGCTATCCTTTTGTGGAGTTCCCTAAATATTTTGTAGCCCGCTTTGACTTGGAAATGCAGCATTTGAAATATCTTTCCTTGCCCAGGAGGCCCCCAGTGACACTAGAGTAATGATAATCACATATTTTGCATTTTATTGGAAAGCATGTTGGAACACTATCACTCACATGGGCCTCGCCAGCAAAACTGATTTAACAGCGAGGCTCCGATCCGGGACGCATCACGGTGGGGTCTCCGTCTCCATCCCCGGAAAACACTCGAGAGGATGAGGGCTTCGTTTTTACCACTCGGCTCTTCTGCCTGGAGGGAGCCCTATCTCTACTTTATACCTTTCAGAAACTCTGCTGTTGGGTAAATTGATGAACTGGAGAGAAGGGTCCCCCTTGTGGGGGGACATGTGACCCGTGGAGCCTCTCTCACCGGCAGTAGATGAGGTTCCCGCTCTGATGTGTCACTTCACAGAAAACGTCTCCAGATATGACACAAGGCGAGCATCTGGGTTCACAAGACCCAACGATGAGCCACTCTTTGGACCCTCCTTTTTGGGCAAAAGAAGAGTGTTTGTCATCTGACTCCCCATCCGTTCATTTCCTCGGAAAACTCTCCAAGCACTTGGACGCACAGGCTGGCTCCCAGGACGGAGACGCCAGAGCAAATAAGCAGACCAACGCCCTCCCAGAGCTGTGCCGCACGGGAGGAGAACGTCAGTGCAGGACCGGGGAATAAAGTAGCAGGAGGACAGCAGGTGTGTGCAGGGGAGAAGCACAGAGCAGGAAGGGGGAGGGAGCGTGGGGGTCTAGGGTACAATTCAAATAGGGCAAAGTCTCCCCAAAATGGTGGCATTTGAGCCCAAATCTGAGGGGCCAAGGAGTGCAGGCAGGCTGACCCCAGGCAGCGGATGGGGCCACAAGATGGGGTGCATGTGACGTGCTGGAGGACCAGCAAGGAGGGGCTGCCGAGGGAGGAAGACTGAGGACAGAGAGGGCACAGGTCAAGGTACCAGGCCTCATGGGTCATTGTAGGGATCTAGTAGGTTCTCAGAGAGGAACAGGGGCTGTGAATGGTTTGGGGCCGACAGATGCAAAGCCGGCCTCACCTCGGTGCCGGTAGGAGACCATGGAAGCAACCCCCACCGCTCTGGAGCTTCTGCTCTGGGTGGACTGAACCACCTCTCGTTTCCTGAGTGTAGCAGGGATGGGTAATCAGGCCTTCCCGCTGTGCCTCCCTTGTCTGCTCTCTCTCTGTCCCAGCTGCCACACCAGGGACAAAAGGACGCAAAGCCGAGCACATGCTCCAGGCAGCTCCCGGGGGTCCCTGGGAGCTCCATTGGTGCCTGTCAGTGCAGCCTCCTCACCTGCACTAGGTTTTACCCCGTACACGCGCCTGAAGCCACGACTGGCTACGCGGGAAGCAGAGGTCAGGGGCTGTGACTGTCTCCCATGTGGCCGGGGACAGCCTGGAATAGCCACTGAGGGAGAGACCTGCACGTCTGGGGAGACACTGGGCAGCGGACTTTGAATGTTCTTAAGGACATCTCAAGGTCAGACAACAAAACTGAATTAAAACTCAGTTCCCTTCGGCCGCCGTCACCAGGCTGTGTCACACAGTGGCCAGTCTCCGGCCTGGTCTCTCATCACACGGGGCTGGGTCGGATTGTGCAAGCTTCTAGAGGCTGCAACAAATGACCACCAACGAGCGGCTTAAAACGACACAGATTCATCATCTCACGGTTTGGAAGTCAGGAGTCCAAGTGGGTCAGTGGGGCCGCGTTCCTCCTGGGGGCCCTAGGGGGAAATCTGGGACAAAAATCAGGAAGCCAGTGACTCAGTTTAGAGTGAGTCCACGGATGGAACCACCAGGTGGAACCACGATGTGTTTCCCTCACTCAGAAACCCAGATGCAACCCAAGATCTTGTAGACGGACCACGTGAACTCGTGTTAATTGAGTTCAGTTCTCAGAAGAAACCCAGACAATATGTAATCAAACAAAAAGAGAAAAAGGAAGTCTATTTAAAGGCACGAATGTACGAGATTATAAAATTGACAAAGCATTAATCACATTGTGTTTTATTTGAGGAAAAATCGCTACGTCACCAAGGGGTGATTCTGTCTTGGGGATGAAGACATACGTCTTGAAAAGCGTGGCTGCGTCTCTGCGTCGGTCTCCGGTGACCACTGTAACAAACAGCCACAAGCCCATTGGCTTAGAGCAACACGGGTTTATCGTGTGACGGCTCTGGAGGTCGGAGGCCCAACAGTCGCAGGGGCCTGAAAGGAAGGTGTGGGCAGAGCCCTGCTCCTCCTCAAGGCTGTGTGTGTGTGGGGCGGGGGTGTATTTCCTTGCTGTGATGTTGTGATTTATAATAAGAACTACACGTCTGATCCTTCTCCCCTCCAACACAGAGCTCCTCAAACCCTTGCTGTTTCCTAAGTGTTGGGAGTGACCCAGGTGAAATGGGGTCTTTTGTTCTTCCTGTAACAAGCCCCTCCCTCCACACCAGAGTCTGTGCTCATGAGGCGATTTTGGGATGTCCCTAAGGAGGGGGCTGGTTGCCAGGGGAACCAACCATGTGATCAGAAGCTGGAACTTTGAATGCCACCCGCTAACTTCCAGGGAGAGGAGGGGGGCAGGAGGGGGAGTCAGTCCCCCAAGGCCAGTGATTTACTCAGTCCTACCCACGCAGTGACGTTTCCATAGACGTCCCCACAGTGTGGGGCTTGGAGAGCCTCAGGGCTGCTGAGCCAGGAGGTGCCAGGCAGGTGACGTGCCGAGTGGGTGACATGCCCGAGAGGACATGGACGCTCCGCGCACCTGCCCCCACACCTGCCCCATGTGTGTCCTTCATCTGGCGGTTCCTGTGTTGTGTCCTTTATACTAAGCTGATGATCTAGTAATAACCTGTTTCCTGAGTTCCTGAGTGCTGAGCCTGAGGATGGGGAGGTAGGAACCTCGGATTTACAGCCAGTCAGTCAGAAGCACGAGTGATCACCTTCACCCGTGGGGATGTGCTGCCTCCTGTTAGTGTCAGAAGTGCATGGTACAGAAAACCCACAAAGCTGACGTCAGGAGTGTGTGATTAGAAGAGGTAAACAGAGTTTTCCTTTAGGGGTAGAGAAGGAAATGCTTTTCCCTTTCTGCATGCCTCCCCCAGCTCCAGAGGCTGCCTGCATTCCTCGGCTGGCGGCCCCACATCACTTGGCCTTTCCTGCTGCTTCCATTGTCACATCTCCTTCTCTGGCTCTGACCCTCCTGCCTCCCTCTTACGAAGACCCTTATGGTTACATTTAGGGCCCACTGAGATAACCCAGGGTTAGGTTATAACCCCTCATCTCAGACCTATAACCCATCCACCCCACAAAACCCCTTTCGCCAGGCAGGGGGACGTATTTCAGATTCCAAGGCTGGGGACATAGGCATTTGGGGGCCGTGTTTCAGGCTGGCACACAGGAGCAGCCCATTCATGGAGGGACACGTTGGGGCAGTCTGTGCGTGCTGTGCTCTGGAGGCTGGAAAAGACAGCCATTAGCCCTCGGCAGTTTCTCCAGAACAGGAGGTGGCAGAGTCACGCAGAATACAGTGCACCAAGGGAGAATCAGGCTGGTGGCACCAGGGGGCCGGGAGGGTGGGACAGTTTCGTAAAAGACATTCCGTCTCTGTTTGGTTCTGTTTTCTATCTTAATGAAAAACAGGTGGCATTTCCGCTGTAGCAGAACCAATAGGAGCATGACTTACGGTCAGAGCTGCGGGGCCCGTCTCACGCGCCCCACGCAATTCTATCTCCTTTCCCGCTGTTGTTGGTTTCTCTGCTTTCTCCCAAATCATCAGGCTTTTGAGCTGAGACACGGGGAGGTTGTGAGTGTGTACCTGCACATCTGTGAGAGTGTGCAAGGTGTATGTGTCTGCTGGGGGCGGTAACACTCCCTCACCCTTGTCATCGCGGGGATCTCACAGCCACCCTGGCTGCTCCCTCCTCACCCACCTCTGCTGCAGGAACCCCAGAGACCACAGGTTTCTGCTGTGACCACAGAGCATCTCAGGGTTTTGCCAAGATCCGAGGCTGGGACTGAGAGCCCTCCACTTCATCCCCTGCAGAGCTCTCTGTCCTGCATCCACCCACAAACGTGCCCCCAGCATCCTTGTCCCAGCCACTGGCCAAGCAGCCTGGGACCCATCTCCCCAGCCCTGGGGGGAGATCAGGGGAAAGTGAGGAGAAGCCCCCCAGGAGATGCCTGTTCCCCGAGTGGGGTCTGCTTCCAGCTCGTCCAGCCTGTCTGAGGTTCCTAACAAGAGGACAGCGATACATTTGTCCTGATGGACAGAGACCCACACACTGACCCAAGTCCTGGAGGCAGTGACCCCCACGTCGGCCTTCCAGGGCTAGGGCTCCTGCATCCGGGGTGGGCTGAGTGAGCCTCGGGAGAAGAGGGCACAGCAGGCCCATGACGCCCACGCCCCTCGCCACTGGGGCTGTTCCTGGGAGAGATGAGCTCACTCTCCAGCCGTGGTCCTTGGAGCTCTCTCGAGGGAAGAGGCCAGAAGGTGAAATTCCTCTGAGAACCACGTGTGGGATTGCAGCACCCTGCCGAAGCCTCCATCTGGCTGCATTTGAAAGCATGGGAACCTCAGGAAGGCAGCCTGTAAACACAACGAGGTGGCCCCATGGAAAAACACCCCTGGGATGACCTGGGGCCCGGGAGCACTGGTGTCCACCTGGCCAGTGCCACAGGTGAGGGCAAGCCGGCCAGTGTGCAGCCCAGCACCTCAGATTCCACGTGCCGAGGCCCCTTCTGGCCAGTGTTCCCGGCCCCGGGGCCCAGAGAGAGGCTGGCACTGGGGAGGAGCTGCAGAGGAGAGAGCACTGTGCCTCCACGTCCCCAGCAGTGTGTCCCGGGAGGGGGAACGGGCTGAAGCTGAGAAAGGCAGAGGAGAGGAGCGGGCCGGAGCCGTCACGCTGGGTAATGAGCTGGATTTATAGAAAAGGAAACACAATATGATTCCTCGTAATGGCTGTTGACAGAGGTTCGGGCTGTTTGTTCTCGGATATTAAATTGACAAACAGCGCAGGTTTGCCGGAATCCCGCCCGCCTCTGATTTGCGGGTGCCTGTCACAAGGCTGTGTACGCGCCAGGGAGGGACGCAGAGATTTCCAGATGATGAGAATGGGCAGGAGGGCCCCGTAGGGCCGCCTGGGCCTGAGATCTGCATTCTAGACGCCTCCCAAGAAACCCCGCTCAGCAGACAAGCTAATTCTTTCAGGAAGTACAGTGGAAAAGATACCCCACTGTTCCCAGAGAGAACAGGCCACATTTCTAAAAATTTAATTAAGTCCTTAGATCAGGTTTGGGTAATTAAATTGACGCTGTGTGTAAGCAGGATGATCGACGAGCTTCCTCCATTGACACCCCGTGTTAGGCGAGGGAGCGGCCTCTGGCAGCTCCTCGGGGTCCTGGCGGGTTTAAATTCTGTGGCTGCATCTCAGACGTGAAAAATCCTCCAGCAACACGCACTGTTTTGTTTTGTTTTGTTTTTCCATCTCTGAAGAATGTTTTCTCCATGAGAGCAAGGCAGAGGGAGAAAAATGAGGGTGGTATTCATGACCTCGTCACTTGTCCCCAAGCCACCTCTCCACGTGTTCCCAGGGTCTGTGGTGCAGAGGAGCCCTATCTAAATTTAGGAAGGCAGCGTCACGGCTCCGAATGAGAAGTCAGGACCCTCCCACAGACCCCAAGCAGGCTGGAGAAGTGGGTCATTTGCGTGAAAAATCCTCTGTCAGCAGATAACAGACACTGAGAGGGAGAGGCACAGTACAATGGGAAATTATGGTTCCGATGGTAATTGACTTAGGGGATGAATAGGGGAGGAGAAGCTCTGGTGCTGGGTTGGGTTTTCTATAAAAAAGAAGAAGATGGCATCTGGCTTTTTTTTTTTTAAAGAGAAAGAGCACATGCGGGCGGGAAGGGAAGGAAGAGAGAGCAAGCCCAGATGGGAGGAGGGAGGGAGATGGAAGGGAGAGAAAGGCAGATGGCAAAGTCTGCAGAACCACCACCGACTTCCTTTCAAGAAGGCACCAGCCTCCTGTGGGAGCGGGGACCCCGAGAAGCTGGCAGAGCCCAGAGGAAGACTCTGTTGGGCTCCAGGGCCCTCATCCCCTGGTTCATGGATTGCGTGGCTTCCGGAGGCCATGGGGCACATTCCGGGAGTCAGAGAGCAGGTGTGGTCAACTTGGTATGAGCAGCTCTAAGGCCTGCCTGGCAGAGACACACTTCCTACTGAATTCACAGAACAAGGAAAGTCAGGCTGAGAAACGGGCAAGCCCAAAAGCCCGTCCAAAGCCCTCTGTCCTGGTGAGCGTCCAGAGCCGCAGCCCTCTGCCCTTCTAGCACGTCCCACAGAGGTAAACTGAGGCCTGGCTGAGCTGGAAGGGGCAGCCTGAGAGTATGGAAAGGTGGAGGTACAAACGACCTTCAGAAACAGTCTAAGAAGGCTTGTGAATGAGCGGTCCATCATAAACAGAAACCAAGCAGAGGGGATTCTCTGGTTAGAGCGATTCTCTGAACCCAGCAAGGCCTTTGCGAGGCTCTGAGCTGGACCAGTGACCATCACTGCTCTCGGCCCCACGAAGTCTGTGCTCAACAAACACACATTAAGAGGCAACCAATGTGCCCGGGGAGGTAGGACAAAGGCTGTGAACAGAGAAAGTGTCAACTTTCAGAGGCCCCTTCCTGAAGACAAACACGGGCGCTGGGCTGCCCACTCCAGGACCTCCCTCGGCCTTTGAAGATCACGTGGCAACATCATCTCAGAAATCACGAGACAGGGTCAGGTGAGGAGGGTCTGTGATCCACCTTCACTTTGTGGACAAGTGGGCATCCCCAGAGCTTAGAGGAAACGTGCTACTGGACGGGTGAACACGGCCTCTGCAACAATACTTAGATCTGACCATTTCTAAGTGAAAACTCTGAGCTGCTATTTCCCATATCTTGATACATTCCTGGGCGCCCCTCCTCAATTTCTGTGCGTGTGCTCCCGCCCTCTCTCTGCTGCTCTCCCTCTCGCCTTCCTGTTGCATGCATCGTTTCCCGGATGCTCTTAGACTCACGCATGTGACATGTTTCGGCAGAAGGCTCAAGGTCAGGAGTCCACACTTTGCCCACAGACTCACACCAGAGAAGAGAGCTGGCCGACCGGACGCACGAATCTGTTTGAGTAGATGTGGCCCCACTCCATCCAAAGTGGGATTGGGGCCTCCAGCAAAACTGTCTTGGTGAAGAAGCCGTTTGCTGGAAGGTTCGCAGCTCACTGGGAAAACTGGTCGCGAGCGCGAACTGGAGCCAGAGGCTTCCTCCTCAAGAGCGGGAAGGTCAGCATCGGTGGCCTGGAAGCCATCTCCCCGTGTCTGAACTCACTCGGTTCCAGGGTGATTTATGGTTGTATTATTCATAAATCTGTTCAGAGATGTAAACAGAGTGATCGTGCCTCCGTACGATATTAATAACTTAATGAGTCTGTGCCATTTGTTTATGTAAATGGATAATGGGATCTCTACAGGGGCCAGATATAACATTACAATCTGGTAATTCAATGACTGCTATTAAACACACACACAAATAGTGTGTTGTTGGAAAAACTACGTTCTGAGCCCTAATGGAATAATTACGAGCTCAGATTTCCTTTGTGGATCCTGGAAGGGCCAAGTCTGACGCTTTCACCCGCAGAGAAGGTGACGCCCAGGACCCCAGGTCAGGCCAGGACGCAGGCTCTCTCCTCTGCTCCCCGACGTTCCCTCTCTCCCACGCCTCTAGCGACGCTCTCCAGCCCTCCGTGTGGCCCCCAACCCTGCCATGCTGAGCTGGAGATGGGCCCTGTCCATTCCCCCAGCCCCGAACCATCCTTTTCTTATTTCTCTCCCCGCAGCCAGCAGAGCTGACCAGCACCCACATCCTCCTCCTCAAATCACCGCTGGTCCTAGTGCCACCGGCTGCTCCCTGCATCAGGTCTTTGTCCAACTTTCAGGTCCTGCTATGGGCTCAACTGCGTCCCCTGACATTTGTGTGCTGAAGTCCTAACCCCCAGGACCTCAGAATGTGATGATTTAGAGATGGGGTCTTTACAGAGGTGATCAAGCAAAAATGGGGTCATTGGGGTGGACCTTAATGCAACCTGACTGGGGTCCTTATGAGAAGAGATCAGGACACAGACACGGACAGAGGGACGACCATGTGGGGACACAGGAGAAGACGGCATCTACAACCCAAGGAGAGAGACCCGGAAGGAACCAACCCTGCCCACACCTTGATCTCGGACTTCGGGACTCCAGAGCTGGGAGAGAACAAATGTCTGTTGTTTGAGCTGCCCGGCCTACGGCGCTCGGTTAGAACGGTCCTGCAGAGGAACACGGGCCCTTTGCCCCTGGTCTCAGCTGCTTCTCCAGTCCGCCGGTCGCTCTTCACGCCCCTCGCCTCTGCCCAGGGAGGTAGGACAAAGGCTGTGCACAGAGAAAGCTCTCGCTCTGTGCAGCCCCGACCGCGGAGGACCAGGCAGGCGCAGGGGCCTGTGTGGGGCCACCCTTGGCCTCCGCGAGTGGAGCCTGGTGCCGCAGGACTCACAGACGTGCCTCGGGGTGAGGTCAGACCCTGAGTTAGCCGGAGGAGATGGGGCTGGAGAAACCAGGTGGCCGTGGTCCTGACCCCATACGGGGCGGATTGGGATCCTGGCGCTCCAGGGCCAGGGCCTGCTCCCTGGCTGTGTGACCTGGGACAGACTGGCCGATGGCTCTGATGTGAAATGTGGGCAATAGTGACCATCCCACCAGAGTTTCCCCAGCACTGTTGCAAGCATTAAGTGACATCACGCCAGCCACAGAGCCCGAGGTACTAAGGACCACGCCCCTGTGGGGCAGCAGTGCGGCCACCCCTCTCTGCTCTCACTTTCCTGTTGGGGACCTGGTGGGTTGGGATAGATGACCCCTTCGTCCGTTCCACTCCCAGAGGGCAGGGAGGGTCTCAGTGGTCAGCTGTCACAGGGTTGCCCCCTCCACTGCCCCCCTAACGCCCCCTGTTGCTCTGCATCTCAGAGACGACGATTCAACCGCCCCACCCCAGCTAGCTTTCCCTCTGACCCCAGAGACAGAAGGGTGATCGCTTCCTCCAATTGCAATCATCCGGAGTTAAGAAAGGAAAGAAAGAATGTGGGGCTGTCCCAGTGGTGTAGTGGTTAAGTTCGTGTGCTCCACTTCTGCGGCCTGGGGTTTGTAAGTTCAGATCCTGGGTGCAGACCTACACACCACTCATCAATCCGTGCTGTGGTGGTCTCCCTCGTACAAAATAGAACAAGACTGGCACAGACGTTAGCTCAACGACAGTCTTCCTCACCAAAAAAAAAAGGGGGGAAAGAAAGAGGGAAAAGATACCCACTCACCATTAATCTCAGAATGACAGGACATCTAGTAATTACACTCTGAAGATTCGTGATTCTTTTTTTTTTTGAGGAAGATTGGCCCTGAGCTAACATCTGTGCCCATCTTCCTCTACTTTATATATGAGACACCTGCTGCAGCATGGCTTGACAAGCTGTGCGTAGGTCTGCACCCAGGATCCCAACAGGCGAACCCCAGGCCACTGAAGCAGAACATGCGAACTTAACCACTGAGCCACCAGGCTGGCCCCAAGATGCGCAATTCTTGACGGAGAGCCTTTGGCCACCACGTGGCATGTGCAGAGGGCCTTTGTTACCCACTGGTGATGACAGCCCCTCGTAGCTGCGCCCCCTCGCCTGGCCTGGTCCTGGCTCCCCTTTAGGCTACACGTCTCCCCTGCGATGCTGGCATTTGGAGCTGGGCTTGAAGAGCTACTGGGTAGGGTCGCCCTGTGCTCTGTGGGATGTCAAGCGACGTCCCTGGCCTCCATCCACCGGTGCAGGTATCTCACCAGCACCCTCAGGTTGTAACAACCCTGAATGTGTCCAGACGTTGTTAGGCATCCTCTGGGCACCATCGCCCAGGTTCTCAGGGTGGCTCACCTCCTGTGCCCGGCCCTCCCCTCTTGTCTTACGGTCAGGTTGTTGCATACATCATACCTTTCCTCACTCAGCTCTGGTCACACATGCACATGCATGCACACTCACACACGCACACCCAGTCGCACTCATATATGCATACACATGCACACACACACTCGCACAGCTTTTCTCCCTGCAGGCTCGGTGCCCTTATCTGTAAGATGGGGCAATGCTGCCCACTCTGCAGGGTTAAGACAAAGGTTAGCGGAGACGATGACGGCACCTTCTGGGTTCTAAAGTCTTATGGACTGAATGTGTCCCCTCAAATTCCTGAACCCCAGGCAGATGGTGCCAGGAGGTAGGGCCTCTGGGAGGTGATAGGTCATGAGGGCAGAGCCCACACGAGGGGGTTAGTGTCCCGTGTCTTATAAGAAGAGAAAGAGACACAAGATGCCTCCCTCTCTCCATCGAGTGAGGACACAGGGACAAGGCAGCCGTCTGCAACCCAGGAAGAGAGTCCTCACCAGGCACCGAATCTTGGACTTCCTGCCCCAGAACTGTGAGGAGTCAAGTCTGTTGTTTCAGCCTGTGTCTGTGGTGTCTGTCTGGTTGCCCGAGCCGACAGAGACATGAAGCCGTGTTCCAGAGGCTGCTCCCTCCTCACTCAGGAGGAGGCCTTTCTGGACACAATCCACACAGAGGATAAGAGGTCTCGGCCCTCACCACTCTCACTGTGACTGGGTCATTATCGCCGCAGGTGGCTGGGAAGGACCCCATGGACCGGGAAGGGACTGCGGGGGCGGCTGGGTGGTCACCTCTGGCTCCATCAGGACTAAACTTTGGGGTGCATAGAACGTGACGCCCTTCCTCTCTCGGGATCTCCTACTCTGGGATGGAACCAGGGACTTTGTGCCCCGACCCTGTGTGCACACTCTCTCCCGGGGCTCTTCCAGTCTTGCATCTGGAGGGCACAGCCTCCTCTGTGCCACCCTCCTCCCTCCCGTCGCTCCCTCCGTTCTCCGGACCGCCTGCCTGCGTGATGATGTCGCGCTCATCTTCACGGAAGATTTCTGTGGTGTTGTCTCTTCCGTGTTTATTTGTGAGCTGCAGTGGGAAACAGTTACTAATGCAGATTTTTACTGTGGATAAACAAATACGGGAAATTAACAGATGTGTTTTGCAGATGTACTTAACAAGAATAACATCCCTCATGATGAGGAGCAGCGCGAGGACTGAGCCGTGAGGAGGCTCTGAGCGCCTCTGGACGCCCTTCTCAGCTGTCACAGGGGGGGAATCCGAGATGTGAAGAGGAGAAAGGACCTACCCGACACACCGGAGCTGGTGGCAGAGCGTGACGTGGGCACGTCAGCCTCATGGACGAGGAGGGACGCTTGGTGAGGGCACAGAGGGGCCAAAGGCCGGACCAGGTGGCCCTGAGCTCAGCTGGAGTTCCCAGCAGGGAGGAGCGGAGGAGACAGGAAGACCCCGGGGCAGATGGGGAAGTCAGATGGACGAGAGCACGGATTTCAGAGTGAGCAGGGAGGACACCAGCCAGCAGAGGTTTGACCCCAGGGCTGGAAATAGGGACAAGAGCCCTGAAGAGCAGGCCTCTGACGTGACGGGACACGGCCACCTCTGAGCTCAGCCCCTGCAATGGTGGTCTCGGTCCCTCCACCCCATTCAAGATGCCTCGGAACTACTAGCAGCTGTCCTCAGAGTCGGGGGCGGGGTGATTCCTAGGGAAGGGATGCAGGGGAGAGAATGGACAGGTGCGCCCCCTTGCTTGTCCTTTATCATCCCCTTCAGCCCTGATTTGAACTGGGCTGTGTCTCTTTCTGATCCTCACATCCGGACGGGCTCTGCCCAGCACCGCTGACCAGGGCGACAGAACCTTCAGGAGGCCCCAACCTGCTCTCTCCCCCAGCAGGAGAGCGGCCCAGCCATGTTCCTCTGCAGCCTCAGGACCAGAGAGGCTGCAGGAGCAAGGCTGGGGCAGAGCGGAGGCCTCGCCCGCGTTCACAGGTATACACCGGGCGCGCATTGCGGTGGTTCCCACAGCCGCAGCAGGAGGACCCGCCGGCCGCCCCGCTGGGGCTTAGAGGTGGGGCACCGCTCACGAATTTGAGTGTCTGCGCAAGGACGTTTGCATTTCGTTTGCATTTTACTCTATTTCTAGAAGAAATGTTCTAGTCTCCTGACTGTAACAAGTAAACATGTGGAATGTTACCGTCCCCTCATGCTAGAGAGAAAGCACAGGCTGTGACACGGGACCGCCTTCTCTGGGTCATAGTTTCCACAGACATGAGGTCCCACCATCCCCAAATGTCCGGACCCCTCCACACACACATAGCACACTCACACTCATCACACACATATGCACACTTACAAGCAGGCACGTGCACACAGTCTCACACACTTGTACACACACGTACACACTCACACATTCATGCCCATGCACACACACAATTTGTGTGCATTCACACTCCTACACACACGTGCCCAATCATGCACACACACATTGTCACACAAATGCATGCGTGCACACACACACTTTCTTCCCGGAGCCCGGACAGCTGTCCCGTAGGCCCTGGAGACACGTTCGGTGAATGAATGGAGGGCCGACCCCCTCGGCATTCGCGTCTGGGCTTGGGGAGGAAACACTCTGTACAAAGTTTATTTCTTCTGACGTGAAAGGAGACACAGCCTCGCAGGAATAATTTAATTTGCCTTTTCTTTCAGAAGTGACTGTTACACAGAAGCAGCTTTCTTCTCATCTAATTTTACCCAAAAGAAAAATAAAAGACTCAAGGGATAATAGAACTCAAGGGAAATAGCTTAGTTTAACCCGTCACCCGATACCTGGGGACAAGAATGGGGAGGCTCAAGTGCGGGGCCGCCTTCTGAACTGGATGGGGGCCCAGGAAGGCGGGTGGAGCCGGGCTGGGCCTACAGCGGGTGCGTTAGTCAGCTGGGGCTGCTGTGAGGAACACCACAGACGGGGCGGCTCCAACAGCAGACATTGATCCTCTCACAGTCTGGAGGCTGGCAGGCCCAGATCCAGGTGTCCACAGGGCTGCTTCCTGCTAAGCCCCTCTCCTGGGCGTGTAGACGCCGCCTCCTCCCCGTGTCCTCACATGGTGGTCGCTCTGCGTGTGTCTGTGTCCTCATCTCTTCTCATAAGGACACCAATCCTATCGGATTAGGGCCCACTCTAATGGCCTTATTTAAATTAATCACTGATTTAAAGACCCTGTCTCCAAATATAGTCACAGCTCGGACCAGGGGAGAGGGCTTCAATATATGAATTTGGGGGCACAGCTTAGCCCCTAACGGTGGTGAACAGACCACACGGAGTTCCTGGCCTCAGGTCCTCCAGCTCGCGTGGACACAGACAACAAATGGACGTCTCGTGGGTGACCCATGTCCAGCAATGACAAACACCATGAAGAAAAGTGACTCCTCGGGTCAGGAATGCGGAGGACAGGATCAGGAGGTGGCCAGAGGCAGCATGAGGGGGCAGGGCAGCCGCTCAGACACCAGGGCCCAGGGCCCCACAAGGGAATAATGCTCCCCCGCCAGGCCCAGTCTCCTGCGTTCTAAGCTGCGTTCTTGGAGCTGCTTTTGGGAAGAAAACATGCCTCTGGGCTCTGCCCGGCCAGGCTGCTGGGCAGCACCGCTCCTTGCCAGATCTCTTCCCATCAGCCCTGACAGTAGTCACCATTTTCCTGGCCGCCGGGTGCCCTCCTGGAGACTGGCCCTCACGTGGGCATTGCCCACAGCCACTGGGTGTCCACGTGTCGTCTGCGGTCCTGCTGTCCCGGTTCCCAGAGCAGCTCGGCCTTTCTCAGCCTGCAGGAGAGGAGAATCCTCATGACGAGGATGAAGGCTTCTCCTCTCAGGCCCTGTGTTAGCCCTGCTCTGGGTTCCCGTCTTCACAAGGTGGCGAAAGTGTCCATTCCCTGTCTTTCCTCCCCTGCGCTGAGGTCAGAAAGCCTGATCGTCCCAAGCTGAGGGTCTGCCGAAGACCACGTGTGCTGGCAGACCCCAAGCCCCCTGTTCCAGACCGCTCTGTGCCGCGGCCAACACGGCTTCATCAGCATGGTCGAGGGAAGCACACAAATTCGTCACACATTCTTCCGAAAGTGGCTTTTAAGAGTGAAACAGATATAATTTACGTAGAATTTCGTCGCGCTGTTTGACGAATGTCCACAGACAGCGGCGCCTGTGGTCTTTTCTCAGCGGCATGTTAAGGGATCCTGAGGCTGATCTATCACGGGGGTCTCCAGAGAACAAACAGATGAGCATGCGACGACAGCAGCCACAGCGACCCCATCTGTAACCCTGCCCCCCTGCGCTGTCTCCCCTGGTCTATTTGCTCAGTTTCCACAGGACCCTCCTGGGACCTTCATCCCTTCAGTCCTGCTGCAGCGCCCTCTCATCCGCCCTACCCCCCTTCCAGCCACAGCCTCCCCCATCCCCCTGCACAGGCCGCCTCCATCAGCTCCCTCTCAGCCAGCGCCGTCCGCCTCAGGTACAAGCCCGGCTGCCTGCCCGGGCGCAGAGAGTGGTGGTCCTCGTGGGGTGCTCAGTTAACAGCATCATTAAAGGATTCCTACCTGCTGCCGCCCCCAACAAGGGTCACCAGTGTTCTGAGGGCAAGGCCCTGTCCTGGCCCACCCCCCCCCCCAACATTTCCAAAGAAAGGCTGTGGGCAGAGAGAAAGGGGAAGTGGGCAAGCCTGCAGGGACATCCGAGCCGGGCTGCCAGCCAAGACCTGCTCCCACTTCTCCTTGAAAATGCGTTGAATTTGGCGTTCCACCTCGCAATCCAGTCCGGCCAGATTTAAGGTTAAAATAACGGGTTCTTTCTCAAATTCCTCAGTAAGTGGACGTCTCAGGACAGTGCAGCCAGTGTTTCCATTCAGGGTGGCCCAGGCTCAGTGGGCCATGTGCACAGGAGTCCAGAAACCCCAGTTCCCAAAATGCAAACCTGCAGAGTGCTAGGCAGCCCGTCTGCTGTCCGGCTCCCCAGCCTCCATGGTCTAGATGGCATTTATCATCTGGGGCCTAGAGACGCCGGGGTGGGTCTCTCTCCACCGTGGAGCCGTCCTGTGCACTGTATGCCCTTTACCAGCATCCTGACCTCTGCCCTCGAGATGCCTGTGGCACCCCGCAAGTTGTGACCACCTGGAATGTCTCCAGACGTTGCCTCCTGTCCCCTGGGCAGTGGGCAGGCTCGTCCCCAGCTGAGAACCATTGGCTAGTGGGGCCTGCCGTCCTTGCCAGCTTCTCGGTGGACGCCCCCTAATCCATCCAGTGGTCACCCCATACAGTCTGCTTGGCTCCAGCACAGCTGCATCTTGGGGACTTTGCCACCAGGATGGCTGCCTTGATGGGCACGGCTGAGTTGGAGCTGTCCCTGTGTCCCCAGCACAAGGCCTGGGCCAGGCAGTGTCCGGCCAACGCCCACCACACCTCCTCCTTCAGCCATGGCCCTGCTTGCAGTGTCCACCACAACCTTCCCTGGAACCCCACGCTGCTCGTCCAGCGCCCCGTCTGGCTGTCCAGGCACGTCTCAGTGCGTAGTGCCAGCTCCCGCCTGCGCCCCGTGAAAGCTACCTTGGGCCCCACTGCAGCCATGGGGACAGCTCTGCCTCCCGCCAGGCCTGTCTGAGTGTAGCCACAGTGTCTGTCCTCTTCCACCCAGGCAGGACGCCCCCCCTAGGGCTGACGTTCTGCAGGGTCCCCAAAAGAGAGATGGCAGCCAGGCCTGGGGGTGACCCAGGGAGTCACCAGCATCCCTGAAGACACCTGAGTCTTGGCAGCAGGCGTCCCTCCCTCTGCACCTGCCTGAAGGTGGGTGTGGAGCTGGCCGCGTAGGGTGAGCCAGTGCCCCAGGCCCAGGCAAGAGCAGAACCCAGCAGAGGCATCCAGGCCCCTGAGACCCAGGCCTCTGCCGGCCCGGCCCCCACATGGTGCCTAATTGCCTCAGCCACAAACCTCTCTCAGCGGCCGGGCCCGAGGACCGAGCCCCACTGCCTGCTCTCCTCCCCTATGTAATTGCTGGGCCGTTGGACTGCTCTGGACAGCAGGCAAGAAGGTGGCGGTTGGGGGAAAACCTGAGCGAGCAGAACCTGCCGTCACTCACCCAGTTCCATGCTGGCTCAGCCGGGGAGCCCCTGGCACCCGGAACCAGCCATGGCAGTCTGCTGGAGCCCGCGAATGACTGTTCCACAGCTGCCCCACTGCCTCAGCCTCCAGCGTCTCATGTGTTTGCACAGACATCTCCCGCCAGACCCACTGGGCTGGCCCCCAGGATCCCATGAGGGGAGGGGCCATGGAGGCCTTTCCCACTGGGGGGTCTCACCAGGAAGCCTCCAGAGCTGGAGGCCCATCAATGAGCAAAGAGGGAGAAGTCGCAGACCCCTGGCATGTGCCCCCAGTGGACTCCGTAATAGTGGAATGTTCATGTGTTATTATTATATTAATATGTCTGGATTGTCATGTTTTATCAATGGCGGATTACAAATAAATGGCATTGGTAACATAATGACAACAAGAACAAAACTCGCCATAGCACCAAATGAACAGACGGTGGGATTCTCTACGTTCTCAGATGTGAAAGCCATGCTCTAGAGGGCGGGTGGCATCCCGGGGCGCATGGGGAGAGGACAAAGTCCCAGGAGACAGCCAGGACGTCGGACAGCAAGCCCTGGCTGGCCACCTTTTTTCTCCATCCTTCCGACACTGTCAACCCACAGGGGAGAGACCTGTGGGGAGCGAGACCCATGGGAGGGAGATCCACAAAGAATAGAGCCCTGGGCTCAGCCTTAGGTCCTGTGAGGTGGGAGCACCTGAGTCCTAAGTCTGTACTCCCCGTGTCTAGCAGTGTAGACATGGCCAGCAAAGGACCTGCAGGGAAATTTACTCGGAAGATTTCACATTTATAAAATCCTTCCCCATTTACCTCTTCTCCCTCTTTCCTGAATTATCACAACAACACCTGGCAGGTGCAATGACCACCCCATTTTAAAGGTGGGTAAGAGGTGGCGCTCAGTGCGGTTCCCTGGTTGGCTGTTGTCTCACAGCATGGAAGGGAGGAGCCAGACTCCCGTTCGTTTCTTCATCCCTCCTTCCTCTGCATTGGCCCCAAGCCTGGGACATGTACCCTGAGCAGAGCTGAGGGCGGGGGTTCCTTGGAGGGCAGGGGTTTGGCTCTGGTCTCCGGTGCATCCTCAGTAAACAGCAGCCCTGCGCTGGCCTCCGAGAGCTGCAGGTTGCTCAGAGCTGAGGTTGTGTCTGCTCTCCCTGCTGTGTCCCTGAGCTGGGGCCGGGGCTCGGCACTGAGCAGGGGCAGTGGATGAAGGAACGGATGGACTCGTCACCCAGGGGAAAGGTTCTCTGTGACTGTCTGTCCCTAACCAGCCTGTGACATCTTGATGGGGGCACTGCTTGTTTTCTGTCTGTTTTCCCACAACCCATGGGAATGACCGACAGGACATTCAGGGTGTGGGACAACGACTGCAGAGGGAGAGAGGGAAAGCAGGACTCAGAGCTGCCCTCAAGGAGGCCCCTCGGGGACGGGGCAGTGAGGTCCTGCTAAGCTCCCACCTAGCTCTCCGTCCCCCACCTCTACCACGTCCTCTGGGGCCTCAGGGCTCCTCCGGGTCAATGCAACACCAATGATGGGTCTGGCACCGTGTTATGGGGAGCAGTGGCCTCTGGTAGCTCAGGCTTTATTTAAACTTTTGCCATGTAAATAACCGATAGTCATAAAAAGAAATTGCATTCGCTGTGAGTGGGCAGAAGATACATTTGAGTCAAAATGAGGAATATTCCGGGAGCATGCCTTCAGCCCATGAATAACAACACTATATTACTTTCTTCTTGGGCTTTTGGCTCCGCAGAGCTGTTTGGCCTTGCAAACCAAGCAACAAATTATGTTATTTAATGAAAAACAACCTGGACCCTGCTTTGAGGCAAAGGCACCCGTCGTGTATCAGTGACATTATCATTAATGCACCAGGACCGCGGGTCCACCTGCAGCCCCTTGTCACGTCCATGACAAGGGGAGGACCACGGAGCCAGCACCTGGGACCTGACTGACTGTGGCTCTCGGGGCTAATTAAGGGAAACTGGCTCATTGGCTAGAGCTGCCCCAAGTGACCAGACCCCAAGCCAGTGGTAGCACCCATGCCAGGGTGCATTTACTGAGCTCTTGCTCTGTGCTGGGGGTGAAAGGGAAGGAAAGAGGGGCCGAAAGGCAGAGAGACAGACCTGTAGCCCCAAAGCCATCCTTCTTGGAAGCCTCCAGACTCATTTCAAATGCCAGTCACCTCTTCCAGGGAGCCCTCCAGGACTTCCACAGGCAGAGACAGTTCTTCCATTCCGGGTTGCCACCCTGCACTTGGTATCGTCCTCTGCAGCGGGCAAGCCCGTGGTATGTTGTAGCTCTTAGTTACACAGCGAGGTCTGACTCCCATCAAATAGATGGGAAAACTGAGACCTCGCAAAGTCCCCTGCTTTTTGGTGACAATAGCCTGCAAGTGGTAGAATATGGACAGGGACACACACCTGCTGTCTACGGGCAGGACGTCTGCCCAGGACTAGGGTTTGGTGCGTCCGTTCACAGCACCTCCACTCTTCACACCTGCATTCAGGAGGGTGTGGCCAGCCGCTAGGCTTTGCTGGGGACTGAGGGTGCCCAGGATCTGGGACCTTCAGTTTTCAAACAAGGAAAGTCCAGGATAAGCTGGGACGAGATGGTCATCCTAATTCAGATCCATGTGAGACATAAAGAATTCCAGCCAGTAGAAGCTAGTGTCCCTGCTCTGAGCACAGGTGGCACGCTGACCCCCAGCCCACAGGTCCCTGGGTGGAGCAGGGAGCTGCTAAGCAGGACACAGAAGGCCTTCTGCAGGCAGGAGGATCCCCAAGGGAAAGGACATAAAGTGCCCTGCCACCACCCCCAGGCGGGCAGCGCCTGGAAGCTCAAGACAGGGGGCAAGGTTGGCGCTCAAGGACGGTGATGTTTGGGGAACCGTCGTGGAAACCAAGGCCCCGGGAAGAGCCTTCCTACCCCAACGCCAACCTGCGCTGCCTTCCCACAGCTTACGCTGGATGCTGCTGGCCCATCGTATGTTTGGAGGGTGCAGATGCTGTTTCTTCCTGGTTTGGACCCTTGTGGAGCAGGACAGTGTGAATGCTTCCCACTGGACGTCGGGGGCAGTCTGCGCCTCCTCCGCTCCTCCCGTGCAAGCCTGGGCGTCCTGAAGCCTGGTCACCGCTGCCCCAGACGCTGGTCTCCCATCAAAGACCCGGGGCTCTCAAGCCTCTTAACAGAGCAGCAGGTACAAGGTGGGTCCCAGAGGGGGACTCTGCCCCTCGAGCTTCTCCCAGGCAGGAGGCCTTCCTGCGCCTCCAGCAGCTCAAGGTTGGGCTCTAAAAATTTACACAGTTAACGATAAATTTCCACTGCTGGTTTTTTTTTTCTTAAATAAGCACTCAAATTTATGGGTGATCATGAAAATCTCCCATCAGATATGAGTCAGAGCCACAAAAATGATTAAGCAGGAATTCTAATTTTTAATGAAAGAGCTGACCCAGGCTGTGGAATAAAGAATCAGACGCCGTCCTACCCATTGGTCTCATGATGCGCTCAGCCCTTCTCATCCTCCTGAGTGGCCTCAATTCTGTGGCTGCCCTCGGCAGCCAGGAGAACTCCGTGCTTCTCCACAGAGCCCACCGCACAGCCAGCTGGGGCTCCACCAGGAACACAGCAGCGGTCCCAGGGGCCCGTTGTGTCCTACCACACAAGGGGACTCTGTCCTTTAATCAGGACCCAGATCCTCCCTAGACCACCCCTGGAGCACAGTAGGTCTTCAGTCCCTGTTGGCTGACTGTGTTAATTAGGGTTCTGTGGAAAAGCAGAACCAATAGGTAGAGAGATTTGTTATGAGGAGTCGGCTCACAATGATGGAGGCTGGGAAGTCCCACGATCTGTCATCAGCAGGCTGGAGACCCAGGGAAGCTGGTGGCACAGTTCACCCAAGTCTGAAGTCCGAGAACCAGGCTTTCCACCGAGGACAGGCTGGGTGAATCCCAGTCTGAGGCAGGTGGAGACTGAGGGCCCAGCTCCACAGCCAGGCAGAGACAGAGTGAGTTTTCCTCCCTCCACCTTTTCGTTCTCTTTGGGCCTCAATGGACGGGAAGGGGCCACTGCACCGGGGAGGGTGTCTGCCGAACTCAGTCCATGGACTGAAATGCCAATCTCATCCAGAAACGCCCTCACAGACACACCCAGGATCACGTTTAAGCAAATCTGGGCAGCACATCACGCAGTTGAGTTGACACATAAAGTTCACCGTCGCACAGAGCGAAGCGCCTGCACCCCAAGCCCGGGAGTACTGTGCCTCGGCACGGAGCAAGCGAATCGGGTGCACAGAGAGGCCTCCAGCCTGCACCCCTCACCACCCTCAGCTCAGGCCTCTCCGGGCTGTGAGGTCCTCCTGCCCAGGGATCTCTGCCCAGGGTTCTGCCACACCGGGCTCTGTACCAGACACAGGGCACACTGCACGAGTTGGTGTGACGGTGACTTTCTCCAACCCGGTTCACACCCTGCCTCCCCACTCACTCCTCTGAGAATTCACCTGACCCCTCCATGCCCATGTTTCCTCTTCTGAAAAATGACGGTGTCTATGGGCGGGGCAGGATGTCCACTGGGATTCAGTGGGAACATGTGGATCAGGGCCCCAGCTTGTATTCAGTGCTGGTCACTGTGTGCGTCCCCCTGTCGCGGTTGCCTGCATAAGTAGACCACAGGATGCAAGCATGCACATTCGCTGGCTCTCCTTTCCCGTGCTGTTAGGGGTTTTCTCTGTCTGAGTAATCCGACCGCCATGCCACTCTCTGCACAGTGACTCCAAGAGAGTCTCCGTGTTCACTCCTCGCAGCCCCAAACAGGAATTCAGACGCCTCCTGGGGGCTCGGTGAGTGGTCACCGACCACGGAAACGAAAAGAAGGGATCAGCCCCTAGATCTAGCGACCGGTGTGAAGCTGAGCTGGATCCGCATCAGAGCCCCCGTTTCACAGGTGTTGAAGGCTCACCTCCAGAGAGATTCAGTCCCAAATGGCCAGGGACTGAGAGGGGCACAGCCAGGGCTGCCCCAGCCAAGACAACTCCAACCCACATGTGACCCTCCCCTAAATTATCTGAAGCCCTGAGCGCACTTTTAAGGATCATCAGCTTCGGGAGGATGCAGCAGCAGCAGCATGCGGTCCTTCTAACTCTGATGCAGAACGTCAGCATCCACGCCCCCAAGACCTGGAGTCCTCCCTCCTTCCAGCTTCTCCTTAGGCACATTGCACCGGACCACCTCATTGTGCCTCCCAGGATGCTCCGGCCTGCAGCCTGGTCCACCACACCTCCCCTCTTAGGAGGCTTTGTCCTAGGCATCCATTCATCCTTCCAAGGTTGCTTTGCCCTCCCCCTGCCTGGCCCAGGGTAGCCCAGATAGCCATAAGTGGCTGGTTGCCCACACCCCATCTGTGAAGACAGATAGCCGCAGAGGCAGTGGCTGCAGGTGAGCTTCTGTCTTGGCTCTGCCGCTCATCGTCTGTGTCTTTTAGAATGCCCCTGGAGCTCCCTGAGTCCCAGGAGGGTTCTCTGTAGACGAGGCCAACAGGTCTGATCACAGAGGACCACAGGCGACCAGAGAAGGGGAGAGGCCAGAGGCCGTGCCTAGGAGAGACGTGGCAGAGGTGTAACCGGCATGGCAGGTGAAGAAAGAATGCATGCATTGCACAGCTGCTATGGGGGAAAATGGACAGGGCTGGCTGGCTGACTGGGTCCAGAAGGTGAGAGCAGGAGCAGTGACAGGCTGGGCCCAGCCAGCAACCTGTCAGCGGGGGTTGTACACCACATCCTACGATGCAGAATCAGGAGCCACAGCACAGACCACAAGACTGGGCCAGAGGATGTGGGGAGGAAGAAGGGCGGGAGTGCTGAGTCTGAGAGCCTCAGGGAGCCGGCGACTGGAAGTGACTGGGACGTGGTGGGCCTACGGCTCAGGGTGCCAGAGACCGCAATCTGAGGGTCCTGAGCAGAGGGAAGCCGTGGCACGAGTGGGCCAAGGAGGAGCAAGGCCTGGGGAAAGAGGCTTTGCCCTCCCTGTCTGGCCACGTGGGCTGTACAAGGACCCAGGGCCAGAGCTGCCCCAGTGACACGGCAGAATCTGACCCGGAGCCTTCCAGCGGCACACGGGGAGAGGCAAGCTGCAGCTGCGGGAAGGACCCCAGGAAGAACAGGGACCCGGGCTCAGAGGCTGGGTGCCAGCTGTGGCCCTGGATGCTGCTAGCTCTCACCCTGACACAGTCCCCTTGCCCCCTCAGGCTTGGGAGCGTCGTGACAGCCACATGGGAAGTGTGCTCCTCACATCGCATGTGGGTATCTTCACAAGTCACCACGACAACGGATCAATTTTTCCAAACCCTTCATCCCTTGTAAAAGCACCTGCTCACCGAGCGCCTGTCCAGGGCCAGGTGCTGGGGCGAGAACTCGCCTCGCACCATGAGGACTGTGCTATTAGTGTCGGCCCATTTCACAGGTGAGCAAACTCATCCTTCGCAAGAAAGGAGCTCCCGCCTCGGAAGTGGAGGAGCTGGGATCCGCATTCATGGAGGCTCTCCTTCCCACGGCCACCCTTTCTCTTGCAGAGGACTGCCCACCCCACGAGAGTTAGGGGGCACCTGCGCATGCAGGTGTGCCTTCTTGTGTCCTGAAGCAGGAAAGCAGAAACGAGATGGCGAGTGGTGCACAGCACCGCTCCAGGACGGAGAGAGGCTGGACCTGGCGACTCTTCTCCGCCCGAGGCCTGAGCCCA
The DNA here is from genome assembly GCF_037783145.1 of Equus przewalskii. Lineage (NCBI taxonomy): Eukaryota > Metazoa > Chordata > Mammalia > Perissodactyla > Equidae > Equus > Equus przewalskii. The sequence continues at coordinate 44,596,234 of NC_091859.1, forward strand.
CAGCGGCCTCCACGACAGTTGCTCAACAGTGCGTGATGAAATATACTCATCCGCCACACTTATTTTTGTCTTCTCTATTTTGGGAAGCGGATTCTTAGATCAGCAATTAGCAATGTCACTTTTACTTTGGGCAAGGGGGGGATTTGCGAAGTCTATAATTGAGAATAGTAATCAAATTCGCTGACAACTTCAATGGCAGGAAAATGGCAATTAATTGTAAATTTTTGATGAAATGTATAATATTTATCTATTTTTGAACATTTTACTGATCAGCAATAAGCTCTGGTATCTTATTACCCTTTTTATCTGATTTCTATAGTTAGCATCTTTATTTTTTTTTCCCCATTAAAATTTTCCATGGGGAAGGAAGAAGCTACTTAAGAATAAATGTCAGGGTCAATGAAACCTTTGACATCGTATCGTCAGGGGGTTGGAAACAGGCACGTTCTGATCTCCTGGCCTCAAGCTTTTCAGGAAGCAGGGGTGGGGAGAGGGGAGGGAAGGGGTTGAGATGGGGAGAGGAGCCCTGGGCTGCTCCCAGGTGCTGCCAGTGGTGGGAGGCTGAGTGAGGTGTGTGGTGACCACATCCACGTTGTCCAGGACCTTCCTGGTGTTAGCCTGGGAGTCCTGCATCCTCGACCCTCCTTCCACCTGCTCCAGCCCTTACCTACCTGTCCATCATTCCAGGTAGGTCCCTACACGGGTGACAAAACCACGTCTGAGGTAGTCAATGCAGGTTGGCACAAGAAAGGACCACAGACAAGGCAGCTGAAACAACAGACATTTGTTTATTTCCTCACAGTCCTGGAGGCTGGAAGTCAGACCTATGTGTCAGCAGGGCTGGTTTCTCTGAGCCTCTCTCCTGGGCATGTAGACACGTCTCCTCCCTGCGTCCTCACATGCTCATCCCTCCCTCTGTGTCTGTGTCCTGCTCTCCTCTTCTTGTAAGAATACCATTCAGATTGGATGCAAGTCACTCTAGTGACCTCATTTTACCTTAATCCCCTCTTTACCGGCCCTGTCTCCAAATACAGTCACATCTGAAGTCCTGGAGGTTAGGACGCCAACAGGTGAATCTGGGAGGACATCTCTCACCCACGACAGATGGCAAGGGACCAAGCAAACTCCAGCATGCTAGCTTCTCCAAGATGGCTGCGGGGATGCAGGGGGTGCGCCCATGACAGAAGCTGTGGAGTGACCATTCGCGGAGGCTTCTGGGTCCCTGTTGCAGGTCAGCCCCAGAAGATGGGGGCCTTGAAGGATGGGACCCTGGGCCCCTGCTCTGCGGCTGCTCTGGGCTTGATTGCTTGGCTTTCATGAGTTTCCTTTATCACAGATGTCATCTTCTACAGGGGATAAGAAGAAAGAAGGAGAAAGCCATTGGCCAGCTCTTGCCAGGCTGGGAGAGAGAAGAGGAAGCTGGCCCAGTCATGCGGAATTCCCGCTGCATTTTACACTCAGGGGTCCCGTGTGGTCATGGCCCCAGCTTCACAGACCAGGAACCCAAGGGTGCAGCTACCAGGTGGTAGAGGCTGCGCTGACTCTGCTGGAGGGTGACCATCCCACCAGGAGGATTAAGGGAGACTGGGGCATCATGGAGGGAGTCTGGCACCAGGAGCGTGCCCCATGCTCAAGAGGGCCCCCTGTCTTTGTGGCACAGAGACCCCACAGGTCTCTGCATCCACGCCAGGGCCAGCCCTCAGCAGTCCAGCGTCTTCACTCATTTTTCTGCTGTTGGGTCCTTGCTTCCGGCACCAAATTGATCTCAGCAGGGACTAAGGCTGCAGCAGCAGCAGTCTCAGCCTCTCCCGAGGTTGTTCCAGCCTCCTCTCCTGGCAGAGGAGGTGGAGGCTCTGAAGGCCACGGACAGAGCCCCTCTGGGCTGGGGGAACCCTAAGAAGCAGAGGCCCCTCCCGGCTGCCTGGCCCCCGAGCTCCTGTGTGCGGCGACCGCTGGCAGCAGCTCAGGCTCTCCTGCTTAGGGCCTCAGTCCCCGGACCCCAGGCACACAACTACCAAGCAGCCCACACACTCCCCCTGCCCAGCGCCTCTCCACCTTCCTGATCATCTGCCAAACTGCTGAACTCCCATCTTCGTGGAATTCAGTCCAGGGCTGCCAGAGCATCTTTGAAAGTAAGGAACAAGCAACACAAATCAGTTGTGCAAAAGCAGAAAAAGACGCGTGTATGTGCGTATGTGCATGTGTGCCCTTAGACGGTGTGGCATGATAAGCTTATCTTCAAGAATCCATGCTAAATCTTGCATTTTGCATTATAAATTAAAAATGGTTTTCAATCTAATGGCTTCAAACCGTGTCTATCTGTGTCTTTCCATCCACGTCTTCAAATCTTGTATCTTGCTCCCGAACAAGTCAGCAGCGCAGATTTCATTTGTCTACGGCCAGGCGCTCAGTCTGTCAGCTTCAGCGGCCCCGAGATTACCCCAGAGCTCACATTCCTCCCACAAAGGCGTTTGACAGAGGACTTGAAACAGAACAGTAAACGAGGTTTAAGAAATTTGGAATAACAGATTTTCAGTTGAAAACAAAATCTATCTGCACTTATCAAGAAATGCTGTTACGACGAGTACTGGGAACAACTTGTTCTCGGCCCCGAATGGTGCCTTAAGGGAGTTCGGGGGATGCTCTCTTTGAGAGGAAGATTCCGACAATTCACCAAATTCCAGGCACTCCTGAGATGGACACGGAGAAGGATCAGGAAGCAGCCGCTCTGCAGACACCTGGGCCTGTGTGTGCCATTCTCCCCCCGGACGTCTCCCGGCCTCTGTGGTCCAGGCTGTGGCTTGGTTGCTGGGGAGCATCTGTGCACACAGAAGTCTTGCCTTGGGGAGAGGACCCTCTGCGCCCAGTGCACCAGCTGGTGAGCACAGGTGAAGTAAGCCTGGGGAGGCAGCTGGTCCAGCTCCCAGACTCCCTGTGAGTCCTGTGTGGAGCGTGATGGGTGGGGTGCTCACAAGAACTGAATTCCTGCGTGCCCAAGAAGTGCAGCTGCAGGGCTGAAGGGTTAAGTGCAAGGAGGACAGGAGAGGAAGGGTCTTCTGCCTGAGTCTTCGGGGCATACAGCCCCTGAGTTCAGACATACTGAGATCCCCTCTGAACCTCTAGGGCCAGCAGCTCCAGCAGCCGACAGAAATGGACCCCCTGGCAGAGCCGTTGGCATGTTGAGTGGACGCTGGCAGCTGGGCAGGGATGCAGTGGCTGGCCCTCCTGTGCATGCAGACTCCCAGAAACAGCTCAATAAGGTGTTCTTACACAGGTCCTATGTGAGTAGGTGGAGCGAGACCTAGGGACTTCTGGGTCCTTCTTCATAATGGAGCCCAATCCCATATCCATAGCCTGGAGAAAGACGGGAAGATGTGTCTGCCAGCAGCTGGGACACGCTTCGCTTTTAGTGAGCATCTTGTTGGCTCCCGAGTAGCTCAACTTTGCCATCCCCAAGGCTAGTCCCTTTAGGATGCAAAATTGGTGTGCCATCAACATTCGTTGCTGCTGACCAAATGCAAGATGCAGCTCTGCAGAAGAGAACCTTGACCCAGGCCTGGAAATTGGAGTCTTATCCTATAGTTAACAGGAGTCCCTGCTAAGACACTGAGTCCCCGAGACTCTCTTGGAAAAGGTGGGGACCCCTCAGAAGATCTGAAGTCCCTTTGGATCTGAGCGGGCTGGGCAGCCCAACAGCCATTCATCCGCTAGCCTTGTCGCTAATCACCGTGGACAGACCTCATGCTCCCGCCACAGCACAAACACGTTCTAAATCCAATTGATAAGATGTAAAACATCTCCTCCCCCACCTTCTGTGCACACTCGGGTCAAAAATAGGTGACGTTCATTGCATTACTTGGCATAAACATGATTTTAATAATTACCATGGGCCAGAACCCATGCCTGCTCTTGAATAATGAGCATGGAATTCTATTATACTTCAGTATTAAATATCTTCCAGTTCAGTTCCTTTAGCAGGCTGGCGAGGAGATGTCCGTGGCGCAAAGCATCTTTCCATAATGCGTACGGTCCAAGATGAAAAATCTCTGCTATTATTCCGAGATGTAGCAACGTATTATTTTGCAGCCATAGAAAACCACATCTGAATTATATTTTGTGTTTTGTGACAAAGGGGATTTGCTTGCATTTGTTATGACATCAGGTAGTTTTCTTGTTCACTGAAGATTGTAATTATTATCTACCTGAAGATACATATTGATCTTACAACGTTTGAAACGGTGTATTTTTAGTTCTTATTTGCGTCGTCAACATCAGGGGTGTGCGCGCCTTGGTGAATTGACCCCCAGCGTCAGAGCTCTGAAGCAGGGCAGGAGCTCAGAGACCATCACGCAGTCCGTCTCCTGCAGCCCCTTCATCTTACAAACAAGACAGTGAAGCCCAGAGAGGTTAATTGACCCGCCAGAGGTTACCTGAATAATTTAAGACCCTTTGGTAACATGAATTAACTCCGCATTTCAAACAGCTACCTCCCCGAGTGTACTTAACTGGTTGGTTTGATTCACCAGCCCGCATCTCAAGGAGGCAGGAGAAGTTGACGTGCAGGTGGGAAGCCTCAGCAAGATGCTAGCTGGTAGAAAAATCCAGGGAATTGTCTCGAGAGTGTGGTTGTAGAAAGTAAAGAGTTTTTTCCTGAGAAATTATAAGGAAGGACTACTAGTTGAGAAGTTCCTGAAGTGAAGAAAGCTCACACGCACACAAATGCACGCACACATGCATGCACGCACATGCACACCCGCACAAGTGAAAGTGACGTAACTTCCTGTCTGATGCCACCTCATGATGTCGTCACTACAGTCACACAATCTTATTTTTCAGATTACACAACAATTTCAAAATATCCCATTTGATCCCTGAAAAACCCATATTGGTAGAGAGGTGGTGGTATGATCACCATTTTTCAAGGAAAATAATTATGATCCACGGAGTTTAAAGAACTTGCTCTAAAACACATGGGGGGGCCCTCTGGGGACCACAGGCACCTCTTCCTGTTTCAGCTCCAGTGACCTCCCATTGCACACCATCCCCACCCAGCATGAGTTTCTGGAGTTATCCCTGACCCGAGTGTCTGCCTGCCTGGATGGCTGATATCCCACCAGGCAGAAACACCATGTATCTCTCCCTCTATTCAGATGTTACGGTGTCCTGCATATAAATTCTATGCCTTATTGAGCAAACGTATTCTTAAGAATTCTATAAAGTTATTTCATTATTATGAATGGAATTTTCTGTTTCTACTTGAAATTGCACATTTCTGAGAAACATTTTTTGTTGTTAATTACTTTCTACTCCAGCTACGTTACCACATTCCTGCATAATTGTAGTGGTGTTTCCAGCACATCTTTGGTTTTCTAGGAATGCAATCGTGTCCTAGGCAAACTGAGTGTTGGTCCTTTCTATGCGATTTATACATTTAATGACATTCCAACCAGATTCTTCATGGGGTATTTTGGGGAACTAGACAAAGTGATTTTAATTGCACATAGAAGATAGACTCTCCAAGAATTGCTATTTTCTAAATAAAGTATAAATAGCTCCTTCAGTAAAAACAGTATCACATTTTCGTAGACAGACAGATCAACATAATGGAATAAAAGTCCAGAATTAGTCCCTGTGACGGTCAGTTTTATGTGTCAACTTGGCCAGGTTAGAGTGTCCAGTTATTTTATCAAACACTAGTTTAGGTTCTGCTATACAGACGTTGTGTACATGTGATTGGCATCTACATTCAGTTGACTCTGTGTAGAGATGACGACCGTCGATGATCTGGGCAGACCTCATCCGATCTGTTGAAGGCCTTAAGAGCAAAAACTGAGATTTCCCGGAGAAGAAGAAATTCTGCCTCAAGATTCCAGCATCAATCCTGCCCGAGTGTCTAGTCTACTGGCCTGCCCTACAGAGTTCAGACTTGCCAACCCACACAGTCCCACGAGCCAATTCCTATAAATGTGTGTGTGCGTCCTATTGGTGTGTGTCTCTGGAGGACCCTGAGTGACACAGGTTTTGATACTGAGAATGTTCTAGAGGAAGAGAATCTAGAGGATACATTTTCTGAATTAGTTCCAGGCTTTTTGGAATCGGTTCTCTAATCTGATGGGATTTAAAGCCACTCCTGTCTCTGCTCTTGGTAAAGAGTCCGTGGTGTGATGTGCAAATAGAAATATGCAAAACATTACCATTGGCTACTCCCAGTTAAGTATTTAGAAGGGACAAGGCTCTGGGTGACCAGTGATTTGATACCTCAGAATATTTTTATCAAACGAATGAGTCTAATGAGATTGGCTGGTTGTTCCTAATTGTGCTCAGCAAAGCAGGGAAAGAAAAGGATGAACTCAGGGACTGGACTTCCCAGCTCAGGTACTACGTACACGACCTGACAGATTTCACATCTGCCCTGAGAGGGACCCTCCTGTCCCGTTGCCCCATAGCTGAGATTCCTGAAAACCAGGCCCAGGGTCTCTCCCTGCCAGTGGCTGAATTACAACAAAATCTGAATCCTCTACAGCATGTCTGCTATTGAGGTGAGGACATTGATGGAGAGGGAGAGACCTGCCTGCAAGACACCTCTGATTCTCTTCCTAAGTGCCCATACCCACCACCCCTCTTGGCTTCTAGACCCAGTGTGAACCCAGACGAGGAGGCTCATGACACTCCGTAGGAACCACACTTTCCCACCTTACATAGACAGAAGCTGGGGAAAATGTGTGGAAATGGAAATTAAGGGTGTGGGTTAGTAGTGGAAGGAACATAAAGTTGGATCAGGCTGAACTTACCGATTCGAGCCCAGTAAGCAGAGACTCCCTGCAACGCTGTCGTTCCCCCAGTTTGTTTGGGTGGGTGGCTGAAACGTGGACCAACAGGGCCCACACTCAATGGGTTGCAACACCAGAACGGCCTTGGCGCACTGCAGAGGGAGGGTTCCAAGCTTGGTGAGATTGACGTCATAGAGTGGATTTAGCATGTAACAGCTGCTCGCTCACCCTGGGAGGGTCCAGTGGACACACTTCCACCACGACAGAGAAGTAAGTTTGTGAGGGAAGCTTGGCACTGCTGAAGTGCTTTGCTGCTGTCCTTCTCTGTGGGTCGGCAATTACAATGGGAATCGCTGCCACTGAACGGGGTCCTTCACTGCAGTGGGGATCACTGGATCCTGACATGACCCAAGTGGCAGCAGTGAATAGTCCAAAGGCAAGTGGGCAGCAGTGTCAATCAGCTATCAGCCATCAGCCATCAGCAGTCTGACTCTCCGAGACCCGCGGCATTGACTGGTTGATTACGGAGTTCACAAAACAGAAATCGATTGGCAATCCACTCAATCTTCACTGGATTTGTATAAGTAGAAGAGTTCCAGGTCAAGTGATCAAGTCTAATTTGAATCACCAACGCAGAGCCAGCGCCCCACAATTGATTTCCTGACTTGTGCCAGTTTACAGACCCCAAGTGTCCTGAATGAGGGGGAGGCCAGGCGCCCCTTAGGAAGGACCCCGCCACACTGCCACAGATTTGTACTGTTAATTCATACTGTTAATCTTTTTCCCAGCCTTTCCCAACAGGACTCCGGATCTTTACCAGGGTGCCAGCGCGTGGGGGAAAGGAAATCATCTGACTTCTCAGGAATTAGTGGACACTGGCTCTGAACTGACACTGATTCCAAAAGATCCGAAGCATCAGTGTGGCCCTCACTCAGAGCTCACGGAGGTCAGGTGATCAATGGAGTTTTAGCTCAGGTCCATCTCACAGTGGGTCCAGGGGGTCCCCAAACCCATCGTGTGGTCATTTCCCTGGTTCTAGCTTCCATATTTGGAGCAGACATACTTAGCAACTGGCAGAATCCTCACATTGGCTCCTTGACCTGTGGAGTGAGGGCTACTATGGTGGAAAAGGCCAAGTGGAAGCCACTGGAACTGGCTTTGCCTGGAAAATAGTGAACCAAAAGCAATACCACATTCCTGGAGATACTGCGGGGATTAGTGCCAGCCCCAAGGACTTGAAGGGCGTGACATGGTGATTCCAACCACATCCCCATCAGCTGCCCGCCCTGTGCAGAAGACACATGGATCTTGAAGAATGACAATAGATTACCTTAAACTTAACCAGGCGGTGACTCCAATTGCAGCTGCTGTTCCAGACGTGGTTTCATTGCTTGAGCAAATTAACACACACTCAGGGACCCGGTATGCGGCTATTGATCTGGCAAACGCCTTTTTCTCAATACCTGTTAGTAAAGACCACCAGAAGCAGTTTGCTTTCAGTCAGTAAGGTCAGCCATACACCTTCACTGTCTAGCTCAGGGGTGTGTCAGCCCTCCAGCCATATGGCACCATTAGTCTGCGGGCAACTTGATTGCCCTTCCGGCCACAACACCTCACACGTCCATTACATTGGTGACATTCTACTGATAGGACCTAGTGAGCAAGAAGCAGCAATACTCTAGACTTGCATGTCAGAGGCCAGGAAACGAATGCAACAAGCATTCAGGGGCTTTTGGCCCCAGGGAAACTTCTAGGGGCCTGGGAGTGTTAGGCATGTCAAGATAGCCCTACAGTGAAGGATAAGCTGTTGCATCCGGCCCCTCCTATGACCAAAACAGAGTCGCAAGGCCTAGTGGGCAGTTTGGATTTTGGAGGCAACATGCCCCTCATCTGGGCGTGTTACTCCAGCCTGTTTACTGAGTGACCCAAAAAGCTCGTAGTTTTGAGTAGGGCCCAGAACAAGAGAAGGCTCTGCAACAGGCCCGGGCTGCTGTGCAAGCTGCTCTGACACTTGGGCTGTAGGATCTGGCAAATCCAGTGGTGCTGAAGTGGCAGACGCAGATGGAGATGCTGTTTTGGGGGTTTAGGTGGGCTCCATAGGGGAACGGTGGCACAGGGCCCCAGGAGCAAAGGGGCATGTCTAGAGCAAAGACATGGCATCTTTTTGCATAACTACCCTCCTGTTGAGAAGCGAAAGTTTTGTTATTTTTTGGCTTGTTATTGGGCCTTCACAGAGACTGAATGTTTAGCTGTGGGCCACCAAGTTACCGTGCGACCCAAGCTGCCCATGATGAACCGGGTGCTGTTGACCCATCAAGCCATAAAGTTGGGCGTGCACACCACCACCACATCACCAAATGGAAGTGGGATCTACATGATCAGGCCTGAGCAGACCCTGAACGCACAAGTAGGCTACATGAAGAAGTGGTCCAAATGCTGTAATCTGAACTCCTGCCACACTGCCTTCTCTCTCCTAGCCTGCACCTGTGGCCTCCAGAGAGTTCTCTAGGATCAGTTGACAGAGGAAGAGAAGACTGGAGCCTGGTTTACAGATGGTTCTGTTTGAAATGTGGGCACTGCCTGAAAGTGGACAGCAGCAGCACGACAGTCCCTCCCTGGGACATCCCTGAAGGATAGTGGTGGAGGGAAATCCTTCCAGTTGGCAGAACTTAGCAGTGCACTTGGTTGATCATCTTTGCTTGGAAAAAGAACTAGCCAGAGGTGTGAGTGTATGCCAATTCACGGGCAATGGCCAACAGTGTGGCTTGGGGAGTCAGTGACTTGGAAGGGACATGACTGGAGAATTGGTGACCAGGGGTCTAGGTATTTGGTATGTGGATAGACCTCTCTGAATGGGCAAAGACCATGGTGATGTTTGTTTCCCATGTGAACGCTCATCAAACAGTGACCTTGGCAGGATTTTAATAATCAAGTGGGTGGGATGACCCGTTTTGTGGATACCAGTCAGCCTCTTTCCCCAGACATCCCTGTCATCGCCCAATGGGCTCATGAACAAAGTGGCCATGGTGGAAAGGATGGAGGTTATGCATGAGCTCATCAACCTGGACTTGTGCTCACCAAGGCTGAACTGGCTGGAGCCACAGCTGAGTGCCCATCCTGCCAGCAGCAGAGACCACCACTGAGGCCCTCAGGGGTGCGATCAGCCAGGTACTGGTGGGCAGGTTGACTACGTTGGACTGGACCACTTCCATCATGGAAGAGGCAGAATTTTGTCCTTACTGAAAGAGACACTTATTCTAGATAGGGACTTACTTTCCCCGCATGAGTGCTTCTGTCAAAGGTGCCATCAGTGGACTTGCAGAATGGCTTACCCCTCATCATGGCATTTTACACAGCATCGCTTCTGACTGAGGCACTCTCTTCACAGCAAATGAATAATGGATCCATGCTCACAGAACCCACTGGTAGTACCATGTTCCACCGTCCTGAAGCAGCTGGCTTGACGGGACAGTGGAATGGCCTTTGGAGACAGTTACAGCACCATCCAGGTGGCTTTACCTCGCAGGATTGGGCAGGTTCTCCAGGAAGCTGTATGTGCTCTGAATCAGCATCCGATATATGGTGCTGTTTCTCTCATGTCCAGGACTCACAGGTCCAAGAATCAAGGAGTGGAATTGCGAGTGGTACCATATATTATTACTTCCAGTGACTCACAGGCAAATTTCTTTCTTCCTATCCTTATGACCTTATGCTCTACTGATCCAGAGGTCTTAGTTCCCAAAAGAAAAATGCTTCCACCAGGGGACACAATGATTCCGCTGACCTGGAAGTTAAAACGACCACCTGGCCACTTTGGGCTCCTCATGCCTGAGTCAATAAACAATGAAAGCAGTAATTATACTAGCTGAGGTAATCGATCCTGGTTGCCAGGGAGAAATTGGATGGCTACTCCACAATGGAGGTAAGGAAGAGTATGTCTGGAAGACAGGAGGTCCCTTAGGGTGCCTGAGTCCTACCCTCCCCTGTGACTAAGGTCCATGGAAAACTACAACCCAATCAGCAGGAGTTCTGAGGCAGTTAGCAGTGAGAGGCAAGTGGGGGTGGCAGCGGGCGAGAGATTGGAGAGTGAAGATGTCCTGGGTAAGGGGAGTTAGGGGACTTCATGTGGTGTGATGAAAGAGAAACAAGCAGTGTGCTTGGCCTCTGTCCCCTTGAACTGGAGCAAAGACACTGGAAGCTGTTTGAGCCTAAAAATGTGTAACAGGGAGAGGTGGGTCTTACAGCCAGTGGCAGCAGAGACACAAAAATGTTGGTTAAGCTTGAGGTATGGGATCTGTGCTACATGCCAGCATTGTTCTGAGGGCCCGTGTGTATCTACATCCTCCTAAGAACCCCACAAGGTGGGTGCTACCATTCTCCTCCTTTGACCAACGAGGAACGCAAGACACAGAGAGATTAGAAATTTGTCTTGTAGATGGGAACAGGCAGGGTCAGGAGGGAACCAGATGGTCTGGCATTAACTATGGCTCAATATTGCACCCATTGTGCACAGAGCACACCAACACCCCATTACAGCCCCTGCATCCACGAAGCGTCTCCCCTCGCCCTGTGACCCACAGTAACTCTGGGTGAACCTGGAAGGGTCTAGAAGCTATGAGACGGAGACAGAAAGCCGAGCTGGGAGGAAAGAAGATGAGAGCATCTCTCCCAGCTGTAGGCGGCTCAGCAGCCCCCATAGGAGACGCACCAGGAAGGAGTGTCACTTAGGACAAGGGCTTGAAGTGAAGCTCTCGGACTGGACGAGTTGTTGAAGATCTGAAAGTGACCAGAAGGCCAAGATCTGCCCAACGTCTCACCCAGGACACAGAAGGATGAGCTGGCTGAGCTCGTTCGTCAGAGCAGCGATCAGAACAAATGGACTCGCTTCCTGCTTGCGTCCACTGAGGCCCGGTTCTCCGCTTGTGCAATAAACTCTGCTTGTCCATGATTGATCTTCCTTCTAAATATACTTCTGGATTTGATTTCATCTTTACATTTCATTGAAGATATTTGAGTCTAGATTTAGAAATGAAATTAACATATAAGTTTTTTCCTTTACTATTACCCAGTTTGGGCATTAAGTTTTCCATCTTTCTGTGTGACCTGGAATAGTTTAAATATCATCGGGAGTAAAGAATAACTAGAATACAGTTTGGAAATCATTAGCACGAGGAGTCATTTTTATTAGGCGGTACTTAAAATAGCCCCTAGCTCCAGAGTTCTATGTTAATATTACCAGAATCTTCCAGATAAAAAGACATAACTCTGGATACAAAATTAATGTCAGAAGTTGCCTTATAGAATTATTGGGAGAGAGGATTGGGTAGATATGAGGATACGAAATTTTCACTTCTCATTTTATATACATATTTATTTCCTTTTATTTTACTAAAATTGCTTCAAGTACAAGACAAGGATATAGAGGAAAATAATAAACATCCTTGCGCCCTCAACCAAGATTTGGCAAATCAAAATACGGCATTTAAAAAAATCTCTTATGTTATAACAACATTTTGCTGCATGATGGTAAGATATCAAGAGCGTGGTAACACACCCACGTAATGGAAACTCACATCAAGAAGCAGGATAGGGGCCGGCCCCATGGCCTAGTGGTTAAGTTCGCACGCTCTGCTTCAGCGGCCCAGGTTTCGCAGGTTCGGATCCTGGGCACGGACATGGCACTGCTCATCAGGCCACGCTGAGGCAGCGTCCCACATGCCACAACTAGAAGGTACCACAACTAAAAAAAAAAAATACACAACCATGTGCTGGGGGGGATTTGAGGAGACAAAAAATAAAAAGAAGCAGGACATGCTCATCCCAGTGCTCCTTTCATATCACTACCCCACTCCCATCAAAGGGTCCCCACATTCCTGCTTTTAACAGGTTAGACTTCACCCATTTCATATTTTTTGTAAATGAATCTAACATGTGCATCTTTTGTTTCCAGCTTCTTTTGCTCCATGTGATGTTTGTGACATTCTGCTCTGTCGTTGCATGAAGTTACATCCCATCCATTCTCATTGTTGTACGGCACTCCACTGTGTGACTCTGTCAACATTGTATGTACCCGGTCTATTGATGGGCAGGTGGGTAGCCACCAGCTGGGAGCTACCCGGAGAAGTGCTTCTCTGAACATTCCAGCCTGTGGCTCTTGGTGAACACAGGTCCACGTTTCTATTGAGTCTGTGCTGGGAATGAAGCAGCTTCATTGCAGAACGCACTTGGCTGAGCTCTACCAGATACAGACAAATGGCTTCCCAAAGGGCCTGTGACCCACACCTCCACAGCAGCAATTAAAAGATGGGGTTACCCCACATTCTCACCAGTTTGGTACTTTCTTGGGTTTTTCTCCATTCTGGTGGTATATGGTGGTAGCTCACTGAGGCAGCACATGTGCACAGGCCATTGGGAAGCCCTCTTTTGGGAAGTGTTTAGTCAAACATTTTGCCCCATTTTCTATTGGGCTATCTCTCCTCCCTTATTAATTTGGAGTTCTTCCATATTTTGGCTGAGTCCTGTGTTGAACACCTGTGTTGTAAATGTCTCCTCCCACTCTGTCAGCTGCCTTCTTATCCCTTAATGGTGTCTTCTGATAAACAAAGGTTCTTAATTTTAATATAACATAATTTATCCATTTTCGCGGTTTAGGTCTTGTTTAAGAAATCTGCCTTCACAAAGATACGCTCCTATGCTTTCTTCTCAAAGCTCTCTTGTTTCACATTTAGACCTGTAATCCATCTGAAATTGATTTTTATGTAAGGCGAAAAGTAGGGATCAAGATGATTTTTTTTCCATACAGATATCCAATTGATCTCACCCCGTTTATTGGAAAGTGTGTATCTTTTCCTTTCTGTACTGCAATATTGGTGATGTTTCAAATCATTTTTCTTAAATGAAACTCCAGCTTATTACCAGTTTTTCCATTAACATCCTCTCTCTGTTCTAGGATGTAACCCCGGATCTCACCTTGTATTTAGTTGTCATGCCTCCCAGACCCCTCTGGTCTGGCAGTGTCTCAGTCTTTCCTTGTTTGTCATGACCTTGAAAGTTTTGGAGTGTGCAGGCCACGCATCCTGAGCCTGAGTTTTTCTATTGTTTCTTTCTTGATCAGACTGGGGGTATGGGTTTCTGGAAATGACAGCACAGAGGGAGACGCCCTCCTCATCACATGGTATCACGGGTATGTGATATCCACATGACATGTCATTGGTGATGTTGACCTTCACCACTTGGTTTACGTGGTATCCACCAGGTTTTCCCACTTTAAAGTTACTGCTTTTCCTTTTCCAGCCTGTTCTCTGGAGATGAGTCCCTGAGTTGAGCCCACTGCTGGGGATGAATCTCCCCCTCCTGGAGGAAGGAGTGTCTACAAACGGTGTTTGCAATTCATCTACAACAAAAATGTGCCTCTTCTCTCCCCTTTGCTCATTTATTCTAGTCATTCATTTATATCCATACGGACTCTTGCATATTTATTTTCTACATTGTCAAATAATTTTGAAATTCAGTATTAGAGGCAGAATTGATGTCACTTCTGCTGAGTTGGAGTAAAAGGGGCCAGATTTAGGTTCCCATCTGAAACAACAACAAAGCCAGACTAACTATTTGGAAAGTAAAACCACTTTTTAAGACACTGGACATCAGGCAATGGAGGACAGGGATCCCAGAGAGATGGAAAACCAGTGAGAAGACCCTATGGCCACTCCAGCTGACTGCTGGTGAGTTTCCTGCCGTACCCCAGAGGGGAACCTACACGGAGCCTGGCAGACCCCTGACTCGAGTAGACGGAGCTGAGACGCCAAGGCAGCTGAAGGTTGTAGAGCAGAATATTGAGAAGGAGAGCAACACAGAGAGGGCAGAGTAGTGACCCATGCCTGCAAGTGAGGCCACTACCCACTGTCAGGAGAGAACAACCCAGAAAGAGCAGAGAGAACAACACCCAAAATGCACACGGGGCCCAGGGCATTGCCCACTCTCACCAGTCAGCTGAAAAACCTCATAACTTATGGGCCATTAGGTAGATTACTCAGAAAGTCATGCCTCAGTAATAGGGGAAAATCACCCCTAACTCGATGTAGCTCTGGTCCTGCCTGAGAAATGTGGAAAACAGTTCTTGGAAGGGGGAGACTGTTTCTAAGTAACGTCGCTGCACGTCAGAACAATGCTCGAGAACCATGTACGGATATAAAAATACTCGACACTCAACAACACGAAATTAATAATGTCTGGCACGTAATCAAAAATTGCCAGGCATACAAAGAAGCAGGAAATTCCAGCCCCAAATGAAGGGGGAAATCAATCAACTGACGTCCATAACTGACACTGATGTAAGGATTAGTGGAACAGGACTTGAAAATAGTTATTGCCACTGCATATTACAGTTCTAAATACTGAAGAATGGCATGTTAAGTAGAGGCGTGGAAGGTATTATAAAGACTCAAATCAAACATGTAGAGATGAAAACTACAATGTGTGAGATGAAAAATAGACTAAATGAGATTAATGGCAGATTAGACATCGTAGGAACAAAATATTAGGGAACCTGGAAATATAGCAATAGAAACTCTCTGAATTGAAATGTGTAGAGAAAAATAGGAAAAATTAACAGGGTGTCAGTGGGCTGTAGAAAGACTCTCAGTGGCCTAATATATGTGTAATTGGGGTTTCCCAGAGAGACAGGGGAGACAGAAAAATATATTCAAAGAAATAATAGTTGAAGGTTTTGCAAATTTCATGGAAACTATAAACTCACAGATCTGAGAAGCTCACTGAACCCCAGTTTCAAGAAATAGAAAGAAAACTACAAGATGCATCCTCATAACATTGCTCAAAATTACTGATCAAGAGAAAATCTTAAAAGCAGCGAGAGGAAAGTTATGTTATACACAGAAGGACAAAGATAAATATGACAGCAGATTTATCATCAGAAACTATCCAAGCAAGAAGTCAGTAGAACAACATCTTTAAAGTACCTTAACAAAGCATCAACCTTGATTTCTGCATCAAGTGAAGAGAACCTTTAAAAAGGAAGACAAAATACAAATTCTTTCAGACATACAAAAGCTGAAAGAATTCATCACCACCATGGAATGCATTTATTAAAAATCTCCTTGACTAATAAGTGAGTTTAGCAGGGTTGCAGAATACAAATGCATATGCAAAATCAATCTCATTTCTACGTACTAGCAGTGACCAATCGGAAGTTGAAATGATAAAATACCATTTACAATAGCATCAAAAAAATATAAAATACTTAGGGATAACAATATATATGAAATACTGTACTCTGTGGGCTGGAAAAGGCTTGCCCCACCACATACCTTGGACACCCCAAAACCCCACTCCCCAGCTGGCCCGGGGGTGTCAGACTGGGAGAGCATGCCGGCCTCTCAGGCCCTGGGGAGATGCAAACATCTGCCGGGTGTGGGAGAACGCTCATGTAATGTGTCTCCAGTTGAACTTACACTGGCTTTTGTCCCATTATGTCTGATCGCCTTGAAACCCAGACATGCTGAGCCCTCGGAGGGCAGGAGGGGGTGCAGCATGGAGCAGGCGTGGGACCTCACCTGCCTGGGGGTGGCGGCGAGTCGGCTTCACACGCACATGGCAGCCCAGCTGAGGTTTAGTCCCGCTCTGCACATGCAGGTCACAGGCCTTTGCTGGGTCAAATACAGCTGCCCCGAGGCCCTGCCCATTGTCAAGCCCTGCCTCCCCCACAGGGGCTTTCGGCTGGAAGCAGTGGTAGCAAAGGACTTGAGAAGGAACAGAGTTACTCTGAATATAACAAACTGTGGCAGCCATTTCTGGCCTCAGCAAAATGAGCGAGGGGCGGAGACGGGGCCCGGTGTCCGGCCCATCCAGCAGGGTCACTGTGCAGCCTTTGTCCCGGGTGGACGGGGCTGCCGAACCAACTCCTGACCACCAACCACAGGCCGACCCCGCTCACTCCAATCCTGGGAGCTCTCAAAATGTTTTTCTGAACGAGGTTTGCAAAAGATTGTTTTAAAAGCCTTTGATTCAGAAGCTGTTCTTGTAGGGCACCCTCCAACGCCCCAGTGAGGAACTCAGGTGTCTATCCTTAATCATAAAGGAAATGGGTTGTACTTGGAAGAATTCCCTAGAATTTATTCACACAACAAAAAATTAATGAGCGTTAGTAAATCCCTTTCTAATGTAAGAAAAGTAAAAGATGCAAACAGTGATTTGATGAAGGATTTGCTCTCAATGTTATTTTCCACCATAACAAAGGGGACACTCCTTATTATTCAGAGAGCAGTTGGACCAGAAGAGAAGGTTCTATAAACAGCCATTAGCATCTTAATTACATGATCATTCAAAAGACAGCTCCCCTGAAAAAAACTTCAGACCATAAATCTCTCGGACTCAAAGTCCAAAAAGTGAAACAGACTCTGGAGAAGGTGTCCAGGCCCGGGCGGGAGGGATGGGCCGTCTGGGGGCAGCCCAGTGGTTTGTCTCCCCTGCCAGCCGGCGGCCTGGTGGCGGCCTGGCTCTGGGCGTGGTCCCCCATCGCGGCGGGAGGCCTGGGGCTGCGCCAAGGCCGGCTGCCTGGGCTCCTCACGGCTGGTCCAGCAGCTGAGTCTCAGAGCAATGACTTGTCATGGCTGGAATCTCTTAGTGGGAGTGAACGACCTCGTTCAAACCCACTGCTTCCTAAAGGGAAAAGTGCTCAGCTGAAAAAAGCCAGTGCCCCCTTAGGGGTGAGTCTGGGCCTATAGATCAAGAGATGACCAGCGTCACCTCCGGTCCCTCCATCTCCCTCTGTGGGCTCTGGGTGGCACGGTCTTTGGGCAGGACCCCTCCACGAGGAGCCTCTAGACATCTCAGGCATGGGTCCCACTGGTTTGCAGGCATCGGGGAACAAACAGTAATTTCTTCTCATCCAGTAATTTCTTCAACAGCCCTGGAAGGGGCTCGAACTGGAACCTGTCTCTGGCTCTGGGTGGAAGTCCTGCCAACTCTGGGGTCAGGGGATGGACCGGTCCCCCCAAAACACACACAGGCGGAGAAAAGGGGAGCCGTTCCCTGTGGGAAGATCCACTCAGGGTGCTGCTGCCAGGAGTAGGGGATGGGGGCTGGAGGCCAGGGCACAGGCGTCCGCCACAGAGGGACAGAGACTTCAGAGGCACCCAGAGCTGGAGCTTTGGGGCTTCCTTCAAGGGAAATCCCAGGAAAGCTCGATGCTCAAAGCAAAAGAAGGCTGCCCTGTTGCCGCAGGGATGGGGGCCCTTGGCCGTCAGAGCTGTGCCTCCTTCCCCTCCATGGAGCCCAAGGAGCTTCCATGACCCCACAGAGCTGCAAAAAACAGGACGAAACCCAGTAAGATTGACCCCCCTAATGGTCACAGAAGAAACCACGACAGAAGGGAGGTCACGGCAGTCAGAGTCCAGACAAAAGCGCCCGGACGTAGGTCCAGGGGACCCTCACTCGAAGCCAGCTCTAGAGTGACCGGCCGGAGCAGCCCCTGACCCAACCTGGGCCTGCAGCCGGGGGTCTGGAAGTTGATGACGGGATCTGCGGTCTCATGTCACGTTATCAAAGAAAAAACCCCACCAACCTGTTCTCGCTTTCTCTGAGTTCAGCTTCTTTTGATTCCACAAATAAGAGAACCATACGGTATTTGTCTTTCTCTGTCTGACTTATGTCACTTAGCATAACGCCCTCCAGGTCCATCCATGTTGTAGCAAATGGCAGGATTTCCTTCTTTTTAGGGCTAAATAATATTCCATTGTATGTTTACTCCACATGTTTGTCCATTCATCCATCGGTGGATGCTTAGCTTATTTCCACGTCTCGGCTGTTGTGAATAATGCTGCAGTGAACATGGGGTGCACATATCCGCTGGAGACAGTGACCTCGCTTCCTTCAGGTGGAGACACAGAGGTGGGATTGCCTGATCATATGATGGTTCTCATTTTAATCTTTTGAGGATCGTTCCTATTGACTAGCCTTATGGTGGTGATCATTTTGCAATATACACATGTATAAAATCTCCACCTGGTACACTTTCAGCTTACACTATGTTGTATGTCAGTTACATCTCACAAAGCTGGAAAAAGCCAAGAAGGAAATATAATTTCATCTGCAATGAGGGCTGCCCAGCCTCTCAGTTGTCAACCAGCTGTGATTTTCCTGTGACTCCCCTAATTCGGGGGGCCCCCACAGGTTGTCTTCCACGTATCACAGCTGCTTTGTAGTGGAGACAGGTGGGCAGACGGATAAAAACATAACTCTAAAATACTTAATAGGGGCCAAACCCGTGGCTGAGTGGTTAAGTTTGCCCACTCTGCTTCGGTGGCCCAGGGGTTCACCCATTTGGATCCTGGGCGCAGGACTGGCACCGCTCATCAGGCCATGTTGAGGTGGTGTCCCACACGCCACAACCAAAAGGACCAACAACTACGATATAAACTATGTACTGGCGGGCTTTGGGGAGAAGAAGAAGGAAAAAAAGAAGATTGGCAGCAGATGTTAGCTCAGGGCCAATCTTTAAAATAAATAAATAAGTAATAAATAAAATAAAATACCTAATAAAAGTGCTGAAGAAGGAGCACCTGCACTGACGAGAAGGTATCGGAGGGACTCAGGAGCAGCTGAACGAGCTCCGATGGCCAAAGCTGGACCAATTGGAGCAACAAAATAAACCACATAGCATTAAATCATAGTCTTGTGTAAGTAAATATCCATGAATCCATACTAATAGAAATAAATGATTGCATAAATAAATAGGGAGAAGAGATAAATCCCTCGGGCAGAAACCTACCCAAAATTTGTAGACACTCTGTCCTCAAGGAGATGGAACGTCACTCCCACCCCTTAAATGTGGGCTGTGCTTCGTGATTTCCTTCCAAAAAGGACAGTGTGGACAGCGAAAAGGAGTGAGTTGACAGTGGAGAAGCCTGACAGACACCTCAGCCGGGTGACCAGGGTTAACGCCACAGGGATCGGTCATGTGACAGCACCTGCCCTGCTGGGACGGGACGAGCAGGGAGATCCCTCTGTGGTCTTCCTCGCCAATCCCATGACTTCCATCTAATCAAGAGGAGAACATCAGACAAATCCCCATAAACAGGGCCTGCTGCACAACACCTGCCCAGCGCTCCTCGAGACTGTCAAGCTCAGAGGAAGCAAAGAAAACCTGGGAAACTGTCCCAGCCCACGGGAGCTAAGGAGACGTGATGACTGAGTGTAACGCGGGGTCCTGGGACCAAAAAACAAACAACAACAAAAAAGACCTTAGGTGAAAACTAAGGAGATCTGAAGAAAATAGGGATCTTAGTTTAAAATAAAGGTAACAAATGCACATACCAACTTAAGATGTTAATAATGGGGAAACAAGTCTAGGGTAAATGGACTCTCTGTGCCAGCTTCACAATTTTTCTCTAAATTTAAAACTGTTCTAAAATAAAAAGTTGATTTAAAAAAATTACTTAATAAGTACAATTTTTGGAAGAAAATCCTTGCAGAACTGACCATTCATCAGAGGCAGGGCCTGTGGCCCGGCATCTTTCCAGCCCCATCTTCACACCTTGGCCCCCGCGTGGAGGCCAGTGCTCCCTGAGTTGACACATCCTCAGCTTTGCAGAGCCACCGGGGGCAAACAGGTCCATCCCCTTCAGTGTGAGGCCACTTCTGGAAAGTGCTGGATGGAGCAAAGGGAACAGGGGCTCCGCCATGGGGAGGTGCTCATTGTACTGTCAACATCTCTGCACATTTGGAAATGCTCAAAATGAAAACAGAAAAAAAAAACCAGATGAATGGCCGAGAAGTGTGGACCACCCACCGGAGTGTGGAAGATGACCAACCACTGAGGCTGGGACATGTGAGGCTGTGTGGGCCCCACCCAGGAACCGAGATGCAGGAGCACGTGAGTCGGTGGTTGAGTGGGTCCAGGGTTGAAGCCTTCCCAGGTGGAAAGGTGGCGCAGGAAGGTCCTGGCCAGAGAGGGGAGGATGTTAGGCACAGCAGGTAGACTGTCAGGCCCCTCATCCTAGGACCCAGGGCTGGACACAGGCCCTCTGAGCCTCCGGGCTCCTGGGTTTAACAGGCCTGGTCTCTCAGGGCCTGAGAAGCTGCAATGCTTACCCATCACAGCAAAACAAGCAACCGCCCCATCTCAGGGCTGGACGGCAGCGAGCGCAGGTTCTCACAGCTCTAGAGCTGCAAGGCATAAAGTCCTGCCTTGTTTCCTAAAGAGGAGACTGGCCACAAAACATCTGGCTTTGAGCTCTTTGGAAAGCTAAGAAACAACACGCTCTCCACTGTGCTCTTACAGCCTCCCGGGAACCTATCTTACAAAGGCCTGTGAAACGCAGTTCCGGGCTGGGCTGGGCTGGGCTCAGCACCAACAGCCATCAACCTATCGATTCCCCTCCACTCGTCTATTTACTTATTTAATCATTCATTCTTTATTTTTTTTACTGGGGTATTTTCTATAAAATCTTAGGTATCATGTTAATTTACCTGATCAATTCAACAGATGCCTCAAAAATAATGAGATATCTTAAACCCCGAATACCATGTCATACCTAATAAAATTAACAATAATTCTTGACTATTATCTAATGTCCAGTCTAGATGAAGTCTCCCCAGTTGTTCTGACACCTGGCTTAGGAAAACCTCTGGGGCGAAGGCCCACTCCCAAGACCCGCTCCTCCAGGCTTCATCCCCCTCCCTCATCCTTGACTCCCAGGCCTTCCACCTGAGGCCTTCCTTCAGGAACCAACCTACCCAACATGCCCATTGGCACCCCTTCTAACTGTGGGTTGCGGGCACCCTACCAAAGGCCTTTGGGATCTGCCCAACAATGAAGGGCAGAGGCTCTTCAATTTCAAATCCTGCTTCTCCTTCTCATGCACACTAAGCTCAAATCTTGCCAAACGATTTGCTTTAACCTGAACATCCGTCTGCCTCTGGGCCTTTGCATGGCAGCTTCTTCTGCCTTCAGTGCCCTCTTAGCACCTTACCTGCTCGATAAATACTTTCTCATCCTTTCCAGAAGCAGCCAGTGTCTCCTGCTCTGGAACCCTTCCCCAAGGTGATGTGACAACACCTCTATAGACTTACGTGTTCCCTTTTGCAGCACATGTCATATCCATTGTGACCATCCCCAGCACTGTGAAGACCCCTGGGGCCAGTGGTTGTGCCAGCCATGTCTTCTCTCACCAGGGCCCAGAGCAGGGGATGGCACTTCATACTGCCCCATTGTTTGAGTTTTGAGTAACTGAAAGGATGACTATTTTACCACATATTTTACAGGGTGAAACATTTTTGTTTATAAAAAATACAAAAGGAAGGACCTTTATTTTGAGGAAGATTAGCCCTGAGCCAACATCTGCTGCCAATCTTCCTCTTTTTGCTGAGGAAGACTGGCCCTGAGCCAACATCCATGCCCATCTTCCTCTACTTTATATGTAGGATGCCTGCCACAGCATGGCTTGACAGGTAGTGTGTAGGTCCACACCCTGGATCCAAATCAGCGAACCCCGGGCTGCCGAAGCTGGATGTGCAAACTTAACCGCTGCACCACTGGGCCGGCTCCCAAAGGGGAGGACTTTTGCTTCCAAAAACGATGGAATAACAATGACTGAATATATCTTCCCACTGGAATCAATCAAAAAATGGATGAAGTATATGAAATGATGGTTTGCAAGATACTGGATATCAGGCAACAAAGGATGGAGACCCCAGAGAGATGGAAAACAAGCTAGGGGAGCCATAGGGTTGCCCCAGTGTGCTGCCTAGAAAGAGTCCCCGGGCTGCTGTGCAGGCAGGAGGAACCCAAGGGGACTCTCTGAGTTGAGGCAATGGGGCCAGAGTCAGGAAGACCAAGATGTGTATAGATCACCCACAGAGCGCTGAAGAGGAGGCGTCTGCCCAGAGAGAGGACTCCAGGTTCTAGAGACGGTCCCTGGAGCACTCACTGACTGCAATCAGGGTCTGCCTGTGGAAAACAATCCCAGCCACAGAAAGAACCACCAAGATCAGAGGCAACTGTCCCCTTTGCTCACACAGGGCCAGGAAGAGTGCTTGTTCCCATCGTCTAGAAGATAGAACTGAGAAATGGGGAGATTACTCGGAATTTGGGACTTGCTCTAGTAGAGGGGAACAATTAGCCGTGACTGCCTACTGCTCTGGTTCCACTTCAAAGGATTCTCAGAAATCAAGACCCAAAGGATCAAACTGCTGCCAAGTGAATTAACCACAACCTGGAACAAAGCTCAAGAATGCTTACGGAAATACGGAGCTATCCAGCACCCGAGAAGGAGAACTCACAATGTCGATTGTCCAGTCAAAAACCACCAGGACCGCTATAAAGAAAAACTCAGATAATGAGGAGATACATCAACCAATTGAAACCAACCCAGAGCTGACACAGATGTTAGAATCAGCAGACAAAGACATTTTCAAAGTTGTTAAAACAGCATTCCACATGTCCAGGAAGCTAAGTGGAGACAATGAAAGATATTTTTTTAAAAGGACCAAATTGAAATTCTAGAGATAAAAACTATAAGGTCTGAGACAAAAATACACTGATGGGATTAATGGCAGATCAGAAATTGTGGAAGAAAAGACTAATGAATCTGAAGACATGGCAATAGAAAGCATTTAAAAGAAAACAGAGGAAAAACAATTTTAAAAATAGATAGAGCATTCTTAAACTGTGGCATAACTTTAAGCAGTGTGTAATGGGAATCCTCAAGGTGTATGAATCAGAAAAACACTTGAGGAGGAAATAATGGCTAAAATATTTCCAAATTTGATGAAAACTGTGAACCCATAGATCCAAGAAGCTCAGAGAACTTCAAGCACAAGGAAATGTCACCAAGACATATAATAATCAATTTGCTGAAATCACTGATAAAGAGGAAATCTTAAAAGCAGCCACAGAAAAAGGATGTGTTACACACAGAGGAACTTATATAAGAAAGACAACAGGTTTCTTGTTGAAAACAATGCAGGAGAGAAGGTATGACACAACATCCTTAAAGCACTGAAAGAAAGAAACAAGCAAACAAGAAAACCTGTCAACATAGAAATTTATAACTAAAAATATATTTTTCAAAAATGGAGACGAAATAAATACTTTTAAAGACATTTAAAAGATGAAAGAATCCATTATCAACAGACCTGCTCTGCAAGAAATGTTAAAAGTAGTCCTTCAAGTAGAAGGAAATAATACCAAAGGGAACAATGGGTCTGTGAGTCAGGACATCAAAAATAGGAAGTCCACGGGTTACTTATGCTATAAATGAAGTGGTATAACAATGTACCTTCAAAAGGGTATAATGAAGCTAACCTGTGAGCGGGAAACACTGCTAAAAAGGAGTTAGAGGTGATAAGCCAAAAAACATAAGACTGCATCATAAATATACTCAATTAATCCATAGGAAGGCAGAAAAACTGAAATGGGCAAAAAGAACAAGTGAGACAAATAGGAGACATTTGACAGTACTATGGATTTAAATCTGATCATATAAATCATCATGACAAAGGTAAAGTGTCTAAATACCCCACTGAAAAGGAGAGACTGTCGGATTGGATAAAAAAGCGAGGCCCACCTACGTGCTGTTTTGAAGTAAGTCACCTCAAAAATAAAGACGCAGGTCAACTAAGAGTAAAAAGATGGGAAAACATATGCTATATTAAAGGAGTGGATATATTAATTTCAGACAAAGTAAATTTCACAGCAAAGTATCACCAGGAGTAAGTATGGTCATTTTATAATGAGAGAAGGATCAGTTCATCACGACGACACAATAATCCTAAATGGCCACGTACTTAATAACAGAATTTCCAGATATTTGAAGCAAAAACTGATAAAACTGGCAGACTCTTGAAGACATACATGATTTGCACAGCACGTGGACTAACTTAGGTAGCAGAAGCTTATAGAACACCACGCCCAACGATAGCAGTGCTCACATTCTTCTCAAGTGCACATGAAGCATTTACCCTAAGAGACCAGTCTAGGCATAAATCACGTCTCAGATCATTTTAAAGGACTCAGGTCAGAGAAAGTACATTCCTTGCCAACATAGAATTAAATTAGAAATCAGGAACAGAAAATTTCTGGAAATTCCTCCAAATGTTTAGAGTCTTCTAAATAACACACTTCTAAATAACTCATGGTTCAAAGAAGAAATTAAAAGGAAAATGAGAAAGTATTTGGGATTGAATGGGAATGAAAACACAATGGAAGCAGTAACGGTGGGGGTGGCATGATCGTATCAGCAGACATAAAAAAGCATTCAGGAAATTTAATATCCATTTCTGATTAAAAAAACAAACACCATCAAAAAAGCCAGGCACAGAAGGGAACTCAATCAGAAACAGCACCTGTGCAAAACCTTCCCCTAACTTCATGCATAATGGTGAAAGACTGAAAGTTTTTCTTCCAAGATCAGAAACAAGATGACGTCTGTTCCTACCACTTCCAGTTAACATCGTGCTGGAGGCTCTGGCCAATGTAATAAGGCAGGAAAAAGGAATAAACATCACCCACATTAAGGAGGAAGAAGTGAAATTATCTTTATTCACAAACGTGAGGATTGTTCATGTAGGAAATTGGATGGAATCAACAAAAAAGGTACTACATCTAATATCTGAGTTCACCAAGTTTACAGGATACAAGATCAATATAAAAAAAACAAATGTAATTCTATACAGTAGGAACAAGCAATCAAAAATTAAAATAATACCAAAAATATTGTTTAAGATAGTATCAAAAACATGGCAAAAGCTGAGAAAGACCTGTACACTGGAAACTACAAAAGAGCACTGAGAGAAATTAAAGACTTAAATGGAGAGAGACACAGTGTCCATGGGTCAGAAGACTCAATACTGTTAAGATTATGCCTCAAATTGACTTACATATTCAATAAAATGCCAATAAAAAACTCAAAAGTCTTCATAGAAATTGACAAACTGATTCTAACATTCATATGGAATTGCAAGTGACCTAGAAAAGTCAAAATGCTTTTTTAAAAAATAGACGACTAACATTATCTGACTTCAAGAACTACAGTAATTAAGACAGTGCATAAAGATAGATAAATGGATCAATGGTACAGAATAGAGAGTCCAGGAATGGACCCAGACAAATACTGTCAACTAACTTTTGACAAAAGCCCAGAGAAAATTCAGTCGAGAAAAGATAATCTTTCAAACAAATGATGCCAGAACAATTGAATATCCATATTCAAAAGAATTAAATTTGTATCTATAACTCATACCATGTACAAAAATTAACTAAAATAAATCAGAGATTTAAATGTAAAATCTAAAACTGTAAGTTTCTGGAAGAACACCCACCTGAAAAATTTATGATTTGGGGCTGGCCCCGTGGCCGAGTGGTTGGGTTCGTGCGCTCCGCTGCGGGCGGCCCAGTGTTTCGTTGGTTCGAGTCCTGGGTGTGGACATGGCACTGCTGGTCGGGCCACGCTGGGGTGGCGTCCCACATGCCACAACTGGAAGGACCCACAACGAAGAATATACAACTGTGTACCGGGGGACTTTGGGGAGAAAAAGGAAAAAATAAAAAAAATCTTTAAAAATTTATGATTTGGGGCTAGAGAAAAATTTCTTAAAGACGAAACCAAAAGATGTAGTTCACAGAAGAACAGATTGATGAACTGGACTTCATCAAAATGAAAAACTTCTGCTCTTCAAATGACACTGTTAGGAGAATAAAAAGCTAAGCTGTAGACTGGGAGAAAATATTTGCAATTGCATGTCTGATAAAAGTCTTGAATCTAGAATATGTAAACAACTCTTGAAAATCAACAAGACCAATATCTCAATAAAAAATTGTGGGTACTTCACCACAGAAGTATTTATTTGCACATGTGCAAATAAGTGCATGAAAAGATCCTTAATATCATTAGTCATTAGGGGAATGTAAACTAAAACCATCTGAGATATGGCTTCACATCCCTTAGGATGATGGTAATAACAAAGGCACCACACCAAGACATGGCGAGAATATGGAGCAAGTAGGACTCACCCACTGCTGGTGCAGATGTAAAATGGTACAATTGTGTTGGAAAAGAGTTTCACCATTTCACAAAAAATTAAATGTAAGCTATGATATGATCCAGCCATTCTGCTCCTAGATACTTACCCACAAGAAATGAAAACATGTTCTTGTACAAAAACTTATGGAGGAATGCCCATAGCAGCTTGATTTGTAATAGCTCAAACTGTAAACAACCCAAATGTCCATCAGAGGGTGAGGTTATGAAATAGCTCTTATATCTGTGCAAGAGAACACCACTTAGCAATAAAAGGGAGTGAACTATTTACTGACACATACAGTAACATCGAGGAATCTCAAAACAATTTTACTGAGTGAAACAAGCCAGAAAAATAGGAGGATATACTGCATGATTTCATTTTTATAGATATCTAGGATATTCGAGCCTAGTATATAGTGAGAAAAACCATAAGTTTCCTGGGGATGGAGTGGGCAGGGAGGTGTGGGATGAAAGGATTGCAAAGGGCCAGTGGAGGCATTTTGGGTACGAACATGTTCATTATCTTTATCGTGGTGATGTTTTCACGGCCATGCACAGGTGAAAATCTGTAAAATTGTCCACTTTAAATCTGTACTGTTTACTGTATGCAAATTAAGTCTTTGTGATGGTTAATCTTATGTGTCAACTTGGCTGGGCCATGATGCCACATTGTTTGGTCAAACATCAGTCTAGACGTTGCTGTGAAGGTATTTTTTAGATATAATTAATATTTAAATCAGTAGACTTTGAGTAAAACAGATTACCTTCCATACTGTGGGTGGGCCTCATCCAGTCAGTCGAAGGCCTTAGGAGAAAACAGACTGAGGTCCCCCAAGGAGAGAGAATTCTGCCTCTAGACTGCCTTTGGACTCAAGACCTCACCAACTCTTCCTGGGTCTCCAGCCTGCCGGTCCCACAAATTCCGGACTCGCCTGCCCCCACAACGGCACGAGCCAATTCATTAAAATAAATCTCTCTCACTCTGTGTCTCCTATTGGTTCTGTTTATCTGGAGAACACTGACTAATACACCTCTACAAAGCTGTTAAAAATAATGAAAAAGGGCCAGCCCCAGTGGCCTAGTAGTTAAGTTCAGCATGCTCTGCTTTGGCAGCCCAAGTTCGATTCCCGGGCATAGATCCACACCACTCGTTGGCAGCCATGCTGTGGCTGCAGCTCACGTACAAAATAGAGGAAGATTGGCAACAGATGTGAGCTCAGGGTGAATCTTCCTCAGCAAAACAAATAAAGTAAAAAATAACAAATGATACAAAGATAAGAACCCTCATCCACATTCCCATTGACAACATTTAAATCTACAAAAGGAAAAATTATCATGATACATTCAACAAAGACAGTTGAAAAAAATGATTTCAGACGTATGTGGAAGGTTCATGCCTGTTTTTGTCTTATTTATACCTTTCTTTATTTTTTACATCTCAAAAAATTAAAAGGTGGGGCTGGCCCCATGGCAGAGTGGTTAAGTTAAGCGTGCTCTGCTTCACTGGCCTGGGTTTGCCAGTCTAGATCCCAGGCGTGGATCTACACCACTCATCAGTCATGCTGTGGCAGCGACCCACATACAAAATACGGGAAGATGGGCACAGATGTTAGCTCATGGGTAATCTTCTCCAAGCAAAAAAAGAGGAGGATTGGCAACAGATGACAGCTCTGGGTGAATCTTCCTCAGGTGAAAAAAAAAAATTAAAAGGAACTAACTCTGAAAATTATGAGTTCCTACCAATTAATAATAAAAAGACAAACACACCAGGAAAACCTTGGCAAAGGATATAAACAATTGATTTACAGAAGATGCTAAAATGACACATACATGGGAATTATTCAGCCTCATGAGATCTAATAAACGGAAATGAAGACAGCAAGAACAACTGTTGCTGGCCTGAGCACTGTCCAGGATGCTGGCGTCAACAGTAAGGTCCAGGCTGATGTGGTTAGGCTGGAAGGGCACTCTCAGCTTCCGTTGGGAGGGATGTAAATTAAAGTAATGAATTTTGGAATTCACTTGGCGCCACATAGCAAGGCTTTCCAATTTCGTCTTTATTTTGACCTAATGGTTCTAGTTTTACAATTTTTTTCTACAAATGACTACAACTATAGGAAAAGATTTAAGTGCAAGCATGTTCATTGCTGAAACGTTTAAAGAGTAAAACAGTAGGAACAGTCTAAATGTAGAAAAAATAAAAAAGTGATTGATTAAATAAATGGTGGTATTTATGCATCATGGGATTTCAGACTGCTGTGAAAACAGTGTTCTGGAAGAATATACGATGCCGTGAAATAACGTTCACTACTAAGGAGCCTGTTTACTAAAGACCTATGGAGGGAACCTGCAAAGAGGGCAACGAAAGGTACGAAGGACACGCTAAGTGCTGTTGACGGAGTGGCAGACTGAAGGGCCTTCTCTTTCCTTCTGCTCGTCTCACTTGACTCAGGAACGAGAGCAGGCAGCCCAGCGTGTGCGGGAGCAGACTGCTCAGGGCCAGACTTCCTGCATCCACCCTGGGCCACCTTCAAATCCTGGGGCGGTCCCTTAACTCCTTCACGCCCCGGCTTTCATACCTGTAAATGCAGGCACTGAGGGTTGTTATGAGGTTGAGGTGAGCGATCTCTATGGGCACAGGACTGGGAACAGCGCCCGGCATGCAGTATGGAACATAGAAACACTACTTAAAATTATTAAGACTGCATGGATAAAATGGATGATTATTCTCCAGAACAGCCCCTTGACTCCATCTCCCAACCCCACGGCAGTGCCGTCTCAGGTGCTCAGCCAGGCCGCTCGCCGTCCTCACGGAGCCTGCAGTCTCCCTGGCTGCATCTTCTCACCCTGTTCTTTGTCACCTGCCTTTTATGCTTCCTTCTGTGCTGCAGCTCTTCTGTCAGCCTGAAAGCTCCCTGAGGCGGTGGCCGACAGCCATGGTTTTGACGTCTGTCCCCAGCACCTGGCCAGTGCCTGTCTCAATACACATCACGGACATCTCCCCAGTTCTTCTAGCCAGAGGCCTGGAGTCATTCCGGACATCTCTGCCATGGCCCACAGTTTCTCAGTTCCCGAGGCCGGTCAACGCCACCTCCTATGGAGCTCCTGAATCCCCCGGTGTCCCTCCGTCCTCCGCCTCCAAGAGGAGCAGCCAGGCTGTGGTCTCTCACCTGGACTTCTACACCTGCCGCCCACTGCTGCCCCACCCCCACCCTCCACCCTCATCCTTCCCCAAGTCAGTGATGTCTGCAAAATGCCTACGGGAGACGCGTGTGGCACGTAGGAGGCCTTCGAAGGAAAGCCTGCGATTGGTCCAGAAGGAAGAATAGACCAGGCCCGCGGCAGTCCGCCCCTTTAGCTGCCTCCACACACAGATCCATACAGATCCGTTACAACACAGTTTCTGCTTGTCATAAAATACACTTTCCTCCCATCGTACCCACGGTCACACCCCAACATCTCGCCCAAACATCCAGCTCCAGCTTCAGGATCTCCGGCTGCTCTCGGGCAGCCTGCAGCCCACGACGACAGGACAAGCATAACACACTCAACAAGGAGGAGTGGAAAGAGAACAGGAAAAGGACAACTGATATTTCTGTTTTCAAAAACAGAGCAGGGAAGACGACGTGCACATATCCTGGAGACGAGGAGTGAGGCATGGAGACTGCCTGCCCAGACTGGGAGTGGGGGCCTTGGTGACCCACCCTCATGAGCCAGCCCTCCTCTTCAGGCGACTCCCCATTTCTGGTGCACTCTGTGGCCACCTGAGCGGTCCCCGATGTAGGACACCCCTTCTGTGGGCCAGATCTCAGCAGCCCAGTGACTGTCAGCTTGGTGCGTAGTGAGACCCAAGGATTTCCTCAAGGGTTGCGTAGTTACCACCCCTTGTTTTCTAGGCTTGGAGCGAAGGTAGTGATGTGATTCTCTAATGAACTTATTTTGGTTCAAAATTTAACATCCTATCAGTTCTGGCTAGTAATCAAAACCAGCCAATCAACAACAACAAATTGTCACTTGGTGGTAGGTGTTGGGATCCAGAACTGAGCTTTCTGTTTCCTAGCAACAGAATTCCGCACTCTGCTCATCTCCCATCTTCAATATCCATCGTGGTCTCTCCCAGGGCCCTGGGAGCCAGCAGCATCTGCCCTTGCCTGTGGACTGCATCCCGCCTGTGTCTTTGTAATGAGGTCAGTGTTGTGGCTCCTTGATAGGAGGCCCCAATCTTAGCTTTTATCCCACCTCCTTAGCCTTTTCCATCTTCACTGGGTTTCAGACTCCTCACCACCCTGGATTCCAAGTCATAAGTGCCCAGGGTTCTATTTTCTTCCCTCTTCCTTATAGGAGTTTTCGGTACACAATAGGAACTAGTCAACACACCAACATCCTGAAGTTTTCCCGCCTGACGGGGATTCTTTGCTCGATCAGTCTTTAGTCATGCTCCCGAACCTTCTTCTAGGCCCGTCTGTGCACTTCCTTGTAAGATCCAGTTTTAACAAGAACTGTGGTAAGTCACCTTATCCAGATTCCTGCTCCCCACGTCTGATTGCCCTCATATCTGATCAGGTTCCGCACTCTCACCCTCCCCAAGCTGACGTCTGACCACCTGGGCCTGCACAAAGATCCTGTGCAGTCATTTTAGCCAGAACCTCCTCCCTACCCTTGGTGTTGATGTTTCCTCTTAGTAATTTTCCATCCACTGACCCCCACCTGCTCCTTGGCTGTAAGTGTCTACTTGCTCGCGCTGTATTCAGAGTTGAGCCAAATCTCTCCTCCACTGTGAAATCCCATCGCAGCGGTCCCTGTACCATCACAATGGTCCTGAGGACAGTCTGCCTCACCACCTTTAATAAGTGCCCTTGAATTTTTCATTAACATGTCAAACACCTGACGTTGCAGCCACGGAAGTCTCAGGGTCTGAGTTCCAGGATAAAGCAGGCCCTTTAACTCACCCGTGCTTGAAGCACTCTCCCCAGCCATCCCCGTCCCCATCGTCCTCCATCCTTTGGCATGACAGCTCCAATTTATCCTCCCAAATTCAACATAGACTACATCTCTCCTCGAAAAGTGTTTGTCAGACAAAGAAAATTACAGAAAACCAAATTATTGGGTGGGCAACCAACATTTTAAGAAATGAATTAGGATAGAAGAGAAATATCAGAGAGTATTGAGAAGGTAAGTATTGCTTTGTGACCCTTTCATTTCAATTGTGTGTGTGTTTGTCCTAACAACGGTACCAAGAATGTCTGAAAGTCATTCTCCTGGAAGCTTCCTGGCTCATTCTCACTGCTCCCCACAACCTGCTTTGGGATGGGTGTTCCCCCGGCTCCTTAGCCCTCCCACCGCGGCCACACCGGACTGTACCTGCTGGGGTCCTCATCTGTTCCCCAAACTGACCGCCAGTTTCCAGGGGGCAGAAATGTATGTCTCGTCTGCTTCTCTTCCTCCAGCACCTGCACCTACGTGCTCAGGAAACAGACGTTGAATGAAGGAATGTCCAGAACACAACAGAAGTTCAGAATGGACAGGATGAGATGGAATGTGTAACACTTTAAAAGTTACCACCTTTTTAACAGGATTAAAGGCTTAAGTCTAAGGAATGACAACGTAGAGATTTGGGCATCGCTGGGTGGCTCCGCAGACTCTGATGGAGGGGACCCCTCCCTGGGCGGGGACAGATGCCAGCCCCGCACAGAGACCAGGGGTTCTGCCGCTCGCCCCCCAGGGTCTCAGGGCAGGTTCTGAGCACTTCCCTGCTGGCAAAGGGAGATGGAAACTGCAGTTTGGGAAGATAGCAGAAAGGGAAGGCAGAGTGTTTTAATTAAACAGGAATAGAAAATGTGCGAAAAATATCTCCTCGACACAATCTCATGAGAGCAGGAGTGCTGCCCAAGCCCCTGGCAAAGGCGCCCCACGGAGCCAACCGCTGGACCAGCTCAGACGGCTGGCCTAGAGACTTCTCTGCCTTGGTTTCCCCTGCAGGAGCTTGTATGTGTGTGTACACGTGTGGTGTGTGTGGTGTATGATGTGCATGTATGTGGTGTATGTGTGAATGAGAGAATTTGGGTGTGTGGTGTGTATGTGTGTGCACACAAATGTGTGTGGTGTGTGTATATATGTGTGTGGTGTGTGTTGTGTATGGTGTGCATGTACACACCTGTGTGTGGTATATATGTATGGTGTGTGCGGTATGCACATGTATATGGTGTGTGCATGCACACAAATGTGTGTGGTGTGTGTATGCTGTGCGTGGCATGTGTGTGTATGTGTGCTGTGTACATGTGCATGGTGTGTATGAATGGCATGCGTGGTGTGTATGTGTGCTGTGTGTGGTGTGTATGTGTGTGCACGTGCATGCAGGCCCGGTGGAGAGCTGTCCCTTCATGCCCTCAGCAGGTCCTGAGCAGCCCTCCCGGCAGGCTCCAGGGTCCCCTGAGCAGCCTTGCCCGTCAGGGCACAAGGTGCAGGAACTACATGGTGACCATCTTTACTTTTCTTTGCTGTTCAGTCCAGTTCTCAGGACCTCGAGTGGCTCCGTGGGAAGGGTCCCCAGCACCCACGAGACCCCAGGGGTCTCTGGACTCCTCCTCCTCATGCAGAGGAAGACACTCTGACTCGGGAAAGATGAGCTCCTGTTAGTGTCCACTCACCTGCAGGAAGCCGGCACCTGGGGTGGGTCCTGCGGCCCGGTCCTGCAGTGCTCAGAGCCTTCCTGTAGCAGGACCATCTGGTGAGCACCTGGACTTGGGAGCTTGTCTCCTGAGGGGACACGAGAGGGAGCAGTGGGGATGGGGACACTGACCCCAAGGACACACCTTCTCCGTCCTCAGCTTGTTTGTAGGAGCGAACCAGTTTTGCAGATGATAATTAACCATGCAAATGAAATGGATTATAATTATTGTTATCCTGCTCAGAAAATCCACCTTCACGGGACCAGTCCCTGGATGGGGAGTTTGGAGACTCAGTACAGGGGCCTTGTCGGCGGGTGATGGGCCAGGAGACAGCTCACCAAGACCAGGACAGCAGGCAGAGGCTGAGGCACCAGAGGGGACAAGGAGAGTGCTCCTGGGCACGTGTCCCTCTCTGGTGGAGCACCGCTGACTGCTCCCATCCTACGCTGTGCTCTCTGTGGGTTCAGTGACACGCGTACACCCCAGAACAGACAGGGCGCACCTAGGGAAAAGGCCCAAAGCACCCTGCAATTAGAATAAACTGGTGCCCCGACCCAAGGCGAGCTCTGGAACCACAGCGTTGCTGGCTGTGGCTGGGAAAGGTGAGCCAGCGGACCACGCAGCTCAAGTCCACAAACTTCACAGAGGCCAGGCTCAGGCTCCCCGTCAGGTGCCCAGGCTGCGGGCGCGCCGGGCCGTCTCTGTCGCCATCCAGAGGCGCGGCTCAGGCGCAGAAGCCCTCTGCCTGCCTCCCTTGCCAGTCCCGGGGCCCGCGCGGGATCCCTGCGGCGCCGGGCACGCGCGTCGGGCGCGCCCCTCGCCTCGGTGGCCAGCGCGCGAGCCCGGGCGCGCAGCGACACCCAGAGCCGCGGGGCCGACGTCCCCGGGCTCGGCGGGCGCGGGCGCGGGCGCGGCGCGGGGCGGGCCGGCGCGGGGCGCAGTGGGCCGGAGCCCGGGCGCGGCGGCGGCGGCGGCGGCGGCGGCGGCGGCGGAGGATGGCGCGCGCGGGGCCCGCACGTGGAGGCCGACGCGGGGGCGCGGGCAGGGCCGGCTGCTGAGACGCGCTGCTGCCCCCCGCGCGGGCGCCGCGGCTTCAATGGCGCCATCGCCCAGGACCAGCAGCCGGCAAGATGCGACCGCCCTGCCCAGCATGTCCTCAACTTTTTGGGCGTTCATGATCCTGGCCAGCCTGCTCATCGCCTACTGCAGTGAGTACCGCGCGGCCCGGGCCCCGCACAGCCCTTCGGCCCTTCAGCCCCTGCCCCGGCCCCGGCGGGGCGCCCCGGGGCCGCCCGGAGTCTGTACGGAGTTGCGAGCTCGGGGCGCGCCGTCCCCCGGGTCCCGGCCGGTCCTCCGCTGGGCCAGGAGGGCGAGAGTCCGCCCAGGCTACCGGCACTCGGGCACTTTGGAGGCGGGCGCCGCTGCCCGAGCCTCCGTCTCTGGACTCCGGGGCAGGGCCCGGGCGCCAGGCCCCGGGTGGCGCGGCGCGTCCCTGCAAGGCGATGCCCCGGGCTGCCTGGCGTGCTGCCGCCGCTCCTGGCCCAGGCCGGCGATCCGAGCCGAGCCGGCGATCCGAGCCGAGCCGAGCGCTCCGGAGGCGGCAGCAGGTCCGGGCGGCCGAGCAGCACTGATGGGGATGTCGGCGGAGCGCCCTGCCCAGCGCTTTCTGCCGGCGACGCTCCCGCCAGGGATGAAGGGGGACGCGGCGGCCGAGCCTGGAACGGGGCGTCTCGGGCAGGAGCGGGGCTCAGGCTCGGACGCATGGCTGGGGCTTCTGCTTTCCTGGGAAGCAGACTCGCTGGCGCTTTCTTGAAAAAGAGGAGAAGTGAGGGCTGGGGTGGCTGAAGGTGTCCGAGAACCTGAGCCGGAGACCCAGCGGGTCTTTCGCGGGGCGACGGGGCTGGGGGCTGGGGTGGCGCGGGCTTGTGGGCGTCCGGGGCACAGCTGGGGGCTGGGGTGGGTGTGGGGTGTCAGGGGAACGGGAACAGGCTCGGGGTCCGCTGGGGTGAGTCGGGCGTGGGCTGTGCCCTGGGCACAGGCTCCGGGCTGGGCGAATGAGGGGTGGTCGGAGTCCCGGGCACAGCCTGGGGACTGCAGTGGGGGTGGGTGATCAGTGCTCTGGGCGCACGTTCGCAGCTGGTTGGGGTGGGTGGGGAGAGGTCAGCGTCCAGGGCACAGGCTTGGCCCGGGATGGCGCGGGGTGGTCGGTTCCTCCGCCGGCCGCCTGGCTCAGGCTCCTGTCCCTTCCCATCCCAAAGGGAGGAAAGGACGGGTCAGGTGCTGGGGAACACCTGTCATGGAGAATTGCCATGGGCGCTGGAGGTGATGGAAAAATATGGATTCTTTACCAAAAAAAGAGGCCAGCGCGGAGCCTTGCTACCCCGCCACCACCTCACAGCGCGGGGCCTCCTCGCGCCCAGTCTGAGCCTCCGCCGTCCCCAAAATGAGGCTGCTGCGGGCCACGGAGCCCCGGGACAGCCCAGCCCGCCAGATCGCGAGGGAAACCCGGTGCCTGGAGCAGGAAATGTCCTACTTGCTTCAGCCAGGTTGTGCCTTTTCCTACAATTGCTGGCGACAGCTGGGGCACCGCGCCGGGAGGTGTCGCGGGGCGGGAGGATTCCCAGGGGCATCGTACCCTGGGCCGCCCAGACAGGCACCGCCACCCGGGGTGCAGACAGCGCGCCTCTCACACGGCGACCGCCGGCCTGGCTGCGGGGAGCGGGGTCTGGGGCGTTGAGCGACGTTTGTGCCCACTCCCCAGTTGCCCGCGGCCATCATCTCGAGCCCGCGGGTGGCATTCACGAATCCCGGAGCGGAGCCCCAGCGCCGCTTCCTTGGTGATGTGGAAAGGGTTAATGGCAGATAAACTCCCGCCACACCGAAACCAGCCATTTGAATGCACTTCCTACTGGCATCAAGGGAGGGGGCTCCTTGAGTGGTGTTTGGGAAGGGGACCATAGCGTCTTGAGCCCCCTGGGTGTAGTTCCTGGCTGACTCTGGCGACAGCGTGCTTGGGGCCAAGGCAGGCGAGAACCCCAACAGCAGGCTGGCTGGGAGGCAGCCCTCCAGGTGGGGAAAAGAGCAATTACTAATTGTTGTTAAGTACAGGACAACCAGCCTGTGGCTTCCACACTTCCCACCCCAGTGCTGGTCAGGGCCTCACGTTCCCACCTTCTCAGTGTGTAGCTTCTGCCCACTCCACCCTCTGCCCACTCGAGCCCCAAGGCCCCGTGGCTTGTGCTCCCTGACACTCACACCTCCGCGGGTCTGCCGCCTGCTCCAAGCTCCTGGAGTGTAGCGTCTGGGGCCTGCCAGGGGCTCAGACCAGCAATGACCCTGAGGCCCCTCTTACAATCAGACCCCTTAGGAAGCCACCTCAAATTCTGGAATCAGCTCTTCCAGCAGGACTAGGATGTTTGGTGAAAACGTTTTATCCAGAAGAGTAGAAATCACTAATAATAGGAGCTTGGGTTAACCACATTTTAGGCTTGTTTCCATCTCCATGTAGTGGAATAATTGACAATAAGATAACGTTTTTCGACACACCATTACCCCAGAAATGCACTTGGAGAAATTAAAACATTTCACTAAAATGCAGAATAGTCATAATAATAATTTATAGCTTGGAACTGCAGCCCTCCAGAAAAAAAATGCTTTTTTTTTCAGAATTGATAAAGCAAATGAAATGCAAATGAAATAGTTGCTATGATATCTGTTCTCTTTTCCAAATATATCTGGGATGGAGAAGAATACTTAGCATGCTTGTTTGTAAATTGTTTTTGTTATCAGTGAGGATTTTTATTACCCAAAATGTTTTTGTGTTATGGAGCAGATATATTTGTATTGTATTAATTAGGGAAACTGATAAGTATAATGCAGGATTCAATTATCCTGCCTATTAAACCTGTGCGTTTCTCTGCAGCACGGAAGGTACTTGCTTCCTGGCGCTGCTCAGAGAGCTGGATTATTTCTTGGCCTGGTTTTCAGTTTGGGGGTGGTCAGTCCTCTGTTCTTGGCCCCGGGAAGGACCTTCCTGCTTTGCAGTGGGCCGAGATCATATTTAAGGAGATGGGCTCCACCCTCTGGCTGGAGAAAGACCTGCAGTCCACCATGTAGGTTAGTTGCTATAGTGACACTGCCTTGTCGTTTTCTCCTGTTCGGGAAGAATTGCCCGGAAAAGCAGAAAGAGGAAGGGGGCCCTCGATAGCTTTCTGTAACATGCCTGCTCCGTCCTCTGTGTGCATCCTCTTGACAGCAGGCTGGGTTCTCGGTAAAGATTGGACCTGGAGGATGAGAAAGTTGAAACTCCTTCGTTCTGGCCTGGGGAAACCTCCGCCACTCTGGCTTAGAAAGAACTGATTCAGATCGTCTCTTTTGTAGCTCTGGAGCAGAGAGGTCAGCCTGGACTCGGGAGGAGTGGGACCGCTCTGGGCAACCATATGGGTGTGTGCACCATGCTCCTTGCCGAAGATGTGGTCCTTCCACACTGGCTTACGGCATGTTAACTGTAATGACAATGAGGAAGACGGAGGAAATGATGCGCCTGTGAATGCCTTACGACACCGAGCCTTGACGTGACACTCGTGTGCAATATTCAACTCAAAGGCAGAGGACACTGCTTTAGCGTAGATTCTGGGTTCCCTGTGCAGAAGGGCTTGGTGGACAGACATTCCTGGCATGTACACGGTGGGAGGAAACTGTATTTTAAAGGACCAGGGAGCCGTGTGGGGAAAGGCAATGGGTCTGTGTTTTTGACGTGGGTTTTTTTTCAAATAAATCCCATCAAAATTGAATTGTATGTTTAAGTTAAGTCTCACATCCTCAGCTGCAACTAGGAGAAGATGTTACAAACAACTTCAGAATTGTTTTTAATCCATTAGAATACTAACCGAGCGTAGGCTCTCTGATGTTGAATTTCCTTATAAATACAATTTATTGCATATTTAGGAGAGATTAGAATATGCCACTTTCCTGCTGTTCAAATTTTATTTCTGGGGTTCTTGAAGAAGTGAAATTGAAAGTACTGGAGGATTAATGAAGTGATGCCATTCAGGAGTTTATTTCTCATCTTGGCTTCTTCTTTTTTTTTTTTTTTTTCCTCCTACTGTGTTTTTGTTTGGTGAATTTCTGGCACGAGAAGATGGGCTGTTTGCTACATAAAGATAAGTTGACCTCTCGTTGTGGAATTTGTATCAGCCGAGGGTCAGCAAAGGAGAGGCGGTTTTCCCGGGAA
This sequence comes from Equus przewalskii, assembly GCF_037783145.1. Classification (NCBI taxonomy): domain Eukaryota; kingdom Metazoa; phylum Chordata; class Mammalia; order Perissodactyla; family Equidae; genus Equus; species Equus przewalskii. The sequence continues at coordinate 44,634,941 of NC_091859.1, forward strand.
GCATCATTCTCTGGGACGAAGAGCCCTGGGGGGAGGACCTTGTGGGGTTGTCCAGAACAGTGTCCTTCTTGACGACAGCGCTGAGTGCTGGCCAGCTGCCGGGCTGACTTGCGCTCCACTGTCCCCTCCTCTGAGTCCCGTCTGTTGTCCTTACCCCGAGATACTGCGATCATGCTGCAGGGAGAGTCCACACTCCTCCTGGATTCTCCCTGGCATGTCATTTCCTCGATGCCCGAGGACAGGACATCCACAGGAGGGGGCTGGCTGCGACCGCTCAGCGTGACGGTCTCCTGGCTGAATTCTGCCCTGGTATTCCCCGCTCGGGACCTGCCACTCGGCATCCCAGGAATGAAATATGTAGATCAACTTTTGTGGTGTGAAGTATGTTCAGGTGACTTTTATGGGCGTAATTATGGGAAAATGTTATGATAATGTGGCACTAGAAAAGGGAAGAAAAGCAAAACATTAAAATCCCCATTTCTTTATATAGCTTCGCATCTGCGCTGGTTTAGAAGGGCTCATTTTTGCATTAAAATGTGGTGCTCTGGAGTTAATGACCTCTACAGAATGCCACCTGTCACCGAGAGCACCCTGGGTGATGGCCGAGTGACAGGGAGGACCCTGATAAGGAGGACCTGGATCCGGCTTTCCCGTGTGCGAGTGGCTAGGATGCTGGAGTGAGAACTGTGGGGGAGAGGCCTGGGATCTGCTGGGTTTTATTTGTTTGGGGAATTGTCCCCGGCTGCCCTCTCAGGAGGCTGGGCTGGCACTTCAGGCTGATAGAGCCTGGCGATGTCCTTTCTAAAAGCTCCCTTGCATGCCGTTCACGGACCCTCCGAGCTGGAGTCTCGGGGTGCCAGGGCTGCCCCCCTGTTCCTGTGGCTGCTGTGAGGGCCCCTCCTTCTATCCTGGAGGGCTCTCTGGAGCCGCCTGAACGGCCGCTGGCTCCTCTCTCTCATCCCCTCTCCCCTGTGCACGTTTTCCAGATCTGGGCCCAGAGCGTGTGCTCGCTAAAACTCCCGGCAGGCAGCACAAGCTGTCTAGATGGCTAGGTTTTCCAGCAACGGCCGAGCAGCTGGCAGCAGATCTGGGCAACTATTCTCATCTCTCCTTCACCCAGGCGAATGTGGCGGAGGCTCCCTGAGGCTTTGTAATGCTTACTTATTTATTAAAATGGCTGGCAGGCGTTGAGGGTGGAATCAGTTTTGTCTCCAACTAGGTGAGCGGGACTCCCCTGCAATCCCTGGGCCTGGTGGCTCTCGGGAGGCCCAGTTGCAGGTTTGCGTGGCAGCAGCGTCCTCCAGAAGGGCAGATTTGGGCCTGGTGGGACAGTGGCCCCTATGCAGTCTCCCTGGGAGAGGCTTCACTTATCTCGCAGAGGTCTTGCGCCCCCCGTTCCTGACGCATCAGCTGCAGTGGGGTCAGCCTCCCCTGTGGAGGGACTGGCCTTGGTGGGGCCCCACCAGGGGAGCTGGCTTTCTTTCCACATGTATTGAATGAGGGAGGAGCAGTGGAGAGCCAGCCCCAGGCATTTCTGGAAGGCAGGAGTCCTGGCCTCCAGCTTATTCATGTGCTTAGGAATTAGGGAGCACTGAGGGCAGAGAAATGGGCAAGATGGTTGCCCTCCTGGGCTTGCCTTCCAGTGGGGACCGGACGGTCAGCACAAAAGGAAGGCACTGGAGGAGGGAGATGAGCAGCCCGGCCAGGCACCCGGTTCTGTGGGTTCTTTGCCCTCTCTGGTCTCAGCCTGCCCCAATTTCAGAATGGCTGGTGCCTCCCAGGGGTGGTAGGCTGCAGTGAGGGTCTGGCCCTGAAGCCCCCTTCCATCCCTGGAGCCTTCTTTTTTTACTGCCTGGCCTTCCCTTGGCCTCTGCACTGCAGGGTGACCTCACGGCCCTGTCCCTGTGCCCAGCCTGCCTGTGAGTCCTTCTCCAAATACGTCTTGCCGTCTTCCAGTCTGTCTGCACCGTCGTCACCTGAGGCCCTCCCGAGCACATCACCATCGTCCTCGGTGGTCCCTCTGTCTGCAGGCTGGCCACCCTGAGCCTCCACCCATGGCTCCCCTCAGAAAGAAAGCTCTGCACTGTCCACTCCTCACCATCTCTCACCATCTCCCCCCCTCACATCTCTCGGGGCCTCACAAAGCTGGATCTTTCCTGCCCGGTGGGACTGTCCATCGCTCTGGCCTGGCTTGGCGGAGTCCAGCCCCAAGGCCTCCACTGCAGGGCCTCCCTTGTAGGAACGAGGTGTGTGTGCATTCCCACCTGCACACCCTGGTCTCTCTTAATGTGATATTCCACCACCTGCCAGGTCCCCTTCACAGTGACGCTCTATAGTGCCACTGAACGTAGGAGGGAAACCCCCCACTGCTGGAGAACGCCTCCTCCAGGAAGCCTCTCTTGAACACACCGCCTCGTCTCCCTCTCCAGTGCTCATCGGGATGCCTGCTGTCAGGGCCCACTTCTCACCTCTATTTTAGGCTCTGAGCTCTGGGGCATGGCTTATTGCCCCCAGGGGATGGACTGATTCTCTGAGCCAATACTCATTGATCTGGGTGCCCAGGACAGTGAGCTGTGACTGGTGGGGGCTGAAAGTCTGGAAGCCAGGCCCAAGGATGAGGGGCTCCTCCGTATGATGGGCGGAGAGTCTGAAGGTCTGGAAGCCAAGCCTAAGGAGTGGGGGCTGCTCCAAATGATGGGGGGAGAGGCTGAAGGTCTAAGGTTAGGACCCAAGGACTGGGGGCTCCTCCAAATGATGGGGGGAGAAGCTGAAGTTCTGGAAGCCAGGCCCAAGGAGTGGGGGCTCCTCCAAATGACGGGGGAAGAGGCTGAAGGTCTGGGGGCAGGGCCCAAGGATGGGGGCTGGGCTGAAGAAGGGGGATGTGGCCAAAGGTCTCGGGGCGTGGCTGGAGAAATGTCCTCTGAAAAATGAAGGAGTTGCGGGATCCCCAAGGATGGATCTGGTTCTAACACTGTCTGATTAGAAAGAAAGAACAAGGAATGTGTGGACTCCCAGGGAAATGCACACTGTTTTAGAAAGCATCCCTTCCACTGTGGAGTAGAAAACCCTCGACTCTCCCAGGAGGCTCCCTCCTTTGCTTGGCTCCTACTGTGAAACCCCCCCATCCTCCTTGCCCTTGAGTGCTTCCTCCCCAGATCCCTCTTTTCAGGGTTTCCCCCTCAGCACTGTGCACATTTGGGGTCGGGTCACTCTCTGGGGTGGGGCCGTCCTGGGCACTGTGGGGTGTTGGGCAGCATCCCTGATCCCCGCCCACTTGATGCCAGGAACCCCCACCCCCCACGAGTGCGACAACCAAGGATGTCTTCAGACCTTGCAGTGTGGCTCCTCGGGGCAGAATTGTCACCCCCGTTGGACCCTTGCTTTAGTCTGTGGGTCTCCAGTCAACCTAGTTGCGCTGGCATTTCCTGGTTTCCTGGGGCTCAGTGCCAAAGGGGTGGCAAGCCCATGACCTTTTCTGTAACTGAATGGCCAGCCCAGGGATGGAGGACATTCAGCCCAGATGCCACCCCAGCAGGCATAGTCTACCCCCTCTGCTCAGGCTCCTCCAGCCCCCCTGACTGAGCTGCTGGAACGGCTGCTCTGGAGAGGAAGTGGCTCTGCCTTCCACGCGCTTCTGTTTCTGGAGCTCGGGACCTGCGTGGGTTCTCAAGTTGCTTGCAGTCTCTTCTCTGCATCTTTGTCTCTGCGTATCTCACGGGTGACTGTGTAGCTGATGATAATAAAGCCATTTAGAGGCCACCTCCCGCCACCCTCGTTGGGAGCTGGGACTCTGGTGTTTCCAGCCGCGGCTTCCTCTCTGGGTTTGACGGTGGAGACAGACCTTCCCTCCCTGGTCCTCACGCTCCCATGAGTGGGCATGAGAGTCACTGGGTGCACCTGCGTGGGCTGGGCTGCTGTCTGTGTGGGTGCAGCCTGTGAAGGTGCACATTTGGGTGTGTCACACAGCGCTTTTGCAAACACACACACACGCACACTCCCCCTACCTGCGCGGGGCTCCCTGCTGCCCCAGACCCAGCCTGCACAGCGCTTTCCACTCTCAGACTCGGTGTGTCATAAACCAAACCCATCCTCACCTCCAAAGTCAGGGATCCTGGGAGCCTCCATACACGGTAAGGCGGGTGGAGGGTAAGACTTGACTAGTCCTAAAGGCTTTCCTCACCAGTCAGTTCTTACCCAGAGAGGTGGAGGCAGAGGCTCCTCCCCTCCCCCTGCGTGGGCTACTTCCATGGCTGCTGTGCCTGCAAGCTGTGTCTGTGTTGCTGTGCACATGTGTGTGTACATACCACAGACAAGCATCCTACACCTCTCTTTTTTGAGTCTCCATTTCTCCACCTGGAATTGATGGTGCTAATTGTCCTGCCAGGCCCGAGATTTCATGACCCTGAGGTTGGAGCTGAGTCTCATGGGTCTGCAGGGTTCTGGATCTGCTGTCCTAGGATCATGGTCGAGGCCACAGACGGCAGCGCAGGTTCCCGGGGCCTGAGCCCCTCCCCGTCCCTCTGACACCAGGTTATAGTGATGGCTGTTTGCTTTCTGCTCCAGCTCCGTGGCCTGAAGAACCAGTGGGATTTTGCTGTAGTTCACACTGTGAAGTTGGAACATGCTGGACAAACACCTCGAGTGTGCTTGCAAACCAGGGGCCAGTCACTCGGGTCACCTGGAGCCAGTGAGCTCAGCTGGGACTGATGCCCGTGTACTGCTGAGCGCACAGCTTGTGGCCTCTTTGGGACCTGAGACCCTCCTTATGGAGCAGGGACTGCAGGACGGGCAGGCTGCTGCACCTGCTCTGCCCTGGCGGGGTTGGAGACAAGCCCTGTGAAACGGTCCCTGACACTCAGCAGGTGCGTCATGACGGCTCCTCCCACAGCCATGTCACTAACTGAGAAGTGGCTCATCCAGGATCCAGCTCCTAGTAACTCCGGGGGCCGCGTTCCACCTCCCTGCGATCCCTTCCCTGGCTGACATCCCTGCCTGTCCCAGAAGCCAACCTGCCACAGCTGCCCCGGGGCTCCCACCATGCAGACAGGGCTGGGGGACGCCAGGAGGTGGGCCTGGGCTGGCAGGTCTGCCCAAGGGGTGGCTGGTGCCTGTGTTTGCTGTTCACCTGGAAGGATGGAAGGAGGAGGAGGACTGGGGGTGCATGCTTGGGCTCCTGGCAGGGGAACAGCCCAGAAGGTCCAGCCTCTCCGTTCTGTCCCAAAGGCCCCCTCCTTAAGTGTCACTGTCACTCTGACCCCATCACCTCTGTCCAGGGCTCCCGGGCTGCAGACCAGCCAGCCAGGCCCTCCTGGGGCATCCAGCCCTGCCTCCCTCCCCAGTCCCTGTCCTTGCACTCGCCCTCCAGACCTTCTGAGTTCTGTCTCGCGCCAGCCGCCTGGATTGCTCTGCCCCGTCCTGGTGAGCCCCTCCCCGCACTTGCAGGACTCAGCCCACATTCCGGAAGGGTGAATTGCTGTGGAGGAAAGGCGTTGGTTGATTAGACAGGGGCCTTCCGTCCTCGGCACCGTGGCCCTGGGCCTACCCTCATGGCCTCATGTGTGCCAGGCCCGGCTCCTGCCCCGGCTGTGAGAGACCCCAGGCCTGTGCACCTCTTGCTTCTCCGTGCATTTTTCTGCACTTGTGCTCAGTTCCAGCACCCTTGATACAAGATCCAGCAGCTGGGTATAGTCAGTTAATGCAGCTAGAATGAAGACAGCCCCGAAAAGGGATTCCTGGGGGTGCCCAGGGGGAGGCAGGACAGACATGGGATCCAGGTGGAGACAGCCGCTTCCTAGAGAGCTGGACTCTGCTGACCTTGCTCTTTTATCCCTGAGCAGATCGTCTCCGGGATGCCGGAGGTGTCCAATGGCAGGGTGGTCCAGGGCAGCACCTCTCAGGGTCCAGGTGTGGGCAGTGCGCAGCACAAGGCTGTGGCTGGAGAGGGTCAGGTGCCCTCAGCACATCAGAGGTGCAGATGAACACTTGTTGGGGAAGGAGGGCCTCTCCCTCCCCACCCAGGAGGCCTCCCGGGCCCTGGAAAATCTAACGGGGTGGCCAGTGGAGCCTGACCAGTCACTGGGCTGCAAACATGAGTGGTGTCCCCAGGTGGGGCACGCTTGGTCCTGATAGGGCAACGGGAGCCCAGGTGGGGCTGGGAGCCTCCAAGGGCCTCATTTCTCCACTCTGGAGGCTCTAACATGAGGGCTGGGCCAGGGGGTGAGTGTGGCCACCTTCTCTGCGCCCCTCTCTGTGGACCTGTCCAGGGTGGGGCGATGGTGCCTACCCCCCTCCCCCCTGAGCACAGCACCCCAGGTTTATTGATGGCATCAGAATGGCTTTCCAAGAGAAGGGGCAGAGTGGAGTCACTGTGGAGGTGGGGGTAACCAGGTTCCTGAACCTTGCAGGACACCGCTCACACCTGGTCCCACCTGCCTTGTCTTCCTGTCCTGAGCCTCAAGTGAGAGGGGCTGGTTAGTCCATCAGGGTGGGCTCTCCCAGGGTCCGTGCCGACAGCCCGTGATGGGCGGTTTCTCCTCATCTGCTGCCAGGGTTTCTCTGATGTTTAGGAAGATCTGTGCCTGTATCAGGCTGATGAACGACTCTGAGTTGACTTACCTGTTTTTGAAATCCACTGGGTAACGAGAGGATGGAGGTATCTTCCTGGCCTGGCCAACCTGGTGGGAAATGAGCCCCCGGGAGCTGTGCTGAGCTCCTCAGGCTCCTGACAGACACAGGACGTTGGGAGAGAAGTGCACCTGCCGTCTTTTCAAGATCTGATGCACATTTGATCATAGTGAACGTTGAGGGAGGTTGTTTTAAAGCACGCCCAGGGCCTGAAGCCTCATGTGTCATTTGGGGGGGATTTGCGCAGTTCTCTGGAGAGCTTTCATGTTACGAATTTTTCGCAGTTAAAATGCTAACACCTCCGAAGCCGTCTTAAATGCCGCTGGACTCTCCGGAGTGGCCTCTCTTTTGAGAAGACACTTTGGCTCTGTTTTTAAGTTATTTTTCTCCTGTAGCCTTCCATTACGTGAGAGCACTTCCCCGAGTGTAGCTAAATACCATTAATGGGCCGTATGGGACTCGCGTTAATTAATTGATGCTAATTTATGTTCCTGGGCCGCGGCACTGCAGTGGCTAAAGGAGGCCGGCCGTGGAGCCACCCGGGGTCCCTCTGTGCTCTTCTGCGTAGTTGATCCTATCTCCTCTTCCCTGGCTCATTTCGGGGGGCTCTGCCATCGAAGGAATGAGCTGTGTCGGGAGAGACAGGGTGCTCCCCTGTGCTGGGTGTTGGGGGACCCCTCACATCCCTTGAGCCTTGAGGTCACACACGTTCACAAGCTGGAGAGGGCTGGCTCCCGGAGCACGTCTGCCCAGAAAGCTGAGGCTTCTAGAAGGAGCTCTTAGCTTCCCCTGGAAGGGTCACTTGGAGAATGGGATGCACGCAGTTCATTGATTGAACCCATGGGAGTTATGGAAACACTGGAGTGCCAGGGTGCAGGGGACCACCATGCTGTTGACCCCTGGTGTCCTGGTTGACCCCAACCATGTGGATTCCTCACAAAGTTCCCAACACCCGGACCCAGAGCAGACGTGGATCCATGAACTTGTGACGGTGTCTGAACCCCACGGCTGTGAGATGAGAGCTCCCCAAACCAAGAGCAGAACTTACTACCAAAAGCACAGGGGACACTGGGAGTGGGGGGTGGGGGCCGATGGCTTCTGAGGTCTGTCTCGGCCCCTTTAGGCTTGTGAGACACCGCCACGGTCACGTTACAAACCACACGCCTCTTTAAAAAGACTTCGCTTTAATCAAAATTGGTGTTTTGTTGTAAACAGAAATGCATTTGCCAAATGTGCTCAGTGTTGGGTCTCTTCTTGCTTCCGTCTTCATCTTGAGGCTCCAGGGTGAAAAGAGAGGCAGGTTCTAGAGTCAAGAGCCGCGTGAAGCCCTCGCAGTATGGCCAGGTGGCCACTGGCTGCCTCCAGCTCTGGAGCCCTTGCTGTGAAGATGGTGGCTGAGCAGCAGCTGGCACTGTCCTCGAGGAGGCAGTGAAAGACGCTCAGAACCCCCTCACTCTCTCCCGTGGTTGTGGTTTCTGTCTGCTACACCTGGGACACGGCCAGGACACCGGAGATGAGGGCTTCTTTGTCCTGACCTTTTCTGAGCACCCTGTTGTCTGTGCTCTCCAGGAAGGCATCCCAGCACTGCTCAGGAGGACACTTGAGCTCCTCCAGAAAGGTGGGGCCTCTCACCCTATCCTTCCGCCTCCATGCTGTGTGGGTCGTGTGTTTACTCTGGGCTCTGTTCCTCTCGGAGGCTGGGGCCGAGGCTTCCCCATCGTCCTGCTTTCCACTTACGCTGGTCAGAGGTCTGCAGAGAGCAGGTACGAAGACAGGTTAATCCAGATTGGCCACCATTGTCAATCATTTACACTTGAGTATGAGTGAGGCTCTGAAGCTGATTTGCCTGACAGGGGGTGGTGTGGAAATAGGGCCCCACCCTGTTCGCCTTTGGCTCTGAAGACTAGCTGTGCACCTGTGCGGTGCAAGGGCCTTAGCAACTCCTAACCCACTACCTCTGCAGGAGGAGACTGGGCTCCTCCAAGGTCCTCAGGGGTCCTCATGGTCACTCCTTGCCCTTTGGCTCCAGCTGTAGCCCAGACGAAGACCGTTTGCCCCAGGTCTCCCCTCTGGGGCTCCTCATGCTCCATTTCCACCTAGAGCCCTTGCTAAGTTCCCGAATCCTGCTGCCTGCAGCCAGACTCCAGGGTCACATTGCTGGCAGAGTCCCGTGCTCTCGGGCTTTTGGTGACAGGCTGGATCCGATGCCCAGAGGGACACGTGTGGCCGCCCTACCAGTGCTCTGGGAACCCCGACGCGAGGCTTGCCCATGTGGTCAAGCTTCCCCACCCCGCGTGGCAGTTGTTGGAAAGGTGTGTGCTGGCACAGCTGACCCCTTAGCTACGATCCTGTGGATCCGCATGGAGCGAGCGCCGGGCACGCCGTGTCCGTTTGTCTGTGGATCCTCAAAACAGCACTCAGAGGTGGGCGCTCAGAGGTGGACGCTCAGAAGTGGATGCTCAGAGGTGGACGCTCAGAGCTGGATGCCTTTGTTCTCCTCGCCTGAGAGGAAAGCGAGGCTCCGGGAAGGTGAGGGAGGACCCCGGGGGCCCTTGGCAGGTGGCGGCAGAGCAGGACCCCCATTCCCGAGCCTGTGCTCCTGCCCCATGGCCTCAGACCCCTGGGCTGCTGGTTCTCCCAGGTTCTGGGCTGTCGGCTGCAGCTCCGTCCAGCAGAAGGTTCTGCAGCAGGACCAGTGCGAGGCCCGCCAGGCCCGGGTGTTCTCTGCCTTGATGAGCCATCCCAAAATGCTCTGAGTGTCTTCCTGAGGCCAAGTGGGGACACAGCGCTGAGGGATCCAACCTGGAACCTTCTTCTGGGGCCTCAGCCCGGTCACCTGAGGGACTTGGGTGGCTCGGAAGGAGCCCTGTGATGGGACACGAGGCCCTCTTTGGGGGCAGCTGGGGACCGACTGGGCCCACTGCTGAGATGTCAGGGGCAGGCGGCTCTCTGACTCCTTGGTCTCCCCGAGATGGGAGGAGCCCGCTGACCCGTCGCTCTCATCTCCAAGTGCACTTCCCGTCACCGTTTTTAAAAAGTGAGGGACGAGAGAGGGAGAGGGCTCAGCGAGGTGCCCACTGGGACCCACTGGAACCCCTCTGACAGCTCCCCCAGCGACAAAGCAAGATGAACTGGCCCTGGGGGCTCCCACTTGGCTCCCTACCTGGCCACGGAAACTCCTCCTTCCTTGTCTCAGTGCCGCCCTGTCCCCCAGCCCGGGAGGGTGCGCCTCTCCCCAGTGTCTGGGCGCCCACCACCCTCCCTCCTGCCCCAGCCTGCTCTGTGGAGCCAGCTCCCACCTTTGGGGAGCACCCTGGGGTGGGAGGGCAGGAAGGGGCCCTGTCCCACTGTCTCAGCCAGGGAACACCGGGCACCTGCTCAGGGGGTGGCCTTGGGGTCCGGACCGTGGGAAGAGGGGGGCCTGGAGGTTATCATCACGAGGAGCGCATGGTTGGGCTCCTCCGGCCTTGCGGGCAGTCCACAGACAGGCCTCAGCTGCCATGGCCGAGACTGTTCCTCACCCCTGCTCCCTGTCAGACCAGGAGCCCTGGAATGAAATGGCCGGGACCAGGGTGCCCTGGAGCGCAGACCGCCTGCCGGGGACCCGTTGCTCCATGTGGATGTTTTGCAGAGAACTCCACCGGGTACAATGAGCCCTGGCTTCTGTTTTGAAGCCACAGCCTTCAACTCCCCCATGCGGTCAACGCCTAAAGGAGGAGGTCGTAAGAAGGAGGGGCCGCAGAGGTCCTTCTGGGAAAGCGAGTTGGCATCCCTGCCTTCTGGTAGGAGCAGAGTGGGGAGCTTCGGTGGACGTGTCCCCACACGGGAGCAGGCTGGGGGCCATCATGGGAGTGGGGACCTCCTGGGGAGGGGAGAGGTGGCTGGGCTGGGGCTGCGGGCGGCCTGAGCTGGGGGGCCGAGAAAAGGGAGCAAACTCAATGCCTGCCCACCAAGGGGGTCCTCGCTCGCTGGACCCCCAAGCCAGAGCCGTGCCCCTCCCCCGGAGATCTCAGAGCTTTAGAGTCCCCCGAGACGTGACATCCTTGCTGCCGCTTCTCGTTCCCTCTAATTACACAATGTGTATTTGTTGTAAAAGTGTGGAAATAGTGGCACAGAGGAAAATAACAACCACGTGTGCTCTTCCGGCTCGGCGGTCCCCTGGTCGGCTGCCGGCTTCCCCTCTCCTTGCACCTCACCCTTGGTGCGTGTGTTTGCACACGGTTGGGCCGTACCGTTTGCAAACATTCTTCTAATGCAGCCGTGTGTGGGACCCGCCTCCCGGCACAGGGACCTTCTGCAGCAGGGGATGCTGCAGCCGCACGGCGGAAGATGGGACTCTGCCCAGGGAGCATCCTTCATCCCTCCAGTTGGGTTAGTTTGGTCCTGCTCATTTCCCTCAGGGCGCTGGGTGGGCAGGGGCGAGGACCGGGCACCTTCCTGTGTGGCATTCAGGACAAATCTGTCAGGCTGTGTCGGGTTTATTGTTTGGGAAGAAGGGCACGGGGTCTCACAGCCCACTGGCTGAGAACGGTGCAGCCCTGGGAGAGAGCACAGGGTTTCAGGGGGCCGGGAGCATCACCACCCTGGCTCCACCAGCAACGGAGCGGATGCAGGCAGTGGGGGCAGGAAAGCGGGCGAGCGCATTTCTGAGCCTGAACGCAGTGCAGTGGCTGTTCCCAGTGTCCCCAGTTGGCCTCGGCAGGAAAGTGCCCTGCGCAGGGGAGTGCTCCCCGAATCATGGAGACCACTGCAGGATCATGGCAGGCTCCTCCCAGCCTACAGCTGGTGGGTGGGCCCAAGGGTCTGTATTGGGGTGACTTTCAGGGGCTTGGGTGCCTCCCAAACCTCACCCCATCCCGAGCCTCCTCTGATCTCCCCTGCGTGGAGCTCGCTGTGCAGGGCCATCAAGGGCACCACCCCTCACTGGTGTGTCTGTCTGCAGGTCGGTCACATGTCCTTTACCTTTGGGATTGAATTGGTTGCATCTGGAAGGCCCGGATGCCCAGGGATCCATCTGTCCACACAAAAGTCTGTAGCCCCTGCAGAGAGGAAGTTTCTTGAGCCACTGCTGGGGGCCAGGCAGGTGCCAGGCACTGCACAAACTTCACCACACAGGACCCTCCCAGTGGGAAGGAGGTGGGCAGTAGGATCCTCTTTTTATAGAAGAAGAAGACGAGGGTCTCAGAGGCCCACAGTGGCTCCTTGTTTTACCCAGGTATGGTGAGGCTGGGATTTGGGCACACATCTGCCAGACTCCTGGGCTCTGGATCTTGTCATCAAATGGTGTGAAATGCCTCCTGCCCCATGAAGGTGTGGAGCGGGTGGTCACTGGCCGGGCAGCACACCGCAGAGAGCACCGCCACCAGCCTGCGTTGATATCTATCCAGGGACCAGTGACAAGAGTCCACCTGAAGGCATCCTGGCAGCGTTGGCAGTTGGCACCACCATCTGCCGAATGTCACCATAAATGCCGTGCCCCGTGCAGTCAGTGCTGTTGCCTGCGGGTCGGCGCCCCTAAGACCAGCGTCCGGCTCAGAATGCGGTGACACTCACGGGTGTGGTTGGTTATGGTGAAAAGACACATTTAAATCGGCAAAGGGGAGAGACGCATGGGGACGAGTCCAGGAGAGACCAGACACCAGCTCCAGGAGTCCCCTCCCCATGGCATCGCACCAACAGCACTTGATTCTCCCAGTGACGATGTGTGACAGTGTATGTGGGCTGTGCCAGGCGGGGAAGCTCACCCGAGCCCTGGTGTCCACAGGGGTCATCACTTAGGCATGACGCATACACCCTGGTGCCTGACCTCGGCTGCCCAGACTCCAGTCCCCAGACCCCAGCCAGGGGTCCCTGGAGCTCATTTTGCTGCATAAACCATCTGTCGAATTTGCGCCCTGTGGCCCAAGGCCTGAGGCACGCAGAACGCCCATTTCAGTCAGGACGTTCCCGGGCCTGGAGCTCAGCTCCCCGGAGGGGGCAGGGTTAGTCCTGAGGACCGACCGGTCTTGGGGACATCCACGGCTCGGACAGCCCAGGCCTGTGAGTTCACCCCCATTCCCTGTGCGGCCGAGCCGGCTCCCAGCCACCGCAGGGCGGCGCGTGGCCCTGGGCTGCTGGCCAGGAGACGGCAGCATGGCACCCCTCTGCAGCCCCATGCCTGTTTGCCCCTTGTCCCCATGACTTTGTGTGTCCTGCTCTGACTCCAACCCAAGGTTGTCCTGAGGCTCGATTCATGCAGCTTCCGAGAAGGAAGGCTCCTTCCCATCCAGGACATGGTGTCCCAGTGCCTGTCCTGCACCCCTGTGCTCCACAGAGAGAATGTGGGCTCCTCCTACTCCTTCTAGAAGCACCCATCTGGGGAGAACGTGACCTCTGTGTGCTTCCTTTGTGGTCATTCCGTTGTGCTTAGAAAGCACAGTGCGCCCACCTGGCAGGGTCCTCCTGGGCCATGAGCTGCATATTCTGAGACCTCAAAGGGGTGAAGGGCAGAAGGCAGGAAGGAGCTGGGGGTCCCTATGCCACCACTCACTGGCGGTGACCTGCAGCAGGTCACCCCGTCAGCCCGTCCTCATCTGCAAAACCAGGATGGCCCTGTGCTGCCCTCTTGGTGGCAAAGGGAATGAGGAGTGTCCCCAGAGTCTGGGACAACACATCTGTCTGGTTAAACATAAATAAGGGACAGGCTTTCCTTAGCTCCACCCTCCTCTACCTGTGGACAGGTGGGGCCCTGACCACCAGGGGGGCAGCAGGGGGCGGCCCCTGCAGAGGTTCAGTGACCCGTGAACTTGTCGTGTGCCGGGGGCAGGAGGGCCGGACACAGCAGTCATCACAGCGCTGGACGCTGCACCAGAGTTCATTCCACAGAAGAGTCGGGGCTCCGGGGGATGCACCCCCTGCTCCCCACACAGCTGTGGGCTCCTAGAGGGTCTGGGTGGCGAACAGCTGAAGAGGCCCTGGAGCACCTCTGGCAGCTCGCTTGGCGGGTGGTGTCGTGCACGTGGAGCCCAGGTGGGAGAGAGAGGCCCGGTTGTTGTCCCAAAGAGGCCGGTAGTGGCCCACCTGGGCCAGTGCCTCGGGGAGACCCCAGGGCCTGAGGAGGCCTTGGAATGTCCTCCAACATGGAGGCATCAGCCAGGTGTTTGATTCCTTTGAAGGAGCCCTGAGGAACTTTCTGGAATATGTTCACTAGTCTGTAACCCCCTCCCCCACCTGTGTCCAGCCCGGGGAACCTCTGCGGTCTTCTTCGGCCTCAGAAACCCCGCATTTCCCAGAGGAGGGGACACGTGGTGTGCTCTCCACAGACTGGACGGGTTTTGTCCTCGGGTTCAGGGGTGACAAGGACCACGAGAGGATGGCCGACCCCAACTGCAGACGTGCGTGCCCAGGAAGCCGAGGGCCGGGGGCGAGGCCGGGGCACCCGCGAGGTACGTTGGGAGGGTGAGGAGGCCTCCCCCAGGAGCTGTCGGGGCCCAAGGCGCCCTGCGGCTGCCCACCCGAGCCCAGGCCCCGCTGAGGGCTGGGGAGCTGAGCGTGGCTCCATCGTCAGAGGTTCCTTGCTGGGAGCTCAGCCCGGCCCCGCTCCCGCTTCCTGAGCAGGACAGCTGGCTTCCTCTATGCCAAGAGCGGGTCGTTGTCCCCAGCCTGGGACAGCCGTGTCTCCAGAGACGAACGTGTCTGTCCGGCCCTGAGCATGTGGCCCCGTTTGTCTCTCCCTCGGTTACTGTTTGTGTGGAGGCCCCTGTGTCCAGGGTGCGGCCACGGCTCGGAGAGGCACAGGCAGTCCTTTGGAACCGCTGCTTCTGAGACAGGGATGGAGGGGGTGCGCCCAGGTGCACCTGGCCCACAGGAGTACTAGGTCACCTGTTGTGGGGTCATGCTTGTCTGGTGACACCAAGCAACTGTAGGGTTGGCCAGGACCCTGAAGTACATGGCCGGGGGCCGGTCTCTGCTCTGATGGGAGGTGGAAGTGCAGAGCCTCTGGGAGCTGGGGGGCAGAGGGGATGGCCCTGGAGGGGGTGAACTGGTCAGGGGGCGGCCGTGGGGCTGGTGCTGTGATGGAGCTTAACTGGGCCGGCTCCCCCTGGCCCCTCATGCCTCCAGGTGCTTTTGTTTTATGCATGGACAGGAGTGGGGGAGCTGGCTGTCACCTGTGGGCGGGGAAGCCGGCCTGGCCTGGCTTCCAGAGGGAAGTCCACCATGGTGTGGCTGGCCTGCTGGGCTCCTGGTCCTCAGACACTGGTCAGGCACCTCACGCTTGCCAGGTAGGGGTGAGTGAGTGTCCCCGTCGCAGGTGCCTGGGCGAGGCACCCTGAAGGGGCGGCCCTCCTGCAGCTCTGTTTGCACCAAGAGGCCTGTCCTCCCAGAGAGGCAGTTTACAAAGATCCGGGCACCTTCCTGTTGGAAAATGTGTCCTTCAGTCACCAGCATACGCAGGTCTGCAGAAAATCCACTTCTCAGTTTCAGTTTTACAAAATGCTCTTGCTGAGACGGAGCCCAAACTCGGTGCTTCCCCCAGGGATGGAGAGGACTCTGCAAGCCCACTTCGCTCTGACGGCCCTACCCTGAGCTCCTAAAGGGTCATCCCCGAGGTCGGCCCCTCGCGGGCCCGTGTCTTTGGCTTGGTTTGTGGAGTCCGTACATGACTGTGGAGGGTGACAGCTCCTTCCCCTGCAGGGACAGCCACCACGACTTGCTGGGAGGGAGGGGCAGCCTGCTTCTGAGGGCTCGTCTCCTGGAGCTGAGGCCACCATCTGCTCTGGAACAGTTGGGTGGGCCCCCCTGACCGGTTTCAGGTGTGGGGAGGGATGTGTCATCGGTGGCCCCAGGCCAAGGCTGGTGACAAAAGTGAGGGATCCCCGGGGCACCGCAGGGTGGAGGCAACGAGGAGCCGACCCCAGGGATGGTGGCTGAGGCCCAGGCTGGGACTTGGGGAAGGTGTCCTGGAGCCCCACACCCCCAGTTCTCGTGTGTCTGCGTCTGTGCGGCCCAGGGCGGCCGGCTGGGCCCTGGGTGCAAGGTGACGGCCGCTCTCCTTCCCTCCACTCCCTCTTACTGTCATGGCCACACTCCAGCCAGAATGTGAGCCCCTGCTGCTCTGCTTGCAGAGACAGGTGTCATTTTAAGGAGAGACTTTAACAAAAATCTACAGGAAGATAACAAAGTCTGAAATGAGGACAGTACCAAAATATAGACCGATTGGAGACCATGGGTGGGTGTGTGTGCACATATGCATATGTGTGTCTCTGCGTGTGCGTGTCTGTGTGTATGTCTGCACGCGCATGTCTGCGTGTGCATGTGTCTCTGTGTGTGTGTGTCTCTGAGTGTGTGTCTATGTATCTGCGGGCTTGTGTATGTTTGTGTTCATTCTAATGTAACCACTCTCACATGCTTCTTCCATGGTGGTGAGTTGTTCATGCAGGGAGGGCTTCCTGGAGGAAGAGGACTTGGCCCTTCTGGCCTTTAGAGCCGGCAACCCCATCTCCCGTCCTTGTGGATCTGACGGAGCCACTCTCAGTGGGGTCAGGTTGCTCTTCCATTTCTCGGATGCCTTCTTTCCAGGCCACATAAAAACCGCCCCTAGACAAAAGGCTGGAGTTTATCCGATGCCCAGCGCCCGATCTGGCCCATTTCAACCACGAGGACCGGAGGCTTTGTGAGGCTGATGGTCAGTTTGGGCCTCAGAGCGGAGCATGGCCCTTGGAGGCAGAGACCCCACCCTGGCCTGTCTGACCCCAGAGCCCAAGCCCGTCTTTCAGCTCCGCCCAGGCATCTGGCATTCGTCGGTGCCTGCGGGACAAGAGAGCTGGGGAAGCCTCTCTCCTGGGGGGCCCATGGGTGTCCCAGGTGTGGCAGCCTTTGGTCTTGTTGGTGCTCGCTGCGAAGATCGCCCCGTCTGTCTGCCGGCTTCCTGCCCAGCGAGGCTGGGGACAGTAGGAAGGGGTGCTTGGCCCGGGCAGCCTCAGTGTGGGCCAGGGCTCACGGCCACCCAGCAGACAGGAGTGACAGGAAGACCCAGCCCTTCTCCTGGCCCTTTCCCTTTGGTGCGATCTCGGGGCACCAGTGAGGACGCGCTCCGTCTTGGGAGCTCCACCTTGACCAGAGGTCATGGCTGATGTCAGGGGTCTGTTCTGCGCCCCAGACACCGAGGAATAGAACATGACCACCGAGCCGCTGCCTGGACATGTGTGCAGGCTCCAGACAAAATGAACACATGCTCCTCTCGAGTTCCAAATTGCAAAATTTTCATCTCAATTAATGTAACCATAGGTGTGGGGGGCAGCAGTCAGCACTGGAAAACTAAGTGACACCTTCTTGGCATCTCACGTTGGTGAGAAGGCCAACTGATTATTTTTATATTACA
The DNA here is from genome assembly GCF_037783145.1 of Equus przewalskii. Lineage (NCBI taxonomy): Eukaryota > Metazoa > Chordata > Mammalia > Perissodactyla > Equidae > Equus > Equus przewalskii. The sequence goes on from NC_091859.1 coordinate 44,651,925, forward strand.
ATCCCCAGGCGTAGTCAAGTTGGTTAATAAATTCACTGATAATCCTTTACTTCTTAATAAATTTAATTTCTGGAATTAATAAAATTAATTTCGAGGGTACATCTCTTGTGACCTTTGAGTGTGGCTTTCTCGGAGTGTGCATGTGGGGTTAGCATTCGCCCGTGTTGACGTGCAAGTGTGAGATGGTGTGGCAGCATCTCTCATCCCCTGGGAGCGTGCTGGCGTCAGGGGGACAGTCTTTTAGCTGCTTCCCATGGACACGGCCTCACGTCTTGAGGCCACATGGGGAGAGCCCTCTGGGTCTCCCCAGGTGGCTTCTGTGCTGGGCAGCCTCCCTTCACATTGTCAGCCAGGTGACTCATCATAGGGAGCTCCTGAAATTGAGCACCAAACTTAGGTCTGAGCTTCCTGGCAGACAAGGCAAAAAGGGAAAATCGACTGGGTATGCTGCTCTCGTTGTCCATGAAAGACTCGTCTCAGCACCATAAAAGAGCACCAACAAGGCTGTTGACTTGGGTCCATCACCCTGGCTGTGGTGGCAGCTTGACAGGTCATCTCCAAACCACAGGGTCAGAACTATTTCCATTTTTAGGGTGAAACCACAGAGGCCCAAAGATGGACCTGCCAGAGGCCTCATAGCTGGCACAGGGCAGGGTGAAAATGAACCTGAGAGAAAGGGCCGGGCCCTGCCCAGGTGGGGAGCAGTGTGCAGAGCTGGCCAACATGGAGTGGAGGGTGGTCAGACCCCAGCATGGGCCAGCTCGGCTGCTCAGCAGCAGGTAACTGTGCACAAGGAAGGAGCCACCAGACTGCGGCTCCCTGGCCTGCAAGTGGGGGTGCGAGGTGCTGGTCCTGCCTGGCCCCTGCCAGGTGTCCCCTTCCCCTGGCCATCTACCCCTCCAGCTCTCCTCTGGCCTTGGCCTCAGACTGGATGACCTCAGCTCCCTCCACCCTGCCCGGGGCCCTCTCAGTCCTCTCCTGTCTGCAGCAGACATGCAGCTTCCACTGCCCATCCCCTCCTTTCCCAGGGTCATGCTTGTCAAGGTCAGCATTGCAGCTGTCAACCCCAAGGTCACTCTCAGTGCCTCGTGGTGCAGGGGCCCCATCTCCTCCTTCCCCGGCTGGTCCTGGCCTGGTCTCCTGCCCTCCTCGTCCCTCTGGGGTGGTCTCTGTGATCCTTCTGTGGGGTGCTGCCCGCCCCCTGCTAAGTGCTGGCCTCTCTAGAGTCTGAGGGGGAGATGAGGAGGCACAGGATGGGGGCACGGGCTCCAGAGCCCACCGCAGGGGGTCATCTTGGGGCTTGGATAGTGGCAGACGGGGCTTTGGATGGGGGTTTCTGTCAGCTCCTCCTGTCACAGCCCCCTGTGCCAGGGCCGCCTGAGATCTCCATCAGGCTTTGTGGGCAGGTGTCCTTCCTCCAGGGGTCTGAACACAGAGACTTCCCCCTGCCCAAGATAGCCCAGGCAGCTGTCCTGCCAGCCCCCAGCTGCCGTGCCCGTGCCCACCAGCTATACCCACCGCCCGTGCCTGCCACCTATACCCACCACCCATGCCCGGCACCTATACTCACTGCCCATGCCCCCTGCCCATCCTCACTGCTTGTGCCCACCCCATGCCCACCGTCAGCCCCTCAACAACCTCCAGCCTTGACCTCCCCAGTCAGCATTGAGGAGAAAAACCCTGGTGAACCGAGGGGCGGTGGCGGCTCTCGGATTGGCCCGGCGCTGTGCCGCCATTAACTCTGTGGCGTGCCACCCGAGGACTAATGAAACCAGATGGCGGTAAAACCCGAGTGGAGGCGCAGAGACGTTTTTACATTTAAGTTGATCAAAATTAGGTGGAACGGCATATGCTCGTGGAGATTAAGAATTTTTTAACTACATGTTAACGGCGTTTCCTAATGCCCTTCCTGGGGGTCTCCACATAGCTCCCCCCGCACCGCTCCATTCTCGCTGTTCCTGTTCTCTGTCACAGGGACCTCTGGGCTCTGGGCCGCTTGGTTTGGGTGTAATTTAAGCGGGTGGAATATTCAGTGCAGACGTCACCGCCGTCGGGTGGCATTAGCAGCTGAAGGAATGAGGACTCACTCTAGCTCTCATGGGGAGCCGGTGGGCCTTTTCCCACCGGATCCCAGGGACCCCCACAGACAGCCGTCTCTGTGGCAATAAGCAGGGCGCTGTAGCTTTGCAGGGTCGGCCAATTTGCAGGGCAGCCCTGCACACTTCTGCTGTCCTATGTATCATTGCGTCCCTGGCTGGGGGGCACTGGGCTCAGAGGCAGTGCTGGTCCCTTAAGGATATCCCACCTGCGGATGGAGGGGAGGCCGCACCCCCTGGAGGCTGCACCCCCTGGAGGCCAGTGCTTTCCGGGGAGGGGGCACAGTGGCTGCAGCCCCTGGCCAGGCCTGTGCTGGGCCCATCTCCCCAGGCAGTGTACATGGCACCGTGGGTGGTGCCCTGGTGTGTGTGGTGGCCAGGGTCCGCAGGGGCCCCCGGGAGGTGCACACTGCCTTGTCAAGCGCCTGCTCTCTGGGCACCGGAACTCACTCCTGCTCTTCCAGAGGGAATCTGGCTGTTCTTACAGCCTTTTAAGAAGCTTGTTTATTTTTTTTTTTTTATTGAGGTGAAGTGCACGTAAGAGAATTAACCATTTTCACGTGGGCATGGCACCAGCATTTAGCATGTCCACTGTGTCACGTGAGCACCACCTCTATCAGGTTCTCAAACATTTTCATTGCCCCATGGAAACCCTGTTCCCATTAAGTGGTCACTGCTTAATCACCTTCTGCCTGCTCCGGAAGTCCCAATCTTACCACATTTTTGAGGCAAAGGCCCAGAGACGGCTCTGGACTGGGCCTGTGGATGTCCAGCCAAAGGTTCCGGACATTTCAGCAGACATGCAGTCTTCTCTCCGCACCCTGAGCAGGGAGACAAAGACAGCGGGTTTGCTCCTGGCTCAGCCCAGGCTGCCCAACTCTCCAGGTGTGCCTGACCTTGGGCGAGAACCCTGGGCACAGTCCTGTTGGAGACATTTGACAGGCTGGTGTCACGTTGGCACTAGCAGCCGCTCCTCGTGGTGGCGGGTGCAGGCCTGGTGCGCCGCGGGCTGCAGGCACACGACGGAAGCAGTGCTCCTTGACCCTCTCCACCTGCCTCCCAGGACGCTCGCTCCCTGGCCCTGCCTCCCCCCATCTCTTCCTGAGATGTCTGAGGGCCTGCGTGTATGGGCCTGGGCGCGAGAGGGGTGGGAATGGCAAGGAGCAGACACTGACCCAGCCGGGCCCTGGAGCTGTGCCGCGGCCCGGGATGCTGGCGGCTGGTGAGTCCAGCACACAGACTTCCGGCTGCTGCCCGCAGGCTTGGCTCTGGGCCACCCCGAGGCCTCGAACTGTGTCTCGGTGGGAAGCAGCCCCTCGCTGGGGAGCAGCAGACCCTGGGCATGGGCTCACGCTGTCCAGTCCCGCGGCCTGGACAGTGGGTCCCCTCCCCCAGCAGAGGCAGCGAGGCCGGGTCCTTGATTCCTGGGCCAGGCCCCGTGTGGCCTCCATTCCCCTCCCTCCCTGCTCTCTCCTCTCCGTCCTCCTGCTCGGGGCGGGCACAGTGGGGGTGAAATCCTGGCAAAGCCCACTCTGTTTTCCAGCCCAGTAAGGCTCACATGTGACAGCACAGGGGACCGTCCTCATGAAAAGCCCCTTTGTTTCTTCTGGCTAATTAAGAAATAGCAGCAGGCCTCACCAGGGGCCCAGGCCCCACGTCCTCTCTGGATGGCGGCCATGTCCTAGGGGCCGCACAAGCCCGGCCAGCAGTTGAGTAGGATCCCGGGAAGACCGCCCAGGCCCAACAGGCCCTCCTGCCGCTTCCCGTGGGCCGCTCGCCCAGGTCCGCACACCGTGCCTTTCCGTCCTTCAGAGTCGGGAAGGCGGATGTCCTGGGAGCGGGCGCAGGACCCAGGCACCACGGACTCAGATTTGGACCTGGTTCTCCCTCTGCCAGGAGGCCCTGCCCAGTACTCAGCCTTCTGACGCTCAGTCCTCGTGTCTGTGAAATGGGACAGTAGCTGGGCAGAGGGCGCCCGCAGCTGAGGATGCTTCCAAGAACTCACCGGGCACATCAGTGCCTGGGGTCCCCAATCGGGCCTGCCACGTCTGCACCTGCTGGAGGGTTGTCTGGGGTGGCATCTGGAGTCCACGTCCCTCCACCCCCCGAGGATGCCCCGCCTTCTTCCCTCTGTGCAGCCGCCTGTGCACTCAGGGACTGCGGACGTGTCCTGGACATTCTGATGCCAGGCTGGCACAGAGTGAGAGGTTCTTGCTCAGCCACCGTTGCGGGCCGTCCGGCGCCTCCTGACCATGACTGTGCAGAGCATCAGGGCCATGCCCACCATGGAGGACTGGCTGAGGGGACTTGCCCCTCTCTGATCATGGCCGAGGCTGGACAGTGGGGCTGTAGGTTCTCATAGCTTCGGGTGAGAGTCCCAACCTGAGAATCCGACGGGAGCCACAGGGACGCTGGTGTTTGGGGGCCGTGTCCCACAGACTCTCTGAAGCTGGTCCAGTCCTCGGCTGTGGGACGTGGTGACCGGGACCCAGGTGAGCTTCCCAGCGTCTCGGGGCCTTGGCCTTCTGGTGTCTGTAATGGGGGTGGTAACAAGCTTACTCCAAGGCTTGTGTGAGACCTCGGGGGGTTACTGCAGGTGAATGGTGTACTCAGAACACCCCTCCAACCTGGCTTCTGCCTCACCATCATCACCGTCCCTCTCCATCATTGTCATCGCCACCCATGACTTCACGGGACACCTCGCTGTGGGCCAAAATGGCCCAGGAACTCTTGAAACCTCATGTGTCCTCCAGGCTGAGCCAGGAGCCAATGGCCTGTGTACAGATGACAAAACCAAGACCCCAGGAGGAAACGACTCCCCCACGGATGCCGTAATATTCAGGGGGTTCTGTCTGTGTCCCCACAGTGTAGTCAGACAGTCACCCCGAGACGGGCGAGTGCCCTCACCTTCTTTCCTGGAAGGAGTTCTCACCCCGTGGAACCTGCACCTGCACCCAGAGGAGGCACGGGCCCGAGAAAACCAAAGCACCCTTCCCCCAGCGTGACATGTGGCCAGCGTTCCCTCCAGCCGGTCTGTCCCCTGGGAGCCATCGAGGAGCTCGAGGCAGGGAGGGCCTGAGTCTGCAGTGCAGGCAGGAGGGCGCTGGGGACACCTGGACCTCGAGCAATCAGCAGGCTCTTAGGGGCTGACCCCAAGTGGAGAGCCCTAGGGTGGTTTAAATTTGAAAATTAACATGAAATCAAAAGAGACAGAGTAATTTTTCATTCTGCTTGAAAGGTTATCTGCTTTCTCAGCCGATGCTTAGTGTACTGATACATGGTGTCAAAAGGTAAATGATTTTAAACCAGATTCAATTTAAATTTCATTACATATTTGTAGGAGATATGGGCTCCAAGAATGCCTCGCCTGGTCTTGGAGGATCTTTCACTTTTAATAACTCTGGTGCCTAATGCCCTAATCTATTTATTATGCCGTCTTGTCACTGGGGCATCCTCCCCATGCTCCCAAGAAACTGACTTGGAGTGTCTGTGAAATAGGCCCGTGTCCCACAGGGCTGCTGCACTGGGGACTGAGCACAGCCTGGGGGGCCCGCGGGAAGGCAGGCTGGAGATCCCGGTCCTGAGAGTGGCTCGGCCTCATCACCCTGTGGCTGTAGGCAAGCTGCAAGCTTCCTGGGGTCTCGGTCTCCCCATCTGAAACACGGACGCCCGAGCATCTGACCCTCTTGTGGCCCTTCCTGCAAAATGAAGTGACAAGAGCCGGCTCCTCCTCCCCCGCCTGAGTCTCGGCTTGGCTCAGCCATGTCGTGCAACCTTGGCCCAGTTATTCAGTCGCTGTTTCATGGTCTCCTCTCTGAAACAGGGATGATAGTGGGGCCGCTCCACGGGGCTGAATAGTGTCCCCTTGAAGTTCGTGTCCACCTGGGACCTCAGAATGTGACCATATTTGGAAGTAGGGTCTTTGCAGATGTAACTAGTTAAGATGAGGTCGTCCTGGAGTAGAGCAGGCCCTAAATCCAACGACTGGTGTCCTTATAAGAAGAGGAGAGGACACAGGGACGCAGACACGCAGGAGGAGGCCTTGTGATGACGGAGGCGGACATGGGAGAGATGCCCCCACCAGCCATGGGACGCCAAGGATCCCAGCCAATGCCTGCAACCGGGAGCGAGGCCTGGAGCAGGTGGTCCCTTAGCCTCAGAAGGAACCAGACCTGCCCGCGCCTGGATCCCAGACTCCTGGCCTCCAGAGCGAGAGAGGGTAAACTTCTGTTGTACACGCTGTCTAGGCTGTGGACTTTGTAAGGGCCGCCCTGGCATGCGAGTGCCCCACCCTTGGGGTAGGCTGAGGGGGCCAGAGCTAACTTCTGTATGGCCCGCAGACCATGCCCAGCTGCAGGTGGCACCGTGGCCATGTCTGCCACCTCTGTCTTTCCTTTCCTGCCTCACCACCTTCGTCCCTCCTGCCCGTGGCCACGGCCCATCACGGCTCTGCTCCGAGCCCCCCTTCCACATCTGAAGGCTGTGGGGCCATGGCAGCAACCACAGCCTATGTTCTGGTCAGTCACGTGACCCACTGCAACTCGATTCTGCCGGATGAGATGGCACGTCATGTGGACGCGTGATGAAGTGGCCTCTAGGTGTGCAGCATCACTGTAGGCAAAGAAGTCGGAGCCAGAGGCTCTCCCGTCAGGGGTGCGGGTGCATTTCCCCACCTTCTTTGAAAAGTGCCAGCACGTCTCCAATCTGCTGGGGCCGCGTGGCTGGGCTTGCTGAGGATGCTGCTGCTTCAGAGATGGCCCTGCTGACCTCGCCCTGGCCGTGGCACCACCACTGGCTTCATTTGGGAAATGAGGAGAGGGAGCAGCCCCCTCCACTTGTCTCGTGGTTTTCACCCAGGGCCAGTGAGTGACCACAGGTGGGGAGGCCCAGCCACGGCGGGTGGACAGAGCTCGCTGGAGGGCCAGGGAGAGACAGGCAGAACACGGCTCCAGGGAGAGTCGAGAGGCCCCAAGTCTGGAAGTTTCCATCAGGATATGCCTGCTGTGGTTTGCAGACACCTGGCACTAGTGAATCCTGAAGGGCAGGGCTCCAGAGGGTTCCAGAGTGGGGGCTTGGCTGGGCTGGCGGTGGGTGCAGAGGCGTGTCGGGGGAAGGCCAGGAGCCTGTAAGTCACGACCCCGAACACGATGTAAGCAACTGACTCCCACACCAATGGCTGGGAGAGCCCCGGGGGTGGGCAGTGGCATGCCAACTTTCAAAAAATGTCTATTTGTAGGGGCCACGCGTGCATGGATGGAATCTCCTTTGGAAATTAATCGTCTGGTGAACTCGCCCAGCCATGGCCCTCACAATGCAGCATGCGGGGCGTGGAGAGAAGGACCGTAAATGGTCTGCTCTGCCCCATTGCACCAATTACTGCTTCATCATCGTCCGCTGGCTTTACTCCCCCAGCAGGGCATTGCTCTTAAATGCACACCTGGGCACTTTTTAAAAGTAACGTTAATGCATCCTCAGAACTCTTCTTCTCGATTTGGGTTTGTTTTATTTTGCGACATCACACAGTGAGGAATGGAATGTTCTGGATCACGGCCTGGAGACTGTGGGGGTTAAGTTTGCGGACTCGCTCTCTCTGGGCGCTGAGCTTGCTTCTGCCTGGCCCCAGGCTCTCTGCTCCCTCTCCCCTCGCCCGTCTCTCTCTGTTCGGTGCTGCGAGTGGCGGTGTTTGTTCTCGCGCCGCACATGAAAACCACAAGATCATCCCCCAGGCATTAGTCATCATGAAGCTGGGGAGAAAAACAAAGAAATCCCAAAGTGCGGTTTCCAGGATGCGCGTTGTGTCTGCAGTGAACAGCGTTTCTTACTAATGTGGGGTTTCGGGGATCCATCGCGGGCCGGCGGTGGGGCACAGAGGCAGGAGGAAGCGCGGCTGCAGGCGGCTCGCCACCCATTAGGCGTGGAAGGTGGATCTGGCGGGAAGGTAAAATCTCCTCTTGGAATTGTCCCGTCTGTACTGGCTTTGCTGTTACAGCATCACATTTGTTCCCTGGTGGCGTTGGCCTGCTCAGCGTGGTCAGCCATCCCTCGTGTTGCATCTGTAAACTCAGAGGCCCGGTGTTGTTGGATGGCTGGGCGGAGGGCTGTGCTCGCTTGTTACTCTGGGCTCCTGCTCAGGGCAAACCAGGGTGTGGTGCCTGGCTGCAGAGAGGACAGAGGAGACCCATTTGGAGTGAAACTTTGTTCCAGAAATGGAGCCCTGGCTTCCGGCCCTCTCTGGGCAGATCGGGGTGGAAAGGGCGTGAGAACATAGGGCTAGCTTGCATGTCCTTCAGTTGTTGCTGCATTCGTTAGGAACGTGTTTGTTTGCAAGTAACATGACGTCTGACTAACATGGCTGTCAGCAGTGAGAGCTTGTTTTTCCCCATGAAGAAGCCTGGAGGTGGGCAGCCCAGAGCTGACGCAGGGCTGACGGGTGTTATCCATGACCAGACCCCTCCATCTCTCCCCCGCCTTATTAGGTTTGTGCAGGCAGCCCTCACCCCACCCCACGCCACCTTGAGCTGGCTCCATCCTTGCGCCATCTTGGATTCTATTTCCCTCATGCAGTGGTTGGCTCCCGGCGGCACAGGCTGATGAAACCCCACCCCGCGTTCTCTATTTGCTGAAATGTTGCTTACCGGGTGAGTGCAGGACCTGGCGGGATCAGGGTCACAGCCATGTGGAAGAGGGGAGCTCTCCCAAGCACAGCCCGGAGCTCTCGTCTCCCTGGGAATGTCATTCCCGTCAAGTGCCAGTGAAGGTGAGATGCTCAGAGACGCACAAAGAGCAGGAGGGCGCCCTGGAGATCAGGCTGGTCCTGCGGGGACATCTTGCCATGGGCTCTGTGTCCACTCACTGTGGGTGACCTGGGGGAGTTAGGGGGTCATCTGCCAGTCACCCCCAGGAAGGACTTGGCTTCACTGAGGCCAGAGCAAGCAGAGAGGCCTGGTGAGGCTAGAAGCGCCCCTCAGTGACTCTGAGGCACCATGGGTCCCCTGGGACCTGCCTAGTGTCCAGCCTGTCCTGGACACTGGAGGATGGACTATGAGGCTGCCTTGGGAAACCAGGAGCAGCCCGAGGTGGCTCCAACAGCTGGAGCTCCTGGGACCAGCTGGGTGACGTGTGTCAGTTGCTTTCCAGTAGGAGACCTGGAGCTGGCAAGTCTTAGCAGAGGATGACCAGGGCTGGACTGGACAGCCTGGGGCAGTGTCAGTCCCCGGAACCCAGTCCGCCCCAGAGTCCAGGCCTGCAGCTCGCTGGCCTCTGCCTCGTTCTCTGAAGCTCATGCATCAGAACTCTCCAGCCTGATTGACCCTGGATTGGTCTCTCCTGACCCCACACAAGTCCTAGGGCCATTGTCCTTGGGCAACAGTGATGTTAGGATGTGGCTGTGGCCTCATGTCTCTTAGAAGGTGCTATGCTGGCCCAGCCAGGAAAGTGGGTTCTGTGCTCCACTCTCTGCCCATGGGCTGTACTGGGACACACTTGTCCTGCTCCAGGCCAGTTCCACACCCAGCCCGTTCAGGGGACCCCACGGGGCAGGAACGGTCCAGTCTTGGAGTCAGGAACTCTCCCAGAACCTCCCGTGTGGCCGGCTTGTGGCATCGGGCTGGGCATGGGGATGAATGTGTTACTTGCCCAGCTTTGGCAGCTCAGGCAGGGGTGTGGCCCCATCTGGACAACTCCAAATACCCTCCTTGCCCCCTGATGCCCCACATGCCTCTCCCAGCCCTGGCTCTGCTTTCCTTCGAGGCCCGAACTCCTGGGGCTGCGCCTAGGTCTTGGCTGGAGCCTTGGGCCTCTGTATGCCAGATCAGCCACCTGTGACTTTGCCCCCTGTCCCTGGGTGCCCAGCCCTGGCTGGGGCTGCAAATCTGGACAAGGAGGGGCACCAAGGGGGCCCAGGAAAGAGCCGTCATCCAGCCACCACCCCCATTTCTGTGCATCCTGGCCTTCCTGCCAGGTTGCTGTAGTGGGAAGCCTGCAAACAGCAGGTAAAAACAGGCCAGCAGGGATGGACACAAGGCCAGGCCAGATGTGGACATGGGGTCCCCCCAGAGGGAAGTGATGGGGCTCCAGGTGCTGGCGCTGGCCTTTGAAGGTGGCCGTATAGAAATCTGGGTGTGGTGCCTCGGGGTTCCCGCACCCCTGCAGAGTGTAGGACCAGACCCCCTCTTGAGACCACCTCTCTCTTCCCCATGGGGAGAGCCCTGCGCTCTGTCCCATCTCAGAGTCCTGACCCTGCTGTGAGCAGGCATGTGGTGGGGTGAAGTGGAGGGACCTGCGGACGCGGCAGGCTTGGAGCTGTGGCCACAGCCCTGGATGGACACGTTCTGGGTGCGATCTGGTGCTGTAGGTTTGGGGCAGAAATCTAAGCAGCACATGGAGGTCGGGAGATGTTGCTGCTGTCCATGAGCTGCCTCTGCTCAGCGGAGGCCGGCCTCGGCCCCTCCCACCATGGCACTGCCTGGCTTTAGGCCCGTTTCCGACTGTGTGCTCCCGTAGTGTCTAGAAGGCATCAGCCTTCCACTGATAATCTTTCTGTAGATAAGTACTCTTTTCTCCCCATGCTCCTCTCTGTCTCTCTGTCTCTCTGTCTCTCTCTCTCCATCTGTCCCTCTCTCTCATCATCTTCATCATCACCATCATCACCATCGTTCAGAGTACGCAGAGTCTTCCTCTCCAGGGATCTTGGCATGGAGGGTTTAGGGGGAACCTCCCAATTCAGTGCCCCCCGCTCCAGGAGTCGGTCTTCCTCAGGCCCCCCCAGGCATCAGCTCAGCCCAGCATTTCTCAGACTGGGCCTTATGACCCTCTGTTGACGTAAAATCAATCTAGCGGGTTAGGATCGTATTTAATGAAGTAAACTAATTCCCGACAATAAAGTCCCCTTTGTGTGTACAGTTCTATGAGGTCTGGCACATGCCCAGGTTCTTGTAAACATCACAGACAGCACACAGAATGCTCCCCACACCCCAGCCCCAGCAACCACTGATATGTTCTCGGATCCTGTAGTTTTGCCTTTTCCAGAACATCATGTGAGTGGGATCCATTCCTATGGTCTTTGGGGCTGGCTTCCTTCCCTTAGCATGGAGCACTAGGTTTGTCGTGTGGCTGCTGGACCAGGAGTCCATCTGTTTTCACTGCTGCCCGGAGTTCCGTGGTACATAGGTAGCCCGCGCTTTCCTATCCACTTGCCCATCACAGGGCATCCAGCTGCTTCTAGTTTCAGATGATGACAAATAAAGCTGCATGAATGTTTTTGTCCAGCCTTGTGTGTGGAGATCAGCTTTCGTTTCTCTGGGGTCATGGTTTTGGGGGTCCTGTGAGGTAGCCTAGCACAGGAAGTGGACGGAGCTCTGCAAGTGGTACAGCCAAGAGGGGAGCGGGATGCGCGCTGGGCTCTGCAGGCTCCCTGGACGCCCCCGTGGGTGGGTCTGTGTCCCGCTTTTGAGCTGCAGTGTCCTTCAAACCATGTTTCCTTTCAGACGTGAATGTTGCTATCGTGGGGTCTGCCTGGGAAGGGGGGCCGGGCTCGTCTGATGTTGTCATGAGCGGGGGCCCGAGTCAGATCACTGTTCCCAAAGGGATAGGATGCAAACTGGAAAACTCAAGGGTCATCGTACCCCACATGGCCTGAGCCTCTCAAGATGGCGTCTCTTCGTCCATTGAGACGCTCTCTGCACACGTTTCTCGAGCGCATTCCTTGGGGCCCAGCTGGCAGCAGAGCTAAAGCCTGAACCTCACCCTGGAAGCCCCAGCCTGGGGGGCGTCATCACAGGATGATGCTTGGGGCGGGCATGGGGCAAGGGCCGGGCATCACCGGGATCTGCCTCCGCCCCTCCCCACTCTGACCCTCCTCTCCTTCTCCCTGCTCCTCTGTGCCCTGCACCCCCCCAGCCGGGGCCCTGCCCGCCATCCCCTCTGCCCAGTGCCCCCCACCTGTGACCACTCGCTTGATGCCCTCCTTCCTGACGCTCAGACCCCCCTGAGCACCACACCACAGGGCTGCTTTCTGACGCCCCCTGCCCCCGGCTTCTCCTCTGTAGACTCTCCCGTCTGCTCACATCCTGAATTGAGGGCCATGTGTGCTTCCTCTGATAAGTGCAGGCTTTGCGGGCCGCTCAGAGTCTGTCGCAGCCTCTCTGCTTGGCCTTGTCGCTGGAAAGTCCCTCAGCACGTGGGCGAGGCTGCTGTTAGGGCTGACATGCATCCCCCAAAACTCAGATGCTGAAGTCCCAGCCCCCAGAACCTCTGAATGTGACCTTATTGGGAAATAGGGTCGTTGCAGATGTAATTAGTGAAGAGGAGGCCGTGCTGGAGCAGGGTGGGCCCAGACTCCGGGTGACCGGTGTCCTTATGAGAAGAATGCCACGTGGAGGGGCACCAGCACACGGGAACCCTGGGAACATGTGTGGGCAGAGAGTGACCAGGGACACCAGAGTGGCCACAAGCCTCCGAATCTGGGAGAGAGGATGGAACAGATTCTCCCCATGGCCTCGGAAGGACCCAACCTGCTGACCCCTGGGTTTCAGACCTCCAGAACCGGGAAACAATAACTGTCAGTGGTCTCAGCCGCCCCTTTGGGGGCACATTGTTAAGCCAGCCACAGAAAACTAACGTAGCCTGCATTTAAGGTCAGCTGTTACAGGATCGCCTCTGGTTTGAGAGCAGCGTCTGCTCTCCTGAGCAGGGCCCTGAACATGCTGCCTTCCATTAGCCTCAGTCCACCTGTCCGTCTGTCCACCATCCACCCAGCACCCACAGGGCAGCCTCACACACCAGGGCTCTGTCAGGCGCTGTGACACCTCCACTGGTTATTTCTGGCAGGTGACCCTTCCTGGCCCCTGCCCGGTCTCCCCTGCTGTGACCTGTGTGCAACACCTGCCCTGGGCGGCCGCCATTCTCAGCTACAGCCTGCTGTGGACGGAGAGGAAGGAAGGCCCTGGAAGGAGGGGCCCGGGGCTCTGGGTGCCAGGAGCACCGGCCGCCGTCGGAGTCAGCACCCCGAGCACCTCAAGCTGCGGACCGAGGGGCAGTGACAGGGCTGTGGGGTCAGCGCAGAGGAGCGAGGAGGGCCGTGTGGGGATGTTCAGGGCTCATGCAGAGCAGGGTGCAGCGCAGGAAGGGTGGCAGGAAGCAGCAAGAACCTCGGTGCAACGGGCCAGCAGTCCCAGCCCAGCTGGCAGCCACTGCCCGAAAAGACAGGAGGGGCACTCACACATGTGACATACAGTAAACACAGTGCACACACGTGCATGCACAACACAACCCACGTGTGCACACACAGTGCACCCACTCACCTCGACACATACGCAGGATGCACACCTGCATGCACCTGCCCTTGGTCTCTGCGGGGCGGCCGCAGTGGGTGCTCAAGGGGGTAGAGTTTGCAGTGGGGACCTGGCACCTGGCAACCTCTGCCGGAGGCCCGGACGACCAGCTGCCACCTAGTTTTTCCCCACTGGACCTGCCAACCCCACCGCAGCCTCCTGAAGTCGGGAAGATGGAAAACCACCTGGAAGCTGTTGATCGGCCCCCTGTGTACCATTCCTCAGGCAGAAGGCTGTCTTCTGGGGCTCCTTACCCGCCGTGGTCTCAGTGGGTGACACAGCCCAAGAAGCAGAAATTTCCTCTGTAAGGTGGATGCAGACATTTTAAAACCGCAGCTCCTTTCTCTTTATTGTACTTGGGGGTCCCTGTCTCCTTGGGTTACCCATGGGGGGCGTCCTGTGAGCTTTTCTCTGGAGTCAGGGTGGGTCCTGTGTGGATGCTGGGTTCCTGGATGGGCCTGCCTCCTCCTTGGGGTGGGGAGGGCTGCCCTGAGCTGTTACTGCCGGGGGCTGTCATGTGAGACGGCAGTCCAGAGGACCAAGATGGTCAGAATGGCTCAAATGACAGACTCAGGGGCACTGAGTCGGCCCTCAGTGAAAGATGAGAGTCATGCCAATGTGATGAAGGTGACAAGGCCACCTTCTGAGGGGTCTTTGAGGGTTTTCTGAGCCAGCTGAGCCAGTAACCTGAAGGCCCTCTCAGCTCCACGTGGGGCCGAAGCCCGCTGTCCATCCGGGAAATCGGCAGCTTGCCTTAACAGCACAGGTTCCCTGGCCTGGGAGCCTCGAGGCCTCTCCCCGGAGCAGAGCCAGGCCCATGCCCATGGCCAGCTTTTGTCACTGTGGATGAGTCTGAAGAGGGACGGGTGGGAGCCAGGGCTGTTTCAGAGCCTCTTGGACAAGTCGAGGCCCTGCCTGCCTCCCCCGGGGCTCAGACACGCGTCCTCCAGCCCAGCGTGCACATGTGTAGCTGCCCAGGGCCGTGCACAGGCTCCCTTGCGAGTTTCCTGCGGCTGAAGTAACGAATGACCATGCATGTAGTGGATTATGACATCGCACATTCATGGGTCTCGGGGTCTGGGGTCTGACACGGGCTCCCTGCTGAACGGGTGCTGGTGGGATTGGCTCTTTCTGGAGGCTCCAGGGTGAAGCTGTATCCTTCCCTTTTCCAGTTTCTGGAGTCGGTCATGTTCCTTGGCTCATGACCACTTCCTCCATCTTCAAAGCCAGCAAAGGAGCATCTTTTCTCCTGTCTGACCTGTGCTCTTGCCCTCCCATCTTCTCCTCTGACTCTGACCCTCCTGCCTCCCTGTTCTGAGGACCCCTGTGAGGACACTGGGCCCACCCGGATAACGCAGGACCATCCCACATCTCCAGACCCTGGACTTTGTCACACATACAAGGTCCCTTTTGCCGTGTCGAATGACATAGAGCCTCCTGGGCTTCCGTGGGGACGTTATTCAGCCTGGCACACTCACCGAGACCCCTTGGATCCTTCAAATCAGGACCCCGCTCCAGCCTGGGAGGGTCATTCTAGCTTCATCTGGGCACCCACCTCTTAGGCGCCTCCCCCTGGCTCTGCCCGGCAAACTGAGCCATGTCAGACCCCCTGGAGGGCTCGTGAGAGGGGTTTCTGATGCAGCAAATCTGGGCTGGCCTGAGATTCTGCATCTCTGACACATTCTTGGTGCTGTTGCCGGTCCAGGCCATGTGGAGAGCCCCTGTTTCACCTGCACATGTGTGTTCTTTGCCTCCTGCCTCAGCCCTGCAGTTGCTGGGTGACCTGGTGCCCTATTAGTCAAAGCCTCATTCGCCCTACGTGGTCCACTAGGTGCCCACGAGGATTCTTGTTCTGGCTGAGTGCTGCCTGCCAGTCTGCGCCCAGGCTGGATGGGGCAGCGGGAGCCCCCTGTGGAGCCGTGGAGCCGTGGAGAGGGCATGCCTGGCCGCTGCCCTTTGTGGGTTTCGGGGTCCTCTGCACCAGCATTTCCTCTGCTGCTCACAGCCCCCCTTGGGTGGGGCTCGTGCCACTGGCCTCATGGTACAGAGGAGGCCCCCTCCACCCTTGCCAGGAGCCTGGAGGCGCTCCCCCTGCAGGGCCCTCATTGGGCGTGGATGCTGACTCCAAACTCCTTCTCAGCAGGCAGAGAGGGGCCAGGGGCTGCCGCCGAGCCTCCCGCCAGCTCCCACCCACAGCTGCCTCTGCATGGTGGCCACCCAAGGCCCCTGAGCCCCAGAGGCCCTGGTTCTGGAGCCTTTGTCCTGGGAGGGACAGGGCGGGCATCTGAGTGCCCCTCACTCCTGCAGACTCTGTGCATGCTGGCTTTGCACAGCTGACCGCACAGGGTGCCCGCTGTGCCGAGAGCTCCCAGGGGACTTCTCTCATTGTTACCTCCTTCCTGGTCCTTGCAAGAAGAGACAATGTCCCGTGAATGCATTTGCATGTTGATCACGCTGCCATTATGTATCCAGGAGTTTTTATCGTGAGAAGAATGAGATAATCATGTTGGTATATACTGAATAGACTTAGAAAGATTGCAAGATGGCACTTCCATTGGAAGAGGGAAATTAGTGTAAAAATACGCTGTCAAAATATGTTGTTCTAAATGCTGAGTTGATGGTTCTTTTGTTTTGCTTTGTTTCTTGAATGTGTCATTAGAAAAAATGAACAATGACACCAACTGGGAGAGGGGCTGCTGTTCCTCTGAAAGGGGGATGTTGAGTTGTCCTTGTCGTTTTTTAAATGATTTCTTTGCCTTTAGATATTATGTCTCTCATTATGAAGGCCCATCATAACTTTTTTTTTTTCACTTTGTGAAAGTCAGATGTGAGCGTTTGTAGAAATCAGACATAAGAAAAATGCTGTGAAGCAGCTTTCGGGCCCTAGCGCCCCCACCGCCCAGGTGCCCACTGGCCTCCCACCTGCAGCCCATCGTGATGCTGAGTCCAGCCGTGGGTGGGAACTTGGGAGCAGGAGGTGGGAGGTCTGTAGCCAGTGGATCCCAGCCCGAAGAGGTGGGCATGCTGACAGCGTGCCCCAACTAGTCTTCTTAACTCCTCTGGGGTCTCCTCCGAAAGCTGGCTGTGTTTTCTGGAGTCCAGCAGAGTCCTGCCCTCTGAGGACCCTTAGAAAATAGGGCAGCCTGAACACATCCAATAACGGATGAGCAAATGCATGCATTTTGTATGAAGACAGATGTGTGCCTGCTTCAGTGGGTGAGGGAACGAATGAATGAATGAATGAATGAGTGAGTGTGGAGGTGGGCCGTGGGAGCCCTGCCTGCAGAGATGTCGAGATGCCTTTGCACCCAGACATCACTGTTTCTGAGGAAGCCCGCGGGAGGGTGCAGCCGTCTCACTGTCAGGCTCACAGTGGAAGAGAGAGCGCCCCGCTCCATCCTGTCACTTGTGCTCATGTGGAGAATCTTTTCTCAGGAAGGAACCCGGAGCCCTGGTGCCCAGAAGGTCCACCGGCCTAGACAGGCCCAGAGGCCAACTGGAACCCAGAGCAGGAGGGCTGTGTGCTGACCCTGGAAAGCCCTCAGGGCAGAGCTGGGCTGGGCGGCCCCTAATGGCCCCCAGGCTGTCCTTCCTTCCCTGCCTGGTCCCTCCTGCCTGGCAGATAGGTCCCCCTGGGGCTGGACCCCAGAACCTTCCAGAAAGCAGACCAGGGTGTGGCTCCTGGAAGAGGGGTGCAGGCATAGAGTGTGTGTGGGGGAAGGATGGGGTGCAGGTGGGGGCCCCAGGTCCCGCAACCCTACTGGCAACCCAGCGTGCCCTGACACAGACCCCCAGAGATGGGCAGCAGACAGCCCGCCCCTGCCTCCCAGGAGACCCCCAGCCGCCGTCACAGCTCAGGGGCTGCAGTTACTCAGAGAAGCTTCCCGGGAGCAGAGCGAGGACAGCATTTTGTGTATATATGTACTTTCAACAATTGTTTTCTCAGAATGAGAAAATACGCTCATCCTTGTGTAACGATCAAGAAACAAGCTGTCCAGAAGTGGTCCAGGTTGCCCGTGTCCCTCATATTGAAGTTTCCACCCCACCCACGTCAGTACAGCAACCATCCTGGCCACTACCCTGATGGAGGGCTGACCATGTGCCGGGCCCACGGGGGTGTGGCCCCTCCCGCATCCCGTGGGAATCCACCAGCCCTGCAGGGAGGCGTCCGTCCTCTCCCTGTGTGACCATTTGGGTTTGGGCGGCCCGTGAGGGCCCTGAGCCGGGGGTGGGGTGAGGCTCCCCCTTCACGTGGTTGCCTTTGCTGTAGAACCCCGAGATGGGGGCTCCCCGACGCTGCTGCTCACCCTCCTGGGAGCCACTGCGGCCAGATGTGCCGGGGGCTCTGGGCTCCTGTGGACAGCCTCTTCAGAGGCCCTGGTTTCTGCAGCGGGGGGCGCTCATCGCAGTCTTCTGGGGACTCTTGACTGAACCATGCACTGTGTCTCCCTGGGGTCTCTGGTTGTAGGGGACAGCTAGGAGGCCCCAATGGGCAAAGCAGCCTTGTCTGTCATTGGCATGTGGCTTACTTTCATAGGCCTCAGAAGGCTCCGTGGTGGGGAGCCCGACTCACGTGTTCAAGTGAGCAGGAACTTCCTGAGCGTCGGGGCCCAGGTAGCCGGGGGTTTCTACCCTCGGGAAGCTGACATCCCAGTGTGCTTGCAGACGTGTGAGAATGTGCACGTGTGAGTGTGCATGTGTATGCATACTTGTGAGGGCACATGTGCATGTATGAGGGTGTGTGCATGGGACACAAGTGTCAGTGTCCATGTGCATGTGCATATGTGTGAGAAGGAGAGTGTGCGTGTGAGTGTGCGTGCATGTGAAGGTGAGTGTGGAGGCTGCCTGGGGCTGACAGCTCTGACTCAGCCTGGGCTCCATGGCCCCATCTCGCCCCCAGGCTCCATCTTGTACCTGGCCCCTCCACCCGCACCATTTCCAGGCTGCACACACCTGGCCGGTGGCCTTCAGCCTGTCCTTCAGGCCTCACAGTCTCCAGCCCGGCTGTTCAAGAGACTGCTGCTACTGAGGTGAAAAGGCTCTCCAGGAGACGGGATGTGGAGGAAAAGGATTGCTCTTCCTTCTCAGTTGCTTGTATGGACCCCAACTGCAGCCCAAACACGGGGTGGTCTGCACAGAATCGGGGCTTCTCCTTCTCACGGTGTCCCCTGGCCCTCCCTGCATCCTTCTTGATGAACAGAACGTTGTCTCCTTTCACCCTAGGCCTCGGATCTTAGCCCAGCCTCCAGGCAAATGTCACTGATGCGAGGCTGCGGAGCTTCCGGTTTACAGGGCGCAGGGCCAGGGCAGCAGGGTGAGGGGAAGGGGCAGTGGAGGCCAGCCCATGGCTCCTGAGTGGACTCAGCTTCCCAGAGAGACAGCGGGTTCTCAGCCTGCAGGAAGAGGAGGAGAACATCAGATGGCAAAGTGGCCCTGCCTGGGGGAGACGGGCTGCATGTGGGGGCTCTGAGCAGGGGCACGTCACTTCCTAGGGGCCCAGGAGCTGTGCCCTCGGAGACCAATTCAGGCTGTGCCCTGGAGCAGGGGAAGGAATAACAGCGGGCCGTGAGGGGAGAGCATTCTGGGCGGAAAGCCCAGCCTGGGCAAAGGCTCAGGGGTGGAAGACCGCTCTGGGGCACTGAGGCTGCTGTCCAGAGTATGGGTCTGCCCTTCAGAGTAATGGGACCCTCTCAAGGGTCATAACAGGGCAGTGGCCAGTGAAGCATTTTTATTGTTAAGAACTTGCTCTTGCTCCCACGTGTCTGAGGCCTGTGTGAATGCAGGGAGAACAAGCTGGAGGCTGTGGAGGGCTCCAGACAGGAGTGGAGGGCATTCAGGCAGATGACTGGGTGTTCAGGCAGGAGTGGAGGGCATTCAGGCAGAAGACCAGGTGTCCAGGCAGGAGTGGAGGGCATCCAATCGGGGCAGAGGATGTCCAGGTAAGAGTGGAGGGTGTCCAGGCAGGAGTGGAGGGCATCCAGGCAGAAGACCAGGTATCCAGGTAGGAGTGCAGGGTGTCCCGGCAGGAGTGAAGGGTGTCCAGGCAGGAGTGGAGAGCATCCAGGCAGGAGTAGAGGGCATCCAGTCAGGGGTAGAGGATGTCCAGGTAAGAGTGGAGGGCATCCAGGCAGAAGTGGAGGGCGTCCAGGCAGGGGTGGAGGGTGTCCAGGCAGAAGTGGAGGGCATCCAGGCAGGGGTGGACGGTGTCCAGGCAGGGGTGGAGGGTCTTCCACCCGGCTAGACTGTATCAGTCAGGACTTTGAATCTGGACATGGTGATGGGCTGTGTTTGGGGTGCAGGGGAGGAGGTAGCCAGGCTGGCCCTCCCCTCAGACCTCCCGTGGGTGACACACACACATACTTGGGGTGGTGGTGGCCGTTATCTCGTACTGGGACTGGAGGGTGAGGTGGTGAAAGCTCCTGAAGGAAGGGCTGTGCGGAGGAGAGCGGGGCCTCTAGGACAAGCTGGGGCTGGCTTCTCCTCCTCCCAGGCCCACAGGGATCTTGGCCACCCCCTGGACCGGTCTTCTGGGCCCTGCGTGGCCGGCCTTCAGGCAGGGAAGCCACAGCTCCTTCCTGTGCCGGCGACCCTGCAGCCAGCTCGGTCGCCATGGCAGCTGGAGGAGGCGGGGCTGCATCCTCATTTTTGCAGCAGAGGAATTTGCTGTCTCTTGTGCTCCCGCCGTGGACAGTCTCACTGACAGAGATCTAGTGCCTTCGCGCTCTCGGCGCTGTGTGGCTCCCTGAGAAGAGCCGCTGAGCGAACCTCCCAAGTCAACTCCAGGGTCCTCAAAGCCGGACTGAGGGTCTTCCCCGGCCCAGGGCTGGAGCTCTCTCCTCCATCACTCAGAGGTCTCTGCTCATCGGTGAAGACCTGCCCAGGGGCCTTGGATCATCCAGTCCAAGCTCCTCTGTTTCACAGACAGGGAAACTGAGGCCCTGGGTGGGCACAGGGCCAGCGGGGTCTTCTGTCCCTTCCCCTGCTCACGGGTGAGACAGGAAACCCACAGGCCCCCTGGGATCCTCCTGCCCACCCTCGTCCTTGGGGCCACCTCCAGGGGCTCCTGTCTCCCCGTCAACTCCTCCTATTTCTTGGGATCCATGAGGTCTCGACCTGCCCCTGGGCCCAACCCCCCAGTTGGAAGGAAGGGGTCTCGGGAAAGAGGCAGTGGGCAGGAGATGTGCCCGAGCCTGTGCGGTACAGGCAGAGAAAAGTTGCTTGGGGTCCATGTGAAAGAGGTTGCACATTCTGGTGCCTTGAGTCGCGGCGCTCCACGGTACCAAACCCTTATGCCGGCCCAGCCGCCCTCTCCAGTCTCTCCCCAACCCTGGAATTGGGTGTCGCCTCAGTGGATGGTTCTCCTGGAGAAGATGGTGCCTGCGTAGCTGGCTCAAGGCCAGGGCTTCAGGGCAAGTGCAGGACGGTCCCTGGTCGACATCTTCTCATCACGCCTCCAGGCATGCGAACCTGTGGGCTTCGCTGTGCTATGAAGTGCCAGGAGGGGCCGCGTCCTGAGCAGCAGGGGCTGGGTGCCCAGCGGTCACTCGGGAGATGTCGAAAGAAGGATCTAGGAAGAAACCAAGTCCTGGAATCACTTTCTTGATGTGACTCAGCCCTCTGGGTGTCTTGGTTTCTGACCAGAAGGAAATTTCATGTTGTGCCACCCCGAGGGAAGGGCGTTATTCACTTACCCCACTTTTTAGTTTTCCTCTCCCACCTGCCCCTTCTTTCTGGGCAGAGAAACTAGAGTCTAGAAATGCAGTGAGAAAATTAGGACGCGGCGGGGACTGTGGCCTGCCCACAGCCGTGGTCATCACTTTCTTGGGGGAGCGGCATAGAGCAGGTGCAAGGGGCAGGTCTGTGATTTGGGGCATGGAGGTCAGCTCCCCAGAGGTTAGCAAGGATGCCTCGGAGACAGGGCTCCTGGAGCTGCAGCTGATGAGGACGTGGAGAGGGCCGGCAGAGGTGCTGAGACAGTCCCTCCCTCCAGCTGCCGTCTGTCCAGCTGGGGCAAGAGCACAGGTGAGGCGGGAGAGGCAGGTGAGGTGGGGACAGACAGGTGAGGTGGGACCAGCCTTTCTCCTGGAGTCTGCCAAGGGGTCCCCATCCAGGAGACCTCGCATGGTCAGCTTTAGGGCTGATAGAAGTGTATGGGGGAGAGGAGAGGATGTGCGAGCTGGCAGGAGGTACAGGGAAGCAAGGCACAGATGGGCAGGGAGGTGGTGCTATGGGGCCAGGTGAGAGTGAGGCTGAGGCCAGAGCCCCGGGGTCGAGCTCTGGCCAAAAGTCCCCTCCCTCCTGTGGTAGGCAGGAGTGCCTCAGGGGCTCAGGGAGGTTGGAGGGGCTGCAGACTGTGTGCTGCCTGTTGGGGGCTGTGGGGTCAGGCAAGAGCCTGGGTCTAGTGACCACCGTGGTCAGGTCCCCACTGGTAAAGGTGGTTCTCTGATGGTTCAGAGTGAGGGGTGGGCACCAGCCCAGGGGGACACGACGCTGGAGGGCATGGCCCAGGCCTGATTTAAGGTAGTGAGCAGTGGAGGGAGATGGGATGAGGTGACCACTGGGATGGGCAGGCAGCAGCAGGGCCCTTGGGCCGTGGAGGGTGAGGAGATGGACCGTGGTGCTGGCCGATGTCTTTCCTGGTGGCTCTGGAGATGGAGCAGCAGCCTCCGGGTGGGGGCTTCGTTCCTCTCATCCTCTCCTTTCCTTCCCGGTTTCACTGGTCACTGCTCCGCCCTGGGCCGGCTCTGTCATCCCAGCCTGGATGGCAGTGCCACGCAGCCCCTCCTGCTCCCAAGAGCATGCCCATAACCTCTCCCTTCCCCCACCCCAGGCAGCCCCTGCTCCCCCCTGGGCAGTGGTGAGGGGTTCCTGCTCAGTACGTGGCCAGGGTGGGGCACCCCGGGAGGATGCCCTGGCCAGCCCTCAGGGGCTGGGGGAGCTAATGGGGACACGGGGACAGAACCTTCCTTGCGGGGATGTTCTCGGTTTGACTGTGTGTGTGTGCGTGTGCACACGTGTGGCTCCTGAGACTTTGGAGCTTACGTGAAAGTGACAGTCCCCCTCTTCTGTGTGCCTCACTCATACAAGTGTATCTTCCACACGCATACACTCCGTGTAATCTAACTCGTGTGTATGCGTATGGAAGATACACATTTATAAATCATACATGTATATGTGGGACAAAGGAGAATGAAGCAACTTTTGTGTTTAGGTGAAATATGTGATTTCAGTATTACGTGGGGTGTGTGCATTATAGAGGTGTATTCAACACACATGTACAAAAGCTGTGTGAGTGCGTGCACACATGTGATGTGTGATTATCCCTGCACACGCATGCACACACGCACACACACGCACATTGCAGTTAATCAGCAGGGGCCTGGAGGCCTCCCGTCCCTGGCTGGGGAGGGTCAGCTGCCCAGGTCGGTGGGGACCTGTTGAGGGACAGCAGTCTGTGGGAGGCCCCCCTCCCTGCAGCGTGGAGACAAGGGGGCTCCTTTGTTCACCAGCAAGTTCCACGTCCATAAGATGAGCCCGCGATGAGACCGAGCCTCAGTCCTGACAGCCTGTCGAGCAGGCACCACCGCCCGAGAACCTGCCAGGGCGCGAGGCAGCCGCGTGGCTGTGGCGCACGCCGTGGATGTGCTGTAGGAACCTGTGGCAGGGCTTGTGCCAAACGTGTCTCTCTGGAGGGACAAGGACTGCAAGCTGCCCATCAAGATCCGACATTTCGAAGCCACCGGAGGAATTTTTAACTGCCGGGTTCCGCGTAAGTAGGGCGCCCGTCCTCGGTTACGGCCAAGGCTTCCAGCCGCTGGACCCTCCGCTGGGGTGGACAGGCTGCCCTTGTTTTCTGCAGTGATGGGCGCATACGGCGTGCACAGGAGGACATGGCAGCGTTGTCCGTTGTCAAGGACGGCGTAGACCATGTGCAGAGGTGTCCGCTCTGTGC
This sequence comes from Equus przewalskii, assembly GCF_037783145.1. NCBI lineage: Eukaryota > Metazoa > Chordata > Mammalia > Perissodactyla > Equidae > Equus > Equus przewalskii. The sequence continues at coordinate 44,675,303 of NC_091859.1, forward strand.
AGGGAGGAGTCGCGGGGGACTTTCCGCAGGCCTGAGATGGCCCCTCGAAATGTGAGGCTTGGCCGGAGAGGAGAAATGGTCAGCAGGGCCTGGCTGGGCGTGGGCCTGGCTGTGCCCGATACCCTAATGGAGGGTCAGCACCTGGACAAAGGGCGCTCCTTTGGGACATCACTGGGTTGGGTGGCTCTCCTGGAGGAGCTCGGAGCCAGCTGTGGTTAGTGGAAATGCCACCCAAAGTTAAACCCAGTCGGGCTTCCGGCCTGGCAGGAACCGGGGAGGCCCCTGTGACATGAGCTGGAAGGCTGGGCGCTGGCAGGCAGTGACGATGGATGGTACAGATGGTTCTGTGGGTGTCCCCTGCTCTGCCAGCCACATGGCTGCCCTCCACCCCTGCAACTGAGGACACAAGTTCCCGCTCTGTCCCCGGCACGTTTCCCTCGCCGCGTTTCCTGGAAGGACTGTCATGGAGAGAAGTGGGGTCTGGCTATGGGGAGCCAGAGTGGCTTCCTCTACCTCCATCCGCTCTTCATGACGGTGGGTCTTGCCCTGGGATGGCTGTGCCAAAGCCGGGCAGATCACGTCTGTGAGCCAGGAGGCACCACATGGGACGAGGAAGGGGTTTGGTTCACGTCCTCCTCCAGCCACTTCCAGACTTGGTGGTCTGGGCACGCACGGCCTCCGACTCTCAGCAGCTCATCATTAAGGTGGACACACGGGGCTGTCCTGAGGTCCAAGCAGCTTGCGGCCCCTCACGGGCATGAGACAGGGGTCAGGACCTCCTTCTTACTAGAGGAGAAGCACTGCACTTGGGACGGGTGCTTCTGGAATTGCGGGCAGGGGAGTCAGGACGAGGGCTGGCACGGCACAGGCCCTTCTACTTCCCGATAGATCATTCTGTGCATCCTGAGTGCGGTGGGCCAGGCGCACGAGCAGCAGAGAGCGAGGAAGGGTGCAGGGCCGTCTCCCTGGACGCCCAGTGGTTTCTGGGCAGCTCACGAATGTCATTGTCACCAAGTATGTGTCACTTCCTGCCAGTGGCCTGTTTTGGTATTTCCGGGGAGCTAGGAATGGTCTTTACGTTCTTGAAGGGTTATGACAAAAAGGGGTGTAGGAAGCAGTGGAGACGGTGTGAGGCCGGCAGAGCCTGAGACACTCACTGCCTGGCGCTTTGCAGAGGAAGTGTGCCGATTCCTGGTTGTAGGAGGATGGAGATGGGAGCCAGGGCTGAGCAGGCTGGAGAGAAGGACCCTCGACCAGAGGCTAAGGGGCCACACCCGGGCTGTGCTCTGGGGCCGGCTGTGCGCTGTGAGCTCCCATCGTGTGTCAGGTTTCGGCTCTGGGTGACGTGGGTGGGTAATTAGATATTAGCTGGTGGGAGTTCCCTCACCTGAGCTCTTGGAAATTCTCGGTGTTGTTCACAGGGTGTCCTGGAGGGTGGAGCCCTGGGGTCACCTGCAAGGACTGAGCGACGGCCTCAGTCAGTGTTACAGTCAGCCAGCCACACTGCAACAGTGCTGTGCTGTTGGATGGACGTCCCCCAGCTCAGTGGCCGTCCACTCAAGGCATGCAGGGTGGCTGGGCAGCTCTGCCCCTGGCTACAGGTTGGATTCGGGTCATTTTCACGTGTCGCTGTGTTTTCTTGACTAGTGCAGCCCTGGTGTGTATTTTTCATGGTAAATCACAGGTGCACAGATATCAGCCTCAACCACAGGGGCGCACATAGGCCTCCTGCTTGGCTCCCACCCCCTGACAGTCAATTGGTCAAGGAGGGGTCACCTGGCCCATCCCAATGTCCATAGGGCAGGGTCGTAGTCTCTTCCCACGGCGGGCACAGTGAGGTTGTGGAGCGGGGCTGGACAGCAGCCACCTGGTCTAACCGCGGGGGCGTCCACGGCGCCCTGGAGGCCTGCAGCCGAGCCGCTGGGGTCCCCAAGGAACACATGAGCTCTGTCATGTTTATCTCCTCCTTTTTTATGTCTCTTTTTAGTGTATGTTTTATAAGGTATGCAGTAGATTTGTATGTTCAGGCATGAGTAAATACATATTTTGGGGGACACAGACTCAGTTTTAGAAGCTGAGTTTTGGAGACCTCTGAGCTAGAAGCATCGACACGTCTTCTGGCTCTGATCGGGCCAGGCCGAATTCCACGGAGAGAAGTACCTCAGGGCCTTGTGGTGACCCGCCAGGGTAATTGCCATTTTCAGACCTTGCTTTCTTGGTGAATAATGACATTTCTCCATCTCGCAGAAGATGCGGGCTCTGTGGAAATGAAGACAAGGCCAGCTCAGCCGGGGCCCTGGAGAGGTGGCCAGAAAGACTGTGGTGGGCCCCCAAATTGGTTTATTTGCCAGGCAATCAGAAGTAAAGGAGGTACCGTAATAGGACACGGGCTCCCGTGTAGATGGCGTGTGGCCAAGCCCCCGTGGGATGGGCACGGGCGGGCGGCCATCACCTTGAAGTGGCTGTGACTGCTTCCCAGGCAAGAAAAGCTATTTGATTTCCCTCTTGGCACCTGGTCTGAAACAAAGAGAATTATGACGCTGACTTTTCCTGAAGACGAGTCCCGTTGAGATGGGTGGTTTGTCAGCGCCCCTTTTCTTTTCCCACGGTCTGTATTCTGTTCTAAGCAGGCTCGGTGCCGGGAGAGCTGTGCAGTTAGGCAGCAGGAGGAATGGAGAACCTGCCTTCTGTGAGGAGTTAGCACGTGGGCTCTGCTCCGGCTCCAGGGCTACCCGGACTGCTCTCGCCATCTTGTGCCGCCCGAGATTGGCAGAGGTTCCTGGGAGCCCACGCCTCCAAAGCCGGGGCACCAGAGCCCCACAGCCCAAGAGGGGCCTGCCGCCGGGAGCTCCTGCTTGGTACAAGAGAGAGGCGCCATGCAAGCAAATAGCTGAGTGTGCAGCCCCTGAGAAAGTGGCCCGTGTCCCCAGTCCCCCGTGAGACGAGGCTCTGCACCTTGCCTCTGGGGTTTCCTCTGGCTCTGCAAACTGCTTGGCTCTGCCTCCAGCTAGAGGTGTGGGGTGCAGACCTGCCTTCTGCCTCCAATGCATCCTTTGTTCTTTTCACGAGTCCCAGCCTTGACTCCCTTTCTTTCACTTGTTTCTCAAGTTCCTGTGCTAAAATAATCTCATAATTCGCCAATTATTCCTTCTTTACGAAATGACGCTGTTCAGAGTTTAGTCGCTAATGTGCTGTGAGATGTGCGGCCTCAATTTCAGCTTCCGATGTTTAGAGGAAGATTGGTGGTGCTTGGTGGAACGGGTTTGTTCTGTGTGGGCCTGTCGGACCATTTTTCATCCCCAACAGTAAAAGCAGCAGTTTATTAAACGTCGGCCAGGTGGTGTCAGGCCCGACAGGCGATTTATGTGGGGTACCTAGCTCGAGTCCCCACAGGAACCCTGAAAAGGGGATCTCGTTGGGAAATGGAGACCTGGGGCTGAGGTATGTGCCCAAGGACACTCGGCCAGGAGGAGGTAGGGCTCGCAGTCCAGCCACGGCGTGTCTGAGGCCCAAGTGGGGGCCTCCCCTGACTCGGTGCTCCCCGACGTGCAGGGACCCGGGACTCCACTGGGCTTGTTCCCAGGGACCCAGAGTTTTGCTTACGGACTTGGTGTTTTTCTAGCCCAAAAGCACAGGAGCGGGACCTCAGAGGCTGCGCCTCTGAGTGAAGACATCTCCATGCTGGACCTCAGTCCACGTTCCAGGCCGGTCCGGCTCTGGCCACGGTGAAGTCTCAGGCCGATTCCGTGGCTCACGTGGTCACATTTAGCGGTCTGCAACACGGGGCTTCCACCCTTTTGGGGTTAAGAGGGTGGAGGAGGTGGTGTCTGGGAGTCCCTGCCAGGTGGCTGTGCTGAGGCTCAGCTCCCCCTCCACATGGTCACTCCTTATCTTGGCTCTTGACTCAGACCTCTTGATGGTATGACTCTGCTCCAAGAGCAAGGGCCAGCGGCCAGCAAGGTGTGCAGCCCGGCCAGGCTCTGGGTCTCGGGTGCCTCTGCTCATGTCATGGGGTGGCCCGTATGGCCCAGGAGGCATATTCCGCAGGCTGCAGTGTGGCCCCTGCTCAGCCCTGCTTGCTGGGATTGCCGACGTGTCTTCCTGGGTGGCTGACTTCCAGCTGCGTGCCCTCGGTCGCTGTGTGGGTTTCTGGGAGCCCTGTAACAAGGAACCCCAGACTTCAGGCTTAGAACCGCAGATGTCGATTGTCACAGTTCTGGAGGCCAGAAGGCCGAGAGGCAGGCTGCTGCCCCGAGGGCTCCCAGGAAGAGTCAGCTTACTATGGCTGCTGGCGTTCCTGGCATTCCTTGGCTGGTGGCTGCGTGTTTCCAGTCTCTGCCTCCGTCTTCACAGGGAGTTCTCTGTCTCTGTCTCTCCCTTCTCCTCTTCTTACAAGGACCCTGGTCCTATGGGATCAGGGCCGCCCGACTCCAGTGTGAGCTCATCTTCACTAAGTACATCTGCAACAACCCCGCTTCCCAAGGCCATTTGGAAACCTGAGGTTACTGAGGGTTGGGGCTTGGGCATCTCTTTTAAGGGGATGCAGTTCAACCTGTAAAAGGCAGTTTGGTATCTCTGTGCTTCAGTTTCCTCATCCAGCACCCTCTTCTTGGTTGTTGGCAGCTGTTAGGGCGTGGAAGCCAGTGGTGGGTCTGTGATGGCTCTTCGCCAGGACGGAGGAAGAGTGGTCAGCATCAGCCACCCACGGTCCCCCTTATAGGGTGGTCATGCCAGGAAGACAGGCCTGGAGGGACCAGAGAGGGTGGGAAGTACCCTTCCTCCATTCCCTTTCGTTTCCGGCAAGGGAGCTCATCCTCCCACGCATGTGAAGCAATGTTCAGCCCCGGCTTCCAGAGAGTCTGCCCGGCATGTGTGTGCACGGACCAGATGGAGGGGCAGCGCCTGCCCACATCCTGTGGCTGTGAGAGCCTCAGGGCACCAGGAGGGCAGGGGGAAGAGTCCCAGATGGGGGTACCTGGGACAGGTGGGTGTGCCTGGCCACTCAGCCCCTGTCCCCAGCTGCCCAGGGGACCCCAGACCCCACCCCGGGGGGGTTTGGGGGAGACCAAGCTCCACGCTGACCTCCGCTGGGTGGGTTTCAAGCATTGCACGGACAGTAAATCTCAGTTCTGCTCTGGCGTGTGGGCAGGAGTTCCCCATCTCCTGGATTGTGCACCCCTGCCTAGGAGGCATGTGGGAGGGCCAGTCCACGCTCTTCCACAGACCAAGCCCCCACTGAGCCGCAGGACGGGGATCACACGCTTAGGAGCCACATCCAGCAGGACAGATGGGGTCAGCCTCCCCCTTGGCCCTCCGCTGTCCTGCCTCCCACTCGTGTCTATAAATTGTTTCCAGGGAAGCAACCGGGCTCAGTTTACCTACTCTTAGTCTGTTCTTCCGTTCTACTCAAAGTACAGATTTTTGAATGGCATCAACTCTTATTACCAAACGTCCCTTGGCCACTGAATCACCCTCCCCAGGCAGGAGATCTGGTCCGAGTCATTTTTTGCAATAACATTTGTGGAATTTAAAGACAAAACCTTCATAAAAGGATCGTAAAAGGTAATCATGGCCGTGCAGCTGGCCTGATGAGGGAGGTGACCTTTCTGGCCACTCCAGAGGAAATGTCACCTGGGAGAGTGGGAGGCGGGCGTCCTGCGCCCAAGGAGAGCCTTCCTGCCAGGTGGGCCCTGACCAGCGGCAACCCCCCCGTGGGGACCGTCCCCGAAGCTGCCCTGTGACTGAGAGCGGTCTGCAGGGAAGGCCGAGTCCTCGCTGTAAACGGGAGTCAGCCCTGGTGCGGCCTGCCCATCTCTCCCTCCTTTCTCAAACTGGCCTGCTGTGTTCTCGTCTTCCTGGGGCCACCGTGGCCCTGTCCAGGCAGAGACCCCGACTCCTGGGTCTGCTCCATGCCACTACCTGGCCAGGTCAGAGTTCCCTCAGACCTGGTCCTTTGGTTGGGTGCTAGACAGGCCTTGTCTGGAGCCGGAGGGCAGCATTCCTCCTGCTGGCATGCCCTGACTAACAAGATTGTCCCCACCCAGGGAAGAGCCCTCGCTCCCTCCCCACCTGGAGAGGTTGGGGTGGCCCCCTCCTGGGGGACTCCAGCAGACCCGGAGCTGCGGGGCAGTGAAGGTGAGGGTGTGGCAGGAGCTGAGCCCTAATGGCAACTAGGTTCATCCCAGACCCCACAGAGACTGGCTCTGGAGGGCCTCCAGGCCCTGCCCAGGGGAGGCCTGGGGGCACCCCACCCCAGGTGGCCCCCACCAGGGTGTGTCTGGTAGTAGCGGCACGGCCAGAGCAGCCCGCACCGCAAGTACCGGGTACTCAGTGGGATTGGCGTGGTGGGCTCTGGAGACTACCCACTCCTGAGCCCCTGGTGTGCCAGACACCTCTGCCAAGGCGTGTGGTGGTCTCACCCGCCAGGCCCAGTGGGCTTCTCCAGGAAGGGTTCCTGGTGGGCCCCACAGCCTTATGGAACATCTCCATGTCCCCAACTTTCCCCAGAGCTCCAGGCCCTGGACCTGATGGCCACCTCCATACCACACCCCAGGTGACCATTGGGAAGTCCCCCAGGCTGGCAGGTAGGGGTCCTGGGCCACCTCATAGCTGTGGACCCAGGTGGTGCCCTCTGCCTCTGCTATTTGCTCCCTTTACAGGAGGGTGGCTGGTACGGGGCAGGCAGGTGCCAGTGTTTTGGGACAGTTCCAGCTGTCAACTTCACTCCAAGGCCAGTCCTTGGTTTGCCAGGGACTCCATCAGACCCTCCATGGAGGTGGCCTCTGACAAGGCAGCATTTCATTGAAATATGCAGACCTCTGTCCCGAATGCTAATTTGGGCTTTATTCACATGAGCAGCAGCACCAGGAGGGGTGACAACACCACGTTAATTACATTAGTGGCAAGCCAGCTTCCTCCCAGGGCTGCGAAAGAGCAGGCGCCAGCTGCATTTAGGCTTTTTTTAAAGCCCCGACTCAGGGGTGCTCAGCAACTTGGGGACTGCCTCCGTGTGAAGCCACTGGCACTTGCAGGTCTTCTTGTGCCATCTGCAGAGGAGAATGCCTCTGGGTTCTGGCCTCCCCTCTGGGCCTTGGGGAAGGCCGCTTGTCCCGTGCCCTGGTTCTGGCTTTTACGGCAATCTGGGGCAGTACGGGGCACCTCAGATGGGGGGGTTGGGAACAAGGCATGGTTTGGGAGCTTACGTTGAAATCCAGTGGAGAGAGTGGCAGGGGAGCTCCCGGAGGAGGTGGGCACGGTGCTGCAATCCTGCACCCACGCTGTCCTCCTCGGGTCCCTGGAGGGTCAGACGAGTGGACGGAAGCCTAGAGGCCTTTCTGTTCAATAGGGCCGGGCTGGCCCCCAGAGTTCCCCTCTCTGCTGGGCGGGAACAGATCAGTCGACAGGAAAAACAATTCGAGAAACGATGAACTCAAGCATCTCCAAACTTCCTCCTGGACCCTCGGGTTCTAAGTGAGTTTCCAAGTCCTAAGGATCGATTAAGTGTTGAGAACATGCCATTCTCTCTCCACCCTCCTCCCAGCCTTTCCATCTGCGCACAGAGGCCCATCATTTCTAACCACGACCGCAACCACCACTTGGCCCAACGCCTCTTGGTTTTACAATTCTCAGAGACCATTTTCCTGATTGTCACCTGCCCTCTTTGTGCAAATGTCTTGGTAGCCGCTGCCTCATCGGGGGGCTGCACACACCCACCCTAACCCACTTATAATTATTTATTTATTTATTTAATGATTGGCACCTGAGCTAACATTTGTTGCCAATCTTCTTTTTTTTTTTTTTCTGTCTTCTTCTCCCCGAAGCCCCCCAGTACCTAGTTGTATATTCTAGTTGTGGGTCCTTCTGGTTGTGCCATGTGGGATGCTGCCTCAGCATGGCCTGATGAGTGGTACCATGTCTGTGCCCATGATCCGAACCAGTGAAACCCTGGGCTGCCGAAGCAAAGCCCGAGAACTTAACCACTCGGCCACGGGGTCAGCCCCCTATAATTTATTACAATTAGTGTCACTTGGCTTCTTGACCAGAATGTGATCTGCAAAAAGGCAGCAACCCTGTGCTTCGTAGGCCCCCGTATCCTCAACGCCCCACAGACAGCCCAGTACACAGTAGGCGCTTAATGAATATGTGTGGAGTGGGCGAGGCTTACTCAGCCCCTAGCCCTGCCTCGTGGTCTTGTGGCGCCAGGTTGGGTGTCAGTGAGGATCCCGTGTTGATGGGATGGAGAAGAGGAGGAGTGCGGAGGCTGCCTCCACTCCCCAGGGGTCTGAGGCTCCCCAGAGACAGGGCAAGACCCGGAACTAATCCAGGGTGGGGACCAGGTGGGCTCCTGGGATGCAGACAGTCAGGCAGGTACCCCCGCAGGAGAGCCACAGGCTGGGGGTCCCGGGAGGCATGGCCCTGGAGCGTGCGGATGAGGCAGGGGCATCGCTGTGGCTGTGAGAGGCCCGCAGACTGCTGTCCTGGTACCTGAAGGAGCTCAGGGCACCGTCCCCACGGCCGATTCCTGTTAGAGGGACTTCCCCAACAGGGTGGCACCCCCAAGTCTGGCAAGGCAGATGCCCTCAGTGTCTGCTGAGTGAGTGGGTGCCACATGCCACACATCGGCTTGGAGGTGGGTAGCTCCAGGGTCTGGGGGCCTAAGGCAGGTGCTACCCAGGGGACCCATTCCTGAGGCTCCTGTGGGAGGTGAGCCAGCGCACTGCTGGGGGCCCCCGAGATCTAGTCTGCACCCTCCCTTCAGTCGCTGGTAGAAGACAGCCTGTTGTAGGTGAGCAGCTGGAGGAGCGATGGCTCTCACGCAGCAGGCAGGGAAGAGGGCTACCTAGCCAGCCACAGGAAAGTGTGCTCCCCAATGGGGCAGGTGGGAGAGCTCAGGCCTGTGCCCCTCTCTCCTCGACACTTCACCTGCAGTACCTTCTCAGCAACTGAAGCTCCGTCGTTGGTGTTCGCTGACGGCCTCCTGGGAGCGGGGTCTTTCCTCATCGTGTGCATACCTGTCCCAGGTCATGGGGGCTTGAACCAGGCCTGCCACTCCAACATCCCTGGTTCACTCAGCAAACATGTCATGCACATGGATGGCCCCCGGAGACCCCTCAGTGGCCACTGGACAGCCCCCTGCCCTCTGTGGGTGAGACCCTCCGTTTCCCCGACGTTGCCTGCCTGGGGCCTCCCTGGTGCTGTGCAAGCGGCAGTGCCACTTGGTGGGGTTTTCTGAAAGGATGAGTGCGACGTCAGCCTCGCAATCTCTCCTGCTGTTCCTTAGCCCATCTGTGAGCCATTGAGGGAGGATGCGCTCATCACCTGGTACCTGGTGTGTGACACACATGTTCAACAAAGACTTATCTCTGGTTCTGGAAAGACCCAGTCAGCGTTGGGCTGATTGGTTCCAGAACTTTCTGTCTCTGGTGGTGCCAATAAAGCACCACAGGTGGACGGCTGATTGTAGCAGGCTGCTCCCGCCAGCCAGCTCCTCTCAGTTCCAGGAGGATTGAAAATAACCAGTTGGCCAGACTCAATCTTTGTCTTGTTTGAAAAGAGTTTGTTTTTCCAGACTCCGTCCAAGTCTGTTTTAATCCACCAAAAGAGGAGCTAAGTTTGATAAATAAAAGAAGATTAAAAATGGTAGGGAAAAATGTGTTTCTCCCCCCGCTCTCCAGAGAGTACTGCCAAAATTGAAGCATAGAAACAAAAATAGAAATGATCAAAGTGTCTGATGGTATCTCTGTTTTCACATGAAAAGCCAGCGCAGTCCTCCAGCCGAGCCGCTTACGGGAAGACTCGACCGGCCCGGAAGCCACCTGATCGCTCCTGCTTTGTGGAAATCAGGGTTTGGGGCCTGATTTCAAACATGCGCACATGTTTGAAAACAGCTTCTCTCAGGGACATAATGTGCCCCCCACCCCATTTTACAAGTGGGGAAAATTGGGAAAGTCTGTGTTCACTAAGATGCCCAACATCTGATGTTTCCTCAGGGCTGGAAGCCGGGGTGAGGTGCTGCTGGCCCAGAGCCTGAACCTGGCCTCTCCAGTCCGTCCCCGAGCTTCTGCTGCCTGGGCTTCCTCTTTGGGTCCTGTGAAGGCCAGGGAGAAGTGGGGACCGTGAAGAATCCAGTCTGGGGGGATGTGGGCCCTGGTGCTGCGTCTGCCCAGGGCCAGCTTCAGAGCTGAGGAGGCAGCATGAGCGGCCAGGTGGCGAACCTGCCCCTGGAGGTTTCCCAGAATCCTGCCCAGGGGTCCAGCTCCTGTGGGACGTTGATCCCTGGTGGGGGTGTTCTTTCTCGTAAGTAAAATGTAACGGAGGAGATGTCGGGATTCTGGCAGAGGCTCCAGGGATGACTTGAGGTCCACGTGCCACCACGTTCCTGAAAGCTTCCTGCCCCGCCGACCCCCTCCCTGCCCCCTCCACCCCGCTTCCCTGCCCTACCTCCCACCGCAGACAGTGAGGTTGAGTGTGACTCGTGGCTTCCTCGGGTCGGCATGAGCCTAGGTTCTCAACCAGTCTCCACTTGAAGTTAAGCACCTGTCTCAGTCGGCTGTTGTCTCTTCAGTGCTGTGTAATAAGCTGGAAACTTGGTGGCTCAAAGTGGCGCTCAGGTCTGTGGGTCAGCTGGCGTGGCTGTGGGTCGTGGGTCAGCTATGGCAGGGCTAGACGGGACCGAGGTCCGGGGCTCTAGGCTGTGGACTCCTGGGCTTTGGCTGGTCTTGGCAGGCTGGCCCCAGGCTCCAGGCTGGGCTCAGCGCTGCTCCGTGGGTGGAGCACAAGGAGCCCAGCCTCAGAAGCGCATGCCAAACTGCCGGTCACTTCCCGCCCCTGCACATCACTGAAATGCCCCTGGCTGAAGCAGGCCACATGGCCAAGCATAGCGTCAGTGATGGGGGGGGGCATCACTCAACAGTGGTCTCTGTCCGTTATCTCCTCACTCCTTACAACAGCTCCCCATGTTACCTGTCAGACAGCAGGTGTTCCATACCTGCCCGGCTTGTTGCTGGATCAAAGTCCATTGTTTTCACTGAGCTCATTGTCTTTCTGGGAATGAGATTATATGATGCCATCACACCCACGCTGAGGCTTTTGGCCAAAAAAAATTCTTTATAGAAATCAAATTGACCTAAGGAAGAGTTTTCAAAGGTAAAATGTAAATTCGTTGGCATGCAATGACACTGTCAGTCTCACCGTAAATTGTCTCTGAAATGGAAATATGATAAGTAAACACACATCACTCCTTTCTGCGCTGGAACAGGTCTGACTCTTTCGGCCAAATGCAGGATTCTCGACCCCCTTCCCCCGCCACTGTGCTCTGTAGACAGGCGCAGAGATTAATTGCTGCATTGTCTGCAATTTGTGGATGCTCAGGACTAGCAGCCCGGGCCTGATATTGATACCGTGTACCAGCGTGTTTGCACCGTGTGGCCCGTCCCTGAATGCCAGGAGCAGTGTGAGCTTCAGGACATGCGTCCCACCCGTCAGCTCGGCAGTGGGCATTCAATGCGCAGCTGGGGGTGGATCTCTGGTTCCAGATCCATGCTAATCCTGAACTTTGGTGCAGCAAATGATTCTGCATGCATTTCAGAGAGGGGTCCTCATTTGAATTTAAATATTATTCATTGTATGCATGCGGTGGCATTTGGAGAAGGGGACACCAGGCCACACCAAGTAGGCTACAGGGACTCAGCAGAAGTGGTATAGGTGCCACCGAGGGGTCGGGTGGCTCTTGTCAAGTCTGTCCCTCCTGGAGATGACTGCGCCAGACGGGGCGTTCCCAGGGCAGGGACGTTGGCAGCATTAAGGCCAGGCCACGGGGAGCTTAGGGGCCGGCTGCTTCGGGGCGGGGGGGATCCATCTGTGCCCTCTCTACCCATGTGGCCTTGAGCAGTGGACAGAGCCACAGGCAGCCTCAAGCCCTACCCAGGTGTAAGGACTGAATACATCATAGATTAACAGGGCTGAGCCCACTGCTGGGAGCACCCGTGCCATCACTAGCCCAAGTTCTCCCCTTTGGCACTCACCAACAGCGTACTACGCGCCGGGCACCTGTCCAGATGATTTACATGCTGTGACTCATTCCCACCGTAACTGCCGATGAGGTATCATCGTGGCCCCCTTTCTCCCAAGGAGGGACTGAGTCACAGAGCATTTAAATAACCTGAGCACGTGGCCCAGCGGGTTTCAGAAGCTGGGCACTTTGGCACCAGCGCCGTGTGGATATTGCTGGGCACGCTGGCTGTTGGGGCAGCGACTTCTCTATACCTCCTGCATGTCCGTCACCACCCCACACGTGGCCCTGCCCGTCTCTACACACAGCCCGCTGGGAACCGCCTGCTCTGAGTTACATGCCAGCCTTGGGTCCTCTTCTGAACAGCCTGAGGGCCTCCCCGAAGCCAACACAGGTATCAGGCGTGCCTGACCTGAGACTTTCCTGGCCCCGGACCTGGCACTTAGTGGGTACTCAGCCATCATGGGGTAAATGAATGACTGAGTGCATCATGATGTCAGAAGTAGATGCTTCTCCACACTGTCTCCCGCGTTCCAAGACCCCAGGAGCAGGCGGCAGCCTTCCATAGAACCAACCAAAAGAAGATCCTAAATGGCCTTTGCAGGGAGAGTGATTTCAGCCCCAGCAGGCCTCCCCAAGTGTCAGTTTGCTTTCTAGTGGGCTGTAGGGGCCAGCCAGAGGGCAGATGCCCTGGGATGGACCACAAGAAAACTCACACTCCTCTTTGCCTGAGCTGGGAGCCCTGGAATTATGGCTTCAGGCTTTTCAGTCCGAGGTGTCAGAATGCAGGAGGCACAGCAAAGCTCCAGGAGGCGTGTGAGCAAGCAGACAGTAAGCAGACGGTCCTGTGAGATGCTCCAATTGTGGGGGCGGTGACTGTGGGGCCAGAACAGCCCAAATTGCCATTTCTGGATTGGCCAATGGTCAACCTGCCCATGCTGAATGGGGGGACACCAGGCTGTGCAAAGGGGAGGGCACAATTTATTTTAAGCTTTGGTGGCAGGACCCACCTGTACATACTGGGTGATGGATGGAGAGAGAGGAGGAGAGAGAGAGAGAGAGAGAACTGAGTGGTAACTTCTCAAAACCAATGGGCTATACCTCCTTGCCTTGGACAGTATCAGCCCCAAGTTTGAACTGCTTTTCTCTAGGAGACGTAAGAATAGGCTTGTGGGATGGTTTCTTCCAAGCTTGATACACATGTTAAAAGCATGTCCATCTCTTACTGCCTTTGATGTGTCCAAAGGAGATGCCTCTTGTCCTGGAATGAAAGGACCGGCCTTTTGGGAGCCAGATGAGGAATGGATTTGCCAGGACAAGGTGTGGGTATGTACAGCCGGGCAGGCTCAGTGGCTCAGTGCAGGACACGGGGGAAACTGGGTGCTGACAGGAGGGCGGGGTGACTTGGTGAGATGGCAGATGTTTATCTCATGTAACTTTCCAATCATTTCCTCTTAAATGCCCAAGGGGCTCTCTTGAGAAGAGTCTGACATCTTCTGGGCCTTGTGGGGGGTGGATTAGTGATGTCTGCCATGGGCACAGCTTGAAGGAATCACCTGAGGAGCATTTGCTACTCCAGGACCCTGGATAGCTCCCCAGTGCTGGGATGAGGCCTTTAGGCTGGATGGCGCCTGGAGGGGCAGGCTTTCATCTCAGAGAGCCTGGAGGTGCCGGTGGCCCTGCCAAGTGGAGGGATAAGTCCTAGTTATCTGGCCTCATCCAGTGCCAAGGGCAAAAGTGAGGGGAAGGCTTGATGTCATCCTTGGTGCTTCCTCTTTCATCCACACAGCTGTGGCCAGGAGGCAGTGGGTGGGTGTTGGACATTTTCCATGTGTCCACACACTTCCTGGACTAATAAAGAAGGATGCTGTCTGTGGCACGAGCCTCATCTTCCCTTGGTTTGAGAAGGACCCTCAGCAGTGTTGCCGCAGGGAGAGTGCAGCGGGAGCCCTCGATGGGCCCCTTCCCAGGTTCCTCTGTCTTCCACAGCTGTTTGAGGGGGACTTTCCATTCTCCTCCACATGCTTTGGTGGAAGGTGAAATATATTTTGCTGAAGGGCCCCCCATGGAGACTTCCAGCCCCAGCCCCAGAGGAGTGTCTTATCCCAAGGCAGACCCCGCCCCTACAGTCCCTAACAGTCCCAGCACCTTTCAGACTTGAATTTGTGGGATCCCCCATGTGGATGGGGCCTTGCCAGGGCCACACAGCCAGCCGGTCCTGGAGCCTGGGCGACCAGATCCTGGTCCAGGGCTCTCTCCTTTGATGGAGATGCCTTCTCTGACCGTCTCCCTCCCGGGGAGTGAAGCAGGTACTTCTAGACTAAGGTGTGCCCAGAACCAGCTGGATCACTTTCATTTATGCAGAAGACGTCCCATTGTTGAAAATAGTCCCCAAATTCTCCCCTTGGGTTCCTGCCTTGGGCCATCGTAAGGAGGGCCATCGTAAGGAGGGCTGGCATGTGTTGCCCCCTGTGTGGCGTCCCCTGCAGCCCTCCCGGGACTGTTCTGGGTCCCCTGGTACAGCACCCTTCAGGAGGTACCACGCCTCCGAGATGCAGGGGTGAGGTCATTCCTTAAGGTGTCTCAGGAAGCAGGGAGGGGCCAGGGCCCCTGTGAATGCACCTCAGCCCCCTCTGGCCTCAGGGCCTCCCCTGGGGAAGGATGGCCATATCCCCTCTTCTCTCACCTCACAGGACAGGGGACAGTGCAAGGCAAGGCTTTCCAGAAAGTCCCACCCAGAGGCGGGGCGGACCACAGCAGCCTCACTCTGTTCTAAGCTCACACTCAGGGGAGGAGCCCATCGAGAATTCTGTGGCAGAACTCCTTGATATTTGACTTAAAGTTCAGCTCTAAATATAGACCCGTTGGGTATGTCACAAATGTTTTCTTTGAGGTGTGTGTGTAATTATGTGTGGGGTGGGGAGCAGGGCGGGCCGTGTTTTTACATCTTTCTTACGTTCTGCAGCATTTAGAAAGGAGGGTTGGAGGGAGAGCCACAGATGAGATCTTTCCCTCTCTGACTTCATGAAGACCCTTGTCCAGTAGAGCTGGGCCACCGCCTCCTGGCCCCCTGGGTGGAGTGACCCCGGCCGCCTTGGCCCTCCCACTGCCAGATGCCTGGGTGGAAGCTGTTGGTAGCAGAGTTTCGAGATCAAATTAGGAGCTTGTGGGCCAGTCGAGGGAATCTGAGTGGACAGTGGAAGAGGTCATGAAGAACACCAGGCCCACCGTGGGAGGTGGCACTGCTCAGGCACCTTGGGAGCGGCCTTTTACTTGGGTAGCAAAATCCTCTGACTGTTTAGCTGGTGGCTGAATCGGGGTCAGTGATGACAGGAGGTTCTTGTGGCCGAAGACCCCAGGGCCGTGTGTCCCGGCTACGTGCGAGACGCTGT
Organism: Equus przewalskii; assembly: GCF_037783145.1. Taxonomy (NCBI): domain Eukaryota; kingdom Metazoa; phylum Chordata; class Mammalia; order Perissodactyla; family Equidae; genus Equus; species Equus przewalskii. The sequence goes on from NC_091859.1 coordinate 44,690,705, forward strand.
GCCAAGTGCATGTACGTTGTCTCTGCCCAGTCCACATAGAGTCCCCGAGAAGTAGGCAGCCCCCCACAGGGCTTGCTCAAGGTCACACATCCCACCTGCACTCCCGAGAGCACCTCACCCTGCACTCCCTGCCCATCTGAGATTGACTCTGGCTGGGGTGGGGCCCAGACCAATTGGGGCTGCTCCCCAATTTTGGCAGCCAGAGCCAGGCACTCCCCGAGGGTCCGCCAGCTCCTGCAGCTGTGGAGGAAGGTTGCAAGTTGAATGCATAACTGCTTTCATGGCCTTCAGATCCCACCTGAGCCATCATGCGATGCTCTGTGCTCAGCCTCCTGTGAGGGAGTGTCCTGGTGGTGCTGGGGTGGACATCAGGAGTTCAGGCCTCTGTTCTCACTCTGTCTTGGTGCCTAGGACAAGTCCACCTGGGGACACTGAGCGACACTGGCTGGGGTGTGAAGTGGCCCTGCTGGGGGAGGCAGCAGGTGAGGAACTTCAGGCAGGGACCTGGCTGTCCCTTCCCACCCCAGAGACTTGAGCAAAGTCCCCATCTTGGGGAGCCTGATGCCTTTGGTGTGAGGTCTCGGTGCCCGAAACACCCAGCTCGAAGGATGGTGTGCAGAGTGAGTGAGGCAGCGTGGTTCTGCAATTTAGGATCCTGCCGGGGCTGGGAGGTCTGTGGGTATGAGCTCCCTGTTCGACCCTCCTTGTCTCTGTGCGTGGTTTTCCCCCTCCAGGGCTGGGACGTGCCAGGACCCTCTTGTGGGATGGATGTGTCTGGGAGGTACACTCTTAGACTGCCTAGTCTTGGGACCCCCTGACCCTCACCCTCAGAAGCCCAGACCTTCCCTACCCACCACCCCCCACAAAGGCCGGTCTTTGCAGCGCCCTAAGCTCCACGTCTGGTGTTGGAAGACTTCTCTGTTCTGGGTCTCAGCACCTACTCTGCTGCCTGGTCCAGGGCAAAGCCTCAGCACCCCCTTGGCTCCCAGCACAGGACTAGGCACCCAGGGTGGCCCGGTTAATGTTCTCTCCCTCCCAATGGTCCCTTGGGCCCCAAAGTCTCTGCAAGAAGGTGCAGTGCCAAGCCTGTGCCCCTGGGATGGCCCTCCTGGGGGACTCGTGGACTACCATGGGGGTAGGCATCAAAGGTCTCTCATCCCAAGGGCGCCCCATTAGACCAGGCTCCCAGACAGCTCCCAATCCTGGGCTTTGGCTGGGTGCTGGGGGTGGGGGACGAGCCCAGGGAGCAGCTGTCCTCAGGTCTAGAGATGCTGCCAAGTAGTGAAGGTCCCTTCAGGGATAAAGGAGCCCGAGGTGCCGCCCAGGGGTCAGCAGATCTTCCCCGTAAAGGGCCAGAGAGGCAGTGGTTCTGCTTTGCTGGCCCACTTCTCTGTCCACCTGCTGGACCGCATGCCAAGGGATGGGCCCAGCCTGTGCTGGTGATTAAACTTCAGTTACAGAAACAGGCCACGGCTAGTGGAGGCAGAGGAAACAAGTGCGTTAAACTCCAGAACCTAGCACCTGTGGGGTTGCAGGGAGAGTGGGATCGACTCAGCCTGGGGCTGCCCCAGAGACTTCTGCTGCGCCTGGCTGTGTTGGGCCTGGAGGAGGGAACACACAGGAGGGATCTGTAAAATGCATACATCGCATCGAAGGTCTTCCGTTGAATGGTGTTGATTGTGTTGAGTTGATCTGAAATGAAGCGAGCTCGGCTCGGCCGCCTGAGGACAGGAGCTGGCGTCCATGGGGTCAGGGCTCCGCAGCTCGGCCCTGGCCAGGGACAAGCCCTGCGTGGGTCCTCCTGATTCTGCGTCCAGAGGTGACTGCAGCCCTGATGGCCTGTGGGCTCTGTCCCAGCCTGGGATGGGGACCCCCTCTGCAGGCAGCTGGTCCAGCTGGATGGATAGATGCGGCTGAGCTGACCTACGAGCCTGGCCCTGTGACCTGGGTCACCTCATTCCTGAGACACCTGCTCAGACCAGACGCTGTGCTGGGCCCTGTCCCTCTGCCCCCTCCCTGCCCCGTGACGGGGAACTCGCCTTCTCAGGCCCAGCAGCTGGGAGCCTGCGGTACCCAGCTCTGGGCATAATTGGACCTTCAACCCCTCATGGTGCTCTGAGTGGCAGGCAAAGTGGGATGTGCCCTCAGGAGGGTCTCCTGTAGATTAGCTCGGCTTACTGGATCCATTGATTTTGTCAAAGGTCCGTTTATCACACTGACAACTGGAGAAACCTTAAATAAATATTTATCATGTGCGGAGGGTGTCTGCCTGGGCTCCTGGGAAGAGAAGAAGCAGCTAAACCACACCCACTCAGGCTCCCTGGCTCCCTCCCAGGGAAAGACACTACCCTCTGGGGCCCTGGGCACTGGTGTCCCTGGGTTGCTGCCCATTGGTACCCAAGGTCACTCCTCTTCACCTGATGAGAGCGGCCGTTGGCCTCCTTACTCCTCACTCGTTCATTCATTCACTCACTCATTCACTCAGATTCCTTGGAACCTACAGTGTGCCTGGCCCCGTGCTGGGACAAGAAGTGAATCCAGTGCCGTCCTGTTGGTTGACTGTGGGGAGAGACCCCAATGTACAAAAGGGGCTTCAGACCAACCTGCCCGTTAGGGACGCCTCGGCCAACACCGCCAAGGCCTGTGGCCCCCTCCCAGAGTCTCCAGCTTGCAGAGTTGTCCCCTTCCTGTCCCCACTCCTGCCCATCACTGCTCTTACCTCTTGGCCAGCCCTGTCTCAGCTGGGTCCTCCTGAAGTCCGTGCTTTTGGTAAGAGCTGGAGCGTTCTTTCCACATTTCTCGGATCAGGCTCTGCTGTTGCCTCCTCTGGAACTGTCCTTCTCAGATATCTGCATGGCTTGGGCAGTCCTGGTCTCTGCCAAATGTCACCTCCTCAGGGAGGCCTCCCAGGACCACCCTGACTCAGAGGCCACCTTCCTCACGCTCTCCCTGCCCTGCTCAGCTTGTCTCCATGGCGATGTCACTCACACGCTGTGGGATATTACAGACTGTGGTTGGCGTGTGTCTTTGGTTGGCCCCAGCAGATGTGGGTCAGGGCTTGGCTGTGCTCGCTGCTGCATCTCCAGTACCTTGACCAAAGACGGACACTCATGAGGTACCCGGGGCACGAGGGGATGGGCTGGGGGGCGGGAGGCACAACGTGAAGGCTCCCCTGCCACCCACTCTCGCCGTCCTGACTGGGCGCCCGGGGGAAGTTTGAGTCCTCCTGTGTCTTGCCTGATCACGGGAGCCCATTCAGGGCAGGACAATGGAAGAGGGGAGGGGGTGTCCTGGGATGATGCTCGGAGCACTGGAGGTGCCGTGTGCAGGGCCAGGAGGGGCCACACTGTGCAGGTGGGACAGGTGTGAGGCTGGCGGGGTCAGGGGCAGATCACAAGGCACCTGTGAACTCAAGGTGCTCAGGCAGCAGGAGGGCTGGGGACAGACCCGTCAGTGTCTTAGGGGGACTTGCTTCTGCCCATTGTTCTGTTTGACATGGCAGGGCAGCTGTGGGCACCCCTCTTACCATCCTGTACCACACCCACCCCACCTCGTGTCCCCGAGTCTCCCTCTGCCTGGGGCCCCTGCTCTTTTTCCAGGGTGCAGTGAGGGGCAGCCTTCTGGAAGGTTCCTGAGCTCACATCTCATGCCCACTGCCATCCAGGCCCTACTCCCTCGGGCTCTCTGTCCCAGGTGGGCACCGCTCTTCTCTCCCCGTCTGCCTGACTTCAGTCATGGCCCTGACCCATCGCCACCCTCCCTTTTCAGGCCTTTCGTGGCTCGGAGGGTGTGTCACGGTCCCCAGACCCTGGCTCAGCACCTAGCAGGTGGCGGTGTCTGCAGGCAAACACACTTAACACTGCTGGTTTCCTCCTCTGCTGAATGGGGACAGTCATGCTTGTCCAGGCCACTGTCCCCCCAATGTGGAAATTCCCCCAAAGTGGGAAACAAGGTGCGAACCCCAGGCCTTCTCATCCGGCTCCCCATCTCCAGGAGCCTGTCCTCGGGGGTGCCCCAGAAGGGTCCCTGCCCGACCTCGGTCCTGGGGAGGACAGTGTGCAGGGGGAGCCTTGGAAGGTGGAAGAGGCCCGTCTTCCAGACCTTCCGCAAGGGCTCCTGGCGGTAAGGCAGCCTCTCGGGGGACGAGCCCCGGTCCTGTACTGCAGCTTTGAAGGTGCGGGGGTTTGACGGGCTAGTTCAGTTCATCGTTTTTTTCCATTAATAAAAATTAGGATAGGGAAGAAATTATCATAATCCAACATTGACAATGAGGCTTCCCCATTTACTTCTCGTTCTGTAAGGGGCTATTTTTTTTAATCAAAATGATTTATGATTAATACAGTGCATATTAAAACTTTTAACCTGGTACCTTCATAAAGTAAAAAATGTCCCCAACATATTCCATTTTTAATCACACGAGTTAATTACTCTTTAGGGAGGCTTTGGAAATCCTGGGAAGGAGAGTATTACGAATTTCAAAGAATGAGAGGGAAACTGTCGTTTTAATGAGAATGTAAATGAGGATTGTTCAGGTTCAGTGAAGGTCACAGCAGCTTAATCATCGAATTATTATGGCCATTTATTGCCAGTAACAAATGAATATTAAAAGCTATTGTTTTAATAGATTAGAATCCAAATTATTATTATTCCAAAATTTCCCAGGTGTCTGAAATACAGTTTAAGAACTATTAAATTCTGAGGTCCCCATCGCACCCAGAAGCCCCTCGAGTGGATGTTAGTTTTCACGAAGATGTGGGCGCATCTGTCCCCAAGTGTCAGAGTTTTGGGAGTGGTCTCTGCAGAGATGCTTGTGGTCAGGATCCCATACACCCACGGTGGCCCTGAGAGCCCCTCATGGGCCACCTGTGTCCACAGAAGTTGCTGGACAGTGCTGTCAGCGAGGGGACCCCGAGGTGGTGGCCATGTGGCAGGTGAGGCCAGGGTGCTGAGTCAGCAGAGGTGGAGGCAGGAGAAGGACAGGGAGCAGCCGCTGGCCTCAGCAGGGAGCAGGCGGACGACGGAGGCCTTTCTGTCGCAGGAGCACTGAGCCCTGGGGCAGCCTGAGGCTGCCATCGCTCACTATGGCCTGCTGGGCACCACTCAGGGCCTGACACATGGGCGGGGGCGGGGGGTGTTGCCTGAGTGTCTGTGGGAGGAGGCAACGGAGGGAGGGAATGAATGAGTGCAGGCTGGCAGCACGGTGTCTGTGGCTCAGAGCTCTTGGCTCTTCCTGAGCCGTGCGTGCCGTGTGGCTGTCTTCCCAGGCTTCTGGCTCCTTCTCCCTCATTGGGCATGTTCCTGCTTCCTTGTGATCTCAGAGCATGCCCCCTCTGCTCCAGCAGCACTCTGAGCCATAGCTGCATCAGACTCGCGCCTTCTGGGGCCTCGGGCCGAGGGAGGCCACGTTGCCTCCGGCTCCTCCTGTGCTTCTGTCTGGAATTTCCCCTCACACCGTGGATGCTCCAGTGCATCTGTGTCTTCAGAAGCACTGATCTTTATCGGGAGAGGAAAGGAAACAAGGCGGAAGGAAATAATTAACCCTGGAAGTGCCAGGGGCCAGGGAGCACCCCCTGTGCTGTGGGCACCCCGTGGTCTGAGGCCTCCTACAGCCAGGTGACCCTATTGCCAAAGGGCTCAAGGGAAGGGGTGACTTCTGCTGGTCGACCTTGTCCTACACCCTCTGTGTAGCTGAGGAAGCTGGAGAGGGGCCTCAGGAGGCCTTCCCGAGGACATAACACAAAGAGGGATGGAGCTAGAGCCAGTGGCCAGGGGCTGTGGGGTCACACCCTGGAGATCTCCATCCATCCGGGAACACAGTCCTCCAAAGCTTTGTCAGCAGCCCCGTGCTTGTGAGCGCTGGCACCTGGACCGGCCACCGCTCTCCCTCTCCCTCAGTGCCTCCCAGCTGAGTGTCCTGGCACTTGGGTAGGATCCACAAGGGAACTTGGGACCCAGGGTCCTGACTAAGATCCCAAACTCTGCAGCCTGCCCCCCGGGTGGGATAAGGCTCATTGGTAGTTTTGAAAGAGTGACCTATGGGACCACTCACAGGAGGTGACATTGATGTGGGCCTGGGAGTGGCACAGAGGAGGTCTTGAGCAGAGGACGTGAGTCTGTCCTGGTCCCTGGAGAAGAGGCAGGGTCCCTCGGAGGACCTCCTCCCAGCTCCTGTCCTGAGTCCCCGGCCAGTGGGCTCCGTGGAGGTCAAGGGACAGTGGGCCAGGCCTAAGGGACAGAGCAGCCCGTCTGGGGGTCGCCAGGCTCCCGGGGGCCTAGCTCGGTTATTGCTGCGTCTTGATCCTGCACACCACAGGGAGAAGTAATTAAATGTAATAGATGCTGAGGCTTCCGAAATTACATTATTTAGGAGCTGCAGCTTACACACATACACACGCATGCTAAGCTGCGGATAATTAATAGATTTATTTAAATCAGCCTCTGCCATCTGTATTCATCCCAGAGAGACGCATCCCAGGCAGGCCCACGTTGGAATACCTTGGATTTGTGAAAGGAAAGCTGGGAATCCCCGAAAGGCTGGGACGGCAGGGGACGCACGGGCTGCAGGGCACAGGGAGGCTACAGGGGCTGGATTCCCAGCAGGTGTGCTGGGGCTGTGACCACGGACAGGACCCAGGTGGTCCTGAAGACAGCAGAATGAGAGAAGGAGGAGGGGGGCATGGGTGTGGGGTCCTGTGGGGGCTGCTCCTGGGGACAGATCCCAAGGGGGATGGCATCGCAGGGACGTGGAGAGCACCTGCCCCCTCCTCTTGGGGCCACGGCCTGTCACTGGCTGGCCCCGCTGCCATGTGAGGCCCGCAGGGGCCTCATTCTAGGATTTGACTTGAGGCATTTCGGGCTATTGATTCTCAGCCTCTGCCTTCCGCCCTCATCCCGCCTTCTCAGGCCCAGAAGCCAGTTTTCCAGTTGTTGGTGGCTGCCCTGGAGTAGAGGCAAGCCCCCAACTTCCTGTGGCCCGGACCCCAGTTGGTTTCTGGGGGGACGAGGGACCCTGCACTTGGGTCACCCTCTGAGTGGCCAGCCCCAGGGCACAGGATGCTGACAAGGGGGAGTGCAGCCTCATGGCTTTCGCTGGACCATGCGGCCCAGTGAGCATGGGGGTCAGGGTGTGCGGCCAGAGGGCCCCCTCTCGGCACCCAGTGAGCTGCACCTGATCTGAGGATCCTGCAGGATTTCAAGTGAGGGTTTTTGCTGTGAAGCTGCGACCATCTCATTGATGGAGCCCTGAGGAGGTAAAGGCAGCAGGGCCAGGGGCCCTGAACCCACTTTGCCCCATGGCTGGCTTTTCCCTGGGCAGTTTCTGGGCTCCTCCTGTGGCCTGCTTGGCTCCTGAGAACATGCTGGGGGTGCAGAGTCAGGAACACCTGTCCCACCCAGGGTCGTCTGTGCCCCCTGGTCCCCCCTGCTTCCAGAGCGTGGCCTCCCTCCGCTGGGATGTGCAGGCCCAGCTCCAAAGCCATCTCCTCCCCGTGCAGGGACAGGCTCCCCGTCACCACCGTGGCCCCACCTGCCATCTCCTCCCTCACCCTGATGCCGAGGTACTTTGGTTCAAGCCGTGTCCCCTGTTAGATCACGAGCTCTTTCCTGGGGGGCCGGATCCGCTCTGTTCCCACTGAGCCCCACACCCAGCAGGAGCCATAAATATGGGGAGAAGGGGCTAGCAGTGGAGTAATGGTGCAGAGGAGAAGCAGGGGAGAAACATCCACAGCCTGTGGATGCTGTCCTGCTAGTGAGGGGCCTGGGGCTTCTCTGAGGACCGACCTCTCCAGCAAGGAGACCTCGTGTTTGTTATCATGTCCCCATTCTGAGTGCCCTGCACCTTGGTCTCAAGCGGGGAGATTGGGGTGAGAGAGACCGTTGATGCCTGGGGAGGAAGCTGGGGGCCCAGGCTCAAGTTCTGATTGAAAATTTCAGAAAAAAACAAACACGTTATACCTCCCACTCTGCAGGTTCTCTGGGGAATTCTTCCCCCTGGCCTGCAGCATCGGGGAGAAACCAGCCTTCATGAGTGCATGGTGGTGTGACACTGGCCTCATGAGGTCATCACTGTGAATCCTCATGGGCCCCCAGGAAAGGGCCCAGTTCAACTCCAGGTCGTGCTCCTGGCGAAGGTGGAGCTGGGGCCGGAGTCTCCTGTTGACCATCTCCCTGGTGGGCACCCTTCGGCTGCACCCAGCCCTGCTCTGCCTGGGCGGGTCCTGATGCCTCTGTCCCGCATGCCTGCCTTGCTGTGGGAAGACCAGCCCTGCCCAGGCCTGGAACGCATCTTCCCCACGAGTCCTCACAGTGACCTTGCAGAGTGATCTTTCCTTCCCATGGGCACTCTCTGTGCGCTGCGAGCAAGGCCAGCGCCTTCCCCGAGCCAGTCCTGGGCCCTGAGGGGCTCCGTTGTGGAGATGAGGAAAGTCACCAGGACCGGCCTGCTGGGGCAGAATGGGGAGTCCCAGTGGGCCTCAGAGGGAGCTGTCGGTCCCGCTGCGTCAGAGCTCTGTGCAGGCCTCCTGCCAAACCCCTGGTTCAGGGTTCTTTCTGTACCCGAATCCCAGCGCTCGCTCTCCATGGGGGCACTGCCTGCCCTGGGGAAGCAGGTCTGGGAGACGCTGCAGACAATGTGAGCGTGCCTCAGGTTCATTCGCACTCTCCCTGCTCAGTGCCCGGAGAAAAAGCAGAAGACGATGCACACGGGGTGTTCCTTGCCAGAGGAAAAGACAGCTGCCAGCTGTGGTTGTGTGCATCCTCATCCACACGGTCACAGGGAGCAGGGGACGAGCGCCCAGGTCTGGAGGTCAGGGCCAAGTGACAACAGCAGTAAGAGTATTGGAGGTGTCATGGGCTGACTGTGTTCCCCCAGATTCGTGTGTTGAAGTCCTAACCCCCATTCGGTGATGAGGTCTTTAAAGAGGTAATTAAGGTAAAATGAGGTCATATGGGTGGTTCCCTGATCCAATGTGACTGGGGTCCTTATAAGACGAGGAGATGAGGACACAGACATGCACGGAGGGAGGACCCTGTGAGGACACAGGAGAAGACAGCCGAGGGGAGAGGCCTTGGAACAAACCAGTCCTGCAACACCTTGCTCTCCGATCCCAGCCTCCGGGGCGGGGAGACAATGAAGGTCTGTGCTGAGCCGCCCAGGCGGTGGTCGTGGCTCTGGCAGCTCTGGAGACCAGCACCAGGCGGCTGTGGGATGCGAGGTGATAAGCATGGCTCCCATGATGGAGGCTGAGCGGGAACCTGGTCTCGTCAAGGTGCTTCATACTCTTCGCCCCAGCCCTGCAGCCCCAGCTCCCGAAGACACAGGTGCCTCACAGACACTCACAGGTGACAGGCCACAGGCCACCAGTGGCTCCCAGATGGACGAGTTGCCTCCCAGCCCTCCAGCAAAGGTCCAGTCGCTATGGTGAGCCCTTCTCTGACCTTCCCTCAGCAGGATGTGTTAGTGCTCACTGGCTGAAGGATAGACGGAGGGCGACCTGCATTTCCATCCCTCCACTTTCACCCTGTTCTGCACATCAGGAGGATCAGCGCAAACCCGTGGGGATAGGAAAGGGATGGGGACTCCCAGATGGATAGAGAACCGGGCCTGTGCCAATTCATTCATATTCAGTGCCACCGTTGCAACATCCCAATATAGTCATTATTGCGTTTTCCCTTTCTGTAGCTGCATTATAATGTGAGCTTATGTTCAATTTGCTGGGAGCCAGCAAATCGGCGTCTGCTTTTCCCCGGCACACACTCATTTGCTACTTGCCCTGGGTGTTTCTTAAAGTCTCGCATTTTACACATAGACAAATTAAATCCTGGTTTCAATGTGTCCCTCTCTGGAGCTGACATAATGTGTTTTAATAGCCATCGCACCTCTCGGTGTCTTTGAGCGCGTAACCATCTGCATTTCCAAGCAGCAGATTACTTACAGGGACATATCCTCAAAGCCAATAATGGAGTTATTAAATGGAGTCGAGGCCCATATGGGTCCTCGCCACTCTCTCCAGCCGCCGCCAGGTTGAGGGTGGCCCATTAGGAGCCACAGCAATTTGGAGAGAATCTCTGTTCCTACATCCTTTCATTCACTTGGGCATCCAGGAAGCGTGTCCTGAGCATCTTCCGTGTGCAGCTGCTGGAAGACGTGAACTTGGATGTGTGGTCCAGGAGCTTCGGCCAGCGAGGTCCAGCGGGTGCATGGACCACACAGTGAGGAGCGTGGTGCAAGCGCTCACGATGGAAGGGTGGGCCTTTCATGAGTCAGACCAGAAAGACACACCAGGTGCTCGTATGGGCCAGACAGATGAGTAAAGTGTGGGCCACCCTTGGGCATCCGCTTATGGCCACCCAAGGAGAGTGTGTGCACAGGGGCCCAGGAGAAAATTCGCAAGGAGTGGGTGCTGTGGACTGGATCGTGTCCCCCCAGTTCATATGTTGAAACTCCAGCCCCAAGGTGTTTGGAATTGAGGCCTCTGGGAGCTGATTAGGCCGTAAGTGGGGTCCCCAGGGTGGGATGGGTGCCATTATAGGAAGAGACATGAGAGGGACGGGCTCTCTCTCCACCATGTGAGGACGCGGCAAGGAGACAGCCATGCACACCAAGGAAGATGACTCTCCCCAGGACCCGGATCTGCCAACCCCTTGATCTTGGACTTCCAGCCTCCAGAACTGGCAGCCATGTCTGTGTGTAAGCCGCCCGGCCTATGGTCCTTTGCTGTCGCCGTCGCTGACTAGCACAGTGGGCACTCCTATTACCCTACCTGGCCCCAGCAGAGGGTTTTCTTGGCAGCCAATGACCATGACCATGAGAGGCGGCCTGGGACGTGGGCCTCACAGCGGGGAAGGTCGTTCTGATTCAGGCCCCTTGGTGAGCAGCTGGGTCCTCACACAGAGGCCCCTCCCCAGGATGAGTGTGTGACTCGGCCCCCCAGCCTCTGAGACCCTTCCCCTGCCAGCTCCACCTCACTGGCACCTTTCCAAGGTCTTGCCGTCGCTGCTTCCTGTCTCTTTGGTGTGACAGAACCCGCTCGGTGCTGTGGCATGGCACACATGTGGCAACAATGACAGAGAAGGCCTCATCTATCTGGCCGTTTCATCAGGAAAGCTGCCTGGTGGACATGGCACTTTGGCTACCGGCCTAATGAGGTCCCGGGTGGCATCCTCTCTCTGCTGCTTGGTTCTGCAGGGGTGTCTGTGTGGGTTTGGGGCTCAGCCCGGCACATCCACTCTAGGCACTCAGAATATCCTTCCATGTCAGGGATCGAGACACAGCCTGTGACGAGAATGAGGGAACGAGGTGAACGCCTTTCCCTCTATGGGGCTGCGCGTTTCCTGGGCATGGCGTTCTCTGGGGTCCCTGCAGGGTGTCGAAGTCTGAGGGCAGCCTGTGGTGTTCAGCTCCCAGCGGGCTGCGGTGGGGGTGTCTCCAGGCACATTGCACAGATGAAAAACACACCCGAGCTCTTGGCACCTTGTCTCTCTGCCAGGGCCCTCATGGGGCCGGCACTCGACAGTTTATGAAACATTCGACATCCGCTTTCTTGTTCACTTCTCACAATAGCTTGCAGGTTCTCCAGTGCTCAGATGACTGACTTTTGTTATTACTGAGGTGGCACTTGCAACCCTAAGACCCAGCCTCCCTGTTGGAAAGTTCCAGATGCCAGCAGGTGGTGATCAAGCACTTTCACGAACAACGCTCCCCACGTTTTTAAGATCAATCAGCCACTTCTGGTGCTCTGACAGGGGCTTCAGTCTTATTTTGAAGTTGGGGTTCTTGGTTCTCGTCTGCTCAGGGTCGGGTCCCAGGCCTCACAGGCTTTGGGTCAAAGTCCTTTCTGTCCCCTTGCTGTGGGGCCTCTGAGAGCTGCAGGCTGGGGCTTCAGCTGGTGGCCTTGGGGTCCTGCCATGGCTCAGGCTCTGGGGCTCCGGGCCTCTTTCTTTTTCTCAGGGATTGCGAGTAGTACCTGCCTGCCAGGCCACGGTGTGGCCTGGACCCGCCCCTGGCACGCAGGGAGCGCTGAGGGCACCTCGGCTGGCATTGCCACTGCTGCTATGCGTGTTCCAAAAGCCGTCCTCCCCCAGGCCCTTTCCAGGAAGTGAGGTGGGTCCCGAGCAGCATGGAGGACCCTGCAGGTGTCCTGTCACTCAGAGGGGCAGCCCTGTAGCAGCAGGAAGCTGGTCTCCCTTGCAGGGCCAGCATCTCATCTGGGGAGGGGCGGCCGGGACCCTAGACAGGATCCCAGGGCCAACTCACCACTTCGGAGGCCCGCGGTGCCCCCATTCCCAGTCCCTTCACAGCCCCGCCCTGGACTAACAGGTGAGTCTCTGGTTATCGGGGGGCAGAGCGAGGCCAGGAGGTCGAGGGTCAAGAGCCCTGGGGGAGGGAGGCCGGGGGGCGTCCTAACTGTGTCCTGCTGCACGGGAAGGCTGCTTGCCCTTGGGCCTGTGTCTCCCTCCTGACCCGGGTCCTTTGTCCTTTCTGAGCCTGACCGTGCTGAGGAGAGGCAGAAAAGGATGCCCTCCCAGCTGTTCTCTTTACAGAGGCAGCATGTACAGCTAGGGGCCTTAGACTGGGTCCCTGACGGCAGCCCTGGACGAGGACGAGTGTGCTCCTGGGGCGTTGGGAGGAGACCCGAGGGATGAGCTGTGAGGGTGTGAGGTGGGAGGGTGGTCACTAAGTCACTGTGGCCCCTGGGCTCCACCTCGTGGGAACAGAAGACTGAGACAAGCAGAGGCTGTTACTCAGCGCTCGATGGCGGCAGGGGAGGGGCAAGCTGATGGGAGAGAGAAGGCACAGGCAGGGTCCAGGGGGCCCATCGGAGGCTGGGCCTGGGGAACCTGGGGGCATGGGGAAGAGCTGGGGGCCTGTTTGGCTCTCTGGTTGGTCCTGAGTTGGAAGTGGGGACAGAAATGAGGGCTGCTGGTGGCCTCTGACCGAGTCCTGAGCTTTGGGGCCCTTAGTGCCGGCGTGGTAATTCAGCTTCCGGGGAGATGCCGCAGAGTTGGCCAGAGTTCCCTTGTCTGCTGTGGTCCTGCCTCGTCCACTGTCTGTCTGTACGGTCAGCCCCTGAGCCCCCTGGGGACTTGGGGAAGATCCGGGCCATGGGCCACGGTGGGGGAAGACATCTGCAGGCCAAGCTCTCAGGAGTAGGGTGAGGGCAGCCCGGAGCATGGGGACCCTGACTCCTGGGACCCAGCTGCCTCCTCCAGTGGCTGGAGAGGGGCAGGCCCGCGGAGTCACGTCGGAGGGAAGGCGTCCACGAGGGAAAGTCCCCGGGGTTGGTTCACACCCACAGTAACCGTCCTCGGGTGCCCCCATGCCCTTCACATCCTCAGTAAATCCTCTTGGTGGCCATGTGAAGAAAACAAACCAGGAAGGCTGAGGCTCAGAGAGCTTGTTTCCACACCGTGGAGGGGTCAGTGGCAGAGGATCAAACTCAAGAGGCACACCTGCTGGCCTCTCGGCACCATGCTGCCTCCTGGTGGCCGGGACGGGATGGATGGCCGGCCCAGGATGGAACCTGGGGTGCGTGGGGGGAGGAGCAGGAACAAGACCCTGCAGGGCTGGAGCTTCCCTGGGGGACCCTGGCCACAGTCAGGGGCAGGTGGAAAGTGGCCGGGCGGGCTCAGGCTAGGGGCTTAGGGAACAAGCAGGGACCAGCACTCAGGGCCCAGTGCTGGGCGGGGCCTGGGCCCCTCCAGGACGCACAGCAGGGGTGGCTCTCCTCAGGTGCCGGCTGCAGGCCCTGGGGCTGAGCCCCTCCCGGGTCGGACAGAAGAGCAGGAAGACAGATGCTCCAGATCCGGCACTCGGGCTGGATGAGAGAGTGAGCAGCTTCCTGTCACAACAGCAGCTGTGGGGACACTCCTGCTCCAGCTTCACAAGCACATGATGCTCGAGCCCAGCAAGGTTTAAAGGAACATTCAAAAGGGCAGGCCCCCATCTCTCATCGTTTTCAGCTCTGCTTAGCTCAGCCTGACTTGCTGTGCTGGCTTTGAGGAGAATCTGGCATTTTTCTCCCTCAGATGGAGGCGTTTTGGTGTCTGCGTAGAAGCCTTGTTATTCTCAAGTCTTAGTTTCTGAAAGTCTGTCTACCACCTTAGACCTCTGTTGCCGCCCACCCTGCCCTGTGCTCAGCTCTCGGGAACCCCATGTTGGCTTCAGTCACAGCGCTCGCCTGCCTGGCGGAGGTGGGATTCCCCAGGAGCAGCTTCATCTCCTCCAGGTGGTGGGCTCGGGGGAGCAGGTCTGGGTCTTCTTCCCTCGTGAATGCTCCTTCCCTGGCCCAGAACAGGCACAGTAGGGGATGAATGGATGGACAGATGGATGGATAGAAGCAAGAATGGATACATAGAAGGATGAATGGGTGGATGGGTAGATGGGTGGATAGGTAGATGAGTGGATAGAAGAAAGGATGGGTAGACAGATGTGTGGGTGGTTGGATGATGGATGGATGAATGAGTAGATAACTGATGGATGGATAATGGATGTACAGATGGATGGATGGGTGGATGAATAGACAGGTATGTAGATGGATGATGGACAGATGGATAGATGTAAAGGTGGGTGGATAGAAGGATGGAAGGTTAGATGGATGGATGGGTGGATGGATGAATAAATGAATGATGGATGTATAGATGTATGGATGAATGGATGTTGGGTGATGGATGGAGGAATAGGTGGATGGATGGATGGATGGATGGTTGATGGATGGAGGATGGATGAGTGGATGATGGATGAGTGGGTGGATGTATGAATAGATGGATGACGGTGTACAGATGGACAGTGGGTGAGGGAGGAGATGAAGGGGCTCTGAGGACATTATAGCCTTTTCAGGTAGGTAGCGAGGGCTGCCCAGGCAGACCCAGCCCTAGCCCAGCCTCTCCTTGAGTGGCTGTAGGCAGGTCGCTGAGTTCCCTGAGCCGTTTCCTCAGCAATAAGTGGGGAACCTCTGCTTCAGGAGGTGGCTGTGGGGACCGACTGTAACGAGTGGCCCATGGCAGCGGCTCAGCCCGAGATCTTGGTTTCAGTGCATGCTCCCAGGGTCTGGCCCTGCTGCACACGTGGTCCTGCAGCTTGCTTTTCTGCTCCCCTCCGTGGTTTGGAGACTCGTGCTTGCTGACACAGTGTGTCTAGTTCATTCCTTTTACTCTGCCACGTGATATCCCATCCTGCAGATCGGCCACAGTGCATCCCTTTCCCTGGAGGGTTTTGCTACAAGGAAGCTGCTCTGAGTCTCTGTGTGCAGGGCCTTGATCCACACCTGCAAGCCCCGCTTGGGGGAATATTCTGAACAATGTAATTTCCAGATTTGAGGTTGGGACATCTCTAATTTGATTACCTTTCCTCCAGGATACTTGAACAGGAAATGGTTGTTTTTAAACAAAGGGAAAATCTCGGTGTTTGTTTCCTGGAGACTCAGGTGGGGCCCTAACTTGGGGCAGCAAGCAGGCCATGTTCCACTGCGTCCCACCACGTCCCGCCGCTCTGCAGGCCCCTGAGGCCCACCGGAGGCACTGCGTGTGCACATCGCTTTCAGAGGACCCGGGACACCCGGTGCCCTCCATGGCCAAGTGGTTCCCTCCCAGGCTCATCAGGAGATGCTTTCCAAAGACAATCCCCACTTTGAACGGATGGGATATATTAAGTTCAGATAAAGGGAGTTAATGTGTGCAGAAAAGATAAGTGTTTAAAGGGACAGCAAGGGAATGGTGATCAGCGTCGGGAGAGAAGTGCTGGGCCGATGCTGCAACGTTGGCCGGTGGGCTGGCAGAGCTGGGCAGGCAGCTGGCTGGCGAGGGGCGAGCTGCTGGCCCTGGGAGGGTGGCTGTGGGGAGGAGGGGACATGTCTGCCCCTCCGTGAAGCCCCCGGCCCCTCCTCCTTCCTCCACTCGCCCCGTCTTCTCCTGAGTGCCACGCATCCTCCGAGCTCCTCCTCAGGCTGCAAAGTGCTAAGACGCAGCCCTGCTTTCTCGGGGCCCCAGGCCCAGTAACGGGGTGCCACAGGGCAGAGTGGCCTGCAGAGAGGGTCCCACAGGATGAGGGTTAGTGCCGGGGTTCCTGGCTGAGCCTGGCAGGATGGTGGGCTTGGGAAACCGGCAGAGGTTTGGTGTGGCTTGAGTGGCTCGTGTGTCCCAGAGCAGGGACGATGCCGGTGAGGGGGCAAGGGTGCATTGTGGACAGCCGAGAGCGCCGGGTGGAGGAGGTCCAGTGTCAGCCGGGTATGAGGAGGAGGTAGGTTTCGCTGAGGTTGTAGCCTCTGTTTTCTGGGGGTGTTGGAGGGGCCCACAGAGAAATGAGAGTTAAAAGCAAAAACTCCAGGCCAGCAGGAGGAATGTCTTCATTTGTGGCTGAGCCCCCAGGGCCTTTGAGGCCTCTGGTCTCAGTTATCCGGAAGCACAGCTGATTGGCAGGGGAAATGGATAGGACCCCCCCCCCCCCCGCCCCAGCCCTCAGCCGCAGTCTCCCCGTTCTCCCTCTGTCAACCGGTGGCCTTTCCCCTCCACCTCTCCTCCTCTGTCTCCTCCCAGACATCTGCTCTTCTCACTTCCTTTCTTCTACTTTAGGGATAGGATCTGGAACTCATTCACCCTGGGGTATAAAGGACTGATAACAGTTCAGAGCGAGCCCTGCCAGGAGATTTGCCTTTTACACAGAATCGAAACTTGAGCTCAGATGAAGGTTCTCTTCTGAGGGTCATTCCAGACAAGGGCTCTCTTGTGATCCCCACAACCATGTGCCCCAGAGATCTCCCTGGGGGGGGTGACATGCTGCCTTTTCCATGTGTGCAGAAGGGATTGGAAGGAAGAAAATGTGGGTTGGGGTCAGCTATGTGCACTACTCTCCGCCTGATTGGCTCTAGTCCTTGCCCTGAGTCTAAGTGAGGAATCAAGGTGCAGAGGGATGAACAACTGGCCAGCGGTCACACACACGGCCAGGGTGGAGTTGGGCCTGTGTCCGTGGCCATGACCCTCCCACTCCAAAGGTCTTACTCTTTCTTTTACCCCGTGGTGCCACTGGCCACCGGCCCAGACTCCTTCCCCTGGCCCCATCGCCATCCCCCATCTCCTCCAACTGTGCAGCAGTGGTGGGTACTCACCCTTCTGAGGGTGGGAGGGCAGACGAGGGGTCATCCTACAGCTGTTATGGCTGGGACCACTGGTGGCACCATCTCTCCTGAACCCCCATTAGCCTGGGAGGAGAGGCAGGGCCAGTGTGTGGGCATCCAGGGCCTGGGGTCCATCCCCGCGTGGGCCCTAACCGGACATGGGCAGCTGCACAGACAGCTGCACCCTCAGAGGCTCAGTTTTCTCATCTGTGAGTGGGGACGGTTGCTGTGGGATTAAATGTGCTGCTGCGTGAAGCGCTCAGCTCATCCTGGGACACGTTGAGGACTCGGAGTGGCCGCAGTCACTGGGAGATGGTCCTCACACATGGCCTCGCTTGGTGGTTGCACCGACTCTTGCTTCAGAGCAGCATGGGGACCGCGGCCCTAGAAGTTTCTGGTAACTGCAGGGCCTGGCCCAGCCGTGATGTCTGAAGTGACGCCGGGGGATGGTGGGCACTACAGTTGCCGGGGTGGGGACAGGGTGAGGCGAGTGAGGCCCCACAAAATCGAAGGGAGCCTCAAAAAACTCACTCATCAAGATGGATAACATTTTCATGCACTATTTAAAAAATTCCATCTGCAAACTGCGGCCCGTGGGCTGGCACATGTATCTGTAAATAGAGTGTGATTGGGAGTCCTGGCCGCCACCTCTCTGCCCACTGCATCCTCGGTGGGGGACAGGCTGAGGTGACCGAGGTCAGGACTGAGCCAGCTCTGCGCTCAGTGTGTCCACTGGGGGCCACGCCAGGTGCATTTACACCACGGGCAGTGGCACGTACTACGAACCAGGGTTTTCCCCAGAGAGATGGTCGTTCAGCATCTGCCTGCACCCCACGGATCTGGAGCACAAGATGCCCCCGAAACAGGGTCGGCGGAAGCCTCGTTCCTCCCGCTCTTTGGGCAGACAGACAGGCGGGGCAATGCCTGGGGCGTCCTCCCCCAACTGTGAATCGCAGCCTGGCGGAGGCTGGGCCACAAACATGGTTTCTGATTTGAAGAATCTCTTCTTTTTCCTGGTAAGTGGCCTCCCCCTGTCCGTGGGGTTCACCTGAGGCGGAACTCTGCCTCAACATTTGAAGCAAGATTTTCCCCCAGTTCTTCAAAAATCGTTAATATAGAGTCGAGTTCTGCCTTTCGATAGTAAAAACTAAAGAAAAGTAAAGTAAATAATAATAATACTAAATACCATCTCCTTAAAGTTCAATTGAGCTGGAAAGACCTCTTCAGATCGTGGAACAAAATTTAAAATGAAAGAGCTGGACCCCATCCCCTCCCGTCCCCCAGGAAACCCCTCTGCTGTGCAGCCAGCCTGGTGGTCAGGCCTGGTGCCCGTGGCGGTTTGCCACCGTGCCGCTTGCCAAGAGCCCCTTCTGCCTTGGAGGCCGTGCCAGTGTCGTCTCCATTTTAGAGGTGGGGAAACCGAGTCTCGGAGGGATTCAGAAGCTGAGCCCGGCGCACAGAGATGGGGGACGAGATCCCGGCCTGTATGGTCCGGCTGCAGAGCAGCCCTCATGGTCACTAAGCTGCCTACCCCAGACCCGCGGACGGCCGTGGATATTGCCAGGTATTCCCATGGGAGGAGGTCCTGGACGGGAGGGGCCACGGCACTCCCGAGGGCTCTAAGATGAAGACAGTGGGGAGTAGGTTATGTGGTGTCTAGTCTGTTCTCCCCTCGGTGCATGACAGTGTTCATGGGGTCCGAGTGAGGATCCCCTCTAGCCACTCACAGGCCCAGGAGGGGGCAGAATAGAGATGGCTGCAGGCCTGTGTGTGCACGTCTGCCATGCGTGTCTGTGTGTCTCTGTGCGCAGGTACTAATTACGCAGGGGTTCCACACGGGCGCTTATTCCACTGATGTTGACACTCTAGTCTTCCAAACTTGAGGCTTCAGGAAGGCCCACAGTCCCCTGGGAACACACCTCTTTCCTTTGGAACCATCTGCCGAGTGGATTTCCAGAGGTGGCACACAGGCACAGACACACAGACAACCCCCACGCACACAGAAGCATACACACCCATGCATGTACTCTGACACACATACCTAAATAACTCCCACATGCACAGCACACACGTACACACAACACAGACCCACACAACACACATGCGCACACGTGTACAGGAGCTGACACCTTCAGTAGGGCCAGTTATCTGGGAGTGGCTCTTGTTTACATGGCCCTCACTTTTTTCCTAGGATTGGTGGCACATGTGTTACATGCCCTCTCTGTTGCCTGAGTTAGGTGCCCTCCTGTCACACCTGTCACATGTTCCCCTCCGTCACAGGTGTTATGTGTGCCCTCTGTCATACATGTCACACATTCCCATCACATGTGTTAAATGTAGTGTCATAGTGTATTACATGTGCCTTGACATAGCACCCACATGTACGCATCATGTATCTTCCATGTGCCTTTATCATGAGTGTTGCATGCACCTCTTTCCTGTGCATTACATGTCCCTCCATTGCACGTGACACGTGTGTCCCACCACACATGTCATATGTCCAGTTGTGTGTCATGTTTGCCCTGTCATATCTGTTACCCATGCCCAGTCATGTGCCACATGCCTCTATCACTTGTGCTGCCTGTGCCACTGTCATGTGTGTCACATGGGCTCTGCTACAGATGTTCTGTGCGTCCCCTCGCATGTGTTGCACATGCCCTGCATACGTGGTGCATGGGTACCTGCCATGCATGTCACATGTGCCCCTGCACCCACACTGTCCAATGCACAGAAGCCCAATGGGCACACTGCTTGCAGGTGCTGAGTGACTTTGACACATGGGCTCGATGATACATCCCAAGCAGCCTCTGTCCAGCCTGTGATGTCTGCCCTGTGTTGTCCCAGTGTCAAGTTTCCACCCGGCGCTCTGAGGCCAGGGCTCCTCGAGGTGCTCGGGCTCAGCCTGCCCCACCCTGAGCTTGTGCTCCCTTCTCTCCACCCAGCTGATCTCCACTCCACCCCACCTGCCCTCTGCTCATTGTGCATGCAACATGGGTCTCGTCAGATTTGCCTGGGAAGCAGCTCCGGTGGTCCCAGGCACACCGCTGGTTCTCCACGTCGCACCGTCGGGGGGATGCTCCCATGCCTCTGAGCCCCCAGGACCCTGAATTGGGTGCTGTTTAAAGCATGGTCTGCGGGGACGCTGTGTGGGAGTCAAGGGACAGTGAAGGGACCCTGGACACCTGGAGGCTGGAGCACGCCCGCACCTCCTGGAACCTGGGAAGGCCGTGGGATGAGGGTGCATGTGTGTGCACACCTGTGTCATTCCGTGCACAGATGACAGTCTTCAGATGGGCCGGGTGAGTGGGGCAGAAGCCCAGCTCAGGCCTGCACACTTCGGCTCTGTTCAAAGATCCTTGGAAGAATATTACTTGTGCAGAGGATCTATCTTCTACCTTTTCCTGGGATGGAGCGGGTCCTCTGCAGAAAGACTGGAGAAGTTTTGTCCCCTCAGTCATGACCTAGGACCCCGTCACAGGACACCCCAAGGCCAGGGGGACACACAGCTCTGCCCACCCCCAAGGCTTCTCCATCCTATATTTCAAGCCCAGCCTCGGCCCCCATCCCTGGGGGCCCCTTACCCCAAAACTGGACTGTGTCTCCCTGCCACAATCAGGCACCATCCATGGTGCCCAGCTGCTTCCTGCCTCCACAGCTGCGTGGGTAGCCTTTCCTTGTTGACCTGCTGCCATGGACCACCCTGCTGAAGTCTCCCCTCCTCCCTCCCTGGGCCTCTGCTCCACCCTATCTCTTTGCTTATCTCCCCTGGCCACTCCTTGGGGCCGCCCCCAGATCCAGTCTCTTCCCAACCTCTACTCTCCCCTTGGGAGATCTCGGCTGGTGCCTCGGCCTCAAAACCCTTTCCCCCAGGGAGGCCTCCAGAGACCCTGTGTGCCCAGATCTCCACCCTCCACTTGAGACCCATGGTGCCAGCTGCCCATGCCGTCTCCCTTAGATGCTAGAAGACGGCCCCGAACTTAGCTTGTCTGAAACCAAACCGCAGCCCCAGCCCCTGGCCCTGGCAGCTGGCTTCTCTCAGCACCCCCACCCCACTCCCCACATCCAGGTCTTCTGCAGAGAGAACTGGCACTGGCCTTAAGTCATTGCCCACATCTGACCACTTCTAACTGTCCCCTCACTGCATCCCTGGTCCTCTAGGTTATTGGTGGCCAGAGCAGCCTCCCACCCTCCTCCCTACTGACCTGAAGCTCTGTTCTCCTTATGAAAGCCACCGTGGTTGCCCATTTGCATCCAGAGACACAGACCACACCCATGGCTGTTCGTTTGGGCCCGGAGCACCTGCCCTGCATGTGTCACTTCGGGAGCCTTGCTGCGGCCCAGGTGTCAGTGGGAAGGCCCGTGGGGCCAGGGCTGAACCAGATGCTGGAAAGCAGACTCTCCTCCTGCCTGCTCTGCCCTGTCTCTCCCCTTGCTCCTTGGGCGTACTCTCCGTGGACATAGGTGACCAGGTGATCTCAGCCACTCAGTTAGTCTGGGCACCTTTCTGTGTTGTGGCCTCTAGGGTGGCTTGTCAGGTGGTGAAGCCAGAGCCTCCCTAGGACACCGAGCAGGGGGCCAATCAAGGCATTGAAGCATCCTTGGGTCCTTGGTGAGCCTTCCTGCCTGGACACAGGAAGAGGTGGAGCCACGGCCTCCTGCTGGGTCCTTCCCAGGGCACCTCTGGGCCCCTCCAGCTACCCTGGATTGGCCCCACACCCTGAGCCCCAACTTGTCTCCCACATGGCATCCTTGCCCTAGACCTCCATGGGGCTGCCGTCTGCTCACCCGGCATGCTCACCTGCAACCTGCTCCTCTCTGTGAATCCTAGACTCATGTCTTCTGCTCCCTAAGCTGCCTGCTAGGTCCCTACCTCCTGCATCTGCCGTCTTCCTCCCTCCTAGGGCGGCACATGGATTCTCCTCTATCCGAATGACTTCTCCCCATCCACCGAGGCCGGCACTCCACCCCCGGCTACTGTCATAGCTTTTGGATGTTACAGTGTGTGTGTTCATACCTACTGAAAAAAATAGCTGTGGCTGTCTTTATTCTTGTTTATATATGTGTAAATATAGATACAGATACACCCCTTCCTCATTCTCTTCAACTAGTGCAAACTATTACATCGTATGGGCAGAACACACTTTATTTGCATTATGTTTATCATGCTAAGTTTTCTCAAATCACAGACCACTATATGATGCACATGATAAATTTAAACAAGAAGGTTCACAAGGAAAAGCAGGATGCTTCCTCCCTCTCCCCCATCCGCAACCTTTCCCAGGACCAAACTGTTCAGAGTGTGCTTTTCCTGTTCTAGTCCTTCCTGCTACAATGTTTCTTTATCTGTTTTCAGCTGCCTCTGTGACTCAGAGTGCCTATGCCGCTTTCACTCCATCACCTGTGGTCAGTGCCTCCTCGCGGTCTGAGCAGAACGACAGCAGAGGGCTACTCTCTCCTCCAACATTCCATCTTCCTTCATTTCATCTGATTAAAAAAAATCAAGGTTTAAGAATGTGCACTTATGATTCTACTATAAATAATTTTCTGAGCTTTGACTGCATGTTGATTTTAAAACTTGGAAAGACATAAATGGCATTTCCAATGTTACTCCATGAATGTTGTTCCCCACAGATATCAGATTTGTGACTAGAACTATGGAGAAAGAGACAGAACATTTATTGTCAAGGTTTCACCAGTTGAAGGAGAGTCTTCCAAGAAGGAGAGCCTGATGTATTTTTATACACATTCTTTACAGCTTATTTCACTTGTAAAGAGTCACCAATGCTGAATTTTCTCTCTCCTATCTTCCCATGTCCCATTTCTTGACCCCTTCCTCTGCTGGAGAATCCCCTAGGTCAGCTTTTCGTATGGGGTGTTTGGCCAGTAACCTGACCTTCAGAATGAGCTTAAACAGCATACATCATTGACAGTTCAGCTGGGTACAGAATTCTAGATACTGTAGCTTTTCCCACCAGAACTTAAAGACCCTACACCCATGTGCTCTAAAAGCTGTGTTGCTCATGAAAAGTCAGGTGTCAGTTATTTCTGACTTCATGGAACACGATGTACTTGTCGGTGGTGTTCTTTGTGTCCTGCAAGCTGTGAAGAGTTTCTTGCACTACTTGGCTGAGGTCTGTGCTCTGGATCCAGTTAGAGAATGGCAGCCCCACAGTCTGAGGATGTGTGCTCATTTATTTCATGATTTCCTCTTCCTTGGCATCTTTTATTTTCTCCTTTAGAATTTCTAATAAAAGTTTGACACCCCAGGACATACCCTCCATGTTTCAACTTTTCCCTACTCCCATCTCTCCCTTTGCTCTCCATTCTGGGAACTACTTCAATTTTATTTCCCATACCTGGTTTTAGTCACACCCAGTTACTCCTCAGTCCACCCTGAGAGCTCAAAATTGGCTGGTCACATTGATCTCCCAGACTTCTTTCTCATTCTCTTGTTTTCCTTTTTTCGTAGTAGCTCGATTGTCTTTTACTGGTACTGCATTCTCTTAAATTTCTTTGGGAATGATGCTATTTAGAATTATTATTATTTCTACTTTTCCCTGAATCTTTTCTGATTTCTGCCCTCTGAGGGTCAAGTGTAGAGTTTATATATCCTGGGCCTTCCTTCTCTTTCACGCCACTGCCTTTCTGCAAACACCCTGTGGTGGTCCTGCCTGCTGGGTCCTCTCTGTATAGCAGTAAAGGTTGAGGTGGGTTCAGTGGCCGGTCAGTGTGTCACCTCTGCCCTGTGCAGCCCACAGGCTTCTTGCTTGACTGGGAAAGCTGACTGGAGGTTCTCTGGGAAGGGCCAGGGTGTGTGGACAGATGGCCTCCCTGGAAGTGGTGATGGAGCCAGAGGGCAAGCAGGTCCCTCGCTGGGCACTCCACCCCCCCGACCCGGGGATGGTCCTGCATCTTCCTGGCCCTGTCTGCTGCCCATGGCCAAGGACCTCAGCTCTGCTCTGCTCTGCTCTGCTTAGAGCAGGGGGCTCCCCACCTTGTTTGTGCCATCTGCTGACACTCATGGAACCCTTCTCAGAATAAAATCAAGTAGGTAAGATTACTAAGAAAACCAATTATGTCAAAATGCGGTTTTATCAAATGTTGGAAAATCTATTTTGCTACAGTAATATGTTTGCTTCTTTATTAAAACATGACACTAAAACGCCTGGAGGTGGGACCTCACAATTTGAAGGGTGAACATGAATGATATTCTGAGATATTCACCAGAGCTGTGATGTGATGGGAAGACTCCCACGATTGGTGTTAGTGGCAAAACCACAGCTCCACCTAAACTCTGAGTTTGCTGCCTGTGTGCCCAGTGAAGGCCACGTCAGACCCAGTTAGAGACACGGGAGACAAAACGCAGCTTTCCTATATGAGGGCCACACCCCCTGCACTGTGGGGACCCTCCCCGGGCAGATGACACCCCTATCTTTGGACGGCATCCTTCTGGCCAGACAGCAGCTGTTTTGGAGGGGGTCAGAGGACAGTGCTTTGGAAATACAGCTCTTCCACTGAATGCCCACCTGGTGAGCACCTGGCCCCGGACCCCCTGCCTGGGGCACACTGTTAACTGACTCTCGAGGGCACCTGCCATGCTTCCCCTCTTTTCACCTGCTACCCCTTCAAAGCTACAAATGATGCTGCACGTGTTTACTAGTAGCAGGTCTTGGTGCCAGAGGAGGATGCTTGGGTCCTCACAGAGCAGGATGCAGGGCCTCCTGTCCCACCTGTTGAAAATAAACCCAGGACACACTTCTCTTTGCAAGCTTTCTTTAATTCTCTTGACAGAAAGTTAGCCTTTAAAAGTCTCCTTCGTGAATTTAGAATACTTTTCAATTTTCACAATTTCAGATAATATGCACCTGATTGGGGACACCGGGGACATCAGAGGTGGGCTTTGCTTCCTGACTGAGGTCCCCTGGGGTCCTGGGTATGCATGCGTAATGAGCACCCTACTGACCCTTAGGCTTCTGAAGTGGAGAGCTCTGCTCTGGGTGAGGATGGAAGGCCCACGACCTTGGTGGAGGTCAGGCCCTCCCCGCTGGGCTGTGGGGCTCCCCAGTGCTTGCAGCAGGTGGGGCTTTCCTGGAAAATGCCTGGTGTGGGCGGATGCAGGCAGAGGAGCAAGGTGAGGAGCTTCAGGAAATGGGGCTCTGAGAGGGGACTGCACAAGGGGAGAGAACGCCCTCCCTCCCCAGGCAGCTGCTCAGCTGCCTAGCCTGCGTGAGGCTGGGGCTGCTCCTCCAGGGGAAGGTTTGGACCAGCCTTCCCATCTCATGGACCACCTGGTGGGGTGGGGAGCTTGAGGAGGGATGCAGCCAGTGGTGTGGAATTGCGTCCCAGGGGGCCTCGCCTCCAATCAATGGCTGGGCACAGCAGAATCAGGCCAGGCAGACAGCAGCAAACTTGGTGCTAGTCCTGGTCTGCTCTTTATTGCTGGATTTGGTGCTGATGTCCAGGCCTCTGCGAACCTCAGTTTCCCCACATGCACACCTAGGGGCTTGACCTATCTCACCTCTGAGAGCCCACTTAGGTCTGGCCTCTTTCCCTCCTGGCATGTGAATACCTGCAGGAAGGAAGCAGCCTTCAGTGGCCCCTGCGCTGTGGGGTCCTCCCACTCACAAGGACCCTCTGTGGCCGGTACCGTCCTGTCCCCAACCCACCACACACAGGTAGGGGCAGAGGTCAGGGAGAGGCTCCTGCCCTCATCCTCCGTCCAAAGCTCTTTGCTCGGCATTTGGAATAGAACTTGAAATTCCACTTAGGCAAAAATGCTTTGAGGCCTGTGGCACAGGGTCTGGCCTCTTGGCGACTCCGAACAGGACACAGATGCCCCTGCTCCGGGGCACAGGGATGGTGAGGAAAACTGGCCAGATCAAATACCTGCCTTTCCTAGAGGCGCGACGGAGGGCGCGGCAGGAAGGAGCCCGCCGTTTTGTCTGGAGCAGTCTGTGGACATCTTCTGTGCGCCCACGCGCTGGGGGACGGGCCATGCAGCCTAGAGGAGGTCACTCACAAGGGCTGGGAAGGGGCCCCTTTGTGTTTCCAGGTAGAAGTGACATTCTTTAGAACGCACCGCGGGTCAGCCCTGGGCAGTGGCGACGCCTCAGCGGGGTCGCCCCACCCCTCCTGGGACCATAGGGGGCGAGGGGGCTGGGCGCACTGGAGGCCTTCCGAGCCCCGCTCCCCCACCCGCGCGGCCGGCTCTGCAGTGAGGCCCCTGCGCACCTAGGTGGAGCCCGACCGGCGGTTTTCGGCTGGACCGGCCCCGCCTGACCCGCCGGCGCGCCAGGCGGGGGCGCTGCAGGGCGGCGGGGGTCCCCCGGGTCCTCTCCGCGGCCCAGTGCGCATCGGCGGCTCAGCGGGCCGGGCGGAGCGCAGACGGCGGCGGGCGCGGGCCGGAGTCCGAGCGCCGCGCGGGCTTGGCCGCCGCTCCCCCTCCCGCCGCCTCCCCAAAAGGGGCCGAGCCGAGCGAGCGGGCGGGCGCGCGCCGCCGGGCCGGAGCAGCGGCGTCCCGCGGGCGGCGAGGCGCGCAGCGTCGCCGGCCCCACCTGTCGGCGCGGCCACCACCGCCACCACCACCGCCGCCACCGGCCCCGGAGCGCCAGCGAGCGCGGGCAGCCTGCGGAGGCGCCGGCCCGGGCCTCGTCCGGCCGCAGCGGCGGAGGCGCGGGCTCCGAGGAGCGCGGAGGCCGGCACCGTCCGGGGGGGACCGGCCAGCCAGCCCCGGGCCGCGCAAGTTCGATCGCGGCGGGCTCGGCCGGGCCGCGCGGGCCCCGGCGGCGGCGATGGTGCGGCAGCCCCGCGCCCGGCGCGCAGCCCCGGCCCCGAGCCTGGTCCTCCGCGGCGGCGGCGCGGCCCCCTGAGCCCCGGGCCGGAGCGAGCGCGGGCGGCGGCGGCGAAGGAGGAGGAGGAGGAGAGGAAGGCGACGCGGAGCAGGGGCGGGGAGGCGACAGGCGGCCGAAGGGCCGGGGCCGCGCAGGACCCCCCCGCGCCGCCGGGCCGTTGCGCAATCCGCGGCCAGCCGTCCGGGCCCTGCTGGCGGAGCGGCTCCGGGGGCGGCGGCGGGGCTGATTCATGGGGCCGCGGCGGCCGCCCCCCCGCGCCCGGGCCCCCGGCGCCCCGCAGCCCGCGATGGTGGCCGAGTGGCCGGAGGGGCGGCCGCCGCGGCCCGAGACTTTCTGCTAACCTCCCCGCCCCCGCCCGCCCCCTCCCCGGCGCCCCCCCTACGCCCGCTCCCCTCCCCCTGCCCAAAAAGACACAGCTCGCCTCCCGGAGAGGCGCCTCCAGTCGCGGCGAGCGCGGCGGTGGCGGCGGATGGAGGGCGCGAGCGGGCGGCCGCGGCGGCTGCACCCGGCGGGGCGCTGATGCGGCGCCTGGACCTTCGCTGCGCGACTTTGGGGGCGTCGGCCGAGTGGGCACTCCGCGATGCAGCTCCTGAAGGCGCTCTGGGCACTCGCCGGAGCCGCGCTCTGCTGCTTCCTCGTCCTGGTGATCCACGCGCAGTTCCTCAAAGAAGGTAATTGTCCCCGGCGCGCGGAGCGGTCCCTGGGCGCCGTCCTCGGCACCCGCCCGGGCTTCCAGCACGTTCCGCCGCCGCCGCCGCCGCCACCGCCGGGCTCGGCCCGGGCTCGCCGAGCGCCACTGCGGGGCCGGACTGGC
Organism: Equus przewalskii; assembly: GCF_037783145.1. Classification (NCBI taxonomy): domain Eukaryota; kingdom Metazoa; phylum Chordata; class Mammalia; order Perissodactyla; family Equidae; genus Equus; species Equus przewalskii. The sequence continues at coordinate 44,718,478 of NC_091859.1, forward strand.
CGGCGGCGGACCCTTCGCCGCGCCCGGCCCCGGTGCGGAGCCCGCCGCCCCGCGCCTATCGGGGTTCACGGGCGGCCCGCGGGCGCGGGTGCTGCGCGGGGTTCGGGGCGCGGCGGCCTCCATGCCTCTCGCGCCGCCCGGGAGCCCCGGCCCACGCCGAGGAGGCTGCCCCTGCCCGTCCCCTGCCCCGCACGGCTCGTTGGCAGCGGCGCCCGCTCGCTCACCGCGGGCCCTCGGTAGATGGCACCAGCGCTCCACGCTGGCCGGCCTGGCTGGGCCGGGCAGGCTGGAGCGGGCGCGGGGTCGGGGGCGGGCAGGAGCCCAGGGCCAGGCCTCTGTGCCCGTCCCCCGCCCTCCACTGCCGCCTTCTAGGCCGAGTGAGGGACCCGCGGGCTCCAGAAGGGGGGACTTCGCCGCCAGAGTGCCTGGGCCCGCACCAAGTTAGGCGCCCCTGTCGTCTCAGTGTCTGCTAGAGCACAGGGCTGGTGGATCCCGTTCTTGGGACTTAGTTGAGAGGTTCGCGTTGATGGTGTGACCTTTGCAGCCAGAGGGGTCTCTGGGACCGAGGAGACCTTCACCAAGGGCCCAGGACAGGGTGCATGTGCTGGTATCCTCGGTGGGCACCTTGAATACCCCAGACACTCCAGAAAACTTCCTGGCTTTCGGGCCGGCTCTCCTGGAGAGCAGCCCTGGGGCACCCTGGGCTCAGCCTGGCTGGCCTTCACAGAACAGCAGACGGAGGCCAGTGCCCGTGGCCATCAGGTGCCCTTGCCCTCAGGCTCCTGGCCACCAGGGCTGTCTGGGGCTCCCTCTGGCCTGCAGGGAACGCTGAGCACAGGAGGGAGCTGGTGTGGCCTGTTAATGCAGGTGGATCCTCATTAGCTCTGAGTTCCTACAAAGGAATGGTCTGCAACATTCAGCTGCTTCCTGCCTAATTAACGAGCTGCTGGCTTGCGGAGGAAGCAGGTAGGCGCGGGAGGCCAGCCCCAGGCCGGGTCAGTGGCTCCGCTGGTTTGATGTTCAGTGTCCTCTCTTGATTTGGGGTCCGGGCGCTGGAGGAGAGGCAGCCGTCCAGGGCTATGCTACGGCCTTGGCTGCTGGCGAGGGCTTGGTGAGTCCTTCCTGAAGTTGGAGGGCAGCCCTCGCCCACCAGCTTGCTGACCTGCTTCAGGACTGGGTGGTTCTGTGCCTAGCAAGTCCCCAGAGGGTTATTCTCAGCTGTCCTCTGCCTGGGGACCCTGGGAACCCCCCAGATGGCCGGGGAGGCCCTGCGTGGCTGGGCCTTGTTTAGGCCGTAAGTTCTTTGCTGTTCCCGGGAATCGTTCCTTTTTGGGAGGATCCGTGTTTGAAAAGGGACTTGTGTTAAAGTTTCGCAGTTTCTCGCTGAGGTCAGGAGTGTGGGCTGTGTGGGGATTTCCCCCTATTTCACAGCTGGGACTCAGTAAGAGAATAAAGCCACTGGCTGCTGTGATACCATGTGGGTAAATGGTCCCCTCCCATTCATCTGGTGGGAACTGACCCGTCCTGGTGTCCTCGGAGGGCACGGCCGTCCTCCTGGCGCCTTGAGTCTTAAGGACAGTGTGTTTTGGGCAAGAGGAAAGAGTTTCTGTCTCTTGGATTTGAAAATGCTAGGTGCAGGGCAGGTCGATGTTTAAGTGAATAATCGTGCTCAGAGTGGAGTATTTTTTGTGGATGGGTTATTGAGAGCCCTTCACTGAAACCTCGGTGTTTACCTTGAAGTGGGCACTCGCGGGGCCACGTTCTGGAAGACGGTGTAGGAACGGGAAGTGGGGTGTGGGGCCGGGGAGCAGGTGCATGCTCTGAAGGCACGGTGTTTTCAGGCGGTGCTGGGGAGTGCAGGTGTTTGCCTGCCAGCCTCCAGGACTCTTGGGAGTCCGTTTGTCCACCCTGAGTCGGTTGCATTGGCCTCACGGGGCCTGAGCACCCTTTGCCCCATCTCTCTGGAAGGTCAGGACTGGGCACCATCCCTGTCCTCTCTGAGCTGCCCCTTTCAGCCCCTTGGGGTCAGGAGCCTCCGGCAGCCACTGGGGAGGCTGGTGGGGCCGACCCTGGTTCCGGGGGAGGCCCAGGGCCCGTTCCGGCCAGCAGGCTGCAAGCTCCAGTCCACTTTCTTCCAACAGCGTGCTGGCCAGCGGGAGGGAGGGAGCGAGGCGGGTGGACAATTGTGACTTGTTGTCTGCGGATGAGTGGGGAAGAGCTGTTTAAATAGCCATTTCCATGAATCTGGTGTTTTCAGGGGTGAAGAATGGGGGACACAGGGAGCTGGTTTTCCACACTTCCCCTTTTGTGTGGAGGTACAGGTCACCCTGTGGCTAATCCGTCCCCCTCTGGCCGGTCTGTCTTCCAGTGTTCGCCGAGATGAATAGGGCTGTGAACCGAGAGAGAGGCGTATTGTGGTCTCTAATTGCAGCCTTGGCTGGTCCGGTCTCTGTAGGAATGGTCCTGCCCACAGCGTCAGGCCTGGCCCAGGCGGCTGGTGGGCCAGGGAGAAGGCCCCCCCGAGCACGGCCACGCCGTGGGGTGGGGGCCCACAGGGGCCTGGCAGCACCTTCTCTGGCTTGGCTGGGGGGCCACCCTGACCCTCCTCTGGAAGCAAAGCACCTGCTTTTCGCAGTGAGCACAGCATGCGAATGCCCTGTGTCTGTGAACTACACTGAAAGTTGGGGGCGAGGGTGGGGGTCTCCGGAGCCTGACTTGCAGTACAGCTGCGTGGTGAGGGCACAGGGCCTGCGTGACCGTGGGCTGGGAAAGGGGCCGGGACGCCCTCCTTCCATCTGCTTCGTGGGGTTCGGTCTCAGAACATGGAGTTGAGTGAACAGCTGGAATGATGCAAATGTGTCCAGCTCCCTCTTCCCAGGACTTTCGGTGTTTTCTCCCAGTCTCTCCATCGCTCGGCAGTTCACAGTGCGGCAGGATTAACGGCTTTCCTCTGGACGCTAATTCGAACAGGAAGGAAACAAATGCTGGGAAGGAGCAGAGCGCTGTGGAGGCTGATGCACAGTTGGGCCGGCCACCTGGGCTTTGGGACCCGGAGGAGGCAGGAGCAGGCCGGGATGCCACCGGGCCAGCTCTCCTTTCTGAATCCGAGGGAGAACCCGGAGCTTTCTCCTCTAGAGGTCGATTTGAGGGTTAAATCCATCTCTAAGTCCTTTTGGTGGCCGGGGAGTGTGCGAGATGTTGAGCGTGCTCGGCACAGACTCTTCTGCAGGTTCCTGTTGAGAATCAGGGAGATGGGCGCGCATGTGGCCACCCTCGCAACCAGCCAGCCTCCTTTCCAGGGGTCCTTTCCGAACTCGACAGCTGCTTCGGGGGGCTGGTTGAGTAAACAGGATTCCGCTTTCATGTCTTGCGTTAGATAGTTGCTCTGGAAGTGAAGTGTGATTCTGGGAACCCGCGGCTGGCCACGGACACGTTCTCCCCCGTCAAGGCCCTTAATGGCCCTCTATTAATGGTCGAGGTCCCGTGCCCTGATCATTCATTGCCGTGGTCGTCACAAGATCAGCAGCCAACACGGGGCGTTGCTACCTCTGTTATATCCATCAGTTTAATTTTTAAAAGTGGAGGGAGAACTTAGCGCTGACACAGCGAGGTTCCCGGCACCGGGGGTCCATCGGAAATATTTGTTGAATCACAAAGCGCGCTTGGCTATAACTCGTGCCCGTGTCCCAGAGGCATAAGCGGGCGGCAGGGGCCCCCCACGGGGTGGTGACGGCTTGGTAGACCCCGTGGAGGCTTCACAGAGCGGGAAGGCCATTCTTGGTGGTTTGGGGCCCCAGACTGCGTCCAGCTCCATTCTCAGAGCCTGTGATTACAGAGGAGTGGAGGGACCGAGTTCCTGAGGCGGGTGTGTTTGAGTGAAGAGAGGGTTTCAGAAGCCCTGTGTTCTAGATGCTTTCGGCCCCTGCTGCGCCCACACCCCCCTCCCAGGTGTCACCGCAGGGCTGCAGGCTCCCAGCCTGGGCTGGCCTGGCTGCTGGTTTCTCCCTGAGCTTCTGGGCTGCTGCGTGTGGAGGGGCCCCACCCGGTGCCTCCCCCGGCCCCGGCGGACTCTTTGAAAGGCCGGGTGAGTGTCAATGGCTGCCGGGAGGGGCAGGATTGGAAAGGCGTTAAAAATAACCAGCTCCTTTATCATCATTTACTATCTTTCTGGTGTGACAAAGAATCTAAATAAAACCCACACTCACCGTAATGGGAATCTCATCCGGTGAGTGTATGACAGCTGTAGGAGTTAAAACACGAAAGGACTGGGAACGGAGGTGACTCCTCAGACGTGACATGGCTCACCAGCCTCAGGGGCCGGGGGGCGTCCATGTTCCCAAGGACCCCGAGGAGGCCAGAGCCCTGCCTGGGCCGCAGAGCCTGTGTCCAGGTGGCAACCTCGGGTGCACTCTGGGCAGCCGAGACTTGGGCTGACTTCCCACCCGCATGGCTAGAAACGCTTCCATCTCCCACCTGGCGTCCATCCCAAAAATGGCCTTTGAGAGCCGTGCCTGGGGGCAATCTGCCTGCCTCACTCAATGGTCAGCACATTAGGATTTCTACCTGTTTCTGGGGACATAGTGCTGTGGCGGGGCACCAGGAGCAGAGGGCGCAGTAGGGGCCACGTCCCTTTGCATGGCGAAGGCGGGGGGCACGGTATATCTCAGGCAGTGGTGCACTGCTGACATTTTTATGTGTGTGCGCGCACATACGTGGTTATGTTAATTATGTATGTTAATGACATATATGGTTACGTTGTGTTGCTCAGATGTGCTTCTGTGTTTCTATATAATCCAGTCAGGCATATTAAATATATGAAATACGTTGTGAACTTGATTTAAAATACAGCCACTTAATTAGGGAGCAGAGGGGCGGGGGGAAGCCACTGTGTATCTCCATATTTACTGATAAATATATATAAACACATAAAACATATGAAGTATATTGTAATATGACCACATGTAAAATCCACAATGTAAGATATGCGGCTGTGCCCCTGCATGTGACGTGGGGCTGGACCAAAAATTCATGCTATTTTAGTGAATGGATCCTGGACTCCTTTGAGATGAACTTCAGAGACCCCTGTAGTTGCTGTCCTGCTCCAGTGGGGACCAGCCCGCCCTCCTGGGAGTTCTGCCTTTAATCTAGGCTCTATCTGTCAGTGGACTCAGCCTCTCTTGGGAGATGTGGCACCATCGGACCCCGCTTCTCTCTCTCTCACACACACATTTGTCCATAGCTACACACACGCAAAGACATGTGCACACGCACACGCATGCACGTCCACCACGTCCGGTTCTTTGACCTGCTCTTCAGTCGCTCCTGCCTGACACCGTGCAGGACCGGGCTTCTTCAGAAGCTCCTGCTCACCAACAGCTGCCGCGTGCGAGGTGAAGGATGGGCCCAGGTCACAGAGGTCAGCAGGACATGTTCCAACGTGCAGGCTCACTTTTTCTTTTTCTCTGCCTGGATCCTGAGGCAGGACAGCAACACAGGAGTCATCCAGGCTCATTGCACACCCCCTGTCCCCACACAGCCCTGATACCCGCCTTACAGACCCTGTGCCTGCCTCCTGGTGCACACCTGCTTGGGCAAATGTCTTTTGGGTTTAGGAAACCAGATTGCGAAGTGATAATCAGGCAAGTCACTGGGCCGCTGGGGCCCTCAGGCTCCCCCTCAGCAAGATGGAAAAGATAATAGAAGCTAAAGCTTTGTGTGACCATGATGAGTACTTGAGAGACAGGCCTCTAGCCCTGTGCCGGGCACCTCCTATCTGTGACTCTCTCTATCAGATTGTGCTTGAGGAGCCAACACACCTGGGCGCGTGATACCCCCATTATGTCAGACAGACTGGTGGTTCTTGGAAGGGTGGAGGTGGCCTCCGATCGCAAGGGGTAGACACCCAGCGCAGACTGGCTTATCTGAAGAGGATGTTAGCTCATCTCTTCAGGTGTAACCAGCTCCAGATGCTCACACCGTAGCGTCTGGGTCCACCCCCCATGCTCTGCCCCTCTGAGATCCGGCCTCCTTTTCCAGCTGACCCTCAGCCTGTAAGGCCTTGTCTGTGGCTGCCTGCAGTCTCCAGGACTCCGGGTCCTGGCTCCAGGGAGTCCATGGGAAAGGGCAGGGCCCTCTGTCTCCTCTCCTGAGGGCTTTCACTGCAGGCCCATGCTCTCCCTGATGGATTGACAGGCCCTCCAGGACCATCTCTGCAGAGAGAGGCTTCCCAAAAGGAGAGGGGAACCCAGGACCAGTAGAAAGGGGAAGGGTGGCCGAGGGTGGGGGACAAACTGCTCTGGGACCTGGCCAGACCGAGGGTCGGGGGTGAGTTCCCGGAGGAGGTGGCCCAGGAAAGAGCTGGAGTAGGTGTGGCCTGGTGTGGCCTGGGGACCTCTGTGTGTTTGGAGCCCTGCCCCTCTCAGCGGAGGTCCTGGTCTCTAAGTGGACCTGGTGAGTTGGGTGCAGGGAAAGCCAGAAGCCACCTGCTTCTTCCGGTCCTTACTTCCTTACTGAGAGCTGAGAGATGATCAGTGCCAGCGCAGAGCTGCAGGTGCTGTGCATGAGGTTGCCCAGGGCTGCAGGCAGGGAGGGAGGTGACAGGCAGTCTGCCCGAGCGGGCACCAGGGGGCTGGGAGGTGGGAGGCCCTGTCCCTCAGCCTACCCTGTTGCCCAAGGGTCACTGGCATGAAGTCCATGTCCAGCCCCTTCCTTCCAGGTGTGGGCATGTGTTTGTGGTCCCATGGGCCAGGGCCCTGGAAGGGGGCTGCCCCTCTGGAGAGGGAGGGGCGGTGGGTGGGCGTCTCCCCAGGGAAGACTGGCTTCCCTGCATCATTATGCCTCTGCTGTCCACACTGCCTGCAGGGGCTTCTGCCTCTGGAGGAGCCCAGGGCAGAAGTTGGGCACACGGCTCAGTGTCCCCGTAGTGCGGTGACGTTGAGACTGCCCTGCCCAGCTTACACGGTGCCCACGGTCATTTCCTGATGTCCCTCGATCATGGGACCCTTTGTCCTACACAGTTCTGCAGAAGTGACAGTGGAGTCTCGCCCCACATGACCCAGGCCTCCCTGCCATCCGGAGAGGTCTGTGAACACGGCCCCAGACCCCTCCCAGTCTCCCCTTGGCTCTGACATCCGACGGGTCTTTGGAGAAAGTGGGTCGTGGACTGAGACCACCACCCAGGGGCGACCCTAGGGGGGAGTCATGAGCCACCAGCCGGCTCTTGGCTGACTGACTTCCCGTCACCTGATGACAGGTGTGGACACACATCCCACGCGTGGGGTACCGGGGTGCACCCCAGCACTTGTCACGGCCCACCCGTCGTGGGGCTTGTGGCCGGAGCTCAGCCACGATCACGGGATCCCTCCCTTGGACGTCTCAGCGGTAACACGTGTGTTTGTTCGTTTGCCCACCGCCCTGTGGCGAGCACAATTGCTTCTTCTTCTCTGCGTCTTGTTCTCCGTAGCAGGCCAGCCGGCTCCAGTCTGCCGGGTGAGTCACCATGTGGATTGGTGCTGTGACCTTTTGTGTGGAGGCTGGTGGGTGGTCTCGGGGCTGAGACATGGGGACTCCAGGTACGGTGGCTCCAGTGGGGATGGTCGGACCCCACATGGCGGGCGTCCTGAGAGCCGGTGGGTAGCTGAGGTGGGGGCAGTGGAGGAAGGTCTCTCCAGGCGGTGACTGATCTTGGGGGTCAGCGTGTGCCTTGGGGTGAAGGGAGAGGGTCACCCAGCAGAGGGGAGTCCGTGGGGCCTGAGCCGTCAGCGGGGAATCTTGGGGCAGAGATGGGCCTGGTGGGGGGACCTCAGGACGACTCTCAGCTGTCACCTCATGTGGTCCTCGTCCCCCCCGGCAAGGAGGCTGTGGTTGTTTCATGACTTTACCATTGAGGAAACTCAGGTGTTGGCCGAAGCCCCAGGGCTGGGGACCTGAAGACAGGGTGTCTGGCTGCTACCCTCCCCTGAGCTTACTTCTGAGGGGGGCCCTAGCTAAACGTCCTAGAAAGCCAAGCCAGGGTGTTAGGGTGTCCCTGCTGGAAGGCGGCCCATGGGAGGTCTCTGGCAGGGTGGACGCCATCCTCAGAGTTGACCCTCAGCCCTCTCCCGTGCCCCCAGCCCTGCGATGGACTCAGGGCAGACCACAGGAATTGAGCTGTGAGCTGTGGGTCGAGTGGCTGATTCTGGGCCCTGGTCTTCTGGTCCGACAGCAGGTCCCGCAGGAACACGGAGGCTGGACATGCCGAGGCCGGCTCCCTCCGCTCTGCCCCCCACCTCCGAGGCCCCTGGCTCCGGCAGGGAGCGTGGTTTTGACAGGTTCCAGGTTCGGGTGGGTGCCCTGTCCTCTGGAACCTGCTGGAAGACCCAGCCCCAGACCACACATATCCACCCCCGGCCCTGCACGTGTTTACAGGAGGTCATGCAGCCTTTGAAATGCACTCTTCAAAAATCGGCTTCTGCCTGGGAAGGTGGATTTTGTTAGCCAATTACCTTTCTTCTCCTCCAACTACAGAAGCAGCAGGGCAGGTCCCCAGTCCGCTTCACTGAGGGCGGAGCCCAGACCTCGGTTCTAAATAACTCTGCTTTGCACAACGATAGGATCCATCTTCAGTCCTCTGTCCCTGGGGGCGTCTGCACAGCAACAGCACCTGCTTCCAGGGCTGGTTGCCTCAGTGACAACCTTGATAGACAAGCTGGCTGCAGCTTGGCCTGCACACATTGAGCTCCGGCTGTATGCCAGGCATGGCTGTGTGCTGGGGGACCTGCTGGACCCAGCGGGGTCATACGTATGGAGAGGCAGAGCAGGGGGTCGCGTGTGCACTTGTGAGAAATGCACAGCGGTGGGGGCCAGGTGGGGGCCCCCAAAGCAGGTCCACCCCAGAAACTGCAGATGGCACCTTATCTGGAAACAGGGTCTTTGCAGGCATAATTAAGGTAAGGATCTTGGGATGAGGTCATCCTGGATCAGGGTCCATCCTAAATCCAATGACCAGTATCCTTAAAAGAGGAGAGACACAGGGAGAAGGCCATGCGAAGACAGAGGCAGAGATTGGAATGAGGTGGCCACAAGCCAAGGGACGCCTGGAGCGCCCAGAAGCTGGACGAGGCAGGAAGCATCCTCCATTGCAGTCTCTGGAGGGAGCAAGGCCCTGCTGACACCTTGATCTTGGCCTTCTGGCCTCCAGGACTGTGGAAGAATGGATTTCTGTTGTTTTAAGCCCAGGTTTGTGGTCCTTTGTTATGGCAGCCACAGGACACCAAGAGGACCAGCACAAATAGTGGAGGGAGCATACAGCACGAGGAGTCCTGCCACCTGCGCCTGGGTCTCCGGGAAGCGCGCTCATGGGAGGAGCCAGTCCCGCTTGTCTCCCCTCCTCTGTGTTGAGGAGAGCTGGTGGGGTGGGCACAGCATCAGGGGTTGCCCACTGGGGAGTTTGGACCCACGGAAGTGATGGTTTCAAGTTGAAGGCTGAGGCAGAAGGCGGTTTCCCCAGGAGATGGGATTGGGGTGGACAGCCCGGAAATTCCTAAGGTGCCTCCATCCATAAATCAGCATCTCCCAAAGTGAGGGCACGTACCGCTGTTGGCATACAAGATGGCTTTATGCAGGGCAAGGAGGGGCATTTTTCATTTTAATAGCTGTGTATTTATTTTTATGGTTACCTTCTATTTATGGCAATGGCGCTGGCTTCCCCTTTACAGGGAGATGGAGAGTTTCCATCTAACAGTAAAGCGATGCGCGGGTACGGTGAAGTCACGATGGAGGTGCCATGCAGGTTGAACACCATTCACTGAGCACCTGCTGAGCACCAGGTGCACAGAATCTGCTGAGCCAAGGAGCAGTGGACTGGGAGGTGGTGGCTGACAGGTCTGAGACCGTGCGGACAGCAGGAGCTCTGGAGAGTTCTGGAGACTTGTGGGGTGTCAGTCAGGCCTGTGCTCGAGGAAGCGTGGTCAGGCTGAAACGGGTGTCCAGGCCAGCTGAGGGTGAAGAGGACCTCAGGTGAAGGACGTGGCCTCCATGGTGGACATCAGAATGGAGAAGCGGGTGTGTTAGATTCTTGGGGGTGTCTTCACAAAGGACCACAGACAGAGGGCTGTCTTACAGCAACAGACATCTCCTGTCTCCTAGTTCTGGAGGCCAGAAGTCCCTACCAAGGTGTCCGCAGGGTTGGTTCCCTCTGGAGGTTCTTGGTCCTTCCAGGCCTCTGTCCTGCTCTTGGCAATGCCTGGCATCCCTTGGCTTGTGGCTGCATCACTCCATTGCTCCAGCCTCTCCCTGTCGTCACGTGGCCTTTTGTCTCCCTGTCTCCAATCTCCCTCCCCTAATTCTCATGTGGACACTGGTCATTAGATGTGGGGCCCACCAGATCCAGGATGAGCTTATCTCAAGATCCTTAATTGTATCTGCAAGGACACTTACTCCAAATAAGGCCATGTTCTCAGGTTCTGGGTAGACCCATTTTTCAGGAGGCCGCTGCTCAGCTCACCACATGGCGGGTGCAAGAGAGTGGAGAATGCACCACAGTGCCTGGGCACTGATGCCATCAGTCAAAGGCCCCCGTCTTGCAGATCTCAGAGCAACGAGCTCCAGCTTCCGCACTCCAGGTCTCCCCTTTGTTTTGGGGTTCTCTGAGGGCTGTGGGCTGCTGCGGTGTGTAGGGGAGTGAGTGGTGGAGCGGTGGCCCCCTCCTGCTCATGGACCCAGCTGCCCCTTGCTGGAAGGGGCAGCTGGGGAGGCCCCTGCACCCTGCCTTTGGGGGGCCCAGTGCCTGTCTGGGCGTGACTCTCCCACCCACCCTGGGGGCCTGCCACCTGGGGGCTGAGCTGATCACGTGGGCCCAGGACGGTGCCTCTGGAAGTCGGACGGCATGTGTCCATCTGAAAGTTAATTTTCCTTCTCTTTCTTTTTTTTTTTTTTGAAGAAAATTGTACCAGTTTGACATTTGTGCCTGGCCTCCCCCAAGGCACTTTTGATTCCAATTGGAACAGGCTGTTGCCAATTTGCCAGTTACCTGGTATGCTATTAGCAATGTGTTTCTAGTGTTTATTCTTTTTATTCCTGGTTCATCCTTAATGCATTACCTCACGCTAGTGGCACCTTGCATGTTTCTCTTTTCCATTAAGCTGTGGCTTGGCGATGAGAGCGACATGCAAAGTTCTGTGCATTGAGTGATTTTCCTGTTGGCGCTGGGAGGGTGTGAAAGGAGGGAGATGGTGCCTGCCATCCATAAGGAATCTTCTAGAAAGGAAGGTGATTCCTCTTGGGTGGGAAGCACCGTTACAGCTCAAGATTTGGGGAGCAGGTGAGGGGTCTGCAGGCCTGATCACAGGCTGCCCCCAGGATCCTGCTCCCTAGTCCTCTCATCTGCATGCGTCTGACCCCCAGGGCTGCTGGGCTGAATGCAGACACCCACCCGGAGGGTGGCTTATGACCCCTCCGGCTCTGACCATGGAGGTATCTGGAAGGTTCTGAGGGGGCCTGGCTGTGGAGAGAGGCCTCTTTCTGGTTTCAGGAAGAGACACAGGACATAGGAGGTGGCCTGGAAGGGTCCAGACTAGAGAGGACAAGGGCAAGTGTGTGCCTGGGCAGTGGGGCCAGAGGGCCCGGGGGACGGAGCGAGAGCCACTGGAGATAGCCCCCTGGGACCAGGGCAGACCCTATTCTGGTCAGGGGGTGGGCCAGGTCCCTCTCCACACCCTTGACTGGCAGGCAGCACCCCACCCTGCTCTGTAAGGTCAGGAGTCGGTCTCCCTGTGTGCTGGACCTTTGGCCGTGCCACATAATGTTCGCCAGAGGTCGGAGGTGAGGAGGGCGAGGCTGGAGGAGACCAGCGGCTTGGTGACACATGTGGGATGTGGGCTAACCCCGGGCAGGAGCCCCCAGACACACTGCACTCTGCATGTGTCACAAAGGACACGCTGTCCACAGGAGCTGGCCAAGACTAGTGCCCTGGGTGCCCTTCGGCCCCTAGAGAAGTGGCGTGGGGGTGACACTGAGAGCAGTCCCAGGCAAGTATCTGCCTGGACACGGGGCGGAAGGCCCCCCGAGAGGTCAGAGGGGCTCCCCGGTGGGTCTGGCAGGGGCGCGGGTCTACTTGATGGGTTCTGTGGAATGTGGGTCTATGCGGTGCGTCCTGCAGAAGTCTCCTGGTCCACCTGGTCTCCTGAGGCTCGCCATGCACAGAGCCATGTGCCCCCATCCTTCCGTGGACCAGTGCATCTCATGCCTGCAGTCGCTGAACAGGACCCCCCCTCTCCAGAGGCCCACCAGGTCTCCTCTTCCTGCTCATGTGACCTTGGAGACCTGTGTTCTCTGTGCCTCAGTTTCCTCCCCCCACCCAGTGCGGATTATGATAACAGGAACCCCAGGGTCGTGGCGAGGGGGAGGTGGGTCAGCCTGGGCAGAGAGCTCGGGGCTGCGGACGCATGTGTATGGACCGTGCTGTCCTCTGGTGCCCACTTCCTGCCTTCATCCTCTGATGGGCCCCACCATCTCTCTGTCCTGGGCGGTCCTCCTACCTTCCCTGCACACCCCTTTCATTCCTCCCTCTTCTGTTGATTGCCTTCATGGGAGAAAGACAGCTAGCTGTTCGGCCACCGGGCCCTGGAGGGGGCTCTGGACCAAGGTTGTCAGAGGAAGGAACACCTGTGCTGGGCGAGAGCTCAAGGGTAAATAGAATTTTCTGGAATACTTAGCACAGACACAGGCAAAGTGAGCATTCACGGGGCCTCCCCGATGTCCCACCTGTGTTTTCTGGGGCTGGTCCTGGAAGGTCTCTCAGGAGGGGTGTCAGGTCTGCTGGGTCAGGGCCTGGGGGCTGATCCTGTCATGACATCTGGTGGGTGTAAGGAGCTGCTGTCCTGCGTCCTGGACCTGGGGGCTTCTTGGAGTTTGCCGAACACAGAGGGGGAGCTGACAAGACGATGGCATGCTCTGCGGCCACGGGAGGTGAGCCGTCCAGACACCACCCAGTTAGAGACCCTATGGACCCAGGGTGGGAGGTCTGCAGACTCTTGAACGCCATCGCCCTTTCCCTGGGAGTCTGCGTAGGCCAGCCTGGACCCATACGCCTGTCACTGGTGGGCTTCTGGGTTCTGTTCGTAAAAGGAGCCTCAGGACCAGTTAACTCTGGATGCTGCAGATGGAGGCTGCAGAGGCCGGGGAAGCAGCTGGCGTGGCCCAACCGCTACACTTTACTGACGGGGGAAATTGAGGCCCAGGGCAGGGCAGTGACTTGCCCAGGGCCATGTGGGTCTGTTAGTGATACTGGTGGATGTCAGGGGGAAATGGGTTTTCGGACAGGGAGACAGGTGTGGCCAAAGGCTTGCGAGTGGCCATCCGCCATGCGACAGGTGGACAGTTCCGAGGGGGCTCTCTGGGCTGGGGGGCCTGCAGAGGTGGACCAATGGGCATGGCTGGGGCTGGGGCCTGGGGTGGTCCAGGGCTGAGTGTGGCTAGTCACTAAATTGCAGAGAAACATCCCGTTGGCCCAATCCGATCGGTGCCCGAGTGACCACAAGGGGCCGGCAGCTCAAACTCGCCTCGCCTTTTCCAGCCACATTGTGGGCGCCTTCCCGTCTGCTGTGTCCAGGGCAGTGTGCTCTGGGAGCTAGGAGCTTGAGCACAGAGCACCGTGGAGTCATCAAGGTCAGCCAGCCCTGGGCGCTGACCAGCTGTGGCCATCATGTTGCCCGGCCTGGGCCTCTACTCTCCTGTCTGTGAAGTGGGGTTATAACAGCCCCCCGCTGTTTCCTCCCCTTGTCGCGCCGCCCTGGCAGATGGTGTGGAGCCCCTCAGGGTCCCAGGAAGGGGATGGACAGCACAGAGCGTGGTGCCCACATCCCATAGTCCTCAGTCCATGCCAGTAGTGTTTTTAGCTATTTTTGTTATTTTCCTGTCTACTTAAGTCCTTTTTACAGAGCCTTGGTTTCCTAGGAGGCTGATTATGATAAATGCCAGAAAACAGAGCCTCTCACCCCCCACCGTTCTGGGGCCCACAGGCCCTCCCAGCCCTCAAAGCTGTGTTCTCCATCGGTGCAGTGATGTGCGTGTCTGCTCTAGAGCTCGGGGACAGGCAGGGATGACACCAAGGGGCAGGGAGGGGCTCTTGGCCGGCAGAGCTGTCCCGGCCTCGGAGTGTGGCTGGGGCCCGGCCAGGCTCTAGGCTGCAGACTGCCCGGGGAGTCCGCCTCTGTGGGTCTGAGCCTCTCGAGGTGGCCGATGAGATGGGATAAGGGGGCCCCCGGGGGTGTTGGCAGGGTGAACACACACAGGGACCCTTTTGGTTTGTTCCCAGCACTGAGTGTGTGTTGATACGAATACGAGTGGCTGCCTGGAGATGTGGGGCTCCTCACAGTCCTCAGCGGGCTCCTATGTGGGGCTCCCGTTCCCATCAGCCGCCGCTCATCTCTGAGCACCCTGCCGCCTCTCCTTGTGCATGCAGAGAGCTCTCTCGGGGACCGGGCTGTGCTTGTGGTCCCTCCCTCCCTGCTGTCTGTCGTGGACTGGACGGTCTATTGGTATTTCAAGTGGGGGACAGCCCAGGATGGACCAGTGGGCACATGGCCCTCTCGGAGTGGAGCTCTGGCCACCATGCCCACAGAAACTCATGCCAGCTTGTCGATAATCCTTGGGATGAAGTTGGCGGGTGGGGCTGAGTTCCGCTCTCCAGGCTGTCTGTGATCTGCTCAGAGGGGCCCTTTGGATCCCGGCACTGTGTGCACATCCTTGGCTTGAAGGGCAGGTCTGCTACCACTGGGAACCCCTGCACGTTATCCATACACATCGGTGCTGGGCAAGCAGGGCCCCACGTCGGCGAGTCCGGGAGTCAGTGTTCACTGAACCTCGTGACCTGGTGGAGTGGGGAGCCCGAGCCTCGGAATTGAGGCTCTGTGCATCGTCCCAGCTCTGCGCCTGTGTCTGCAGCCTTCACCGCCCCATAGTGCAGAGGAGTCCCCTAATGCCTTCTTGGGGGGGAATACAGCCCTGAGGTTGTATGAAAGAAGACCAGCTGTAACTGCAGGGGACTCCCTGTTCCCAGAATGACTGCCCCACGCCAGATTCCTCTGTTCCTCCCGCCCCCAGGGTGGAGGCGATCTCAGTTGCTCCCGTCAGCTCCAGCCGGGGTGTGCCAGGAGCCATGCAGCTGATGGCGCAGGG
This sequence comes from Equus przewalskii, assembly GCF_037783145.1. NCBI lineage: Eukaryota > Metazoa > Chordata > Mammalia > Perissodactyla > Equidae > Equus > Equus przewalskii. The sequence continues at coordinate 44,733,634 of NC_091859.1, forward strand.
GTGTTCTGGCCACGAGGAAGAAGCTGGGGGCTGTATTTTGTGGGCCGGATCAGCTGGTGTCTGCCAACACTAATGAGACCCTCACTGGGCAGAGGAGCCAGAAGCTGCTCTCGGGGCCAAACCCAACTGAGTGGGATTTCATGGGGGCTGCCGAGACTCTCCCCGTGTGCTGTGGATGGAAAGGAACACACTGGGGGATGGACTTTGGGCTCAGCAGCGCAGTGAGCAGGCCGCCCATGAAGGCGCCTGTGCCCCGAGTGTCTCTGGGGGCCGTGGGAGATCCTGCTTGTGGTCAATTAGCATCTGTGCAGGGCCACGTTGTCAGCCCTAATCCTTTAAGAACAGAGACCGTCTCCAACTACAGCTGAGTTCCAAGCCAAATAAATTAAAATTTCTTGTACGTGGTATCTTGTAGTCTTATTAAGTGGCGAGATTATGCAAAAGAAATCATTAAGTGTGATAACTTTCAGTGTGGTTCTTATAGGACATTTGTTATCTCCCATTCTGGTGTGTTTAAGCTCGATTCCAGGGGAATTAGTGGTATTACCGTTTAAATCTTAACTTTTGTGTAAGGAAAGCGTGTTGCAGAGCTTTTGAAATGTATCTTGAAAGCAGCGGTTGCATTTCGCAGGTTTAACAAGGGAGCGAGCCGGAGGAATTTCAAAGCCTGCTGATGTGCGGACATCGTGGTTGTGGTGCAGTAGATTTTTTTCATCTAATTAAAAAAAGAGATGTTGTTTTCCTGAAAGTTATTGAGATAGAGTTGTTTCAGTGAAGGCAAGGAAAAGTGGAGGAGCCCCAGCCTCAGAGGGCCGAGGGCGGGAGTTCCTTCCTGTCACTGCTGGCTGCACCTGGCTCTGGGACACAGACAGGGAGAGCGGACAGCAGCCTTCCAGGTTCCCTAAAAAATCACGTTCTATGTGTCCATTGACGGATGAATGGATAACAAAATGTAGTGTATATGTATACACACACACACACAAACGCACACACACTGGAATATTATTCAGCCTTAAACAAGAAGGAAATTCTGACACATGCTGCAATGTGGATGACCCTTGAAGACACTATGCTCAGTGAAATGAGCCAGTCACAAAAGGGCACATACTCTGTGATTCCACTCATACGAGGTCCCTAGAGTAGCCAGATTTATAGAGACAGAAAGTAGATGGTGGTCAACAGGGGCAGGAGGGGTGGTGGGGAGTCACTCTTTACTGGGGACAGAGTTTCAGCTGGGACGAGGAGGCTGTTCTCGAGGTGATGGTGAGGACGGTCACACAGCAGTGTGCATGGACTCAATGCCACCAAATGGGATACTGAGAAGTGGTTAAGATGGTGAATTTTACGTTATATGTATTTTAACACAATGAAAAACGAAATAAGGAACGTTCTCAACTGTGTCAAAGGGCACGAGCAGCGTTGTAGTACTATCACTTTTGAAAATTGTAGGCTTTATTTTGTAGGGCCGTTTCAGGGTGAGAGAACCATGGAGCAGATCGGGCAGGGACTTCCCTCAGCTCAGCACCCCGAGGTGTCCTCCATTATTGACAGCTCGCGTGGGCACCCTGCGTCTGTTGCCGTTGATGAGCCAATGTTGCCGTGTTGTTGTTAACCAGAGTCCGCAGTCCACGCTGGGGTTCCGTCCGGCTGGTGTGCGTTCGTGGGCCCCGGTGAAGTGGGCCCTGTGTCTGCGCTGTGGTCTCATGCGGGGTGGCTTTGCTGCCCTAAATCCCTCGCTTCCATCATCACCTATTGTCTGACCGTGTGCATTGACTGCGCCGTCCAGGCTGCAGCTCTCCACGTCCTGGGCTCTGGGCTCACCGGGTCTTCACCGTACGCATGCATGCAGATCGTTGACCAACGTGGGCCACCAGCCCTGCTCCAGCCTCGGCTCTGGCGTGACCTTGGGCAGTTTATAGCTGAAAGCCACCATGGTGGTGATGACGGTGCCTTGGAGACTAAACGCTGACCTGCCCCAGGACCTGAGCGTGGGCTCTGAGTGTCCTGGCAGGTGCTGCTTGCACATCCTGGGGTCTCCTGTGGCAGGGAAGGGAGGGGGCTTGTGGCTGCCCCTCTGCTTAGGAGCCAGGCTAAGTTTCCATTGCTGGGTTTTCCAATATGGTTTTTATGGCATTTGACACGATGTAGCTGAGATTCCTGCATTTTATTTTGGTCTTTTTTTAAACACCAAAAAATGGTGCTCAGGTATCTTTATTTCCCTGTGAAATGCCAGGAATGGCCCGTCTGGCTGACAGGGGAGGATGCCCCCTGCACCGTCCCCTTTGCACTTCCACCCAGAGTTTCTCACGTCCCCTTTCGCCTCCCCTGGGTGCTCCCCCATCCCTGCTCCTGACACGTGGTCCGATGGAGTCCCTGCCACCCATGGGGTGTCTCTGTTCCCTTTCTCCTGCTGGTTCACATATGAGGGGAAACCCAGCTCAGGGGCTCATTCAGAACCTTGACTTCCGGTGTCCCAACGCGCCTGCTCCTTCCACCAATCGCAGCACGTGCCCAGTGAGCCTGGGGTTTGCCTCTCTCCACCTCGTCCTCCCTCCTAAAGCCGTTTGTTGTGTGAGTCTCAGCTGACGGACTCCAGGAGAGACAGGCCCAGTGGCTGACCCCCGGCAGTGTGGACCCAAGATGGGGGTGGGCCTGGAGGTCATCTTGGAGGTGGGGACACTGATGCACAGAGAAGGGAGGGGCACCCTGGATGGTCAGGCACACAGACCGATGGAGGGGAGAGGAGACTCTGGCCCTCACAGGGGGAGACATGTACCAGTCAGGGCTCCCCTGTCCTCGCAGGGTCGGGCAGCATGTGGCCTCCACCCGCTAGGCAGCTCCTCTGAGCTGTGCGGCCGGATCTGTCTGCAGACCTTGTCAGGTGTGCCCTGTGCACCTTCTCCTGGTCGAGAATCTCTGCTTCAGAGACAGGCTGCCTGCCACCCAGAACGTTGACCGGGTGCCGGCCGGCTGTCGGGCCTTGGTCTGCCTCATCTGCTTCCCAGCTGCAGCGTGTGCTCCAGGCTTTCCCTCTGTCACCTGATTTCCCTGTTCTGGGCAGCCTTGTTGTGCCCTCTTTCTGCCAGAGCTCCAGACTCCAGTGAAAATAAAACACATGGGCCTCAGGCCCTCCATATGCTGTCACAGCCGGTGCCTCACCCACCTCAGTGGCGATGTGACAGCCCCCTGAGAGCAGGCGGGTGAACAGGACCCTTGGCAGTGGGATGTTCACCTCTGAGCAGCCACATCCTGCAGGGACAACCCAGAGCTGGGGGGCAGGCGAGGGCCTGGCCCTTGACAGCAAGAGAGCCGGTGTGTGGGGACACGGGTCCCCCAGGGAGGCTGCAGGCCAGGGTGGGGTCCCAGCTGGGCACCTACTGCTTGGGTCCTGAGTGGAGGCTGCTCAGCTCTGGGAGATGACGAGGCCATTGGTAGCCCTTGTGCCCCATTTGTCCTGTCGCAGTGGGGCATGTCCACTCTTGTGTTTAATCTTTCTAACGTGTATGTATGTATGTGTGCGTGCATGTGAGTATGTGTGTTTACCTACATTCGTATGCCTTTACATACGTGTCTTTACTTATGATATATAGGTGTGAGTATATATATTCGAGTGGGTGGTGCCTACACATTGCACAGAATTCGAAAGGTATGGGTGATATACTGTGGCACTTGCCAGCCTTCTGGTTCTCCTCCAGCAGCCAACGGTGTCGTCCTTCCAGGTGAGAATGATCCACCTGTGTCAGGATCACATGCGTGGACACATATGTGCACGCACACACGCACTCCCCTCCCCATTTACTCTTTTAACAGTATTTCTGGAAGCTCTTTCTGGAACAGAGCATGGAAGTGTCCTCATTCATTTATAAGGTTGTGAGTATTCCGTGGTGTGGCCTTTGACCCCACCTTGCAGGTGATTCTGCTCTGAGTCTCTTGTCTGGGAACCTGCCGCGTGAGTGACCGTGCCCACCGTCGAGTCCCCGTGGGGGGCACGCAGCAGTGCACAGACCCTCAGAGCGTTTGTGCTCACATGGCCCCATCAGGGGGACCCTGGGGCTCCCAGCAGTGGTGCCCCCAGCACAGAGCTTCTCAGACGATCACATCCTCCTGGACGGACAGGCGGTGGGAGCGTTTCCTCGAAGGTGTAGCACCCGCCTCTCCTCCTCTGAGGCTGGGAGCTGTTTTTCTTCCTTCTGGCCTTATCCTCAGCGCCATTCAGTGTGGCTGGTCGTCTGTCTGTCCTGACTAGAGGGCTCCCTGTCCTCTGGGACGGTCTTTGTTATCACCCAGAACCTGCAGATCATTAGCACAGCTGACGCAGGTGCAGTCTGCCCGCCGTCCATGCTGTCCAGCCTGACCATGGCCGTTTCTGGGGGACGTGTGTTCCCCCCTCCATACTGGGTCTTGTTGGCAGCTGTGTGTCATCAGATGCCCTGTGGGTCCTGGGGGCGCCAGTGGCAGGTGCAGACCTGGTGGAGGATGGGCCTGTGGGGCCCTGAGAGATCTGCTGGCCAGATGCTCCTGCTTCACGGATGGGACCTGGGGACCCGAGAGGCTGTCCCTGCTCAGTGGCACTCGGAGAAACTGAGATGTGAATATGAGGCTGATGCTCTGAGACCTGAGAGGCCCAGGGAGGAATCTGCCATCACCCTGACCCTTCTCTTAGGAGTGTTAAGTCACAGACCCTAGTGCTGTCCTCAGGGTGTCCCCCCACCATCCCCCTCTGCAATCTGCTGACAGGTGACTGGGGCCGGGGCAGGTTCCTGGCACACTCACCCGCTCCTCCCACCCCTGGGACCCCTGTGGGCTGCTTGTCCTCAGTCCTGGGCTGGCCCCACCCACCTGACAATGAGTCATCAATTTATTAGATGTCCATCTAACAGAGGTGACGACACAGTGCAGGCTGGGTGGCAGTGACCAGGGACGATTGCCCACCTTGGAGGCCAGCAGTGCTGGGTGTCTGGCAGCCTCCCAGGGTGCCCAGCCTCAGGTCTCTGTAACAGGCAGCTCCTGCGTCTCCTGCTCCTGCCCCATGGGGAGCCTCTGCAGGCCTGGGGGCACAGCGGAGGTGAGAGTCAGGTGCCCAGAAGCCATGGGAGCTGCGAGCTGGGCAAGGCTGGTCTCTCCGGAGCAGCTCGGAGGGCCATGGCCAGAAACTGGCACTGAGGGTGGTTTTATGGACCTTGTGGGAACCTCCAAAGAGGGTGTGACCTCTCTGCAAGGCTGTGCCCTCGCCGGTGGCCATGGGGTGAGGCAGTGTGGTCCAAGCAGAAGGGCACACAGAGCCAACCCAAAGCAGCTGGCGGGGTGCCGCTGTCTCCATTTTCCTGGGGTGCAGGTTTCTTTCCTAAACAACAGCTTATATTATAAACACGGCCATTGCTCTCGCCTCTGGGCCTCTCTTGTGGTTCTTCCTCTGGCCGGGCAGCCTGTCTGAGCAGCAGCAGCAGGTGGAACCCACAGGGCCTGGGGGCACGGAGGACCCCAGCTCCTGATGGTGGCAGTGCCCCCAGCTGCTGCCTCATCCAACATCTGCCTTTTACAGTAGCAATGGCCACTCACTTTCCCAAACGTTCAGTGATGGGCGTTCTGGGAAGCAGGGCCTGTGACTCCCTTGATGGGTTGTCTCCGAATGTCACTTTGGGCCTTTCAGCATTATGCGTTGTGGGTGGGATATCTCCAGAAAAATCCTTCTCGCCCCTACTAGGCCCTTCTGCCTCTTAAATAAAAGCCCAGAGTTCACCCGGCTTGGGGGTCATGGGGCAGAGTGGGGATCCGCTCCCGCATGGTGTCATGAAGAGGTATAGATGTGCCCGGGGTGGGGGGGGGGCGTCCCTTGGGCACACGGGAAGGTCCTGGCACCTTCTATCTATCTTCTCACTGTAGATGCCAGGACTCGGGCCCCATGTGGCATGTGCTCCCATAGCTTGAGGCCCCAGGGACCTGGCAGCGGGCACACCCTGTCTTGCACTGTCTGGGTGAAGGCCCCTCTGAGGGTCTGAGCAAGAAGTGGTATATTTGGGATGGAATAGTTCCCTTGGCTCAGTTCAGGGAATGTTTTCATTTTAGGCTCTGGGGATAAGAGACGGATGATGTGATGGTGATAATGATAATAATGTTGATGATGGTGGTGATGTTGGTGATGATGGTGATCATGATGGTGATGGTGGTGATGATATGATGGTGCTGATGTGATGGTGGTGGTGGTGATGATGGTGATCATGATGGTGATGGTGGTGATGATGGTGAAGGATGTGATGGTGATGGTGGTGATGGTGGTGATGATGGTGGTTGTGGTGATGGTGGTGATGATGGTATGATGGTGCTGATGTGATGGTGATGGTGGTGATGGTGGTGATGATGGTGGTTGTGATGGTGATGGTGGTGATGATGGTATGATGGTGCTGATGTGATGGTGGTGATGGTGGTGGTTGTGGCGGTGATGTTTGTGAGGGTGGTGGTGAAGCTTGTGATGATATCGGTGAAAGTGATGGTGATGGTGGGATGGCGTGAAGGATGTGATGTGATGGTGGTGGTGATGTTGCTGACGGTGGTGGTGTAACAGGAACTATTCTCTGTCTTAGTGTGTTCCATCCGCCAGCTGCTTTAATCCTAACAGCCATGCCATGTTGCAGGCAGGCATTGCCTCCATTTTACATGGGAGATATTTGAGGTTTTAGAGGTTAAGTGACTTGCCCAAAGCCCAACAGCGGTACCCGACAGACCCAATTTGAACTTGAGCCTGACTAATTCCAAAATTGAGCCCTGCCTTTCTCACTCCAGGGCACATATTAGAAATGATTAAACTTTGTTTAGCTGGCCCCAGTGGCAGGAGAGGCTGCCTGAGTGTGGAGCCCCAAGGGCTGAGAGGTCAGTGGCTGGACCTGGCCATCCTGGCCCCTGGTGCATGGGCAGGGTGGGCGGTGCTAATCCCAGGCTGAGTAAGTGCCCATGAGGTCAGGCCCAGGGAGCCCTGGATCCTCCAAGGCCTGTATTCTGGGTTCATGGGCCCTCTGCGGTGTGGCAGGGAGGACCTCCCTCCGTGGGGACCCCTGGCTCTCCATCCCAGATGCAGGGAGAGGCAGCCGTTGCTGGATGACTCAGCCCTGAGCCAGTGAGTCAGCACCAGGGCAGACCTTGGAGGACGTGGGGCTCCCATCCTGCCAGGTGAGGCTGGTGCCCGACTCGCGGGGGGGACCTTTCCACAGTCAGCAGCAGGAGGGTACAGGCACCCTTTGTATGTGAGGCCAGAGCGTGCTCGCCCCCAGAGATCCCACCTCGAAGGATTTGTCCTGGGACCCAGAGAGACTGGTCTGAACAGAAGGCGCCTCGAGGATGGCTGTTGGGGGCATTTGGTGACCGCATCACCTGTCTTCTCTGGAGGAGACCACATCCACTGAGGAACATGCCAGAGGAGGGAAGAATCAGCAATACTTTCAAAACCAAAGAAAACTGGGTTTACACTGCAGGCACCGTGATCCTGGCATTACTCCAGATACTGGTGGTTAAATAAATGCGGGTATTTACAGGGAGACACATAGAAAGAGGAAATACTGACATGAGCGTGTGCTCATGAAAAGTTCATGGTGGCCACTTACCTGGGCGGTGCAATTATCCATGAAATTTATTTTCTTTCTTCTCTGATTTTCTTCTTTTTATACACAAATCACGTTTAGGTTTATATGCAAAAGCAGGTTATTAAAAAGCACATTTGCTGCCGCCCTCTGTGCTCCAGGACTGGAGCGGTGCTCATGTTTCGGCGGGGGTGGTCCCCCGCCCTGTCTCCTCCCTGTGGGCCTGAGCCGGGGACACGTGGGCCCTCTCATTATCTAATGCTTCAGACCCACGCTGGGCTCCTGCATGAGCCCTGGCTGGTGACAGCCTAAGTGTCTCCCAGCCATGGCAAGCGTGATGCGTGGCCTGTAAGCTGTGGCAGTCTGCGGTGGCTTCATCTCTCCAGGAGCCGCTTCCTCCCCTGCTCTAGGCCAACAGGAGCCCTGGAGCTGCATCCTTTCTACCGAGCTTGTCTGATGCAATCTGGTGCCCTCAGGGGTGGCAGGGCATGGATCAGGTCTCCCCTTGGCCTCTGAAGCAGGATGGGGGACAGGCAGGAAGCTGAGAGCACATGGTGGTGTCCTGAGGGCCAGCCCATGTGATGGGGGACTGGCGTTCACATGGAGCCTACCTGCCTCCATGGTCAGGCCACCTGTTACGCTGTCAGCACCCCAGCACCAGCTCGGCCCCACACTGGGCTGCTTCTGCTCCTCTGGGCCCTTCCTGCCCCGGGCCGCCCCATTCCAGTGCTCCAGACAGGCCGCGTGCCTCCTTCCAGGTCCCTGCTCTTGGCTGCCCCCTCTGCCCCTGGCGCTGTGTCATCTCCCCTTGCAAGGGGAGCCCCTCCCCAGCCACCCCGCCTGCCCTTTATTTTTATGATTTTTAAAGATTGGCACCTGGGCTAACAACTGTTGCCTATCTTTTTTTTTTAACTCCCCAGATCCCCCCAGTATATAGTTGCATATTTTAGTTGTGGGTCCTACTAGTTGTGGCATATGGGATGTCGCCTCACTGTGGCCTGATGAGTGGTGCCATGTCCGCGCCCAGGATCTGAACCGGCGAAACCCTGGGCCACCAAAGCGGAGCGTGGGAACTTAACCACTCGGCCACGGGACCGGCCCCGCCTCCTGCCCTTCAGATTCAAGAGTCTGAGGTCCCTAGAGGAGTCAATTTCATCGAGTCGCAAAATAGAGTGGTGGGCGCTGGGGGCTGGGGAAGGGGAGGGGGAGTGAGTGTTTAATGGGACAGAGTTTCAGTTTGGGATGATGAAAAAGTCCTGGAGATGGAAGGTGGCGACGGCCGCCCAATGATGTGTACATACCTAATGCCACTGCACTCTGCACTCAGAAATTGTTACAAAAGTAAATTTTCTGTGTATTTTACCATGATAAAAATAAATAAAAAGAGAGAGGGGGCTCTCTCCAGACATAGACACACATACGCACACAGACTTGTGTGTGCATAGATCTGTGTGCACATAGACCCACATATACATAGACACACGTGTGCATAGCCCAGTGTGTGCATAGACCTGTGTGTCCATAGACACCTGTGTGCACAGGCATGTGTGCACATCTGGCACCACCAGCGCCTGAGGCCAGGGCCCCACCCCAGAGCCAGGGCCCACCCTTCTGCCTCGCTCGTGCTAACCAGGTGCTGTGCCACCCTCCACAGCTCTGTGCAGCCCTGGACGGCTGTAGGGGCCATGGTGGCTGCTGTGGTCTTAACTGTGTGTGAACCCGGATGGTTGCTGTGCAATCTGCTATCACCCATTAAGGCAGATGCCCTGTGCGCGTCACCCTCCTGCACCTTGGTGGCACCGCCGTGGCTCCCACCCACCCACGTTTGCAGGAGCTGCCTGTGCTCCTGGGTGTGGCCGACTGGAGAATAGCTGCCCTGGGCTGCAGGTGGGGCAGGGTGGGCGGAGAATTCCAAGCCCCAGGGCAGCGGAGTCCAGAGACCCAGGCGACCTGTTGGTTGTGTCCTTTGCCAGCGGCAGGTGCTGGGGCGGGAAGCCAGTGAGCCTGGCACGCTGTCCTGGTGAGCCCCGGCCGTGCTGACGATGACGGTGGATGCATCACAGAGCAGATTCTCTTCACACCTGTCCTGGGCGGGGCGCTTCCTGCTTGTGTGTGTGCATGCGTGTCGAGGGGTGATGGAGCTGTGGTTAGTTGTGAGAAAGCAGAGCAGACGGCTGCCCGTTGGCTCCTGGGATCTGGGGGCCTCCGTTCCAGCAGAGGAAAGGCTCCCAACGCGGGCCAGCTCCGTGCCAAATGGCAGAGCCCTCCCTCTCGCCCCCAAGTGGGGGCTCCTGCCTTAGCGCTGTGGGCCCCGCTCTCCACTCCCAGTGTGGACTCTCCATATCTGACCATGGACTTGACTTTGGACGACCCTCAGGAGCGGAGGCTGGCGGCATTTATTCTCAGAAGGAAAGTGGACTCGGATGAATCTGAAGACGTTGGAGAGCACTGGGAAGCCCCTCAGTTGCTGTTAGAGGGTAAATCGAGGCTGCTCCTGAGGGCGGCTCTTTTGGAGGAGGGCGGGACCAGTGGGTCCATAGGGGGTCCTTCCGGAACGTGGCGGGGGTGGTAAGTAAAGAGAAGTGTGGAATTGTAGAATGGAAGGCGTCGTATGCACTCTACCAATAAAAACACGTTTGCTTTTAAATATATGAAATATGTGCTCATAATGGAAAAGTAGAAATATGGGTAAAAAGTAGACAAACAGTCCTGATTTCCCCCTATCCAGGCATGATCAATGCTCTTTTGCCGTTGAAGTTTTCTCTGCTGGACTCCTTTCTGCACGGGCTGCTGTGGGCTTGGATTATTTCGTTAGGCTCGGTTTCCAGAAGCGCAGGGACTGGGCATCCGGCGTCATGGGATGGTGGAGGTGTCCCAAGTGGCTGGGTTCATTGGCTAGGCCCGTCCTGCAGCCTCTACTGCCTGATTGAGGAACCCAAGGCCATGAGGGTGGCCACTCTGCCCGAAGCCCCCCATGCTTGGTAGAGCCAGCCCCGGAGCCCATGTCCCATGTCTCTCATCTGGGAGCAGGTGGGGCCACTGACTCGGATCCCATGAAGTAGGTCCTCTCTCCTGCCTGGCCTGACATCATGCTTCAGTTGCGGGTCTGGCTCCGAGTCCAGGACGGGAGCCCAGTGCAGGCGAGTGCCCAGACTGTGAGATGGGCGTTGCAGGTGAGCGTACAGGAGGGGCCTTCGAGGCTGGGTGCGGAGGGGCTTGCCTTGACGAGGATGTTTGTACATCTCACACATAGTGTGACTTGGGAGCAGCACAGAGCTGATCCAGATTTGGGGGCTGAGTCAGGACTTCCTGGTGGAGGTGACTCCAGGCTGGACTCAGAAGGAATGGTAGAGAAGAAGGAGGGGTCAGCACAGGGAAGCAGCGGGCCAAAGCGTCATGTTGAAAGCAGCATGGCATCCCTCCAAACAGGGGGACGGTGGTGATGGCTGCTTTGGGCCTGTGGCTCTGCTGAGCGGTCAACTTGAGGTGGGCCCCACCCACAGCACAGCCTGGGAGAGGTCAGCTCTGTCCTCGGGGCCTGGTGGGTGCGCCAGAATCTTTCGCTTTTCTGACTGAGACTCACCGAGCCCGCCCGCCCCGCCGTCTGCGGAAGAAGACCGTGCAGGGTTGCTGGGGGCCGTCCTCCAGGGACGGTGTGCACCTGCCCTCGCAGGAGGCCGACTCACGCTGCATCCCCAGCACAGACAAGCCCCCAGTGTGGTTACTGGGGAATTGTAAACCTCAGCCCCAGGAAGGCAGAGGTGCCTTCAGGAAACGCTGCGGATACGGGGCATCATGGACTCGGCCCGACGACAGAGAGCTGACGCAGCAGCCCCAGGTGACTAACGGCAAGAAGAGCTGCAGGGTGCGTGGGGCTGTGTGGTCCTACCGCCATGACTGGACGGGACAATGTCTGCCCAGATGAGCCCCCGTCCAGCGTGTCAGGAAGAGTCTGCGGGAGCCGGGGCCCCTTCTTCTGGCCGGCAGCCCTGGGAAGGGCATGTGGAGCTCAGGGGGCCTCCCCGTCTCCTCAGCTCACCCCATGGCATTGTGGCCCCCTCTGAGCAGCCACGATTCCCCAAAGTGAGCAGCACTCCCAGCGATGCCTGTGGAAAGGGGGCTCTTCCTTGACATTAGCTCTGACTCAGTTTACCCGCTCGGCCTTGGAGGAAGGCAGTTGAGTGGAGGCCTGGCCCCACTCCCAGTCACCCTGCCCCGTCAGCTAATGGACGGGAGGCTGACCAAGAACGGAGCGATTCTGCTGTGTGGGAAGGCGGGTGGGGGCGGGAGCCCGTGGGTGTGAGGGCTCCCTTCTTCCTTTCACCAGTGGTGGTTGAAGCCTCGCCGGCTGGCCAGCACATGTGCTCAGTGCAGGCACAGCAGCCTCCGGGTGTGTGGACTGGAGGCTTCATCAGCTCCTCGACTCCTGAGGTCCACCTCTGAACCTCTGAGACCCCAACAGGCAGCAGCAGCCAGCGGCATGGATCAGTCTGGGTGGGGTGAGAAGGTGCACAGTGGGTCACTAGCAGGGGCTCTTAGTGGGTTTGCACCCCCAAGTCCCGGCCACTCGTCTCCCTGGGTGGGGTGTGGAGAAAGGGGGCAGATTTTGGGAAAACTCTCAGTCCAGGGATGAAGTGCCCAAGTGCAATGAATGGAGCCCCTGTGTCCAGTAGCAGGGACCTCCAAGGATATTCGGCTGGGCAGCTGCGTGGCCTGAGTCTGGCTGCATCCCTGGGCAGCACGTTTTCTGTGGAGGGGACGTGGGGCTGGCGTTGAGGAGCAAGGGCAGGGGCTCCCAGCCACACTCAGTACCCTCGGTGCTCGGTGCAGCCGGCTCCTGAAGCCGGTGGGCACGGCTCCCACCTTTGCCTGCACAGGAAGCCCTGGGACCAGAATGCTCGGGGCGGGGGGGTGGGGGGGGCAGGGGAGCACTATTTCCGAGGCTGCTGGATCCAAACATGTCCATGGGATGGCTGAAACAACAGGAACGTGCTCTGTGCTCGTCCAGATCCAGGCGCCCCTGGGACCATGGGGGCATCTGCTCCATGCCTGGCTCTCAGCCTCTGGTGGCCCCAGTGCTGCTGGGCTCGTGGCCGCCTTGCTCTCCCCTCTGTCACCATCATCCCGTGCCCATCTCCTCTCTGTGTGTCTGTGTCTTTGTCTCTACTTTACTCATAAGGTCGCAGGTCATAGTGGATTAGGGCCCACCCCAACGACATCATCTGAACGTGGTCAGATCTGCTAAGACCCTCTTTCCACATAAGGCCCCGCGCACAGGTCCAGGATCGGGATGTAGACGTGTCTTTTGGGGACAATTCCGCCCATAACAGCATGCAGTGGAGCCTTGCTTAGCCTCCGATGGAGCTGAGGGTGACCCTGAGGTTGGCTCAGCAGACGTGGTCGGAGGTGGGCTGAGGATCCTTCCTGAGGGGCTGGGCCTCTGGGGAGGACATTCCTGAGGGAACTGAAGGACAGCGCCGGGCTGCCTCTCCGCGGTGTGGCCCCTGCACTTTGTAAATAATGTCTCATGATCCTTTTTCTTTATGGGGCTCAGCTTCTGGCTCTTCCTTTGCTGAGGGCATCGCTGAGAGTGATTAGATTCTGTCCTCACACCCAGCCGGCCGGCGCAGGAATAAATAAAGATCGATAGACGCCACTGAGGAAGCGCTCTCTCGCACATAATGAAGTTCAGCATCATCAAATTAGCGCCCTGCTCAAGGACAGTGGTAGGGGCCTGTCCCCAGCACAGAGGGGAGGGGTCTGCCCTCAGCACGGGGGGATGGAGGGGGTCTCCACCCCACCTGGGGGAGTGGAGGGAGTCTGCCCCCAGGACAGAGATGTGGGGGGGTCCCCACCCCAGGTGGAGGGTGGAGGGAGTCTTCCCCCAGGACAGAAACGTGGAGGGGTCCCCACCCCAGGTGGAGGGTGGAGGGAGTCTGCCCCCAGGACAGAGACGTGGAGGGATCCCAACCCCAGGTGGAGGGTAGAGGGAGTCTGCCCCCAGCATAGAGACGTGGAGGGGTCCCCACCCCAGGTGGAGGGTAGAGGGAGTCTGCCCCCAGGTCAGAGACGTGGAGGGGTCCCCACCCCAGGTGGAGGGTGGAGGGAGTCTGCCCCCAGGACAGAGACGTGGAGGGGGTCCCCACCCCAGGTGGAGGGCCTCTGACGCCAGCAGAGTGGCAGTGTCCTTGCTTGCAGGGGGAGCTCAGAGACTGGGCAGGGGCTCAACGTGAATGAACTGCAGGGGTTGGACAGTGTGATTTTCCAGGGAGGGGCCTAACCTTAGCCCAGTCTCTCACTGCCCCGCGTGTAACAGGGACACTGTCATCACCAAGTGCTTGTGGAGAGAGGGAGGGAGGGAGGGAGGAAGAATCCTGCAGAGCTTGGGCAGCCTGCAGACTGCGCCCACCGGCTTCCGTCCCACGGCCACACCAAGGTCATCTTCTACGAGCTTTATACCTTTGCCTTTTACATTTAGGTCTATGATCCATTTTGAGTTAATTTTTGTGGAGGGCCTAAGCTGTGGGTCTAGATTCATCTTTTTGCATGTGGACGCCCAGTGGTCCCAGCTCCACGTGTTGAAGAGACTGTCTTTGCCCCACTGCACTGCCTTGGCTCCTTTGTCAAGGAGCAGTGACTGTGCTCGTGGGGGTCTGTTTTGGGGTTCTCTCTGCTGTTCCACTGACCTATTGGTCTGTTCTTTCACTGGGACCGCACTGTCTTGACCGCCGTGCCTCAGTCTCGAAGCCAGGGTTCGTCACCCCTCCAGCTTTGTTCTCCTTCAGTGTTGAGTTGGCTGTCCCGCGTCTTCGGGCCACGGAAACTTTAGACTCGCTTTGTCTACATCCACACTGTGTGTTGCTGGGATTTTGACGGTGGCTCTGCGGAGTCTGGAGATCAAGTTGGGAAGAGCAGTCGTCCTGCCACTGTTGAATCTTCCCACCTGTGAACATGGACCATGGCTCCGTTTCTTTAGTTCTTTGATTTCATTCATCAGAGTTTGCAGTTTTTCTCCTACAGATCTTGTACATATTTTGGTAGATTTATATGTAACTGTTTTGTGTTGGGGGTCCGTGTGTAAATGGTATTGTGTTTTGATTTCCTCATTCCTCCTGTTCAATGCTGGTATCCCTTATTTTTGTTTGTGATCCGTTGGCTTTGTAAAAACTGCTCGTGGAAAATCCCTGAGACACCATTTCTCCCTTTCTTTCTTGCTTTCTCTCTCTCTCTCTATGTGCTGTCGTGTGTTATATTTTTTATGCCCCATTTTTTTGTTATTATTTATTAGTATTCATTTATTTAGTATTTATTAGCACAGTATTTCAACTCTGATTGAGCAGCAGACACAACAGCTTCTAGAAATCTGCATTCTTATAAGCTCAGTTTGTTCTCTGGAGTCAGGACGAGCAGCTCCAGGCTGAGTGCTCCCGGGTTCTGAGCGGGTGGGTCATGTGGATGACATGAGACACCACACTGGAGCCGGCCGGGTCTTTGTCCTTTTCCTGGTGCTCCTGAATCCATGTTGGCTCTTGGTCCATCTGGGTGGGTCCCCAAGACCATCTCAGATGCTGCCCCCGTGGTGCCCTGACTGTCCCTGTGGGCTGGACCTGCGCTCCTTCATTGGTAGGATGTGGACAGGGAGGAGGGCTTCAGGCAAGCAGCTTCGGGTCGAGGATGTAGGACCCAGCACTGTTGATGGCCCCGGGAGCTCGGGCGGTGTCACCTTCTGGGGCCTCGTTTGCCCTACGACATTCCAGAGGAACAGGAGCACGGCGCCTGCACGGGTCTGTGGGGCCCCCTTCCTTCCCCATCAGCCCGGCCCTCACTGCAGGGTCTGTGCATTGATGGCAGGTGCATCAGCTGCTTCCAGAGAAGGTGAGGGTGGGTGTGGTGGGCGCTGCGGGGCTTAAGGTGCAAAACAGGTGTCACACAGCGAGACTTTTCGTCTTCATGAGAAAAGAGCCTAAATGCTCGTCCCAGGAGCCACTGCATGGCGTTCACTTCGGAAAACTGTCTTTGCCATGCGGGTCTCACCCGCTAAGGAGGGTTTCTTCTGGTTGTTTCTGATGCAAACAGCACAGTCAGACCTGATATTACTGGAGGGCAGGAAGGCGTCTGCTCCCTCGGAGGGATGACGGGGTGCCTGCGATGCCCTGGAGAGGGGCTGTCGACACCCACACATGCCTGCCCTCTATGGCTGGTGGCCTGTGGGTCAGGCCAGGTGCACGGGAGAGGTGGGTGGGGCCTTGTCCTACGGGGCTTGTGGTCCTGCGTGAAATGATCCGGAACCTCAGGCATGATTGGCCGCAAGACAGGGGACATGTGGAGGGTCTATGGGTCAGTAGAGGGACTCTCAGGGCCGCTTGTCAGCCGAGGGCCGTGGGATGAGAGGCCGAGGGTCTGAGGGCCCCAGAGTTTCAGGAATCGGCCATGGCTGGTGTTGGGGACAGTGCGGCCAGGCCACACACTGTGGACACAGAGTGGGCACCCCCACCCAGTCGAGGGGGGTGCAGCCCCGGGACGCTTCCTGGAGTGGGACCCTGGGGCTGGGACTCGAAGGCCAGAGGGAGTGAGGTGGGATGGAGGGATGGAGAGGTGGGGGGTGGACACCTGAGCTGGCACCTGGTTGGAGTGTGAATGTTAGCCCTGCCAAGGAGCATGGTGGTGAGTGTGAGTGTGGGCGAAGGTATGCATGCAAGGGTGTAACAACGCATGTGCCTGAGTGTGTGTGTGAGCAAGTGCAGGAGTCTGTGTGTGCATGAGTGTGTGTGCACACAGGAGTGTGTGGGCAGAGCCCGTGTTTCTATGTGTGTCCACGTGTGTCTGAGGCCAGGCCGAGGAGCAGCGGGGGGTTGGATGGTGTGCAGACATCCAGGAGAGGGGCAGCCGCCTGGCCAGGAAAAGAGCCCTGGTGTGTGGGCTCTGAGTCACCAGCCATCATGAGGAGGGGACACATCACACCACATAGGGGCTTGGGTGGTGGCACCTTCCCCTGGGCCCTGCGGCCATGGGATGCAGATGTGGGGGAGCCTTCCTCAGAGGAGAGGTCCTGGGTGAACCTGGGCCTGGAAGGGGGGGACCTGCGCTTCTGGTCTCCCCTCACCCCCTGTGAGTTAAGTTTTTCTTCCCAACAGGACTCTGAACTCCAGCAGGTAGGCCGAGTGCCCGCGTGCCCACTTGGCATGGCTTCCTCGTGGGATCCTGGGGTGGGGACGCCTGTCTGTGCCCAGGGAACTGACTGCTTCTGGGGAGACTGTAGTTGCCCTCAGGGAGGAGGGGGAGAAGCAGCCAGAGAGAGAAGGGGCCCCGGGGAGCTCAGCAGGTGTGGACAAGGGGGACGGTGCTGGGGGCCACCCACCCACACCTCCCTCCTTCCTTCCTCTTGACTCTCTCAGTGAAGTGTCACAGCCTCTCTGTTCCAGGGGCAGATGCTGTTCCAGACACTGGGTTCATAGGAAAATGGGCCGCCAAGAGGACCCCTCTGACACGTTCACCCCTGTGAGAAGCATCCAGGTGGGCAGTTATAGGCATAACTTGCCAGAGGAAAAGAAAGCCCCGTGCCAGGGCAGGACTGAGAGGCCTGGGGAAGCCAAGACCCTGGAGTGGCAGCTGGGGTCCACTCCTGGGATATGTGAGGGGTGTTCATGAATCCATGGGGCATGGGGGTGCTGCACCATCAGCCTTACCTGCCTAGGTCCTGGGGTCCCTCTGTCGCCAGTTCTGGGAGGTGCAGTGAGCCACGTGGATCTTCCAGCCTGGGCAGGTCAGAGTGGCCGTCCTCGGAGAAAGGTGCCCATGATCCCCCCGTAGAGTCACTGTGGCCGTGAAGGAGCAGGAGCAGATGACATCAAACTCCTTCCCTCTGCTGTGGCCCTTAGAGCCGTTCCAACGTGAGGGACCGAAACGGCTGTGGACAGAGGTGGGGTCTTCAGGAGCCTGCAGAGGGAAGGAGGCCTAAGCGTGGCTCTGGTGTGGACGGCTCCGAGTGACCGTAGGCCTGACGAGGGCCACGTGGGGAGGACAGGGGACAGGGCTCTGGGCTGGCTCCCAGGACCTGCCCACTTCCCAGCTTCCCTCTGAGCTGGGCGCTCCAGGGATTGTGGTCATTCGTGGCGTGATGGCCCCCCGTCAGCCCGAATCCTGAGAGCATGTCCGCTAGTTAGCCTCTGCAGCCCGCATTCCCCTCACACGCCGGTCGCGGTCTTTCCAGACCAGCAGAGACGTTTCCTGTGAGAGGAGAGCTCTCTGCTGAACACGACCCTCCTCGTCCAGGCTGCCTTGTCCTCCAGGGTGGCGCCTAGTTGGCACCCACAGACTCTGTGTCCAGGCTTCTCCCTGTGGCTGCCCTGGGGTCTGCAGAATCCCTGTTTGCTGACCGAAGGACAGCGTGCAAAGTGTACTGGCTAGGGGGCACCAAGTTGTGGGAGGAGCTCAGGTCCCAAGGGTGACTCTGGGCCCCTAGGGACAGAATGCGTGTCCCTGCAATGACCTGTTGCCCACCCTGTGACCTCCTGTGTCTTCAAGGTCAGAGTGGATCCCATGCTGCCACTCCCCACGACCCCTGGCCTGCGAGTGTGGAGTATGGTCTGAATGAGCCAACCCAGCTGAGGGTCTCGCAGGCCGTGACCCTGATCGTGGGGCTGTGGGAGGTGGGAGAGAGATGTCACCCATTTGGTGGCCCCAAGGAAGGCTGACCCTCAGGCAGCAGGATGGACCTGGCTCCCAGCAGATGGTTCCCTGGACGCAACAGGGGCTCTCAGGGGCTGGGGCCCCATGTGAGCCACCCTGCGGGGTCACAGCCCATGTGGCCCCGTCACCTGCAGCATCAGAGGACATCACCGGTATCTGGCTGGGTGCCTGGCCCGAGTGCCGTCTTACTCCCTGTCCACTCCCCATGTGTGTCTGCTCATCTTCTTGTCCCACGAGTGTGTCCCAGCCCTGGGGGCTCACGGCTTTTGGGGAAACCAGGCCATGTTGGAGAGGGGCTGAGCGCAGGGCCCGGCCGAGGCAGAGGCTGTGGCCGTGGAAGGTGGGGGCTGTTGGAGAAGTGAGGCTGTGAGGTGGGCAGGCCAGCCACCAGCACGGTCACCATGGAGGCTGCCCTGGAGCCGTCCCTCTAGGAGGCCTTGGTGCCCAGGCATGGACACACCATCTCCAGCATCGAAAGGACACCACATGTCACTTGTCACGTTGCAACACTTAATTCAAAGAGCCTCCCAAGGCTGTCTGTCCTCTAGAATGGAGACAGATCTGCTACCACTGCAGGGTACCTGGGGAGCGGGGATCCTGGGGCTGGAGGAGGAGCCGGGAGGGATCTCTGGGGTCATCACACCAAGGCCAGTCTCTGTGCATTCTTACTGCAGCCAGCTCTGCCCCCCAGGGCCTATACTTTGTGGCTTTGGGCACCTCCACCCTCTGCACAGCCCGTTCCCGCGGCTAGCCCTGGCGTATGAGTGGAGTGCACCCACTGTGCACAGACCTGTGGACAGGTAGTAAGGTGCACCCACTGTGTGCAGACCCACGGATGTATAGAGTGTACCCACTGTGCACTGACACGCAGACTTGTAGGGTGCACCCACTGTGTGCTGACACGTGGACGTATAGGGTCCACCCACTGCACACAGACCCTCTTCCCTGTCTTTCAGGAGCATAGACTGAGGCTGTGAGGATGACACCGGAATATGGGGGCTCAGAGCACAGCTGCACGGAATGGAGGGGGAGATACAGGCCTTGGTGGGGGGTCGTTCCTGCCCCACGGGGTGTGCTGAGGCTGTGGCTGAGCGGGGGCCCCGTAGAGGAGGCAATGCCAGCACCAGAATCCCCCTGGAAAGCA
The DNA here is from genome assembly GCF_037783145.1 of Equus przewalskii. Taxonomy (NCBI): domain Eukaryota; kingdom Metazoa; phylum Chordata; class Mammalia; order Perissodactyla; family Equidae; genus Equus; species Equus przewalskii. The sequence goes on from NC_091859.1 coordinate 44,753,038, forward strand.
TGGCCTCTGGACAGGCGGGGGGCCTATGGGTGTGCGAGGCAGGCATGTGGCCCTGAGGACCTGGGTTGTCGGGAACCAGGAGCCCGCCCTCAGCTGCCAGGCCAGTGGACAAGGGGGACCTGGCGTCAGCACACGGAATCTGGACTCGGTTCAGCGCCATGTGCCCTTGGCGAACTTGAGGTCCACCATGGCACTGCCGTCACCTCCTTGATGCAGATGCCCTACCTCTCTTAATACGTCCAGAGACAGCATTGGGCTTTAAACAGCTAGTTGTACTGTTGACCCTCAAGCAGGTCCTGCTGAGTCAGCCTCTTAACTGATCCCCTGTCCCCTGGTCCTGCGTTTGTCCCTCTGAGGTCATTCTCTCACCTGCTCAGTCTCATCCAGTGAACCCTGGTCTGTCCGTCCAGACTCGAGAGACCTTTGATTCTGTAATTGATCCCTTCTGCCCTGTCATCTACCCACTGACCAGAAGGGCTTCGGTCTCCAGTGGTGGTAGCCATTGTCCTTCTGGGGCGGGGCGGGCACCCGGCGGCCATCTGATCCCGTCTGTTACCTGTTTTGTGCTGCCCGAGTCAAGGATCGTTTTCACATTTTTGGATGCATGAAAAAATTTCAAAAGAATAGTATTTCACAAAATTCAGCTGCAGTGTCCGTAAATACAGCTCTGCAGGTGCGCACCACACCCGCTGGCCCACGCTTTGTCCTTGGCCGTTTCTGCTGCACAACCGCAGTGTCAGGAGGCTCCCACAGTGACCCGTGGCCACAGGGCCACAGACGCCTGCCACCTCACCCTTCACAGAAAAGGTCGCTGGCCCTTGAGCTGAGGTATCGATTGCCGTGTCCCCACAGGCTGCGGTGCCCGTGGACAGGGCTGTCCATTATGGTGAGACATTCTCAACGTTGTTGCCCGTCTCGGAGACTTTGGGTTTGGGAAGCTGGGGAAGGTGGGATGACGTCCACTCAGTAATGCAGGCACATCCATCTGATGCCCAAAGGCGGGCTGGTTGTAGCCCTGGGATGAGGCCCCAGGGCAGGCGGGGGAGCGGGAGCTGAGGCCTGGGAGCAGGTGGGAGACTGGGTGCTGAGACTGCCTCTGGTCCTGGCTCTGACCCATGACCTGATCCGTGACCTCGGCCAGCCGCTCCACCCCTTGGTCCTCAGTGTGAACATTTGTGGAATGCGATCACTGGCTCTGCCGGCGGCTCCCGGCTCCGAGACTGGTTCTGGGAAAGGTCAGCCCATTGGCCAGCAGGAAGCCTCATCGCACGCTGCCCGGGGCGGGGGGAGGTGGGCCTGGTGCCGCGTAGCTGACACACGGCCTATCGTGGTGGCTATTCTGGGTAGATACACTCATCTCCGTCTGCCAGGTTGCACATGGTCCCCCGTCCCCGGGCCCCCAGGCACAGGTTTGTGGGTGTCCAGAACTTCACGCCCCCCCCCAACTTTTCGGTAAGGACATCTTCGTACCTACAGCAAAGGCAGGAGAAGAGTGCCCCAGACACCCCTTTGCCCCGCGGCTGTTCACGTCGTGTGTGGGTCCCACACGGTTGAACACGGCTCTCAGTTTGCTTCATTCGTGGCCACCATGTGTCCTGATTGGCCTGAGACTTTTGGGTTTTAAAACAAAATCTCACATCCCAGGAACCCCCTCAGTACCAAGCCCAACAGGACTGTCCATCACCCTAATTTCTGTAAACGTTTATTTAACTTTTGCTGCTGTGCTTAAAGGCACCTTGGGCATCCGATGCCTGGCAAAATCTTCAGCAGCATCTCCTGACAGTCACGTTCTCCATACAGCCTGCTCCACCGTCACGCCCAGGACGAGTGACGGTGATGCCATGATTGTCCCCGCTATCTGTCCACATTTCCACAACTGTCCCATGACCACCTGTAAGGTTTTACCCAGAACCGGGGTCCACTTTATATTCACGCTTCAGGAGTCATGTGTGGGCATCCTGGTCCTGACAGGGACATCGTGTGGGCGGGGTCACGTGGGGACGTCGCTTGGGGGCGTCCTGTGGGGCGTCAGGTGGGTGGTGCCTGCTCTGCAGTGGGCAGTCCTGGCAGGAGTGCAGCCGTCCCCACCCAGCCCCCGTCCCGCTGCCCTAGGAGACACTGAGACTTGAGACTGCATGTGTGCCGTGTGTGTTCACTGAGGGGTTTGGAAACATGCAGTAGGTAGCCTTTTAAAAAACTGCTCTGTTAGGGGCTGGCCCGGTGGCGCAGCGGTTAAGTTTGCACATTCCGCGTCAGCGGCCCGGGGTTCACTGGTTCGGATCCCGGGTGTGGACATGGCACTGCTTGTCAAGCCATGCTGTGGCAGGCGTCCCACATGCAAAGTAGAGGAAGATAGGCACAGATGTTAGCTCAGGGCCAGTCTTCCTCAGCGAAAAGAGGTGGATTAGCAGTAGTTAGCTCAGGGCTCAAATAAATATTATTTATTCCTCAAATAAATAAATAAATAACGGCTCTGAGATTCCATAACCTGGACACACTTTCCTTTAGCAAACAGCTCCCACCCTCGGGCACCGCAGCCCTGAAGCGAGGGTTGCGGAGCTGCAGTCTGAGAGGTTGGTTTAACCCTCTGGGTCTGCACCGTCCACACAGAATGCAGGGTTCGAGGTCAGTGCGGGAAGAGCGAGGCTCATCTGGGGCAGCTGGAGCCGGGCCAGGGTTCCCTGGGCAGCAGGGTGCCTGGCTCAGAGGCCTATGAGGGAGAAGGGCGGAGGCCCATGGGGATCCCTGGTTTTCTTGTAGGCTTTAATGTTTTAGCTCATCAAAACAACCACGGCGTTTGGTTCTAGAACGTTCAGGTCTAGATTAGGAGCTGTGCGTGTTTCCCCCATCTCCTGATGGGGGGTTCATCTGCTTTGCGCATTCTCTTCCAGTCTTGTCCCATACATGTTCCATATAAAGAACTGTGTAGGGACTGGCCCCGGGGCCGAGTGGTTAAGATCCGGTGTTCTGCTTCAGCGGCCCAGGGTTCCCTGGTTCAGATCCCGGCTGTGGACCTACACACACTGCTCGTCAAGCCATGCTGTGGCAGCATCCCACATAGAAGAACTAGGACTTACAACTAGGATATACTACTATGTACTGGGGTTTTGGGGAGAAAAAAGAAAAAAAACGAAGAGGAAGATTGGCAACAGATGTTAGCTCAGGGCCAATTTCCTCACCCCAAAATAAATAAATAAATAAAAGAACTGTGTAAATTCCATATGCACTGAGCACGAGTTTCCTGTGGTGACGGTATTTTTGTGGACTTGCTCCGGTCGCTGCAGCCATCCCCACCCTGTTTTTAACAGCAGCCCCAACATTCCGTCATTTGGTTCTTTGGTAACTTGAGTTTTCTCATCTGTGAAACGCCCCAGTAAAATTTGGCGGCATCGGAGGCCCGAGACCAGGCAAAATGGAGGGGGCGGCCACGTGTCCTAAGCCATTAACGGATGGCCAAAGGGTGACTCCCGCCACCGCCGCTGGCCCACAGCGACTCCTGGACGTGCACGTGCACACACGCACAGGCACACAGAGACTCAGGGTCAAGACAGTTCAGAATAGCCCCAGCATCCCCTGCAGCTCAGCTCCCTCCCTCCCTCCCCTGAGGGCTCATCCCCCTCTGTCAGAACAGCCCCTCCTCAGCAGGGGGCGGACAGGTGTGAATCCTCAGGTGACAGCATGGTGATGGGGAGGTGGGAAGCCAGTGGAGTTCTTAATTAGCACGAATCCCCCGCCCTGCCTCAGTGCTGACAGGTCTAATTAAGTCACCTTTCCTTGATGGCGGTGACAGCAGAGGCCCTGTCCTAAGACCCTGTCTCTGAGCAGCGGAAGGATGAGATGAGAGAGGAGGGGGCCTTTGTCAGCTCCTGAGCTGCTGGAAGGACGCAGTTGGAAACGCGGGCACGAGCTGTGTGGACCCAGGTTTTCATCAGATGCCCAAGCTGTGCTGGTGAGCACGCCTTCCGTGGGGTTTCCCTCGCCTGACTTTGAAGGTGGTAGTTTCCTGTTAGGGTTTTCGCTCTGCACAGTCGTAAATAAAGCCCATTATATGCAGGAGGTGACTTTCCATCCTCAGGAGAGGATGGCCCTGTGTTTACGAGGCATCGCTCACAGCCCCTCCTGGGCCCCTTTCCACAGGAAGGACCCCCCTGAGCTGTTCCTTTGGTCTGTGGACCCTGCCCCTACCCCAGCCCACCTTCCAGAAGGGACCACATGATGGGGACATGCAGATTGCGGCTTCTGCTCTGGTGGAAGGCCAGGGTTCTGGTGGGCGCCCTGGCTGGTACTCAGCTTCTGTCCCTCAGAGGCCACCCTCCCCACCAGGCCTGTCTGCATCACGCAGGGTATGGGTACCCCGCTCAGGCCAGCCTGAAGAACTCCACCCCCACCCCCCCGCTTCCTTTGTGGATGGATGCCCAGGGCTGCCGACAGCGGGGTGCTCTGCACGGCAGTGCTGGGGCGTTGGGACACAGTCGTGGGTGGCGAGGCAGGCGGCTCCTCAGGGACGCACTAGCATAGCACGTCCACCTCTAGGCTACCTGGCCCGGCGGTCACTGTGGACGGGGGTCCACAGCCACGGAGCTGTTCAGGAATGAGATGGGTTCCCCCAGGGAGTGAGGATCCTGTCATTGGGAGGAATCAGGCAGAGCTGGAGGGGAGGGCTGCAGACTTTGAAAGGGGAGAAGGAATACACCGATTATGATTTTCTGCTGATACTGATGTCCTGTTTTTCTAAAATGCTCACATTATTTGGTTAAGTCCTGATAACTAGGAAATCCAGGTGACCGGCTTTGTCTAACGTGTCGCTGAGTGCGAGGCTGGATTTTGGTGTCATGAGACGAAGCTGCAGCAGCCAGGCTACTGGGGAGAGGCACCTAAAGACGGTGCTGGGTGCACACACAGGTGGCTGGGGCGCTGTAATCAGGAGTGACACCACCTTCCACAGTGGCCCTTCAGAAGGTCCCGGACTTCTTCCTGCCCATCCCCTCATTGGTCTGGGGCTGCAGGTCCCTCAGCCTAGGTGGCGGGCACAGTTAGACCTTGGGACCCCCCCTGAAAGGCCTGTGGTGCTGGCCCAGCAGATACAGAGCTCCATGCGGGTCCCCAGTGGTCCTCAGTGGTCCGGTGGGCACTACAGAGACCCTGCGTGGACGCCCAGTCTCGTCTGCAGATGCTTGGATCTGGTCTCCATCAAGGTGGGTTGACTGCCTGGCTGAGAAATGAAAGGAAAGCAGAGTTGGTCCTGTGCTCACTGGGGTGACACTCGGGGTGAACCCCACATGTTGTCAGCTGTGTAATGCACCCCCAGAAGATATCCACGTCCTACGCCCTGGGACCTGTGGAGGTCCCCTTACTGGTGAAAGGGACTCTGCAGATGCTATTAAGTTCAGGATCTTGAAATGGGCAGTTTCCTGGGTCCTCGGAGCAGGTATTCACTGCAGTCGCAGGGTCCTGATAAGGAGAGGCAAGGGGAACCGAGGAGAAAGCAGGAGATGCGCTGATGGAGCAGAGGTTGGAGTTAGGTGAGGAGCGGCGCATGGGCCGAGGAGTGTGGCAGCCCAGGAACGGGGAAGTCAAGAATGGGGAGTGTCCCCTGGAGCCTGCAGAAGGAAGCTACCACCCGCGCCTTGATGGGAGCCTAGAGAGACCCCCTTCAAACTTCCTGCAGACATGCAGACATGCAGACGTGAACTCTGTGCTGTCTGAGCCTGCCCGGTCTGTGGCACCAGCCGTAGGAAGGTCGTATGCAGCCTGCAGGCGCACCACTGCTGCCGCCGAGGTGAGCCTGGGAATAGCCGTCTCAGGACCCTCTGCCTGTCCCTGCCATCCTGTGCTGAGATCTCTGCAGGGGCACGTGCAGGGGCCTGATGAGCTGTGTGTTCCGGGAGACCCCTGAGGTCCCCTCCATCAGCGGTGTACCTGGGGGCACGCTGTGCGCCATTGATGGAGCAGGTCCTCACTGGCACACTGGGGTGGGCCCGTCCTGAGCACCTGCTGGTGAAAACCTGAGTCAGAGCCCTGCCCCCTGGGTGCCGTTTTATGCCTGTTTTTCAGATAGGGAAACTGAGGCACCTGGGAAGTGGAAGAGCCAGGGTTCGAACCCAGTGAGTCTGGTCTGTGTGTGTAACTACCAGGCTGGGTGGAAACGCCATATGATGGCAGGAAGCCCCCAGACTTCTGACGTAAGAGGACATTCCAGAGTGGGAGTGGGCTTCCTCTGCCCTCCTCAGGACCAGGCACAGCTGGATACGGGGCCTCTCTGCTGGATTCCCCCGCCACAGGCCTGGCGTGGACACAGAGCAGCCTTCTCAGGCCAAAATGTGCCTTCCATGCGGGTGCTGCGTCCCTGTGTGGCGCTCCCTGTGTCAGGCGCTGCGTCCTGGTGTCTCGTATTCGCCTTTGGGGGTGGATCAAGTTAGGAAAAGGCCATCCGTGCAGTTCTGGGACGGGAGGCCTCATACATATGCGGCTGGAACAAGCTCCGGATTTAGTTGGTCATAAAGGTACCTGGACGGCTCTGCCTGGTGCTGGGTAATTGATTGGCATGGCGGCGTGTTCATCGTCTGTAATCAAGCTGCTCTGCTCTGTGGTGGCATGTGGAGCGGGGTGCCCGCGGCTCTGCAGGCGGCATGGGCTCTCACGAAGGGCGCGGGGCCTCTTATGGGCCACCTGGAACCTCGGCTGGCTGAGGTGGGTGCCTGGGCCCACGTCCCACTCAGGAAGCTTCTCCACGCCTCTCTTGTCCGTCCCCGTCGCCTCCTGACAGCGAGGGAGGTGTTGGAGTCGCCTGGATTAACTGCTTTGCTGCCCTTTGCCATCGTTCAGATGATGGACGACTGATGGAAAAGGGGAACACATGAGCTATCGACTCCAAGACACTCGTCTGCTTCCAGCCCGGTGTCCTCATTCGTACACAGAGCTGGGATGTCTCGTCTGTTCTCCTCCCCAGATGGAGCCCTGGCACGCTCCCTTTGGGGCCTGGATTCAGAAATGGGGGCTCCGTCTGCCGTGGTCGCAGCACCCGTCCACAGAGGAAGAGAGAGAACAGTGAGCCTAAATCCCGGGTGGTCCAGGCAGCTCTCCTCCCATCTCCCGTCACAGGTGCCTTGCTGTCCTCGCGGCATTTTCTCCTCTTTGACTGGGGCCTTGGCCGAGTACTGGAGGCTGACTTAGTCCTGGGAGAGATGGCCCCCTTTCCCCGAGAGCTGGACATCTGGGGCCTGAGCCTGGGGCCCAGCTTCTAGAAGGTTCTGTCTGATGGGTTCAGATCAGCCTTCCAGGCCCACCCTGCACTCCCATCTCTGCTTCCTTAAAGGGCCACCCCTGGCCTCTGCCCCCTGCCCCCTGCCGCGGGGAGCCCTGGACTATGCTGCCCCCTGGGAGTGACTACCACTCACAGGGATCTGAAGACCCTCAGCGCCTGTGGGTTGTTGGTGCCCCCGTCGTCTCCTCCACTGGACCTCGGGCTGCCTAGGGGGAGAAACTGAGGTGCCGGAAGGAGCACTGGAAAGGGTCTGGGTCATTACACACTCACTCAGTAGTGCAACAAACCTCCGAAGCCCCGCTCTGTGCCTGGTGCTGGGATGGAGAATTGTGGCCTCTGCTGCGGGCAGTGCCTCTGGGAAGACCCAGCCAGCCTCCCAACGCCAGGCCTTGGATGAGCAGGGGCCTCCTTCTTCCCATCCCACTGAGGAGCTGTCCAGGGCCCCGCTGGCCACTGCACTGAGGCCCACATGCCCCGGGCATCTGTGGGCCTGATCTGAGGGGCAGTGCTGGGTCGTGGGGTGGGGAGGGCGCCCCTGCCTCACCCCCTCTGCTCCCAGGAGGCCCCGGGCCTGGGCCTGTTCCTGCCAGTGGTGGCCCCACGGGGAGCCAGCCCAGCCGCCTCCCTGCGCCGGCCCAGCGTCTCCCGATGGGCCTGTAACGCTCAGGTTGTCTTTCCTGCCTCGTCCGCATGGCTCAGTGAAGCCCCTTGTCCCGCTGGAGCTGCCCTTGCCTCTCCATCGTCGTGTCAGTGGGTTCACATATTCCGCCTGCCTTATTTGGAAAGGGCCAGTGTGGTGCTGGAACTTTTCTGATGCTCATAAAACCCAGGAGGCGGGTTTCAATCCGTTAGTTCTGCTGCAGCCGCCTCCTCGAGACAGGAACAGTTCCTCTCACTCTCCTGTCTTTTGTGTTTCTGTTTTTGCGGGGGACGAGTTCATCGGATCTCTGAATGCAGCTCACAAAGTCCAGGGCTTCCCTTTCTGGCGGGCATTCTCGCTGTTCCCCCGTGTCCTTGGGGCAGGGAGGGATGCTGCCAGACCTGTCAATGCCGGCCCTCCCTTCCACCATGGGCATTTCTGTCCTTCGGGGTTTGAACCCTGGTGCTGCGTGGTTATTCATCAGCACTCATCCATGGGTGCCTGCACGGTTCCAGCCCCCAGGCCGGGCACCTGGGCATGACTGCGGAGCGGCCCTCTCTTGGAGCCCTTTGAGGTCATGTGCTCACCCCTCCCTCCACTCTCCTTTCCATCTGTCCTTTTTTCCATCCACTTGTCTATCCATCCGTGTTGGAGGGACCTGGTCTGTGCCAGCGGCAGTGAGCTGACCTGCCCCGAGGCCTCTGGCACAAGGATGTCAATGCAGGAGCCCACAGCAGAGCAGGCTCATCCTTCCTGGGTTAGGGCTCTGGGGGCCACACACTGGGTGAGGGTCTTATCAGAGGTGCAGGACCTGGTGGCAGGAGTGGGTAGAAGGCAGACTGGATCCCAGGGTGAAAGCAGGGAAGATTGGCTCCATATGGCAGCCTGTAGGGTGCAAGGCTGGTGCGGGGTCCTGCTGTGACAGGTGCTGAGTTCCCCACATGGCAGCATGAAGCAAGCCTGGCTCTATGTCCTCAGATTCTTTGTGGAGTGGGGCTGGTGGGTGTGACAGTTGCGTTGACCTTTAGACTTTGCAAACATGCGTGTGTCCCGGGCTCACCGTGGGGACCCAGATTCTGGAGGTCATGGTTTGTGGTTGAGCACCTCTCATTCCTGGAGCCCTGCGGGTTCTCCTGTGTGTAGCCGGAATGGTGACGGGGGCCTCACCCCAGCGCAGGTCTCTGGGGCTGGGTGTGGCTCCCACCTCTGGTGGCGGCTGGGCCCCTGAATTTGTTTCTCTGTTGTCTTGGGAAAGGAGTTTTGGCTCTAGCTGGCTTGGCGGGGCTGAGCGGGGCGGAAGCCAGGGCCCAGGCATTTCTTGAACAACCCCTTCCAGAAACAGCCCTTGCAGCTCACTCCCCACAATCTTTCTCCCTCTGTCTCCTCCATCGTGAGTGGGAGAGGCCAATAAAATGCTGCAGAAGTCACCTGAGCGGCAGAGTCACAAGCACCTGGGTGAAGCTCTGACGCCTCACGCGGGAGGCGGCTCGAAACCGGCTGTGTGTCCTTACTGATGACGATGACGGTTTGTGAAGTCAGAGACCCCGAATGCCCCACCGATGACTTTCTCTCCGAAACGCGTTTCTGCCGTCTTCATCTTTCAGTGGCCCAGAGGCGAGGCAGCCTGCAGCTGCTTGCTGGGGGAGGTCAGGCCCTGGGCACCTGCTAGGTATTTTTTTAAGAAAAGTTTTAGGTTTACAGAAAAATTGTGAAGATAGTTCAGAAAGTCTCCATATGCCCTGAGCCCACTTTTTTCTGTTATTAGCACCTTAGGATAGTGGAGGCAGTCATTACAACTAAGGAACCCATGCTGTTAGATTATCATTAGCCTTTAGCTCAAGTCCTTTCTCTGTCCAGGACCCCATCCAGGGCACTGCAGGACATTTAGGGCTCCTTGGGCTCCTCCTGGCTGTGACGTTTCTCAGACTCTCCTTGTTTTAGTGACCTTGGCAGTGTTGAGGGGGACCGGGCAGGGGTTTTGTAGTCAGCCACTCACCTGGGCTTTGTCTGCTGTTTTTCTCACGATTAGACTGGGGTTGTGGGATGTGGGGAGGAAGACCACAGAGGGGAGCTCCCATCATCCTGTCGCATCAGGGCGAGTGCTGTCACCATGAGGGCACCAGCCACCCCTGCGAGATGGTGACCCGGTGATCCTGTTGCTGCCTGTGGTCCCAGGATGCACACCAAGGCTGGAAAACACGAGTTTTCAATCAGCGACTCAGCGTGGGCACCACCCGTATCTGCCTAAGGGGAGTCCCCCTAGGGAGGAGAGATGGTGGTTATATTCTTCTAAAGATCCGTCTTTTCTGAGCCATCCTGGGCCTCCCAAGTTTGGATCCTCCCAGGACAGGATCATGGTGGTCGGACAGTCAGTGCAGGAAGGCGGCTTCTCCAACATGAATCTCTGTAGTCAGCAGGTGCCACAGCCGGCGCTCCCACACAGAGGCTTCCACACACCCTGGCGATGGTGAAACCCGCCCTTGTCCACAGGGCCCTTGGCAAAGGCTGGGCCGGGCGTGTGCCCACAGCCCTGGTTGACCCCATGGTGCTGCCAGTGGTGTTCCCTTGATTGTCAGGACATCCCGCCCACTGGCTATTCCATGAGCACCTGGAGGCCCAGACAGGCCAAGGCACTGTCCTAGCAGAGGGAGCAAGCCACAGCACCGAAATTCCGTCTTTGTTGTCTGGGACAGCCTGGGTTGGTAGGGGGGCTGCAGGGAGGAGGTGCCCCAGGGCCGCAGCCACGGCACAGGGCGGGAGGGCTGCCCGCTGAGCGGTCTTAGTCTTTTTACCCACACTTTCCAGGTGGGGAAACCAGGGCTCAGAGGATGGTCACTTCGGCCAGAGTGGAGGCTGTGATGCTGGCCGGGTTGCAGCTTGCTGTCCCTGGAGGCCCGGCTGGGATGGGCAGGGGAGCAGCAAGTGACTGCCGCCTCGTTTGGTCTGGCCTGAGGGACTTGAGGGGCCTGGGGAGTTGAGGTCAGCTTGGGAGGTGACACTCAGCCGAGACGAGGGTGAGGGGGCATTTGTCCACACAGGTTATTACATTCTGTCTCCGTGCCCACTGGAACAAGGCTCGTCAGGACACAGGAAGACTGGCCGCTGCCCCATCAGTCACCAGGCTGCTGGGGTGTCAGCGGGGCCCCCCAACCCCAGCAGGCCCTCCTGCCTCATGGGTCCTCACTTCCTTGGCCGCCAGAATGTGGCCCCTGCCGTCCCCTGCTTGGGTCCCCCGCCCTGCTCTGCCAGCCTTGAGCCCAGGTGACCACTCCTTGCCCAGAGCCCCCATCACGGATCACACCTGCCTCCCCGAGGTGCCTGGGGCCTGGCTCACCTCCCGGCCAGGGAGCCAGGCCAGCCAGGGAGGGCAAGGCAGCGCCTGACGCCCTGTGCAGCCCCTGGAAGCCCCCTGTGCCTCCTGCTGAGTCAGGAGAGAGATTTGTCTCCAGATGCCCCATCCAAGGCTGATGACCTGGAGGCACCAGCCCCGCGTCCTCCCTGGGAGCCAATACCTCCAGGCCGCCCGCTGGAGACAGAGTACACCCCCCACAAGGTCTTCTGTAGTGTGAGCAGCCTTCCCCCCGCCCTGCCTGGTGCCAGAAGCTGGAAAAGACGGGCCAGGTTAGCATTCCAGGTTCCTTCCAAGTGCTTCTTTCTAAGCCAGCAGACACTTCTGAGAACAGCTCTGCCACGGCCAGTGCTTCCAGGGCCGGTCAGGGCACTTGTGCTTTAGCCACGTGCTGCCTGTCACTGTGCAGGCATGGGGTCGAGGGAGTTAAATTAATTAGACAAGCAGAGGGCTCCTCCTGCCCGGCCTAAGGGCCGCACGTTTCATCATCCAAGGGGATGCTACTAAGCAGTGCCTCCCAGGGTCCAGGTACAGCAAGGTTCACCCTCCCCCTGAGATAGAGGTGAACTGACCAGGGGACTCCTGACCACCCCGGAAGGTGGAGTGCTTACCCACCAGTGTGGCTGCAGGTGCCGTTCCAGGAGGGGGAGGTCCTGGGGAGTGACCGGCCATGTAGGTTCTCTCGGGTGGGGCCGCTCCCCTCCTAGTGGGCTCCACTTGGGCAGCACTGCTGGGGGCGGGGCCCACGGGAGCTGGAAGGGATGCCCAGGCAGTGCCCTGACCCCCCAGCCCCTCCAGGTGCCCCCTTCCCTCAGGGATGTTGGGGGCTCCCCTGCCTGCCCCGCTGCTGGCTGAGGACCCTGGCACTCAGGCCCAGGCCTTCAAGTGGACTCATGAATGCAAACCGTGTTTCTCTGCATCATTTCGATACCCCTTGGAGCATTTCCTGCACATCCTGAAAGACAGACCAGGGTTTTGCAGTTACTTTCACGGGATGCCTGTGAGCCTGTAGACGATGGTCCACCCTCCCAGCCTCCGTCTTCCAGCTCAGAAAGGACAGGTGGAGCCTGCACAGGGCAGCGGCCGCTCCCAGTCCTGGCGTTGGTGGGCACGGAGCACAGCTCCGCAGCAGATCCCGCCCCACCCCTCCTGCGGCGCCCAGCGGCCCCGCGCCCTGGCTCTCTCGCCACTGGTCCCAGCGATTCCACTTCGTTCCCACGTCCTCAGAGCCCAGAGAAGGTCTGGAGGACACGAGGATCTCTTCAGACTGAGGCAGGAGCATGTTTTTAACAAGCAGGGGTCACAGCCTTCATTATGCCACCGGGGTTCTCGCCGAGGGGTCTGGCCCCAGGGGACCGGCAAGGTCTGGAGACCTGCATGGTCTTCACAACTTGGGGGAGGCCAGGGGTGCTGCCTGACACCTTGCAGTGGACAGGACAGCACTGTCCCCTAATGAGAATGATCTGGCCCAAATGCCCATAGTGCTTGGGGGAAGCCCTAGGTCCCAGTCACCTGATGGGAGAGGCACACGGCCTTCCAGGACCTCGTGGCTCAGGCAGCCGTACCTTTCATTGCCCACTGGGGATCAAGGGGGCCACTGCTAACAGTGACACGGGCTAACAGGCGGGAGAACGGGACTGGGCATATCCCAGGCATGCTGCAGGTGGCCCCCATGCAGGGGCAGGGAGTGGCTTGTCTTCCATGTTCCGGTGATGGGCTGGACTGGCCACGTGTGGACACTGAGCCTCATCCAGGAATCCGCACCGTGATCCTGGCAGCTCCTCTGGGCTCCAGGTCCCTGGGGTGCCCAGGTCCATCCCGTCTGCCATGCGGGGAGTGAGGCCACAGGAAGCCATACCCAGCCTGGAGGCAGGGGGCTCAGTCTAGAAGTAACTGGACTGGGGTCCGTCGGGGGCAGGAGCCGAGGACGCTGTGACAAGAACTTCCCTTTGCCGCTGACACAGCAAGTTCCAGATTCTCCAGTCAGAGCTCAGCTCACATAACACACTGGGCTCTTTCCAGCTGAGGGAGCTGTTGTCCCTCTTGGTCCAGGGCCTCTCTAGGTCTCCAGGTCCTGCTTTGACCACACAGGGCACCTTGTCAGGGGTGGGCAAGATCTAGGAAGGCGGGGTGCAGCCAGGGTCCTGTCACCCTGGCCCCGAGACAGAGGGGCTGCCTGATGTCCCGGCGTCTCTGGCTGAAGGCCGGCGGGCATTGCGGTCCCTGCCTGTAGCAGGATGCGTGGCGAGTGATGCCGGCGTGCCTTTTGTCGACCTTTGCGGAGTCGCCAACTGCAGAGTAATTACCCAGGTGTCCGATGTTGTGCCAGCAGCCTTCCAGGCCAGCTTGGGACGGGCCCTGGGGCCACGTGCTCCACTGGCAGGCAGTGCCTCATTAATACGCACATTAACAGGGCTAATTAACTGGGAGCCAGCTGGACAGAGGTGAGGCGCTTAGTAACGACGTCTTGGGGCGCGTTCCCTGCCTTGGGAAGGGCAATCAAAGTGCCGGTGTCTCCTTTCTGTCCCTGCATAGACGCCCATGCAGCAGCCGTGGGGTAGGGTGGCCAGGTCAGGGAAGGTGTCCAGGCCCCAAGTCCCTGCAGGGTGAACACACAGCTAGGGAAGGGAGCAGAAGGTGCATCTGCTGGGCGAGGCGCTCGCCTCCTTTTGTTTTTCTACCTGAAACCAGGCCCCCAGCCTGAGGACCAGCCCAGGGGAGCCCCCAAAACACCCTCCGGTGCAGAAATAACCGGGGCCCCGCAGGGCAGCCAGCTGGGAGGGGCCGGCCGGGCACTTGCTCCTGGGGAGGGAGGCTCCAGGTCAGAGAGGACAGGGGGTCCGTGCACTTTCTGCAGACAGCGGGCCTGTGTTTTGGAGTCACGGGTTTTCCTTCAGGAACGCTTTGGGGAGAGTCTGGCTCCACTCACCCTGTTCTGCACCCCTCAGATGGAGGAACTGTTGGGCCAGGTGAGAGGTCGAGTCAGGGGCTCCTGTGGGCCCAGCCACTCCCGAAGGTAGGGGCACGCCCAGCTGCTGTGGAGGAGGTCTGAGTCCTGGCCTTTCTGTGGCCAGGCCAGGGCTGAAGCAGGCCACTTGAGGCTCCTGGGCAGCAGCTGCGGCCGGCCCAGGTGTGCATGTGGCTCCTAGTGGGCAGCCGCGTCCCACAACATGTCCTCCTTATGGGCAGGGCTGGTCACGCAGCCTCCCTGCGTTTCCAGAAGGAAGTGGCCTGAGCAGGCTTCCTTGATGGGGAAGGAGCTTCCCAGGACTCAAGAGGGGGGCTCCTGTTCCTCTGACGCCCCAGTCTGCAGCCCCAACAAGACCTGGAATGGGCTGGCCGCGTTGGCCCTGGGGTTCTGCTTGCTGTCCCCCAGCTCCTGTGCATGGCAGCATTCCTGTGATTGCATCCAGGTCCCCGGGCTGTGCAGTCAGACAAAGCTCTTTGGATCAGAGCCCCTTATGGCCTCATTACCAGACCCAGGAGACGTGGCCCCCCGCGGGCCTCTCGGAGCCACATTCACTACCCAACAAATGGATTGGACTCTGGTGCAGGGACCCGGGTACAGGCACGTCTGGTTTAGCGATGGGGACATGTTCTGAGAAACGCGTCGTCAGGCAATGTCATCGTCGTGTGACCATCACGGGGCACTTACGCAAACCTAGGTGGTATAGGCCCCTACACACCTGGGCTCTGTGGTACTAATCTTATGGGACCCTATTGGATATGTGACTGCTGTTGACTGAATCGTTGTTATGGGGCGAGTGGCTGTAACTAGTTGCTCCTGTCCCATGCGAGCCTCTTTCTGCTCTCACGTTGAGGCGACTTAGGGGGAAAATCTCACACCGTCAGGATTTTCTGATATGTTTGAGACATCCCAGAATTTAGAGTGTGTAATGATATGCAGAAGGACAGCGGGGATCCTGGGTGGCAGCTGATAATCTGAGTTTTGGTCCGGCCTGTCCTCTTGCTGCTTCCGGCCTTGGGCGACGATGGGACCCTGAGCCTCCCTACTCACTGAGATGCAGAAATGTATCCTACCTTGCAGGTGGTGCCGGGTTTCAGGGACCAGCCAGCCACGTGGCTCCAGGCTAGGGCTGGGTACAATCAAGTGTGCCCGGTTACACTGTTGCTGAGAATCAGTATTTAATGTGATAACAGGGAATCCGAATCCTCTGAGCCCTGGGCCCGGCTGTGTCTTCTTAGAGTTCATCTCCCACCAGCAGGGCCGTGGTGGCTGGGGTGCCGGTGTTTGCTGTGAGGCGAGCCCCCAGCCTGCGGCCTAGCCGAGGTCGGGGGGTGGGCAGCCTCTTCAGGAAGCAGGGAGGATGAGGACCAGCAGGGGCCGGCTCTGTGATGTGTGACCAGGCTGGAAGGTACTCAAGGTCACGCCTCTCCCTTCAACTGCCCTTCACTGCCCGGCTCTGCCCAGGCCCGCACCCACAGGGCCCTCCTGGAGCCAGCATCTGCCAGGCCCTTCCACCCTGGGTGAGCCAGCCTTGCCCCCTCTAGCTAGCACTGGGCCATCCCTGGACATCAGGCCCGGGGTGCTGTGATGGCAACCCAGCCTCTAGCCAGGGCGTGTTTGCTGTGGCTGCTGTGATAGAGTACCGGGCGCTCAGTGGTTTAAAACGACACAAATTTATTCTCTACAGTTATGCAGTCACAAGTCTGAGACAGGTCTCATTGAGCTGGACTCAAGGGGCAGCCAGGGCTGGTTTCTTCCGGAATCTCCAGGGGAGGTCCGTTCCTGGCCTTTCCCAATTCCTTGGCTCGTGGCTTCTTCCTCCATTTTCACAGGGCGTCACTCCAACCTCTGCATCTGGCTTCACCTGGCCTCGTCCTCTCTGTATCCCGGCGTCCCTCTGCTTCCCTCTGATAGGGACCCTATGACGACATGGCCCCAGGACCATCTCCCTTCACCTTCCTCTTTTAGGGACCCTGTGATAACACAGCCCCAGGACCATCTCCCTTCACTCTCCTCTTATAGGGGCCCCGTGATGACATGCCCCCAGGACCGTCTCCCCGCTCAAGAATTCGGTCATGTCTTTACCACTCAAGGTGACACTCAGCCTTTTCCAGGTTCCAGGGTTTGGGTCCTGGACATCCCTGGGGCTGTTCTTCTCTTACTGCGTAGGGCATGTTTCTAACCCCCTTTGCCGTGTTGTCAGTCTTGCTGTGTGTCTTCAGGCCTCTTCCAGCCCTGGGGCCCACTGGGTGGCCGTGCCATTAAGAGGGAGGGGCTGCTGTGTACAGAGATGGGCCTGCAATCCCCCTCTTGTCACTCCTCACCCCTCAGTCCACTGCCTTTCCTTGCAGCGTCTGCTCTGGGCGGCGGGGTCCTGGTCCAGAGAAGGAGGAGTGTTGTCTCGTCTACTGGCCCATTTGCCCCTCAGGAGACCGAGGCTGATGCCAGCTCCATGGCCTTCCTGTGACCGTTTAAGGCCATTGGGGTGAGGCCACTGCACCCAGAGGTCTGTGGTCGGCTTCACCGTGTGTAGGTACCACTCTGGAGCCCTGGCCTGGGCCTTGGCAGAGCCTGGAGAGTCCTCCCGGTCGGGAGGGGCCTCGGTACTGCTGCTGGGGGCTCTACCCCCGCTCGGTGGCCAGTATCAGGGCTGGTAGCTGTGGTCAACCTGCTCCTTCTGTCATCCCTGCAGAGAGGACGGGGCCTCCTGGATGGTTGTCATGCAGCCCTGGCAGAAGCAGGCCTGGATGAAGTCACCAATTGGGGTTCTGGAGGCCTGGGTTGGCTCTGTGGGGTCGGGGACATCAAGACCTCATATGGCCTTTGTAGGCTCACTGGGCCTCGAGCTCTTGGGTTACTGAGCATGGAATGGGGTGCAGGGGCTGGGACCCGCCTGGCTCAGCATGTGGAAGAGGACAAACAACAAGGATCTTCCTCCGGCTCCTGGGGAGCTGGAGCAGGAGGGAACCCAGGGCCCCTGGCAGAGAGGCCAGGGCTGCTGTGGTCCCAGGGCTCAAACTGTCCCCTCCTGATGGAGAAGTCAGGGACCTCCCATGGGTATGCCATCAGCCCTGACCCTGTGGCCTCACTCCTTGTAGGACTTTCGAGAGTCAGCTGGACTTAGTTCTGGAACATGCTCCTGAAGAGGTGAGCCCAGCCTGCTGATGTCGGGTGGGAGTGGGCTGTGTGGCCATCAGCGTTCTCACTGTCCCCTGCTCCCCCAGCAAGAGGGAGAGGAGGTGAAAGGCAGGGTGACCCAGTGACCCTGTAAGAGTCCTTTCACTGGGGGCGTGCAGTGTGAGTGGGAGGGCCCATCTGGACCTGAAGGGTGAGTAGGGGCTCCCTGGGCAGGCTTTCTGGGTGGGCACAGCCGGGGATCTGCGGGGGAGCAGGCGCTGCCAGGCAGGAGGAAGGCCAGGACCTGAGGCCTGTGATGTCTTGTGAGGAGTTGGCGTCTCCCTCCAGCCTTCTCCAGGGCGGAGCACACACCCACATGTTCACATGGTCCACTTCAAACCGCCCTGCTCTCTTTGCAAGCCTGGCTAGGGCCACCTCTAATGACCCTCCCCTCCCTAGGTTGGGGGCCCAGAGCCTTCCAGAAACAGCTGCTCCTCCGCAGCAGGTGTCTGTCTCCCCAGCCGTTGGCAGGGGCACCTCAGCCCTTGATGGGGTGCTGTGTTTTCTTCTTGAAGCCGTGGTCCCAGCTGGGGTGGCAGCTGGCTCTGAAAGCTCACATCTCAAGGACAATCGTGCCCCCTCTGGGCACTGTCCTGTCCTAGGGGAGTGACGGCAGTGGTGGTGAGAGTAGGCGGAGGTCCCTGACAACTATGTGGTGGCTTCCATGCGCTCAGATCACCTGGCGCCTGCAGCCCACTCTGGTGCCTCCCGCCGTGGCGTGTTGGCAGGTGCCGGATCGCATGGGTGGCCCGGGGGACCTGGGTCGGGGGAGGAGGGCAGCTTGGCCAGGGGCGGCATGGTTTTAATTTTCGGCCCCCCATGGAGCCCCACTGAAGTAGAGCTGTTCTGATCCGGGCTTTGGGAGGCCCTGGGGAGCCAGCCCGGTCGCAGTAATCAGTGTCATTACCCTTTTCCTCTTTCGTGGCAGTCCCTTCCATGGGCTCCTGTGCAGGTCCAGATGCCCGCTGGCTCTCAGAGCCTGGCCTGACACACCTGGAGGGGCCGGGCTGCTGGCTTCCAGCGGAGGCCCCTAAGCTGGTAAAGGGGAGCCCATTCTCTCCACCTTCCCCTCTCAGCAGAGCTGCTGTGCTTTCCTGGGCTCTTCTCGTGTTTTCCAATCTGCAGGAGGCTGCAGGCCAGGCCAAGCAGTGGGCAGGGTGCTCCTCACCTCCATGTTGAGCTGGCAGAAGGTTCTGGGAGGGTACAGCCCACTGTGGGATGGGCCGCCACCTGGCCCTCTTGTCCCAGTTCATCCAGCCTCTGGGCAGAGACGCCGCCCGAGTGGGAGGGCTGCCCAGGGAGGAGAGAGCACGGCTGTGGGACAGGATGGGGGGATGACGTGACGGGATGGGAGCAGGTTGGGACGAGGCCAGCCGGATTCTGGGAAGTTTCCATGAGAAGATTTTGACTTTGCTGGAAAAGCCATAATTATATTTCACAATTATGTTAGTGGGGACAGTCAGGGGAAGTTGGGGCTGAATTACAGAGCAGGATGGAGTCAAGGTTCATCTGTAAGATGGGAGAAGAAAGCCAAATCAGGGCAGGAATACTGCAGGACCAACTGCCTGTCTGGACCGCAGGATGCTGTGGGCCAGAACCAGGAAGTCACAGGCAAACCCGATGAGGCAGCCCCTGGGGCCCTGTGAACCCCGTGGGAGCCCTTCCCTCCTGGTCGTCCGCATTTGAGTTTTTGGGTGCCACCTCTGGTCTCTCCGATCCTGGGGGATGAGCTGGGAGGTTCAGCTGTGGGGATAGAGGGGTCAGCCAGGGTTAAGGGCCAAGTTGATGCTACCTTGTGCCCCCTGATTCCCTTCCAGGGTGTGTCTGGGAGCCCAGGTGAGCCAGGCCTGAGCACAGGCCATGCTGTAGGTTTCCAGGCCCAGAAGGGTGGCATCAACCTGGGCACAGGGGCTGAGGGAGCTCTCCATTCAGGGGACGGAGGCACATGGCTGAGGTTGGCCATGAAAGTGTCTCCCGGGACTGGGCTGGGCAGGTGTGTCAAGGCTGAGCTCCTGGGAGCACAGGCGGCCATCCTGGGAGGCGGGGCTGGAAGGCAAATGAGGGCCCATGAGAGAGTCCTCGAGCTCGGCAGGCAGGTGGTGTGCGGCCCTGTGGACGGTCCGAGCGGACTTCTCCCTGGCTGCTGAGTCCCACAGGACAGAGCACACAGGCCCCCAGGGACTGCCCAGGAAATCCGTACACATGTGAATGCGTGCACATCTGCCTTAGTGTGCACACACCACCGTGTGTGTGCCTACACAACTTGGCCGTGAGCCGGCATCCTGAAGGAAGAGGGCACGTCCCAGCAGAGGACACATGGCCCACCCCTGAACTCACACTGTCACCCCGGTGTCCCCACGGGTGACTTCTGAGGGCCTATGGACTGGCCGGGCTGGCTCTGGGTCCCCAAAGTCTGAGGACTGTGGGGATGTTCCTTCAGTAACGGGGTGTGGTCGTGTATATGCAGGACTCGGGGAGTGCAGCCGCCCATCTCCTGTCTCCTCCCGCTGGCCGGGGCCTGGAGCAGCCTTAGCCTGGACCGGCCGGGGCTCTGCCAGGTCTGTACGTCGTGCTGCGCACATGTGCGCGGAGCTTGCTCCAAGCCCTGGGCCGTTCTGGGCAACTGCGTGTGTGAGGCCACAGGAGGATGGCCTTCTGTACAGACCCCGATTTCGCTCAATTTCTTTATTGCGCCTGGCACACTGTCGTGCCGAGATAATCCTCAGCTGGTCCCCACCCCGTCCCACGGGGGAGCTGGGCTTGGTGATCTGCCGCGTGTGTTGAACGAGTCCGTTGAAGTCGAACTGCGACAGAGGATTTGATGCCACGGTTTAATAGCAAACTCGATTTCAACCCAGCTCAAACATTGAGACTGTAGTACTCCACCTGATCTTAAAGAGGGTTTTTCTCTGTACTTTTTAATCCTTGCGCTGAATGTCTATATGATCAGGGATAAAACCAAACATTTAATTTGTGAGCACAGTGTCGAGGCTAGGATCTAGACAGCTCCAATCTGGAAGTGATGTCTCCTTTTGTGATGGGAGAGGCTCGGTGTCAACTGAGGAGGCCCAGGGCTCTGCGCTCGGTGCTCCTTCCTCCCAGAGTCGGGGCCCGGCACGCCCTGCACCAGGGCTGGAGGGGGAGTGGCTGTGAGTCTGCAGTTCGGGGATGACACTAGCGTGGGCTCAGCCTGCAGCCGTGGCTGAGCACGAGTTGGGACCACCTTCCACCGGTGAGAGGAAGAGGATGCACTGTGCCCGGGTTCAGGACATACCAGTGTCATCTCTGGTCAGGAGTGGGCAGGGGCCCCCCACCTAGCAACCCCAGTTGTTGTCACCTTGGTGCCCCATGGCCAGCTGGAGGTGTGTGGTTCGTTGGCTGTGAGGGCGGGCGCAGGAGAGCTGTCTGCACGTGGGAGCTGTGTGTGTTGGAGAGCAGGTCTGGAGGGTCCCTCTGGCAGGTCTTCTCTAGTCCTTGCCCTGAGTGCCTCCTAAGGAAATGGAGGTGGACGTCCAAATACCGTCAGTGCTGGGTAAGGCTGGGGTGTGTGTGTCTGGGACAGCAGTGTGGCATCTGGGACGTGTGTGTGGTGTGTGCACACGTGTGTGTGCATGTATGTGCACTTGTGTGTGCACATGCGGGTGGGGTGTGTGTGCACACGTGTGTGTGTACCAGACAGGCAGAGGTGGAGAGCCTGGGTGGTCTCCATCCTGGGAGCCCCCCATCACCCCTCCTTTTCACCTTGTCTCTTGGCCTCAGGCCAAGTTGGCTGGTGAGTTTTGCCCATAATAAAAATAGTAATAATAGTGATCTGGTAATTGATGCTCTGAGTCTGAGTTGGGGCTGCAATCGCCTTTGTCCACATCACCATGGTGTGGCCCCGCCCACGACTGTGAGCCATGCTTTCCTCCAGCGCTGCCTTAAACTGGTGATGAAACACTCCATGCACACTGCATGTGTGAGCCGACGGGGCACAGGACTTGCCTCTCCGCCCCAGCCAGGGACTGCCTGCTCCCCCGTGCATCCACCAGACCGGCCCTCTGCTATGGCTGTTAGCAAGTTCTTTAAATCTTTTCTCCCTCCGATTTTGTACATGGTCTTTTCTCATCTTGTCACACTTTGAGAATGAGCCAGGCGCAGATTTGACAACACGCGGCATGAGGATGCCCATCCGAGGGGATGGATAAAGCAGTGTCCTGCCACAGTGGCAAGACTGCAGACCCCGTGAGCATCATGATGCTGTGGTGCGAAGGTGCCCTGTGTCCTGAACTGAAATCCGGCGTCAGGTGGGAAGCATTGCCCGGGGCCTGGGAAGCCGTCCACACCATTTCCAGCCACCAAGGTCACACGGTATTCTCTGGTTTGTCCCTGTGACACTCAGAGTGACGCCCTTCCCTTAGCAGAGTCTCCTAGAGGTGGGCTCGCAGGGGGAAGGCAAGGATCTGACGGTCTTGGTGCTGAGCCCATGGGTCCCCCGGGACTGCTGCTCCTCTGTCTCCCTTGGGTCCTGTGGGACTGGAGATTCTTTCCGGTCCCCACTGGTCCTGTGACTTTCTTGTGAGGAGCTGCCGGCCCCTGGCCCATCTCGAGGGAGGACTTGCCACCCCCACCTCACAGCTGGGGGCGTCTAGCGGGGGCACGACCAGGCCAGGACTCACGCTCCTCCCCCACAGCCCGGGAGGCACAAGAGCCGAAGCATCAACTTCACGAGCTGCGTTCCAGGGGCTTCGACGTCAGGACACGGGCTGGGTCTTATCAGCGGGAGGCTGGGCCCAGGGGACCCGCTGCCATGAGCCTCGCAGTGGGAGGCTGTGCCCGGGGCAGCGGGGAGCAGTTCTGCACCTCTGCGGACTCCTGACACCCCAGGAGGTCGTGTTGAGGCCAGGCCCGTGCGGAGAGGTTTGTGGGATGATGGAATTGTGCGCGGCTGCTCCGTTCCTGCACCTGAGCTGGGTCTCCTTCGGCTCCACCCCTGGCAGTAGCCCTCTGCCTGCTCAGGACAGCGTGGAGAGGCTGTCTGAGGCCTTTGGGAGGCCAGCCAGCATCTCCCAACATCAAGGACCCCTGGTCCGCTGGGGGCCGATTGAGCGCTTCCACTTTGTGGTCCCCACTGGGCCTCCTGGGTGCCTGTCACCACTGTTGGTGTGGCCACACTTGGGGACAGAGTTGTGGGAACAGCGGGCCAGTTCAGGCTGGACCACAGGGCCATAGGACTCTGGCTTCTCAGAGAAGGAAGAGGCTGAAGGTGATTTAGGCCAGTGGGTTATAGATACAGTGTCTTTGACAATAAATCCTGATTTAAGAAAAAAATAGGGGCCGGCCCAGTGGCATAGTGGTTAAGTTCGCCCCCTCCCCTTTCACAGGCTGGGGTTCATGGGTTCAGTTCCTGGCCGTGAACCTGCACACCGCTCATCAAGCCATCCTGTGGTGGCATCCCACATAGAAAGTAGAGGAAGACTGGCATAGACGTTAGCTCAGCGACAATCTTCCTCAAGCAAAATGAGGAAGATTGGCAACAGGTGTATGCTCAGGGCCAGTCTTACTCCTTACCCCCCAAAAATTATATGTAACAGCTCAGTAAACAAATCTGAATGACCACAGCTCTGATGACACGATCCGTTTCTGATTCTCCCCGATCCTGCAGATATTCTCCTGTGCCCTGGGCTCTGTTCTGAAAGCTGATTGGTGGTTGTCCAGAGCCAGAGGTGGCGGGAATTGGCTGCCATGGGTGTGCGGGAATTTTCTGGGAGACAAAAAGTCCTGCCTCTTGGCGGGAGCAGTGTGTGCCTGGTGTAAGCGTGTGGAACTCGTGGGCTCGCACTCACAGTGGGCGTGCTCTTCTGTGCGTGAACTTTGCCTGGGGCTTGACTGTTAAAACGCTGTCCTCTGAAGTCACGGTGATGAGCAGGTGGTGACACAGGGTTCCGTAAACCAGGGCCACCACCCCCCTTGCGTCCTCTAGAAGGTAGTCCTCCTCTGGGGCGTCCTGGGCTGCAGCTTATTCTGGGTCAGAGATACCGTGTGGGTCGTTTCTGATCCCTGATCTTTCGAGGCCTCCATGAGCTGTGACTGGAGCCTGCTTCCCTGTAACACGCCTCGCCCACCCCCCAGAGGGCCCTGGAGGCCCAGAACGCCCACACAGACCCCTGACCCTTGCTGGCCATGGGGCGCGTGTGGACACTCGGTGTACCCCCAGACCCACCAGGCCTGCTCTTGAGGCAGAAGAGTGGACACTCCTCCCCCCAGGACACCGATGGCCTGTGTTGTGTATGCAGTGCCCCAGGCCATCCTGCAGGAGCTGCACCAGTACCCCACGTCCCTCTGTCCACAAGCCTCTCTGGGTCCCGGGGCCCTCCCGGCCGTGCCCTCCCTCACAGTACTGGTACAGGGTGGGTTTCCTCAGCGCTGCCTGCACCACCTGGACCCTCTCTGAGGGCAGAGCCACCTTCTCACCTGGCTGCTACCCAGGCCCAGGGCAGGTGGCCATGGCTGAGGACTTCCCTGTCCAGCCTCAAATTTGAACAGGACGGGCTGTCAGTGTGTGTCCTAGGGAAGCTGCACGTCTGAGCTCCACATGGGACCCACAGGGGCCCCTTTCCTCCCTGCTGGGGACGTGCCCCAGGTGCCCATCTTCTCTGTCACGTCATGCACTAGAGGTCGTAACCCAGCCTGTGGTCAGCTCCGGCTGCCCAGGGCCGGCCCTCCAGCTGGCTGGCCTCCTCGGCTGCCCCTTGTTTTCATTCTGATCCAAGCACAGCACTGACATTTGTGACTGCTAAATGCCATCCTCTCGGTCGGCGCCTGTCAGAGTCATTTTGAATCTTTATTCTGTCATCCATCACATCAGACATCCCTCCCAGATTTATGTCATCGCCCAGGCAGATTAAACAGCTTTTCTGTGCGTCGCCAGAAATGAGGGGGTGCTGCACAGAGGCCCAGGCCCAGCCGAGTCGCCCCAGGACTCCTTCCCGCCCGGGAGTCCACAGGGCGCTGGCTGCCCAGAGTCGTCCACCTGGAGCCGTTGGCCGTGGACTGAGTCCAGGTGTAGAAACGGCTCCCATGCCCAGCCCAGCACCAGGGGGAGTCTGGCCTTCAGGACACTCCCCATCCTTCCCGTGAGTGGGCTCAGCGTCTGGTGGGGGCAGCGGTCACTGGGGACCATGCTAGGGTTTTGAGGCCTGGGGTCCTGCCATCCAGCCTGGTTTGACTCGGGGAATGAACAGAATTTGACAACAGTAGGCTGGACCAGTGAAACAGCCGGTGGAGGAGGCCTGTGTGCTCGGCTCTGGGCCCCCCACTCACGGCTGCCGGGGACCTGCGACCCGGAGCCCCAAGGGCCGAGAGCGCACCTGGGAGTTGCATCCACAGATTTTTTTTTAAGGTGCCCCTGCCCGAGTCCCTGGGTCCAAGAACATGACCCCCAGGAGTGTGGTGTAGCCTGTGTGCGCTGTTTCTGTGAAAGCTGTGCCAAAAAGGATGGGAATGACGCTCATCTTACAGGGGGTTGTGGAGGGCTCGGCACGGACCCCCAAGTCCAGTCCAGCCCAGCGCTGGCACCTCAGGCGACTAGCACAGCTAGTGGGACCAACTCTGGGCTCTTAGCCTCAGGGCTGTGTGGGTGCTGGGCGTCCCCGGCCCCTTCTCGGGGCACCTGCAGCTGCCTGGCTGAGTCTGACTCTCGGCCAGTGGCTTCTGGAAGACCTGGAGCTCAGCCGCAGCTGGTGGCCCCCGAAGATGGAGCCTGGGACCCCACCTCCAGGCTGGGCCTGTGTCCTGGCCTCCTAACACTAGCGCCTTGCTGGGCCTGCTCTGGTGGGCCCACCCGCAGAGCTGCTGCACACCCAGGGCTCTTAATCCCAGGTTCCTGGGAGCCACCAGACTGGACACCTCAATCCCCCTGCCTGGGGGACACTCAGTTTGGTTCAGCCACTAGCAGGGCCCGGAGGGGTTGTTGGACCTGAGCGTGTTTGTCACACAGCCACGCTGCAGGGCATATGGGCTGGACGTCAGAGCTGGCGCCTGGGTGGATGTGGGGGCACACCATGCCCGCTGTCCTGTGCGTGTGAAGAGCATGCATGAGCCTGTAGCTGCTCCTGGCCATGAGGAGGCCCCCACATACCTGACACAGACAAACAGCCCGCCTGCGCTCACTTAGTGACTGAGGCAGACTTCCCTTGGCTACCGGGTCGGGCCTGCTCCCTTGGGGGGCCTCTCAAGGGCCGTGCTCTTCTTCTCAGGCTCAGAGACCACAGCCAGAAGCCAGGGTGGTGCGTGGCTCATGCTTCCTCTGCCCCGGTGGTCGTGACGAGCTCAGGTCCCAGCCCTGCAACCCCAGCCGATCTCTGAGCCCACGCACAGGTGAGGCTGCCTCCTGTGCTCGGTGGCCGGAACGGGGCTGAGAAGTGAAGATCCCAACCTGCGCCCCTGTCTCGAGAGCCCCCTGGGGGACCCCACCTGTGGACGAGGCACTATGGCCGGGGGGAGCATGGCTGGGTTGTTCAGGTGGAGAGGGGTCCCTGTGCGTGATGACAAGCTGGCCTTGGAAAGGGGAGTTTAGCGGATCCACCCAGGTGCACCCTGACTGCAGACACCATCTGGGAGGAGCTACAGGGGGTGGCCCATCCTTGGGGGAAAAAGGATCATTTCTTTCTTCTCTTAAAATTCTTTCTGCCATCTGGTTTTTGTTCAATGGTTATATTGCTGCCTTTATAATGAGAAAAACTTCTCCAAAGTTCTGTTCTGTTTCTTTCCATCTTCCAGGCGGCTGCCTGTCACTCCCCGGCGCCGTCCCTGGGCACACAGGTGTGCATTTGTGGGTCCCAGGCCCCCAAACCCCCAGCGCGGCCTGAGGGTCCAGGCAACCCGGGCAAGGAGGCTGGCCCGTGTCCCCTCAGCAGAGGTGGCCACGGTGGGTGAGTGGCTGTGTGTGTGCTGGAGGGTAGGTGTCAAAGAAAGAATGGGGATTTGTGGTTGGTTTGATTTCTGAAAGAGTTATCTTCTGGTCTTAAAAGCAAGGCAAGTTCTTTATTAAAAAAAACTTTTTTAATAGATTTTTGTGCCTGCCCTGGGTCTGCCTGGGGCTCTGGGGTGACCCCGGAAACCCCAGCTGTGGGTCCGGCCCGTCCTGCACGGCCCCGGTCTGCTTGGCTTCCCTGGGACCCATCCCGACAGTGGAATCCCCATGCTCTGCTGCACGTGCCGCCGCCTCGGCCTGGAGCCCGGAGAGCTGGATCAGCCTGGTTCTGCCTCCTCGGCCTGTGACCCCGGCCGGCCAGCCTCCTCCCTGAGCCTCCACTTCCCCACCTGGGAGAAGGGACGAGGGCGGAGCTCCCCTAGGATGGAGGAGGGTCAGCACGGGGCTGCCTTGTCTCGGGGCATCAGGGAGCCAGATACCTTGGGGTACGTTGGCCTCTGTCCCCAGAGGGCCCCTGTCTCGAGCCTGGGGATGAGGCCACCTCCCCACCTGGACCCAGCCCTGCGCTGGAGCCCCACACACAGGCCCCTCTGTGAGTCCTGAGGTTGCATGTGTGCCTGTGTGTATATCCGTGTGTTTGTATATGTCTATCCGTGTGTATATCTGTATGTTTATATCCATGTGTGCGTATCTGTGTGTATATCCGTGTGTGTGTGTATGCCTGTGTGTCTACTTGTGTGTTTGGATGTGTGTATCTGTGTATGTATATCTGTGTGCATATCCATGTGTCTGTGTGGCCTCCTATGTGTTTATACGTGTGTATCCATTCATATGTATCTGTGTGTATATTTGTGTGTTTGTTTATATCCATGTGTGTATATTTGTGAGTATATTTGTGTGTTCATATGTGTGTGAGTATATTTGTGTGTATGTGTATCTCTGTGTGCATATCTGTGTGTATATTTGTGTTCATGTGTGTACCCATGTGTTTATATCTGTGTGTTCATATGTGTATATCTGTGAGTATATTTGTGTGTTCATATGTGTGTATCATTGAGTATATTTGTGTTCATATGTGTCTGTGTGTATATCTATGTGTTCATATGTATGTATCTGTGTACGTATCTGTGTGTATATTTGTGTGTTCGTATGTGTGTATCTGTGTGTATTTTTGTGTTCATATGTGTGTATCTGTGTGTGCATATTTGTGTGTTTGTATGTGTATGTCTGTGTGTGTATATCTGTGTGTATATTTGTGTGTTTGCATGAGTTTATCCATGTTTGTGTATCTGTGTGTGTGTGTGTGTGTGTATATCAGTGTGTATATTTGTGTGTTTGCATGAGTTTATCCATGTGTGTGTATCTGTGTGTGTATCTGTGTGTGTGTGTGTGTGTGTGTGTGTGTGTGTGTGGTGGAGAGGAGCAGAGAAGAGCTGAGAGAGGAGGAGGATGGGCGGGAAGCAGGGGGCCCCAGGCTCTGGAAGCGTCCTAGCTGTGTGCTCCCCTCGCGGCCCCAGCGCCCTTCCCGGGACCTGCGTCAGCCCCCTGAGAGGCCCCTCTGGGAGGGGTGAGTGTTTGGGGGGGCTCAGCTGTCAGAGGGCGAGAACCTGGAGGGGAGTGGAGCTGGCCCCACCGAGCCTATCTGCCTCGTCCTGGGCCTGGCCCCCAGCTCCACTCGACCCCCGGCCGAGACCAGTGCCCTGTGTGCTCACGGCTTTGACCAGCGGTGCAGCCCAGGCCTTGGGGTCCACATGTGCGCTCTGCTTGGCGTGTGACGTGCAGCTCCGTCGGGGCCCAGCCGGCCGCCCCACTGCCCTCAGAGCTTCAGGAGCTGGGGATGACAGGACGGGACGGCGGGGCCTGTGGAGGGCTGTGCCCAGGGTGGGGGTGTCTGAGGGGCCCGCGGCCTCCACTCTAGGCGCACGGGCCAGGCCCTGCGGCCAAGATACGCATCCTCTGCCCTGGATCTGGCTCAGGTTGGTATGCCGCTGGCCCAGTCGGGGGACATGCGGGGCTGAGGCACAAGGCAGTGAGGTCTTCACAGCAAACTGGAGACCCGCATGGGGCAGAGGGATTTCTGAGGGCAGGGGGCCCACCTGTACCAGCTCTGGGCGGAGGCCCCGGGGTGTCAAGGGTGCTGTCCCACCTCAGCTCTGCGTTAGAAGTGACCGGTGTGGCCCACTGTGCCCAGGGCCAGCCTGCTGCTCATCCCCTCACCCCGCCCCAAACTTGGGCACCAGCCAAATAAGGTGCAGTGGATTTCCTCCAAGCCGAGCGGGACTTGGTGTGCCCAGGCCAGTGTGGACGGACAGGGAGGGTCCAGCTCCTGGAGCGAGTGCTCCATTGTGTCCACACAAGTTTGTGAGTTCAGAAGCACATGGTTGTGTTCCAAGTACTGGGTAGCAGTGGGTTAGGGCCCACGTTGAACCTATAGCCTTAGTTGAATGATCGGCTCCCAGAGTGGAACAGTTAGCACAGCCAGGGCTGCGTGGAGGCCCAGTCCTGGCTGATTCTTCTCTGTCACATTGAGCGTGCACACGGTTCGGGGTGACCACCCATCTGATACCTGATCTCCGTGTTCAGCCGCGTGACCCGCTGGAAACATTCAGCTCGTGGTGTAAGAGCCACCAAGTGTCTGAGGACGCTGGCTCCTCCGAGCCCCCCAGGCACCTCGGATTTCTCGGTGCCTCTATTTTGGGCCCAGCTGCTGACCCACTGCCACTCCATCTCTGTCCCCTTGCCCTTCACCTGGGCTGCTTGCTTCCAAGAGTCCTGGACCGCCCCTTGGGCCTCCAAGGAGACCTGGCATTTGTAACTGTCGTCAGGGGGCACCGGGTGCCCGCATCCGTGGAAGCGGGGTGGAGCCCCGGGGAGCAGACTGGCGGGGATTGGGGTGTTTATCATTAGCTCCTCCAGGAGGCAGGGACAACACCCCAAGAAGATGAGGCCAGCCCTGGAAGATGGTCACAACGCAGGCTGAGGAGGATGCGAAGCAGCCCGGGGTGAAAGCTCAGGAGGAGGGCCTCAGGGTCTGCAGAAAACCAACCCAAACATGGAATTGACGGGGTGAGAAATGTGGGCAGAGACCCTGAGGAGGGGCGGCCACGGCAGCCACGGGACAGCTGTGTGGACGGATGGAACCGGGCTGGCCCTGGCACTCCGGCTGAGTCCTGGACGCCTTATCAGCTGGTAACGAGCTAAAAGCTGGGGTCACACGATCTCCCGAAGACAGCTGTGCAGGGTATGCACCCCGCAGGTCGACGTGCATCTCCTTCCAAGTCGGGCACGTCCGCGTCTCACACAGAGGTTGGTGTTCTTCCGTTTTTAGGTTGAATGGTGTCCCCCAAAAAGATATGTTTGGGTCCTAACCCCCTACCTGTGAATGTGGCCTTTCACGGAAATGGGGTCTTTGCAACTGTGGGCAAGTTAAGAGGAAGCCCTTAGGGTGAGCCCTAATCCACCATGGCCAGTGACCCTATGGAAGCAGAAGAGACACATCAAGGAGTCCTCGGCTCAGTGACAGCACGGCCACCCTGGGTCTCCGCTCAGCTGCAGTGGGCGGGCGGCTCCTAAGAACTGCCCCCTGCCCTCTGGCTGTGAGGAGGCCGCTGGCCCGAGGCGCCTGGGAGACGGGCCTTTGCCGGCCGTGACATCAGCCAGAGGTGCCTGGAGTCGGGGTGGGCGGCAGCGAGAACTGGGAATAGCAGAGCGCCCCGTGTCAACCTGCAGAGCTTAAAATAGCCGCCGGGAGGGAGCCCACGCACTGGCCGACTGCAGATCACGGTGTGGGCCCAGCCCGTAAATCCCCACATCCTTGTCCACATCTGCATCTTTATCCACATCTGCAACCCCACCGTGCTTGGGGGCCCGTGAGGCAGAGGTGCCTGTCACCACGTCTCTGAGCCTCTGACCTCTGCTGTTGCCAGGAAGCGTCACCTCATTAGCCTGGACCACTTCTCTCTGCTGCATTTGTTTGCCCACTTATTTGTTTGCGGGTCGGTTTATTTATTTTTGTCTCATTCTTAGGACAGTACATAATTTGTGTGTAATTAGCCAGTGAGAGTAAAAATTTGCAGCCAAAGCCTTCAGGGGAGGTGGCCTCGGGGCGTTGGCCGTGGGATGGGGTTCTGCTCAGCGAGGGGGTCCCGGTGGTTGGTGAGGAGGTGCCCCACGTCCTTCGTCCCGCACCTGTATGGTCCCCCTACACCAGCCTCATGGGCTGTCCCCGGCTGGCTCTGGGCAGCTGGGTTGGGGCCCCTGTGCACAGCACCTCTCAGTTCCGGGCCGGCATGTCTGGTGCCCACTGTAGACGCCCGGGGCCTCTTGGCTCACACCCAGACACGACATCGCCAGGGTAGAGGGCAGCCTGGACGGCCCCAGGCCAGCAGAGCAGGTGGCTACTCCACATGCTTCATCCTGCCGGCTTGTGCTGTGCCTGACCCAGCCTCGGCTCTGGGCTCGGGTGGGGACCTGGAGGTGACAGAAAGGCAGGCACAGTCCCGTGCAGTACGCTGCCCGGAGGACCCAGGGGGCTGCCTGCAGGAGAGGGCCTGAGGTGCAGCAGGGGAAGGTGCCAGCAGGAGTGTGGTGGGCAGACACTGGGGCTGACTGATCAGCAGCCAGGAGCAGCAGGGGCCACCACCCTCCTCCACCTGCACCCAGGGTCCCCTCCAGGTGTCACCTGCTCATTGTTCCCTGTTCTGAGCCACAGCATCATCCCCCCTCATTGTCCTGTGTTCCTGCTGACCCCCATGTCCCTGCGTCTGTGTGCAGCCATCTCCCCCACTGGGAGGAGCCCCCCAGGGCAGAACACCATCTGCTTCACTCATATTGTGGTCCCAGGGCCCAAACAGAGGACAGCATGCTGTCGGCACTCGCTATTTCCTGAGTAACTGACAGAGCAGGGCACTTGAGTGAGTGAGGCCTCCGTGGGGTTCTACAGGGTGGGTGCCCAGGTGGAGGCCAAGGCTTCGTGGCCAGGTGGGAACAAACCAGCCAAGGGGCAGCCCAGGGTCGCAGCGTGGGCGTGGCCCGGGGCTGCACTGGCGGAGCTAGGGGAGGACCCCTAGCCTCCCTCCCGCTGGGCGTGGCAGCCAGGTTTCATCTTCACCGCCCCCATCGAGTGCTGGTGCTGTCTGTCTTGGTGTCAGCACTCAGTGCTCACTAGTGGAGCCTGTGTGTGTTTGACAGCAGAGTGGTGTCTGAAAGGACGCAGGGTTATCCCTCTGCCGGGACAGTGGGCCCGGGGCCTCGGAGAGATGGGTGCTCTCCCTAGGATTTCAGACATGTGAGGGGTGAGGAAGCCAGTCAAATTCCTTGAGTCGTCGCCTTCAAACGGAGCGTGTCCCTTCTCTGCACGCTGGGATGGCCCAGAGCCAGATGCAGGCCACAGAGCCATGCCACCTGCGTCCTGTGCTCTGCGGGAGCTGGGACAGTGTCCATGGGGCCAGCAGGAGTGTGGGGCATGTCAGGCAGCCTGTGTGCACCCGTGTATGCATCTACACAGGCACTTGCACCCTGTGTGAGCGTCTCTGTGTTTGTTTGCGTGTCCAGGTCACATGTACACAGTAGGAGCAGCTCTGTGTGTACTTGTGTGGCCTGTGGGTCTCTGTGCCTCTCGGCCTCAGCGTGTTCACCCCTGAGTCCCGCCTGTGCAAACCCGTGTGCGGTGTGCTGCCTGTCCATCTGCCAGGCACGTGGAAGGTGCACATCTACACTTCCTGTGTAGCTGCATCTGTGTGTGCATCTCATGTGCATGCGTGCGTGCGTGTGTATGCGCCAGCCTGTGGGAGGGAGACGGCCCGGCGTGGAGGGTTCTGTCCAGATCCCATGGCTCTCAGCTCTGTCCAGATGTGAGGTTTCTACTTCCTGGGCCGGCAGCTTGTGCAGCTGTCACCAGACCTGGGAGAGGGTCTGTGGTGGTGTCCCCGCCCTCAGGCCAGCTTGGGCACTGAGCTGAGGGGCCCAGTGTGGATTCAGGTCGCTGGGCTTTGTGTCATCCAAGTTCCTGAGATCAGAATGCCTGACAGTGTTAGAGGCTTCCTCTGTGGCTCAGTCTTCATTTCCGGTGCAACCGAGACGGGCCCATGTTTAATTTCCTGTCTCCCGAGGCAGGGCCACCACTGTGATGTTGCGTGGAAGTCAAGGTCAACTGGCCCCGTCCAGTGTGCAGCTTTTATAAAGCGGGTTCCTGAAAGCGTCATTGGAGGTGCTGGCGACGTCTGCTGTGGGAAGACGGTCTCCCTGTGGCTACTGTGGGCCCCTTTGCAGAGCGAGATGGTGAGTGGCTTGTCTCCAGGGGACGGCCACTCAACCCACATCTGTGCCTCTCTTGTAGGTCAGCTGGCCGCCGGCACCTGTGAAATTGTGACGCTGGACCGGGACAGCAGCCAGCCACGGAGGACAATCGCCCGGCAGACAGCTCGCTGTGCGTGCAGAAAGGGGCAGATTGCGGGCACCACGAGGGCCCGGCCCGCCTGCGTGGACGGTAAGAGCCCATGGCCCAGGCGACCCCACTGAGGGCCAGGGGAGGCTGCACGGCAGGCGTCCACCCGACACAGGGCCCCCACCCACCCAGAATGTTCCGTGGGGGCCCCTTGTTCTTGAGATCAGGCCTCAGGCTGGCAGTCTTGTCCAGTGTGGCTGCTCCTGGGGGCGGTGTTGGCTTGTGCACCTGTGGGCTGACTGCTGGCTGTGGGCTCGGTGTCCAGGGTGCTGGGGACGCGGATGGCGGGGAGCGAGGTCCCAAGGCATGGTTGCAGGGAGTTACTGGTCTGGAGGCTTCGGCTCCTCCAAGTTGCTGTGGGCAGAGGGGAGCAGAGGCCAGGCCATCTGCAAGACGGCTGGTGGCTCTGGATGCTGCTACCCCATCGCATGTGGTTTCTGACGGAGGCTGCCAGCCAGGTGGTGGGCTCCGCTTCCTCTGGGTCAGGCAAGTGTCAGGCACCCGCAGGCCCCAGTTTAGTGCTGTGCAGAAGGGCCCCGTCCGCCAGGGCTCTGAGGACGAGCCAATGAGCCTATGCAGGGGGCTGGTGGTGACCTCCTGCGGGGCCACCAGAAGTTGAATGGTGTGGTCAATAGGATGCGCCCTGTTAACATCTCTGCTCTGTTAAGACTCAGAAAGGCACCGCGTGTAGGGGAGGCTGTACCTTTGGGGTCCGTCTTTGGAAACAGAATCACAGGTGGTCTTTACAAGGAGGAAGGGAGCCCGTGCAGCTGCTGTTGGTCTCATCCTGGGTCCGTCCATCCACTAGGAGAGGAGGCTGACGTGTGTACCCCCTGGGAGAACTGGCCCAGCCCCAGGCGGTGCAGGGTGAGACCTGGCACCCCAAGGCAGATGGTCGGGGAAGGGGTCTGGTGCCAACACCAGCCGGGGGTCAGGGATAGGGGGTGGATGTGGGAGGGCGCGGGCAGGTGGGCATCAGAGCAAGGCCAGAGCCCTGCCAGCGCCTGTGACCAGAGCAGGCGGAGAGACTCCCCCCTCTCCTGAGGTGGTCTTGGGGGGCTCCTGTGGGCCTGGCCAGCAGCAGCTTTGTGTCAGTCCAGGTTCCTTGGGGTGGATGACCCCACACAGGGGTCTGCGGGGGCCTTGGTTCCTCGGGGGCTTCAGGAGACGTGGTCACAGCACGTCACGGTGGCCAGGTCCCAGGGTTCAGCCACTCCCTCCCACAGGGGCAGAGAGGGACTTGCCGGGGTCTTCTAGAGCTGGATTTGGGATCTGGGGCTTCTGGTTGGGGCCCCCCCTGCCCCGCAGCCTCTGTGTGGGGCTCTGGGACACAGGCTCCCCAGCTCAAACCCACTGCCTCTGCTCAGGAGCCCGCCTTTACTCTGATCTCCGACACGGAGATAATACCAGTGTTCATGACAGTCACCTGAGAAGTGCCGCACCTGGAGCTGAGACATCCTGAGCGCTGGCAGCCAGCTCGGAGAGGCCCCAGTGACGGGTGGGGGACGTTGGGAGCAAGGACACAATCATAACTGTGGGACCTTGGGGAGGGCTTTCTGACGAGCTAGGCAGGTCCCACTGCAGCCCCCAAGGCCAGAAAGGCCTCCAGGAAGGGGTCAGCAGGGCCTTGAAGCCACCTCAGGGTCTGGAGCTGGTTGAATCAGGGACCCCGCGCATGTCACTGATGAACCTGTCCTCAGACTGTCCGGGCACGTGGCTCTGCAGTGAGTCTGCCTGGGGTCCACAGCCGGGAGCTTGAGCCCCACTGGGCGTCCAGCAGGAAAGACCAGGAGCAGGTGAGGGCCCAGGGCTCCTGGCCGGAGGGGGCAGGCCCAGCCCACGCCACTCGTGACCCAGGCGCCCGTGCACCTTGGGGCCGAGCTGGTGGCTCAGGTGTGGCCACGTGGGGGCCTCGCCTGCAGAGCCTGGCCACCCAGAAGCTCCCTGAAGGCCTGGGGCTGTCGGCTCACCGACCACCCAGGCCCCACAGACCCCACAGCCATGTGCCAGCGCCTGTGCTGCCATCCTTTTGGGGACGTCAGAGACTCTCGGGAGATTGTGGCAAAGGAGGCTGGCTGCGCCGTGTTGGGGGCTGGAGGTGAATGGAGGGCTCTTAAGGCCGCTGGCGCCTTCTGGGGAAATGGAACAGGAGGAACCGTCCCTGGGGATGGTTTTGTTTGTAAGAACCTGTCATCTGTCCTTATTCAAACGTCTGTCAGTGGGTGTCCTGTGTTTAAACACCCAGGCGTGTGCCACTCCCGGGCGGCTCTCTGATTCTAGATCTCCGTCCTGCCGGCCTGAGTCCAGGGCAGGTGCGGACGAGGGGCCAGCCATCTTGATCCCAATGAAGGGAATTAATGCTCCCGCATGCCGCCACCGTCTCCGGCTCCGGTAATGGGGACAAGCTCACACGTGACGGCGCGCGGGCCTTGTCGGCTGACGTTGATTGATTCTTCCCGAGACTAGAGGGAGGGAGAGGCACTGGCAGCCACGTCCCTGCCTCTCTCCTCATTAGCCTGCAGGCCGCGGGGACGGGGGCACAGTTGATCACTAATTGAATCTGGGGCTGCTCATCCGAAACCCGGCACTTGCCCTCTCCCCGGGAGACCCCCAGGGCCTGCGGAGCGGGTCCCAGAGACCCAAATTAAAACTGGCCATTTTCAAGGAAGGCCTGGCAAATGCGTTAGCTGGTGCTTTTTGCACAGTGGGCATTTTCCAAGCTGCCATCTAATTTAATTTTTGCTTTTCTATTTTCCTGCTCTGCGTGCATAATAAGTTGCCTCACCTATGAAGTGTGTCTGCTCAAGAGAAAACTTGTGCCACGCCAGGGCGGTCGGAATTTAATGCGAGCGGGGTTTAAATTGGGATAGTTTATGCCAACTCTAACTGTGTCTGTTGAATGTGGGTGCTTGGAAGCTGGCTCACATCTGTGTCAATTCTGTTCAGTTGTTGAACCATTTATTAATCAGCTTATTTGTTTGTTTGTTCATTCACTCATTCATTCATTCAAACAAGGTGTACGCTCAGGGCTGGAGGAGAAGTGTAAGGGAAAGTTGACTCAAGTACCCAGTGCATGCAGTGCTGTGGGGCTGGGGTCCAGACAGTGGGGAAGGAGCTATGGGACCCAGAGTACCACCATCTCTTCCTGCCCAGGACCTTGGCAAAGCTGCATCCATGAGGGGACATTTGAACAGGGTACTGAGGGATGAAGAGGAGTTCACCAGGATAGCTTTTCTTCTTGGATGGAAGGGGCTAGTGGAGGGAGGAGAACTCCTGTTCCTGTCTCTGTGCTCGAAGCATTTCCGGGTCAGCCTCTCCCCAGCCTGTGTGTGGCAGCTCTGTGACCCAGCGTTCCTGCCTGGAGTTGTTCCAGCCTAGAGATCCGTCAGGAAAGAGGTCCTCAAATGAACCCCAGTCATCTCTGCAAGGTTCAGCGTCCTAAACCCCAAGTACAGGACAGAACCTCACCTTAGGGCTGCCCAGTCATGGATGCCACAGGTAACAAGGAGCCAAGCCTACCTCTACCATGCCTAGTTGTTGTGTAGAGCTCTGAGCCCCCTCTGCCCGTCATTGGAAACGCGCTGGTCCCCAGGCCGCCACGGTGCCGCAGTGATGACGGAGGCCCTGTCCCCAAGCCTCCCGGCACGCAGCAGAAAGCCACCCAGAGCCGACTTTCCCTCCCGCTGAGGCAGCATCTTTCTTTATAAGTGGAGGTCTTCCTCCCGTCAGCTGTGTTCCCGTGAAACTCTCTTAAAAAAATCAAAGGAAAGGGGTCTGGCCCCATGGCTGAGTGGTTAGCTTCGCATGTTCCGCTTCGAGTGCCTGGGGTTCGCTGGTTCGGATCCCGCGTGCGGACATGGCACCGCTTGACAAGCCATGCTGTGGTGGACGTCCCACATATAGAGTAGAGGAAGATGGGCACGGATGTTAGCTCAGGGCCAGTCTTCCTCAGTTAAAAGAGGAGGATTGGCAGCAGATGTTAGCTCAGTGCTAATCTTCCTCAGAAAAAAAAGAAGAAATCAAAGTACAGAAGGCTGCCTGGTGCCAGGGGCCTGGCGCAGGCCATTGGGAGAGGAGAGGTTGTTTCTGAAGCAGCACCGCCCTGGCCATGGAGGCAAAAGGTGAAGGCAGGAGTCTCTGGCCTGGGCCGGGCAGTTGTCCCTGGGAGCCCAGGGGGAGGGAGGGCCAGTGTCTGAGTTCTGCCAGGCCTGTTGCGAGGGCTGCAGCTGGCCGCCCAGGAGAAGTGGGTAACTGGGGCTGGCATACAGTCTGGAGAGGCTTCGGGAAGTCAGAGCTACCCTCTGCGCGTGGCCGGCCAGGATGTCTGAAGGCTCTGCCGGGACCTGCTGGCTGATGCAATGGACCATCCACACCTGCTGTGGGCCTGCCTGTCTTCTAGGTGGCCATTCCCTTGTGTTCTTGAGCACAGAGTACGCCCCATCACATGCCTGCACATTAGGGTCAGAACTCATAACGTGCTTTTCCTTTCAGGGGGCCTGGGATGCAAAAGACTCCCAGGCTGTGGAGTGGAAAGTCATGCCCCCAGGCCCTGCTTGTGGTCACCTGAGGGTGCGCCGGGGCCAGGCCCCTGTCTTCATCCACAGATTGGGATAACAGTGGACATCATCACGCTTCCCTTAGGGTGAAATGAGATGCGATGCGCACAGGCCCTCACTCAACTGGTACCCAGCGTACCCAGCTTAGGGAGCCACTTTTTCCCCCATTTGCATTTTTCTCAGAAATACATGAGACATGTGTGTCCCAGATGTGGCCTTAGGGACTCTGCTGAGGAAGTGTGGAGCAGGGATAAATGTGTAGGAGGGGTCTGTGTGCAGATGGCTGTGACGGTTCTGGATCAGCGAGGAAGTGCAGATCCCGAAGAGGGTCCAGGATGGAGCTGGGAGGCCTCCTCATTTAGAAGGAGGAGCAAAGAATCGAGAGTCCAGAAATGAACCCTTAACAGGGATCATTAAGTGATTTTTGACAAGGGTGCCCAGACCATTCAATGGGGAAAGAATAGTCATTTCCACAAGTGATGCTGGGGCAACTGCAGACCCATGTGCAAAAGAATGACATCGGATCCCTACCTCCCACCAAATACAAAAGATTAACTCAGCATGGACCAAATACCTAAATGTCAAGGGCTACATGATAAAACTTGTAGAAGAAAACAGAGATAACTCTTCATGACCTTGGGTTTGACAAGCGTTCTTAGATATGACACTGGAAGCCCAAGCAACAAATGAGAAAATAGATAAGTGAGACGTCATCAAAATTAGAAACTTTTGTGTTTCAGAGGATGTCATCAAGAAAGTGAAAAGGCAGCCCACAGAATGGGGGAATATATTTGCAAAACATGTATCTAAGAGACTTTTATCCAGAATATTATAAAGAACTCATGCAACTTGATAATGAAAAGACAAAAAATTAAAGAGTTGGCAAAGTGTCTGACTAGACGTTCTTCAAAGAAGATGTGTATGTGTGAATAGCCAATAAGTACATGAAAAGATGCTA
Organism: Equus przewalskii; assembly: GCF_037783145.1. NCBI lineage: Eukaryota > Metazoa > Chordata > Mammalia > Perissodactyla > Equidae > Equus > Equus przewalskii. The sequence continues at coordinate 44,791,309 of NC_091859.1, forward strand.
GATGTCGCTAGTCGTCTGGCAAATGCAAATCAAACCCGACAGTGAGATGCCACTTCATACTCACCAGCATGGCTAGGACCACACATCAGATAATAACAAGTGTTGACAAGGAAGTGGAGAAATCAGAACCCTCACACATCGCTGGTGGGAATGTTGAATGGTGCAGCTGCTTTGGGAAATGAGCCAGCAGTTCCTGATGTGAATAAACGTAGAGTGGTCATGTGGCCCAGCAGTCCCACTCCTACTGGCATCCCAGGTACATACCCGGGAGAAATGAACCCGTTTCCACTTGAAAACCTGTCCACCAATGTCCACAGAAGAGTGAATCATAAGAGACAAAAAGCAGAAACAGCCAGCTGTCCATCAGTGGACAAGCACATAAACAAAATGTAGGATGTCCTCATAATGGAACATTACTGAGCCATAAAAAAGAATGAAGTGGGGCCAACCTGGTGGCACAGTGGTTAAGTTCACACGTTCTGCTTCGGCAGCCCGGGGTTCACTGGTTTGGATCCCAGGTACGGACATGGCACTGCTTGGCAAGCCATGCTGTGGCATGCATCCCACATATAAAGTAGAGGAAGACGGGCATGGATGTTAGCTCAGGGCCAGTCTTCCTCAGCAAAAAGAGGAGGATTTGCAGCAGTTAGCTCAGGGCTAATCTTCCTCAAAAAAAAAGAAAAAAGAATGAAGTTTCAACACACGCTACATGGATAAACCTTGAACACATCATGTGAAGGGAAAGGAACCAGACACGAAGGCCACATGTCATGTGATTCCATTCCCATGAAATGTCCAGAACAGGCAGACTTGTAGAGACAGAAATCAGTTTAACGTTTGCCAGGGGCTGGCGGAGGGGAAAAGGCCGAGTGACAGGTAATGAGAACAGGCTTTCTTTTTGGGTGAACATGTTCTAGGACTGGTGATGGGTTCGCAATTATATATACTAAAAATCACTGATTGAACACTATGTGGGTGAGGTGTACGGTATGTGAATTACGACTCCATGAAGCTCTTGCCAGATGCACATGCACACAGAATTCGGTGAGGACGGGCAGCTGGGGAGGACGGGCAGGGGCTGGCATGCGGTGGGGGGCAGGGCCGGCGCTGCCCAGTGCACCCTGTGTGAGGAGGACCAGGGGTTAGGACGCAGCCACCCTGCAGCCTGGCTGGGCTGGAACTCAGTCTGGAGCAGGCGTGACAGGAGAGCGTAGACCACCTTTCTCAATGTCCTGATGACGAAGGGCCAACATCTGTGTTTAAAGATACACTGAGAAGTGGATAACGGGAAAAACAAGCCTTCAGAAAGCCTCGGGTGGAAGTCTGGTTTTTGTTAGATTCAGCAGATGCCGGGTTACTCTGTTTCGGCACCGGCCACGCCGAGTGAGGGAAGGTGCAGCCTGGGCCTCCGGAGTCCCGGCCTCACTTTGCGCCGCACGCGCAGCTGCTGTATTGCGTGGAGTCTGGCTGTGAAGGAGAAGGGAGGCCCCAGGAGTTGGATTTGGTGCTAGAAGCAAAAACAAAAGAAGAACAAACCTGAGGCCATTCAGATGCTGGTAGGGAGGATGGGGAGGAACTTAGAGACCAAGAAAGAGCCAGAAGTGGCTGCACGTTCCCAGGACAGAATTGGGGGTGGGGCCCAGAGCTGGGGGACAGGGACCTCAGTGGGGGAGGGCAGCGTCCTCACTGTGAGGACAGACAGAGCAGGGAGGGCCTGGACCCCAGGAGCTGGGGGCGGTGCCTTATTTCTCCACCAGGTAGGCGGCCTTGGAGCCACCAGGAGTTGGGCTGGGAAAGGAGGCAGGAAGCAGACAGGCGGGCCCTGCCCAGGCTCTTCTGTCCTCACACCGCCTCCTCCGCCCCCCATCTTCTGTCCTCTGTGGAGTTGGGAACCATCACAGCATCACAAACCCTAAGACATACCTGGGCACCTGAGCTGTGGCCGCCTGCGCCCATCCTGGGCGGCCACCGAGGTACCTTTCAGTATGTGCCTGAGATGTGGGGGCACCCAACCCTCCGGGGACGTGTCATCCCCATGTGGGCTCAGCTCCACTCTGCCTGCTCAGGGAGATCTCGAGGTTTCCAGAGCCTTCCTGAGGCTGCAGCCAGGGGCCAGGTCGTGGGACCAGGACAGCTCCTCAGACCCCGAGGCTTGGGGTCCCTGCTCTGCATGGCGTGGGGCGCCCCAGGGCCAGCATGAGCGGATGGGGAAGCAGACCGAGTGTGGCAGGCATGCCCCACAGCTGGTTGACATTTATGCAGAGAGCAGAGGGTCATTTGGTCCCGGGGTGCCCGTCCTTCAGAATCCCCGATTCCTCTGCGCTCCCTGCACTGTGGAGCCCCAGTAACGTGGGTCTGGGTGAGGGACCAGAGACAGGGTGCCAGCATTCAGAGGGGTGTCCGTGTGTCACCAGACGGCCACTGGCTGGTGGCCACCTCACTTTGCCAGGTGCCATGGAGGGGGGGGTGGGTGGGAGGACGGGCCGGGGGCAGCCGAGCAAACGGGTGTAAGCAGACTCCATCCTCCTGCCAGAGCGCCAGCCTCGCCAGGGTGCGGGGCCCCGATGGAGGGACTGTGGGTCTCCTTGCTCCCGTCCCCGTCCTTTCATGGGTGAGGCATCCTCCTGGAGCCTCTGAGCACAGGGTCCCCGTGCCCACTAGTTCTTGCTCTGCGGGCTTCCAGGGGAGGAAGGTCACACCTGCTGGACTGGGCCGTGTGACCTTGGACGGACCACTTCCCTTCCCCCGGCCAGGGACAGACCTTTTCTAGCCGCCAAGGTCAGCTGCTCCGGGGGATTCCCCTGCCATGTGGGGAATGACGCACACTCAGGACAGGTCTCAGTTCTGTTGTGGAAGAACCTGTCCACCCTCAGCCTCCCGAGGACAGCAGGTCCTTCTCTGTGCATCACCCTCTTGTGCTGCGACACAGGGTCCTGAGCAGGGTGACCTGGGCTGTGGCTGGCCAAGGATGTCCCTGTGCCTCGGCCTTTCTGCTGAGCATGGGCCCCCCTGGCTGGGTCTCTGCCATCCTCATGATTCCGAGTAGGTTTCAGTAGGTTTTTAAATGTTTTCTAGACTTGTGCATCTTTGAGCAGGATGGGACTTGAGTTGAACACTAAGGACACTCTGATGTGGAGGGAAAGGGGAGGGGGAGGGTTTGGGGGCGTTTTGCTAAGAATTGTCCTTGTTCCAGTTCCGGGCTCTGCAGCCTCCCAGGCGGAGGCCCCCACGCAGCAGCCAGTGCAGGAGCACTGAGAGTGGGGTGCGGGGACAGCATGAGATGGGGGAAGGGGGCCGTCACGGGCAGCACACTCCTGATGGGGCCACGGACCCAGGGCTGAGCCTGGCATATGCAGCAGTGAAAATCTGGGAAAGCTTCCTGGAGGAGCTGAGCAGTTGTCTCAGGCAGGTGGTCACAGGCACCTGCTGCGGCTCTGTGGGCGTGGTTGTGCCCTAGACTCCTGGGGGTCTTTTCTAGCAGGCCCGAAAGAGTGACTACCCACGTCCATGTCTATCTTGTCCAGACCCCCGACCTCACTCTGAGGGGAACAGCCTCTGAGGGGTGGGCAGGATGCAGAGTGGAGAGCAAGCCTGTCTTTGGGGGGAAAAGCTTTTATATGTTTCAATAATTGGAAAAGTGGGTGTAAGTATGTTTGCATTTTTAGAAACGTGTGTAGGCACTTTATGCTGTGTGGCCTCTAGCAGGTCACCCAAGCTCTCTGAGCTGTAGGCAGAGAGGCAGCAGAAAGCTGTGAGCCAATGCCCTGTGTCAGTGCCATGTAGTGACTTCCTACAGGTGGTGTGGTTTGCTTTTTGAGGGCTGCTTGACCCACCCCTTAGATGTGCTGGGCAGGCTCGCAGTAACTTCCAGAGTCATGTGTTACATTTTTAGGAATTTTGTGAGCTGATTTTTATATATAGCCATTCTTAAAAATTAAATTATATAAATTTACCTGCAAATAAATTCTATTAAAAATAAAGATACCCCCATTAAGACATGAGAAAAAGAAGAACAAGTTAAATCTAAATCAAGTAGAAGGAAGAAAGTAATAAAGATGGAGAATGAAAATAAATGAAATGGAAAATAGAAAAAACAATGGAAATCAACTAAACTAGAAGTTAATTCTTTGAAAGGTAAACAAAATTAACAAACCTTTAGCTAGACTGATCAGAGAGAGAGAGAGATGGCTCAAATAACTAAATCAGGAATAAAAGAAAGGACCACCCTCTTTATTTTCACTGCCCACTTTACAGAAATACAAAGGGCTGGAAGGAGTACTGTGAACAGTGGGTCCTGTTAGACAACTCAGATGAAATGGACACGTTCCTGAAAACCCACAAACTGACTCAAGAAGGAACAGAAAGTCTGAGTAGACCTCTGATGAGTAAAGACGGTGAGATAGTGGTCAGATAGCTTCCCAGCAAGAAAAGCCGAGAACCAGATGGCTTCACTGGTGAATTCCACCAAATTTAAAGAAGAATTCACACCAATCCTTCTCAAACTCTTCCAAAAAAAAAAAAAAAAAACTTACGGGAAGAAACACTTCTTAACTCACTCTATGAGGCTGGTATTACCCTGACACCAGAAGTAGCAGATAAAGACATTGCGAAGAAACTACAGACGTCATGAGCACAGATGTAAAAATCCTCAACAAAATGCTAGGAAGCTGGATCCAGTAGCGTATGACAGGCTTACACATCGAGAGCAAGTGGGACCGTCTCAAGGGTGCAAGGTCGGTTCAACGTATGGAAATCAGTAAATGTAATACACTGTGTTAATAATGAAGCAGAAATCACATGATCACCTCAATAGCTGCAGAAACGCATTTAACAAAATCCAGCACCCTTTCATGATAAAAAATCTCAAGAAACTAGGAGAAAAAGAGAAGTTCTCAATGTGACAAAGGGGCAGCTGTGAAACATGGCAGGCTGTGTTGTACTCAATGGAGGAAGCCTAGATGCTTTTGCTCTAAGATAAGAAGACGACCAGGATGTCTGCTCTCGACACTGCTATTCAACAGTGTCCTGGAGGTTCTAGCCAGGGTGATTGGGCAAGAAAAATAAACACAGGCCATCCTGATCAGGAAGGAAGAAGTAAAACTACCTGTTCACAGATGACATGATCTTTTATGAAGAAAATCTTAAGGAATCCACACTCATATGCTTAGAACTCATAAAGGAGTTCATCAGGGTTGCAGGATACATCAATATACAAAAGTCAATCGTATTTCTGTGCTGTGGTAGTGAACAATCTGAAAAGGATCTTAAGGAAGCAATTCCATTCACAATAGCGTCAAAGGAATAAAATACTCAGGAATAAGTTTAACAAAGAAATGCCACTGAAAGCTATAAAATGAGCCCTTTCCTGCCCGGGGGGGGGGGGGGGCGGCCTCTGTCCCTCTGTGTGTGGTTTCTGTCCAGTTTCGCAGCACTGTGTCCCCCAGAGGTCCCTCTCCCCAGCCAGCCTGGGAGTCCCACCGGATGGGGATGGTCTCATTCATCGAACCATCTCCAGGACAGAGCCCACTGCCCAGGGTATGATGAGTGACCATCTGTCGGTGAGACCTGACACCTGGGTGACACCTGACACTGCAGGGAGTCTGCAAGTCCTAGAGGGGACAGAGGGGAGGGACAGGAGACACCGCTGCTCGTGTAGCTGAGCGGTGCCATCCAGTTCTTGAAATCATTTAAAGTGTCCAGCATGTGCTGTGCTAATAACGCCACTTCCCTCATCTTACACGTTTTAATCAGCATTTGAGAATAATCAGCGTCTACCAGAAGAAACATTGAGGAAATTCTCTCCAGGAAACCCGGAAGGGATACACCCCAGCAAGTGGTGGGGCCCCGCCTGCTCTGATTGCGACCGTTAGTGGGGATGCTCTTGACATTATTCTGGGAAGGGTGCAGGGCGTCCGTGCCGAACAGCAGGCAGATCTGCAGGCCCCCTCCATCCTGCCCATGTCTGCAGCTCAGGGACGTCACAGGCACTCCTGGTTGGGGGCAGTGAGATCCTCGGCTCTGCCTGGGAGGACGGAGGCAGGACCCACGGTCCTGACACTGCGGGTTGCTCTGTCACCTTTGGGAAGGAGGGCAAAGGGTGCTCAGCCCCAGAGCCCCTGCCACTCTGGGGGGAGTGAAATTTGGGCGTTTATCAACATCTATAAAGCAAAGCTAGAGCTCGGTCAGCAGTTATGACCAGCCAGCATCTCTAAGTTACACTGTCGCCAGGTCCTTCCTGAAGCCTTTGAATGACCCACCCATTTTATGTTCACAAATATCCATCGAGGGAAGGATTACTATCAGCCCCCCACTTTTAAAGACTAGGCAAACGGGGCCACACCCCAAGCTGTCAGCTGCAAAATGGGTGCACCGGGGTTTCCGGGCCGTGTTATAGGAAGCTGCATTTCCTCCTGGAAATGCCCCTGGCAGTGCTGAGCTGGCCCAGAACTGGGAGGCCGGATGCGGAGTGAGAAAGGACCAGGCCAGTGGCCTCAGTGAAGATCCTGGAGGAGGCAGGGTAAAGGCTACTGGTCATGCTGAGACGCGTGGGGGTGGAGGGAGCACGAGGCACGAGCCCAGAGGAGGACACCGCGTGGATTCAGCCCTCGGGGCCAGGGAATGCTTCCTGGGGGGGTAACACCTGTGCCCATCGTGGGGACTGAGGTTGTCTGGAGCAGGTGGGTGTCACTGGGTAGCACGTCCAAGACCTTGCCAGCCACTGGGCAGCAGGTGCAGCTGAGGGCATGGTCTCTGAGAGCCGTGCCGCGGGCACTGTGCCCTCTGGACTCCATGGTGGAGGGCTCCCATCCTTCCTGGACAGAGGACCAGCTCTGCTCCCTTTCAGGGCCCACCTGGATATAGGCCTCCGCATGCTCCCTAGGGCCAGCGCAGCCTTCTGGGCGCCGGGCTTGGGGAGGCTGAGGCCCTGGAGGGAGGCAGTGGCAGGGCCACGTGCACAGACTCCACAGTCCAGCAGGGCGGGGACTGACTCCCACATCCCACACAGCGGTGTCTGACGGCCTTCTAGAAAGATCTCTCCCCTGTTCTTTGGACAGTAAGTACAGGGCAGCAAGAGCGAATGCTGGGAGAGGTCAGGCTGGTGGCAGAAGCTGTAGTGACGGGGGGTGGGAGAAGTGGGCGATGGGAGTGATTGGGAAGGCCGAGGTGGTGGGACTGGCCATAGGGTTGATGAGATGCGGTAGAGGGGAAGACCCTGGGCTGGGGGCCTGAGCAGTGGGGGCAGAGCGGTGCTTTGTGCCTACACAAGCGGGTCCACAGGGCGCCGCCTGAGGCACTCCGTTCCAGCCTGGCAGGTGCGAGCTCAGCTGTGGACCTGTGAGCAGGGGCCAAGTGGGCGGGTGGATGACTTGGGCCAGGGGGCAGGTCTGGGAGGCACACCGGGAGGGGTGTGAAAGTGAGTGAGGTCATCAGGTAGAGATGAGAAGGCAGCTCAGGACATGGGACAAGGCTGTGTTCCAGGGTGGCGGGACTCCAGGTCATGACTGCGGTGCAGAGCCCGGGCGGTCAGCGGCCTGCGGCAGCGTAGACTCCTTGGCGTCTCCCCTTTCTTGCTCTCCATGCTGTGTGTGGAGGAAGGAGGGAGTTGTCTACGCAGGGAGCCTGAGATGTGGCTAAAGGTCTCCTTCTAATTATTCAGACAGCCTGGCAGGCTCCGGGCAGCTGTGGCTCATGCAGGAGTGACACCTGACGGGTGGGAGAGGAGCAGGGGGGCCACACTCCCACCGAAGCCCCGGGAGTCACGAGGAGCCGCGGGAGGACAGGGGGCCCTTCTGCCTTCAGAGTGACTGGGTAGGATGGGTCCCGGATTAGCTAGAAGGGTCCCTGCGTGAGCTCCAGCTGGGCTCCGTTTGGCTTTTTCCTTTTGTCATTTTAAGTGTCTTTGGCTTGTAGTTGACCAGTTGATTTCACAAAGATTTTACTTGTAATGAAGTGAATGTCAGCCAGGGCTGCAGGCTGAGGCGGCCCCACATCGGGGTCAAGTAACCTGTGTCCTTGCATGTCCTGTACCTTCTGCCTGAGTGACCTTGGCCTGTCACCTCCCCACCCTGTGCTCGTCTTTTGAGCACAAAGGGTCCTTCTCATGTCGACCTGCGAGATTTTGTGTGCCGGGACCGTGTGCAGAGGCAGGCTGCAGAACCTGGCACAGGGGATGCAGTGTCCTCCCCAAGGGACTCGGGCTCCACCCCCTCCTGGTGGCAGCAGTGCGAAATTGCAGGCATGTTATTTGAGAGATGCATCTCCTTTGAATGTTGCCTCTGGAAGCTGAATAATGTCCTGACACTACAGATACATAAACACGGTCCTGTCTCATGAAATGGGCTTCCTTCAAGGATCGTGCCACCTCTGGGGACGCCACGGATCCACATCTGTGCAGTTACGCAGATACGCCTGTGTAGACGTGTTCACAAAAGATTGTGCGACCCCGCACAGGATTTAGAAATCCAAAACGAATGTTTATTCTTTTAAAAGAAACTTTAATGGAGATATAACACACCCATAGGCGTTTACGCAGATTGTAAGTGCAAACCCTGATGCTTCTGGTCCAGCCCAGTCACATTACCAGTGTCCTGACTTCCGTCACTACAGGTTCGCCTGCTCTGCAGCTTTGCATCAATGGAATCAGAGAGTGTGTAGAGATTTTGTGTCTGACTTCTCACACCCGTTGGGTCTGTGAGCTCACCCATGTTGTGTAGTGATGTTTTGTTCTTTTTATGGCTGTGTAGGAGCTCACTGTACAATGGTGCCATCTTTATTTGTCCATTCTACAGAAGATGGGCATTTAGGTATTTTGAATTTTTGGTCATGATGAATACAGTGTCTGTGAACATGTTTGTGCATGCGTGTCTTTTGGCAGACGTGTATGCTCGTTTATCAGGCAAATACCTAGCAGTCGAGTAACGTGAATCAGTCATTCCTGCCAAAGTCTTTCTCAAAGCGGTTCTACCATGGAACCTGCCACCTGCTGTGTATGAAAGCTCAGTTTGCTCTGTATCCTTGTCAACACTTGCTGTTGTCAATCTTTCTAATTTAGCCATCCTGCTGGCTGTGTAGCAGTATTTCTTTGTGGTGTTGACCTGCATTTCTTGTTGAATAATGATATGATCATGATTTCACACGCTTGTTGGCCGGCTGGACAGCATCTTTGGTTCAGTGTCTGTGCAGGTCTTCTGCCCATTTTTATTGGGTGCTTTGTCTTTTTCTTAAATGATTTGCGGGAACTCTTTCTGTCTTCTGCATCTGAGCCCTCTGCTGGTTCTCTCTACTGCTAATATCTGTTCCCGGTCTGGTCCTTTCATTGGCTTGCTGATGTGTTTGGATGAACAGAAATTCTTAATTTTAATGAGATCTGATTTATCAGTCTTTTCTTGTTAAGTCATGTGTTTTGGGTTCTGTTTAAGGAATGCCTTATCTCAAGGTCGTGGGACTACCCTCACGTGTTTTTCTAGAAGCTCCGTTGTTTCACATCACACATCTAGATCTATGACCCACTCCTGATTAATGATTCACGTCATCTGAAGTCAATCTCAAGTTTCATTTTTTTCTCTGCATGTGGATCTCCACAGATCCAGCATCATTTATTGAAAAGTTCTCGCCTTTTTTACTCATAATGATTTTATGTGAAATTCTAAAGCAAGTCTTTGAGGCAGAATGGGGGACGTGGGCCTTGCCCTTGATTGTATTATCCCTAATTAGCCAGTTGCCTCTTGCCATCGCATCAGCTGAGGGCTGGGGCTGGGATCCAGCACGGATTACTGTCTACACTCTCGCTCCTCTCCTGGGTGCCCCCCTGTCCCACCCAGGCCTGGCCTTCACATGAGAGGCCAGCCTGCACGGGGGCCAGACGTTGGTCACCTTGAGGGATCTGTGGCCTGGTGGTCTTCCTGGGGGCCCCTCTGGCTGCTGGACTCCTGCAGGGAGGGCAGGGCAGATGGACGGAAGAGGGGTCCAGTGCTCCTCCATCAGGGCCGTGGGTCCCAGGGAGGAAGGAGCTGGTGGCAGCTGCACCCCACAGGCGTTGGGGATTTCTTCTGTGCAGCGTGGTTCAGCAGCCGGGCAAGGCTCCCGGGCTGTGTCCTCCTGGCTCTGCTCAGAGAGATGCATGCTGATCTCTGATCCCTGCCGAGAAACGAGCCACGTGTCTTGTTCCACAGTGTCTGGCTGGAGCTGGTGTTTTTTTCTTTGTTTGTTTGTTTTTAATTAATAGGCTTTATTTTTAGAGAAGTTTTAGGTTTACAGAAAAAGCGAACAGAAAGTACAGAGCGTTCCCACATACCCCTCTGCCATACATAGCACCCCCGGTGATTAGCATCTTAAATGTGTTACAGTGGAGGAGCCGACATGGATACACTGTGATTAACCACGCTCCACAGTTTGCATCAGGATTCTCTCAGTGTATACGGGTTGTGTCATAGATCCTCCGGGACACTATCACACAGAATAGTGGCACTGCCCTAAAACCCCTGTTGGATGGGCTGGGAACCCACAAACACGCTGGAAGCCAGTCCCCAGGGATGGGGAGGGTCCCTCTGGCAAGTGGACGGGTGCTGATGCCCGGGAGGGTGCCTGCCCGTGGCTGGACACCACGGAAACCTGGTTCGGCTAGATGGAGGGCAGCCCTGGGGACAGTCCTTCTCCTGGTCAGCAGGGAGCCTGGACCAACACTGCCCTTGGGCCCATATTCCCTCTCATGTCCGGGGGACAGGCAGACAGTGAGGTGGGAAGTGAGGAGCTCGCCGAAGTCTGTGCCCCCATGGGCAAGCCGCCCTCCCAGTTGCAGCCCCCCATGGAGGAGCCAGCGTCCGGGGAGCAACTGATCCCTGGGCAGCCTTGGGGCCTCGATGTGTGCTGTCGCCAGGCCAGAGCTGGTGCAGGACATCCCTTGACAGGGCTGACCCAGTGTGTCCAGAGACCCTACTGAGTGGCTACCAGTCCCCCAGGGAGCAAGATTGAACCCTGATGCTGGGGCCGGGGCCTCCTGCCCGGTCTTCCCCCAGAACAGCCCACCTCTGCCTGCCTCACACGTCATATCCTGATCCACTTTTCCCTTGGAAAACGGCACTGTTGCTCTAAGCTGCAGAAGTCACTGGGCTGGCCACTCTCGAGATGCTCCTGTCCACCCTGGAAGTCCTGTCTGGGAAGCCCAAACAGGGCCCGCAGAGGACTGGGGCACAGAGGTCTAGCCAGGTGGGAGCCCTGCATCCCCCCAGTTTGGGCTGGCGCTTCCCAAAGGCAGGTGCATGGGGACAGGAAGTGATCCTCCTGTGAGGAGCTTGGTGGAGGGAGCGAGGTCCCTGGGCCAGAAGGAGCCCAGAGCTGGCGCCCTGTCCAGCCAGGCCCAGCGCCCTGGGGTCCGAGAGGGCCTGCCTGTGAGCGAGAGCCTCCCCTTCCTGGTCGGGTGAGTGTCGCCTCGTGGTGCTGTTGCTCACCTGTCCTGTCCCTCTCCCCAGGGGACGAGCACGGACTGCAGTCAGAGCAGCCGTTGCCTCTGAGAGTCAGGAGGTGACTCAGGAAGAGGAGAGGAAGAGGGAAAAACGGGTAATAAGATCCCATTTCCTGAAATAGGCCTGGCTGTGATGGTGATGTGCTGGCGGCCTTATTGATTCTGACGCGGTACTGCGTGTTAGCAGCCGTCTTCAGCATTAATACTGCGCCCGCTTCCCTCGCTGGCTGCCTCCCGTTGCTGTTTATTTATCTCGGGGCTTTGCTTGAATATTGATGCTCCTCAGAACGTCCGCACAGCGTTAGCACTTGCCACCCATTTAATTCAATTTCTCTTACGTCCTGACTCTGCTGACAAAAGTAATGGGCTTCTGGGCACCAGGGCTGCACGGTTTCCACCCAGAGCTCAGGCTTTTAGGTGTCCCTGTCGTCCCCTGGCCTAGGAGGCCTGTGCGCCCCGTTCTCCTTCCCGGGGTGAAATTGCCGGTGGGCGCCCTGGACGCCCCCTGCTGCCCTGATTCACAGCTTTCCCTGGGCCGGCCTTGATGGATTCATCGAGATGAGAGAAGGACCCAGGGATCTAACTGGGCAGTGACTCATCTCCAGAACCCTGAGAAAGGAGAGCGGGTCCCACAGCTCAGCACACAGGGCCCTATGTGCCGGGAGTCCAGAGGCTGGTTCAAGCTAAAGGTACCTGTGGGTCCCGCTTCGGGCCCTGGCACTTGTGCTCCTCCAGCAACCGAGCAGTCATTGCAGGAAGAGCAGCTGTGTCTGTCTCAGTCTCAGTGGGCCTCCGTCCCAAGGGGAGGGGGCGCCCGCCGTCCACCTGACCAGGCGTCACCAGCCACCCCTGGCCTTAGGTCAGCTCCTTGCAGTGGGTCTCATGCCACCAGGGACTCCCGAGGCTGCAGGAGGCAGGTTCCTTGCAGAGGAACCTACGAGAGAGGGTCCCTTCGGCGTCCCTCCAGGAGTGGGTCAGCACACTGGCCTTGCTCCCTGCACACAGACCCCACATTTCCCGACCTTAAGGCCAAGCTCTGTCCTGCCTGAGCTGGCCCCCTCCATTCCATTAGTCAAGAATGGAAGAACATGACCTCTGGCCCCTGCTCCATGTCCCGGGGCCTGGCAGCCTGTCCTGGACAGCTGTCCAAGCCTGGACCAGGCACAGAGGACGAAAGACAGCCTGCAGAAGGAGCTGCATGGACTCTGGCCTTGGGCTATGGACGCATTGAGCTCCTCTGGGAGGGGCGGCTCCGTGCGTCCTTCCTGACCGTGCTCTGGGCTGTGAACTGGTGCCTGAGGCGGGTGCTGCTGCCCGTAATCCCGTAATTGGCTGCTAACCACCCTGTGCACTTTGCTGGATGGCCGTCCTTAATTATGGTTTTTATGGTAAATAAATGCAATATTTGTTACAGTGCTTTTATCCAGGGCGTTTTTCCCCTGAAGAGGTCGTTCTGAGTCGGCGTTCGAGAGAGTTTGGAACACTCTCTTTAGCGAAGGGTCTCGCTGGGGGAAGGACAGACCACTTAGAAGGCATGGAGGCTGCGTCTAGTGGGCACTCGATACTCGTGCCCATGTGATCTCCAGTCAGCCTTTCTGTGGCCAAGCCCGTGGCTGGCTGTCCACTCAGACCCAGGAGAGCGCCGGCTGAGGTCAGCCCCACACCCGCGTCTGACCCTATGATGAGGCTCCAGCCAGTGCCTGGGGGAGAGGGGCGGTGTTGGGGTGCAGCCAGAGTGGCCTGGGCAGAGTGGAGCCCAAGGTGGAAGCTCCTGGCAGCACAGAGCAGATTTGGAGCTGCTGGTCGCTGACCCTGCAAATTTGCTGTCTCATCAGGATGTGGGGAAATGCTGGGTGGAAGCGTTTTGTCACAGCCCTCCTGGCCAGGAAGCACCGCCTGGCTGGACGAGGGCGGTTTCACGTGATGGAGACCGTGATTAACTGCAGCTCCTCCGCGGCTTTACGGGCCTCGAGTGACTCTGTTCTGTGTAATAAATATGGCGGGGAAACATCGTTTCCCAAGGCTGGGGCAGTCGGTACCAACTTATCTGTTTGAATGAAAATCCTAAACCTTGTGAAGTCAAACTGTCGTTGCTCATTACCCATAAATTAAGAGGCCCGGGAGCCTCGCCCACGGGTATTTGTTAGGAGGCGAGAGGGTGTGTTATTCCGGGAATGCAGGAAGCCTGGGAGGACAGGAACATGCCACTGGGGCACACTTCCTAAATCAGCTCTCGGCACGCATGTGGAGCAGCGCTCGGGCTAGCCTCGCCCTCTGTGGCAGCCACTGGTTGAGTGGTCACCTGCGGGCCCCCCCAGGAATGGGAGGAGCAGAGGACATCTCCCAACAAGGTGGACAGGTTCTGGGCAATGACTGTTGCCCGCTGTCCCGGCAGCATTGCAGGGCGTCCCCTTTCTCCTGACCCAGAAGCCGCGACATTTTTGGAGAGGTCTCCTTTCTGCCCCTATCTGGGGTATTTCTGACTTCCGTGGTGCTCCACAGAGAAGCAGAGAAACCCTCTGCCGGATGGGGGCTTGCTGGGGCTCGTCACCTGGGGCCTCCTCCCCTCTTGAGGCGGTCAGCGTGTACAGCTTCCCCCATCAGCGCTGAGCCCAACTGCACAGAGGGTGGTGTGGCCCGGATGTCGAGTTCTGGGAGCTCACCTGCCGGGACAGAGCGGCCTCCAGGAGGAGCCTGCCGTGCATGCCGGTGAATCTGCAGCCTGCCAGGCACCAGCAGGCAGGATTGTGGGAGAATCGTCACCCCTTCCTGGAGCCTGAGGGGGCCCTCACAGCACCTGGGGCAGGCAGGCAGGACAGGGCCACTCCTTGGGAACCAGTCTCTCCTGGTGTGTCCCCAGGAGTGTGCCTCGCCTAGACTCACAGTTGGAGCTCCTGCTGCCTGCCCGGCGCCCAGGTGTGCAGGAAGAGGGAAGCTGCTCTTTCTGAGACCCAAATGGCATCTGATGACTGAGGAGTGCGCCGAGGGTGCAGCCGGTTACTGGGGCTTCCAGTCATGAGTCTCGCCTTAGTAGCTGTGTGTGCCTTTGAAGCAACCCCTTGACCTCTCTGGTCTCAGTTTTCTCCTGTGTACAGTGGGTATAATGCTTGCTTCGAGGAGAGAGAGTAGATATCACTACATCATATTTACCAATCTCAGTTAATGCGCGGACTTGTGTCCCATGAATTACCCCCTCCTGGACCTGGAATGTAAACATGCCTTGTTCTTTGCTTGTGTTTTGGCTCCTGGTTATTAGGCCTTAACCAAGGGGCCCCGGGAGGGGTGGTTTGTGGGAAATTGTTCTACTGCCTTCCTTGGTATGTGGTACGATCACCCACTTTATTTTAACATTTGTCTTTAAAGCTAGCATTACGTGTTACGTATTTGTGGTAGGTAATTTGGACAGTGGAGAAAAATAAACCATAAAGGAGAAAATGGGAATGCTTTCTACATACCCAAAGAAAACTGCTATTAGCTTTTTTTGAAAGTGTTCATTTTCCTTGAATGTATCAAAGGAACAAAAAGCAACAATATGCGATTGAAGAAGTTGTGCACGTCAGATGCTGGTGTCCTGAGAGCGTGGCTCGCATCGCGTGGCCTCTTGGCTGGGTCTAGGATCGCAGCTCGAGTCTGTCTCCTTTCAGGGCTGTGAAGGTGCCACTCCACACAACTATCCAGGCCCCAGCAACCTCTCACTCCCTGTGCACGCCGTCCCATCCCCCGCAGCCTTGTACATTTTCTTTGGAGTTTCGGATCCAGAGGCATCCTTGGGTCACCGCTGGGTTGCTGACACTCACTGGCTCAGAGGGAAGACTCCAGGAGCTCGGGGCCCTTCATGCAGAATCTCTGGTCGTTTCCTTCCCTCTGTCATTTGTGCTCCCTGGGGCTCCTGTTAGGACAGTTGTTGTCAGTGGGACACAGAACCTGGATGCTGTGAGCGAGTGTCAGTCATTAGGACCAGGCGCTAATTGGCAGTGGGTGCTCAGGAGCATGCCCAGGCAGAGCCCCCGCACTCCGGGGCTGACAGTGCCTGCTCTCCTCCAGTTCCCCTCTCTTTTTTCATGGCTCCATGCTTGAGAGGATATCGGCTTTCTGGTTGGGTCTGAGCCACCCAATCCCTTGTTCCAGTCTTCCGCTCCAGCAGTCCGCCTCTGACTTCCCAGCACTCTCGCTCCTGTCTCCTTGCAGCCCCTCTTGCAGAAATCTGCTCTCATTTTCCTGTGACTCACTCACTCTGAGGATGTCCGTGGAGATGGGCTGACCACAGTGTCTGCCCGTGTGTCTCTGCTTCCTGGGGGCCTTGTCCTTTTGATCCTCTGCACGCCCCATGCTGGGGCTGCCTCCCAGGCCGTCCCTGGCTCTTGGCATCTTTCTAAAAGAGGAGAACTGGGCTCATGAGCAGGTGGGGTCCTCTGCTTCTCTCCTGCATGGGAGGGCGGGCTGGCCTTCTTGCAGGACCTGGGTGGGCATCAGGTGTCAGGTGGGAGCTGGTGTCCTCTCACTGCAGGTTTAGAAAGGGTTTCTGTGTTCTGGAGGTTGACGGCCTCACTGTCTGCAGCTCCCAAGCTGAGTGTGCTTGTGTGTGAGATGGGGCGGCGGGGGGCGTGGAAAGGTGAGGGCACTCGAGAGTTGGAGTTATTTTAGGCCCTGAGGGCTACTTTTTGGAGTCCTTGTCCACCCGACGTGCCTCCACCTCTGCAAACCTGTCTGGCCAACCCACAGGTTATTTAAAGAAGTGCCCTCCTGGATGGACCTGAGGCACATCCTTATAGCTGGACGCTCGGCAGGCACCGGGCAGGGGGTTGGAGGGCTGGCCCCTCTCCTGTGGGTGGGCCTTGCATTGTGATGCTCCAGTATAGCGTGGGAGCATACCTCACATCTTCTCAGCATAGATTTGGGATCCTGCATTTACTGTCGTTGCCCAGTGGAAGTGGAGCTCCCCGAGGGCAAGGCTCGTGCCCACTCTGCCCATTGCTCTCTCCCCAGCTCACTGACGAGGTGTGTCCAGGCTGGTTTCCAGGCTCACAGACCCCAGGTTTCGCCTCCTTGCCTTTGGAATGAGGTGTATTGGAGTGACTTTCCAGTACATTCTTCTTCAGATTGCGATTCTAGTTCCCACAAAGGCCGTGGTGACTTTATTGATGGAATTGCATAGTTTGCAAACTGTGCTTTTGTTCGGGTATTGATGTTGGGCTGATCCATATTAATGCAATTAGACGCTGCATCCTGGGCCTTAATCACCACCTGCCTACAATGACACATAGCAAAGGCCCCAGAGCATGGGGAGAGGGGCTCCCAGGGAGGAAGGGCCTTGGGGATGCTGGCCCCAGGGTGCCAGACCCTCCCAGACCTGGCGCTCACCCCAGAGCTTCCCGGGAAGCCTGACGAGGGCCTCTCCAAGGGCCTGATGTTGGACACTTGCCTGTCCTGCCGGTGGGGTTCAGGGAGTGCATGCTCATGGTGAGACTTGTGTACAGACTGGGGTGAGCAGGTCCAGGACCCCGGAGTTCCCTACATTACCTCCTGGCTATAGACCTCGGGAGCTTGGCCTCCGCCCCCTAACCTGACATGCATCCCCCCTAGTCCTGGTCCCTACCCAGACCCCCAGGTCAGTGAAACAACTGGTGTCATTCAGAGAAAGGCTGTGGGGAAGGCCTCTGCACCCTGCCCATTGAGCAGCGGCCTTCGACTTGAGGGGTAGTTGGTTCAGTTAAGGCAGCTGCCCTTCCCGGAAAAGCCTGGCTTTATAAACCGTTTATCCAGTCACCTCCACAGGCCAGCTTCCAGAAGCATCTGTGGCTGCATTTGGGCTGCGCAGCCACAAAGCTGAACATTTACTCTCTGGCCTCTTAAGAAAAGTTTACCAATGACCAACCTGGAGTAAAAGTTTCTTTTATTCATGTAAAGATCTAAACTGGTGTTTGTTCCTGGTCGAGAGTGGTGCCGGCCCCAGAATCCCCTGGCGTGGGCCCTTGTCTTGCAGGAGGATGTACATGGTGGGGAGGGGCCAGGCGGGTTCTGGACCAGCCTGGAAAGGGCCTCTTGGCTCCCCTGAGGTTCCCTGGCCGGGCCCACCACCCCCTTGTGGGGTCCTGGGATGGACACTCCAGTTATATGCACAAAAGAAAGTGGAAATGGGTTTGGGGATCTTTGCCCCAGCTGAGCAGACTCTGCAGTCCAGATATCTCAGAATGATGTCCTTGGGGTGGTGGTTTAACTCAGAGCTTTGGGGAGCCTGAGAAGAGTGTGGGAGACCATGGAGCCCCCCAGGAAGGACTGACACTGTTGAGTGCGTGAAGCCGGGCCCATCCCTCCACAGGCCGTGAGCTGGGTCCTGCAGCTTCCTCGCAGCAGCCCTGGTCCACACAGCTGAGGCCCGACCCCGCCTGCTTGAGCTCCCTCCTCCTCAGGACCAGCACCACCTTCTCCTGCCTTCCCTCCGCTCAGCACATGGAAGCACAACCTGTGTGTATGAAGGTGGTCAGCTGACCTTCCCAGAGGGGGAGGTGGCCGCCCCTCCCCCTGCGGGCTGGTGCCCCTTCTGCCTCCCCAGCCAGGTCACCATGGGTGCTGCCTGGGGGACAGGAAGGGTGCTGCACACCTGATGTGGTGGGAAGAGCACGTCTGAACTGGAACCTGCTGGAGCATCCTGCTCAGCACCCCAGCAGCAGGCTCTCCCGGTGTTACAGCCTCACCTTGTGCCCGCCCGCATCAGCTGCACCACGCTTGTCCACGGCCCGAAGCTGGTTCTGCCTCTTGAAGGCCATGGGGCCGCAGACAGCTGGGCCTGGCTACGGTGTGGGACATCATTTTAAACCTGGAAATGGAGTGCAAAGAACCAAGGCTGATTTCAGCCCCAGGCAGGGCTTGTTGTCAATACTGTCGATGGGGCCACAGCAGCCATACCAGGTGGCCATGCCCCATCCACGCCCGCCCGATAATAAAAGGAAATGAAATGTTCTGGGGGGATGCCATGAGCCTGGCGGCTGCCCGCCTCTCCAGCCTCAGCTCCAGTTTCTCATCTGGGGTTTGGGAATAACTTGCAGGCCCGGCGGTGGGATGGAGCCTGCTGCATGCTGTGTTTTAGCGGATGGGGCCTGCGGTGACAGCCGATGATGCAGAGTGTCCAGGGGGCTGAACAGCTGCCTCTTCCCTGAGGCTCACACGCTCCCGAGAGGCAGGGAACACCCACATTCACTGCTGTGGGTTCTTCCTTGGGTCACGCTGGGTGATGCCTTCAGGAGCCTACAAGTCCAGGGTTCTCCAAGCCTCTACTGATGTCCACTTGCTTCAGATCCTGTCCTGGGTATGAGTGGCCCCCACGTGTGGAAGGACCCTGGACCCTGATGCCAGCTCCACAGCCTGAAGCGACTGTGGGACCATCCGTTCTGGTCCTGGTTTACTGGTGTGGATGCCATGGCCAGGGTGTCGTTGCTTGGGCCCTGAGGAAACAAACCTGAGCTCCAGTCCTTCAGTCCTTGTCCGCCCATTCCTAAGCCGGTGACCTTGAGGAGTCAGTTGATTTCTCTAAACTCGGTTTCTTCGGCAAGAGATGAGGATGCTGTAGGAGCAGCCTCCAGGGCCACGGAGCCCCCCGCACAGCCTGGGCCGCCGCAGTCACCACGGAGGGCTTTTGTTACCACCGGCCACCTCCAGGCCAGGGCCCTGTCACCGCCCCAGGCTTTGCTTGTCCCTGTGGAGGGACGCCCTGCCTGGTGTTCAGCTGGAATTGTGTCCTGGACACAAAGAGGTTTCTGGTACAATCAGGCTGCAGTGGACGCAGCCGCCCCCCGAGCGTCCAGGGACAGTGTGCTGGCAGACGGAAGCAATTTCATTTTCCTGCTGTCAACAGTAGGATCGGCTTGTCACTCCCTCCCCCGCCGCGCTGGGGGCAGGAATGCGCCCCTGGTCTTTGTGCACATGGCACAATTGTCATCACACGGTGGCTCCAGTGCTGGGCTCAGATGGGTGGCTCTGGAGACGTGCTTCCCAGACTTTACGAGAGGCAACAAGGGTGGCCAGGACCATGCGAGGAGATGGGACGCAGGTGCATGCTGCAGCACAGCTCCGTGGGAGCAACCGCCCCCAGCAGAGCCCGTGTCCCTGCCCTGCCCCACAGCACGTTCTGACGTCTGATTGCCTAGAACCTGCACCTCCTGCAGGGCCAGGTCCTGCTGGGATCTCTGGGTGGGAGGGGCCAGGGCTTGACCCCAGGGCTGTGAGGCTGCTCCTGCTGCCCCTACTGTGGAGGTTCCAATGCTGGGTCTTTACAGACGCACCCTGAATGAGGAGGCAGACATGCAGGCACAGGTCCGGGCCCTTCTCCAGGACACGTGGGCCAGGGGAGACAAGGTGGACCCAGGTTTCCTCCTGTCCCCTCCCTCAGGTCACTCTCAGTGACGCTGGCCTTGGGTTCAGAGATGAGGTGGTGTCTCCTCCCACCCAGGCCCCCATCCTCTGAGCTGCAAAGGTTGGGAGTGTGTGGAAGGACCTTGGGGAGGAAACTGAACGAGAAAGTCCATGCATTAGTGGGCACGTAGTTGTCGTCCTCAGCAGCAGGCCATGGGGCCCAGGGCTGCCGGCCTGCCCTCTCCCTGCCCACGCCCACCACTGGGGCTTGGTTCTGGCCCCAGGGAGGGAGAGAGGGAGGCAGCAGGTGGGTGGCCTCGGGTGGCTGTGCCGTCCTCTAGATCCACAGTGCCCTCAGCTGAGCGAGCATGCTGAGCCCTCTCTCTCCTGTCCCCTTGCCCAGGCCTGCCCAGGAACGGAGACACTCCCTCCACCTCCTCCGTCTCTGTCTCCCCTTCCCCACTTTCCTCCAGCAGACATTTCTAGAATCTTCTATGCACCAGGTGCTGTGAGGGCATACAGCAGTGGACAGAGCAGGCCATGCTCTCCGCTGTGGAGTTGACTTTTTGGAGAGGGACACAGATATCCAAAATCCATGCTCAAATCATGCATCACTGGGCCTCGTTGGGGTCAGGGCGCCTGAGGGAGACGGTGGGGCCTGTAGTCAGTGGATGGTCTCGGAAGGGCTCTTTGCAATGGAAGGTCTGAATCGGCCCTGAGGGGCCCTGGGAAGAGGACCTGGACCTGGAGGGTGTGGGTGAGAGGTTGGGGGCACAGGTGGGCGAGGGGCCTTGTGGTCCCACAGAAGGAAGGGTCTCCTGGGGCACCTGCGGGATGGCGCCTGCACTCGCTGGAAAGATGCTGGAAAATAATGGTGACATGGGAACAGCACACAGGGTTGACTTTAAAAAAGGAAGGAAAAGAGATAAAAGAGGGTAGAAACCACGTGTAGGTTTGCACATCCCAGTGACAGTGGTATAAGCCTCGAAGAATGAGAAGAGGACCCCCTCTCGAATGTTGGAAGGTTGGCTCTGAATGATGCTGGATGCTTGGACACGGGCCCCAGGAACACCCCCAGCACTGCCCCTTCCTCGGGGAGGACAGTATGGTCCCCCTGAGTCATGGAGGCGGCCAACGAGCCCACCAGCCGGCCCCAGGCCCCAGCGGAAGCTGAGCCTCTGCAGCGGCATCTGAGTCCTGCCTTTTTCCCCGGGACCGAGCCGAGGTGCAGTGCCCCGTGCACATGGGGCAGGCCTTCGTTTCTAAGGCTGCATTTCCCCCTGCTTCCCCAGCCCCGGCCCTGGCTGGAGCCTGTGCCTTTGGTGCAAGCAGAGTTATAAATAACTCCCAATTTGCAGCTCCGTGGATGCGGGCGGAGAGCCATTCATCCCGCTGCCCAGGTCGCCGCCAGCTGCGGCCGATTCTCAGAACAGAAAAAGGGAAAGACTCAGAGAGAGGGCTCCGCGTCCAGGCCCCCACCGCGCCTCCCCTCGCTCCTGCGCCTGTGCCCTGGCACAGTTCACCCCCGTTCAAGTTGTGGGCGGACCCGAGGAGGCCCGGCTAGTGAAGGGCAGCAGCCCCCCGTGGACAGGGAGCACAGGGCATTTGTGGGGTCAGCATCAGCCCTGAGGGAGGGCTCATGGTCACAGGGCATGGGGCAGCAGCCATCTAGTACTGGCAGCTCTCCAGTGCTGCTGTGAGGCCCCTGGGTGAGGAGCATATCTGCTGAGACCCTCCTGGGGTCCGGGGCCCTGTCGCACAGAGGTCGCCTCACCGGGCAGGGAGCATGGCCCAGCAGGGAGGAACCAAGTGCCCCTGGATTCGTCATGCTGCTCCCAGCAGCAGCAGCCTGCCTATCAGGATGCCTTGGGGAGTCCACACCTCTCTCTATTGAATCCAAGCTGCGCCCGCCTCCTCCACGGTGGGCAGTGCAGGGCACCAGCCCCACCTCAGTGCACTGCCCATCGCTTCCAGAAGGACTCGGACCTGTGAGCTGATGGTTTAGTTTCCGTGGAAATCGCAAACGTTTCCTAAATTTGAGAGGCTGTTTTGCACCCTGGGGCCCTTTCTTTCTGCTTCGGCAGCTCGCTCAGAACGTAGGCCGATCCTCGCAGATACCGGGGTGCAGGGTCCAGCGTGGGGGGATTTTGGCAAGAAAATCAATAAGGCCAGGCAAGGCCGTGTGCCCGACACTCCTGTGCTTGAAGTTACAGGGAGATGCTGCAACCGCGAATTGTAGCCGTAACCAAGGAAACCACATCCTAACACCCAGAACCTGGCTTGCCCTCAATTCAGAGACTCTCAGAAAATGAGAGGATCAAACCAATGTGCAAACAGACAGCTGTTTGGGAGAGATTCACTTCCCGTCACTGAAACCGAGCTCTGTAAACTTTAAACCACAAGTGAGGAGCTTCCAATAGAGATGCCTTTTCTCGGAGCCGGGGATAAAACGCACATGAAAATTATTTGACTTAGTTTGGAGTGATCCATCCATTTTGCAAACACGATAGATCCCAGAGATTGTCCGAACACGGCCTGTGCCCCGCGCGCTTCATCAAACAGCAGCCCCTGTGTCGGGGCCCAGTGCTGAGTCCACACGACCTGGGATTCTGGGCGGCCCTGCACACAGCTCAGTGCACTTTCCCAGAGCCCTGGGGCCTTCTGTTGGTCACTCGCAGGTGTGGGACGTGGAACGTGCAACTTGGACGTGGCCTGCACTATGCCCCGTGCCCCAGGAAGGGCGTCTCTGGGGCTTGGATTCAATAGAGAGAGGTGGGGGGGTTCCAACCCCAGTACCCGTTCCTGCAGCCTTATGGGGAAACTGGGACTTTGCAGATGTAATTAGGTTAAGATGACGTCATTCCTGTGGGCTCTGAGCCAGTGACTAGGGTCCTTGTCAGAGGAGGAAACGCCGTGTGAAGACAGAAACACCCAGGGAGAAGGCGCTGTGATGCCCCAGGCAGAGCCTGACTGATGTGGCTACAAGACGGGGGACTCCAGGGACTGCAGGAGCCCCCAGAAACTGGGAGAGGCAGGAAGGATCTGGCCATCCAGGTTTCAGAGCCAGCGCGGCCCTGCCGACACCCTGATCTGACCTCCAGACTCAGAACTGTGGGAGGATAAGTTCCTGTTGTTCTAGGCACCCAGCGTGTGGTCCTCTGTCACGGCGGCCCCAGGACCCTGGCAGCACGAGGGATGCTCAGTCCCAGGAGAGGCCCTGTCTCCCTCCCCCCAACAGCTCCACCCCACAAGCAGGGAGGCTCAGTGGTCAGTTCCCTCCTCTGTGGAGGTGCCTCTCCCCAGGCCTGGGAGCCTGCCGAGCCGCTCTGATGGTGCCCTCCTTCCCACCTCACCCAGCCTCTAGCGACCGCCCAGCTGGTTGATGCTCCCTGCAGGTGACCCCTCGCCTGCAGTCGCCATGTGCTCCAGCTCCTCGGGGAGAAGAAAGGGTCTCTGCTCCCCCCTTGCCTTCCATTCTCATCCCAGCCCCCAACTGGGCTCTGTGTTTAGATGACAAGGGCGGCCAGTCTAAGGTGGGGAGGAGGCCCCGCTCCAGGCTGGGTCTCCCCAGCACGCACAGACTGTGGTGGAATCATCCAGACCTTCCAGGACCTGAAGCTATGGGCTTCCAAAAGCTGCCCTTGGCCCCAGCCACTGAGGATAGACGATGTTTAATGACACGTCACAACCATCCTCCTATTGTGACCAGCAGCCTGGGTTGCTGAGAACATGACCCGTGGGAGCCCCAGCTCCGCCACTTTCAGGCCTTGGGGATGATGGATGTGACCTCTGACCCCAGTGGGTTCACCTCTGGCCTCTTACTACACTGCCTCTTACAGTGGTGATGATGAGCAGATGGAAAGTCCCAAGGCTGCAGCTGGAGAGGGGCTGGCAGCGAGGGGGCGGCATGGGAACTCCTGCCTTCCCCTCCCTGGAGCCACCTGGAGCTGGCAGCCTCACTGACTGATGACCCTGTGCCTCGTGCAGGTTCTCTGTCCTCTGATGACTCAGGCTCCCGACAGGAGCAGCCTGTGGCGTAAAAGGGCCCACTTAGCTCTCATCCTCGACATCCGGAACAGAGGTTGGTCAGAGCCTCTGCAGAAATCCGTAACAAAGGCATCATCTGCGTAGGAACTTTACATGAAAACAGCACACACTCATGGCCAGCAGGTTGTTCGTGTAAGTCGCGGTGAGCTTTGGCCTGGCTGCGGTCTGCCGATTGGTGCTCCCTTCAGGTTTTGGTTACTCGTTTCAGAACCAGGCTCACAGCCACGATGGATGGCTTTAAGTTTCTGTGTCACGAGACCGGAGCCAGAGGCTCCTTGAGTGCCGAGTCCTTGGGCAGTCTGCAACCTCCCCACCACTCACAGCCCTCCTGCCCGCAGCCTCGCCCACAGCAAGTGCTTCAGGAATTCCCTGCTGGCGGGTTTTTCCATAATGGGCAGCTAGTAGCTCACTTCTTTCACACTTACGTTTCAGTGACTTAGGTCCTTTTAATTAAGTTGTACAATAGCAGTAGCAGCTGTAACTGGCATAATCGGGTTTGGGCATCAGCTCTCCTGGAGCACAGGGGACCTGGGACAGGTGTAGGTGTGAGCTGCCGCATGGGCATTGTCCCAGCGCTTCACAGAGCCCAGCAGGAGTGTCGGTTGACAGTTTAACTGGATAAGCTCATTGGGTGGAGGCCAGAGATGGGGGAGACCATGTCCCAGGCACCTGTCTGTCTGTTGCAGGTGCTGGACGTGCTTCGGCTCCTCTGTCTGCATAACCCCGAGGCGGCCCCTGCTTCTCCCTTTACTAATTGTGCCTTCAGTAGGTGCTGCTCGCACCCCACTTTCCGGGTGAGGTCACGAGGGCCCCCTTGCAGATGTGAACTGGCCCAAAGGGGCGGAGCTGGGACTGGGGCCAGGGGCCAGGCCCAGACCCACGAACTCACACGTTCCTGCGTCTCCAGAACCATGTCCACAGCCGGGAGTTGGGATGTCTTGCCCCAGCAGCCCAACACTCCAGGCCCCCCTACCTCAGGGCCCCCATGCGCCAGGTGCCCCCACACCCCAGGCCCACCCATGCCCCAGGACCCCCATACCCCAGGCCCCCTATGCCCCAGGCCTCCCCACAACCCAGGCCCCAAGCCCGTGCATGCCCCAGCACCCCACACTCCAGGTCCCCCATGCCCCAGGCCCCCCACACCCCAGGCCCTGCAGGCCCCAGGCGCTCCACCCCACGGGCCCCACTGTTCCCCAGGCCCAACCTCAGGCCCCCCACACCCTAGGCCCCTCACACCCCAGGCATAGCCACCATGCCACATTCAAGTCTTTGTGTCACAGGATACTTTTGAAATAACTGCAAACTCTCCAACTTTTCATCAGTCTTACAATTTTCGCAAAGGCCATGATTCTCGTCACCTGGAGTAAATCATTAAGTGAATTCAAGGCAACAGTGATTTTCTTGGGAAGGGAACAAGCATGGCCCCTTCCAGGCCTCTGCAGGGAGGGAGGGGACACACGTGAGGCAGCGGCCTGCAGGCCCTTCCGAGGCCGCGGCTGCTGGGTTCAGGGGGACATGGAACAGACGAGATTGAAGCCAGAAAGAGAGGTGTCAGCTGGAGAAACCCTAAGTTACCTGCTTCGTGGGGATGGGCAAACAGGGCTGGCTTCTCGGAACTTTCTGGTAACTGTCCCATAAAGGCTTCTTGTTTCATGATGTGACTTCACTGCTGCAGCTTCATTTCCCGCCCAGAACTCCGGAAGCCCAGAACTTCCCGGGACAAGGTTGATGCTGCCCCGAGAGGGGCCCAGCTGTGACTCAGAGAGTCCTGACTGTTGACCCCAGGAGGCACCCGGCTCCTTCTGAACCAGCATTTCCTCATGGACACCTTTCTACAGGCGTCACAAGCTTCCTTCCTGAAGGGGCATGGTGAGGAGGTGGGGTCTCCAAGGCCGTCGGGTCCACTGGCAGGTGCCCATGCTAGGAGGAGAGAGCGGAGCCACTGGAAGACCGAGAGGCAGATCTGGAGAGAATCCTCCAAGAGCCCCTGAGACCTCTAGTTGATGGACGTTCAATGGATCCCCCCATTTATAATGGCGACCCCAAGTCCCCACTCGTCACCCTCTGCCCCCCATTTATCTCTTAAGAAGTGCTCACAGGTTACTTCTTTATTGTTCTGCTCTGAGCTGGTCAGAAAGAGCCCTAAGCAGAGGCTTTGGAGCCCATGGACTGTTGCCCACCGGCCTCCCTTGTGGACTACAGGAGAAGCTCAGAGGAGGGGAGGGGCCAGAAGTCCAGAATCCTTGTCTTGCTTCTATATAGACTGTACCTGCTGCGAGAGTCAGAGGGGAGTCTGGGTGGTGTCAAAACAGCTGCTGATATGAGCCCCTACCTCCCTCCTCCTGGAGGCTTGCTCCAGAGGACAGGAGGAAGGGAGAGGTCCCTGGGCAGTGGGTTCATCAGCCCTTCCCAGTAGGCTGTCAGGTTACTATACCTTTCTGACCACTGGGAAGGGAAGGCAAGTTCAAGGCTTCGTGGTGCTCAGCACACCAAAGGTTTGGGTGGACAGATGGGTATACAGATGAATGGATGGGTGGATAGATGGTTTGAGGGATGATAGATGGGTGAATGGATGGATGGATGGATGGATGGATGGGTAGGTGGATGGGCAGATGGGTGGACAGATGGGTGGACGGATGAATGCATGGATAAAGGATGGTTGGGTGGATGGGTGGATGACTGCGTGGGAGAATGGATGGATGAGTGAATGGACAGATGGGTGGATGGATGGATGAATGGATGGATGGATGGATGGGTGGATGGATAAAGGATGGTTGGGTGGATGACTGGATGGATGGATGGATAAATAGGTGGATGGATGGATGGACAGATGGGTGGATGGATGAATGGATGGGTGTATAGATGGATTGAGGGATGATGGAAGGATGGGTGGATGTATGGATAAGTAGATGGATGGGTGGATGGATGGAAGGACAGACGGGATGGTTGGATGGACAGAGAATGGTTTTCTAAATATTTCATGGGACTTGCAGTGAAACTTTCTGTGAGCAGTGTTGAGTGAGTCCTGGTGGGGCACTGGCTTCCCCTAGGAGTCATTCAGCATTCTCAGCCTCACTGTCTCTTTGCTTTGACTAGTGTCTCCCCTGAAAAGGCAGGACCACACCCTGGACCATCACCCCCAACCTCTTCCCTGGAGACTGACCACAACACACACAGCTCCATCCCCACTGGCACTCAAGGTGCCCCATCCGTGAATAAGGGACTGGCTGCCCCACATTGAAGACATAGCCTCCCATGGCTGCCCATGCCCCCAGCAGCTGCTCGACCAGCAGGGAACCCCCAGTGCCTGCTGGAACCAGAGGGGGCGGCTTTCCTCCACACACATTAGCATGACAAACCACTGCCTCTCCTCTTCTCTCATCAGTAGCTTCTGTCAATTTGTGGGAATTTGCCCAAGAAAAATGATTGGAGTGTTTTTTTTTTTTCCCTCTACTTGCATTTCTTAATCCTAATGCAATAATGAAACAGGTAGCTCACGACAACCGTGGGGTTTTTTCCTTCTCTCGCAATCTAATTTGATTACCCAAATTTGGAGTGTTTCGCAGTGGCGCGGTACGGCGCGCATCACAGAGCGGGACCTCTCCGTTCTCAAGCGCTGGTGGGGACAGTTCCGGGCGGGCTAATGAATCATGCTAATCAGAGAACCATCCTGAAAATTAATACATTCTACTGTAACTATTTAAAGAAAAAATAATTATCGAGACTGCTTTCACTAAATTATCCTGTCTAGAAGTTGTAGAAAGAAAATTCTGTCTGATTCTAAGATGTAATCTAGGTTTTGCAGATTTTTCTTTTCCTGAGTGATGGAAAGATCAGTCCCTGAGTCCCGGGAGGAGAGCGCACCCTTTTCCTGGGTCTCGGGGGAAGTGGGCCGGCCTCACCTCGTGGCCCCAGGGCCTTTGCCTCCGAGACCCTGTCCGGGAGCACTGGGTCTTGGGGTGTCTTGACCCCAGGCTGCTCCGGGGACCGTGGGTCTCCCTGCCTGGCTCCCTAGTGAGTGACATTTCTTAGTATGTGGGGCTAAAAGCAGATTCTTGACATCACTGGCTCCCAGAAAGCAGTGTGTCCTGACTTTTTATAAAGGAGGGTGTGCCCCAGCTTCATGTTGAGCGCAACGTGAAATGGCTGTGAATTTGGTGCAGGTCCTTCCAGCCCCCTCTGCCTGCGTCCCTCGTGGGACTGGCGCTCACAGAGGCTCTCAGCTGCAAATGCACAGAATGGCTGGTGCCGCGTGGGAGGCTTTGGCTTCTCAGACATGGGGGCCCTTCCTCCACCCGCACCCACCTTCTCCAGGGGAGGGACCCACAGCAGGTGGAAGTCCAGGGACAGGCATGGCTCGCCCAGCCTACCAAGCCAGGTGGCCAGCCCCACCCCTGCCTTCCCTCCTTGCTGGGATCTCAGGGTTTGGGAGCAGCTTAGCTATTCCATCGCTTGGGACACACATCCACCCTCGAAAAGGCCAGCTCGTACCTTAGACCTAGGGCCAGAAAGGTGATGGAGAGTTCTAAGCTCCTGAGGAAAAGGAAATGCAAGCACGTCGTCCACGTGGAGGCGTGATGGTTACGTGAGAATGTGCGGTGTTGCTCAGTCAGTTGGCTGTTTTGTCCGACCAGGCCTGAGTTGACTAAATGCGCTGGCTCTTGATCTTGGAGCCCAGGTTCCCCTTGCACACCCGAGGGGTGGTCCCGGTACCTGGGAGCCTCACAGGAGGTCCTTTGGAAGCACAAGGCCGGGCCCATCACCCCTGATCACCCAGACTCCCCCACAGGCCTGGGTTGCTTCCATCTGAGGGAGGGTCACGGCTCTGTCTCGTAAAGTACCTGTCTGCAGGGTGGTGAGGGCACGCAGCCTCATCCCGGCCTGCCTCCTGCCAGCCTCCCTCTCTCCCTTCTGGTTCAAGCGTCCTGGAGCTGCCCGATGCTTCCCGCCACCACTAGCAGGGTGCTCCACCCCCCTGGGAGCCAGTCCCTCCAGGGCAGTGGGACAGGGCATGGGGGTGCTGGCAGGGAATCACTCTGCCGGGTTGATTGTCCTGTTGAGCGGCCGTCCGTCAGAGGGGCAGCCCTCGCCACTAGGAGCTTTTCCTCAGGCACCCCCTGAGCAGGACGGCCTCCACGCTCATCTCTGTTGTCCAGGCTCCTTTGTGAGATGTGGGCACACCCAACGGGCGTCCGGGGTCAGTGGGGGCAGCTGTCCACCCCACCTCCCCTCCCGCACCGCCTCCTGTTCAGCGAATGGCCCTGGGCAGGCAGGCTCCACGACCAGGTGCAACTGAATGTGCTGGAACCCCACAGGGAACCCGCTGTGAATGGGGTCCACGTTCCAGAAAGTGCTGCCTGAGGGTCTGGGCAGCTGCAGTGGGGCCTGGGGCCATGCGTGGCTGAGGGACTCTGAGCCCATGGCCCCCTGCTCACCTCCCCACATGGCCCAGAGGAGCATGGTTCACCAGACACATGCCAGCCCCCCAGCTGCACCAGGGCCCTGCTCACTCAGCACACTGTCCCTGCCCCAGTGGCAGCCCCCACTCCGTGGGCCTCTCTGTAGCTCCCTGACGCAGTGCGGCTCCCTCAGTCCTCTGCAATACCCTGGTCCCACAGCAGTGACCACAGGCCCTCCCTGCATTTTCCTGTGCACCCCTCCCTCTGCCTCTGCCTTCAGTGCAGTCTCCTCCTTCTCCCTGTGGCCAATTCATCCTTCAAACCTCGCCTCTTCCAGGAAGCCCTCCTGACTGGCCCAGGGCCTCCTCTGAGCCCCCACTGCCTAGTGGTCAACCTGTAGGCAACACTTTCTGTTGTGTAGCACGTTCTGGGGTGACTGATTCAGCGCTCCAGAGGACAGGCCCGTGGCCTCAAACTGGGTGAGTCCCTGTGCCATTGGGTGAGTTCAGCCTGAGTGAGTGACTGTGCCCTTCTTGGCCCAGGAGACAAGAGTTGACAGGCCGAAGCGCCCACCTCAGCTCAGGGGTCCTGGGGGCCAAGCTCTGCCCACTCCCATCCCACTCGCTTCCCCAAGGGGTTAATCTGGGGCTGGGCCCCCCTGCTATCAAGGGGAACATGGGTCCCTCCTGGGCCAGGTCTGAGGGGGTCAGACTCTCTGAGAAGGTTCCAGAAAGCGTGCCAGCAGGGCTTGCCTGTGAGTGACCGAGCTGTGAATCAGAAAGATGGTTTGCGTTCTGAGCCAGCTCGCTGAGCTCTGTGGGCTCGAGCGCCAGGGGCACCCAGAGCAGTTCAGGAGCACAGAGCCAGCCGCCAGGTGCCGCCCACCTCCCGGGGACGCAGCCCCCTCCCAAGAAGTCCCCGAGTGCCAGGCTCCCCAGCCAGGATGGGCACCGTGGCCACCCCAGGACCCTGGCTGCCGAGGCTCCTGCTGGCTTGGGGCTGCCCTCGGAGCCCCTTTCCACGTTTGTCAGCCGGGGCACATCCCTCCTGCTCTGGCCACCTGAGGACCGAATGGAACGGGGTCTGTGGGTCACGTGCTATGTGTCCCTTCTCGTTGGCGTTTATGGCATGACCGTCATACCATCTCAAGTGAGGTTGGGGGAGGATGGGAGATCATAAACCCAGCCAGGGCAGACGGGGACGTGACCCACACATACGTGTCCGAGTGTCAGGCACCATAACCCTGGGAGCAGTGGGGGCAATGGAAGCATTTACAAGAGCACCCGCCCAGGGCGGGGAGCAGAAGCCAAGCAGGGTCAGAGAAGATTCCAGAAGGCTGGGATGGGGAGGGTTCTTGGTTCCCAGCCTTCCTTCTGCTGACCTGATCCTCACTGTGCCAGGGTGAGAGCCTGCTCCCTTCCTCCAGCGCCAATGCAGACCCCTTCAGTCCATTCCTGGTGCCGCAGCACTTAAGCACCCCCCTGACCAGCACTGTCCAGAGAGGGACTGAGGCCCCAAGCGGCCGCTTTAGCTCTTGTCCTGTCCCCACTCAGGATGCTCTCTGTTAGTCCTGAGTCACCTCTCCATTTTCTGACTCAACCCATGCAGTGTCGACTGGACGCCAGACCTCGTGCCCTCCTGTCCAGGGCTGGGCTGAGGTTCAGTGGCTGACAGGTGGACTCAGAGCTGGGAGCTGGACCCGGTGCGGGTGCACGGCCAGCACCTGCCGTGAGACATCTCTGCGTAGCTCTTGCCCCGAGCTTGTCTCTGAGTCCGCTCCCTCCCTCGGCTCCTCTCTGGGCAGCTGCTGACCCTGGCGTCAGGGGTCTCCGGGTTCCTTGGGGGCTCTGTGCTCCTTCTGCCCGTGCCCCCATGCACTCTCCGGGTGCCCCAAGGATCCGCGCCAAGCTCTCCGCTGGGACGTCTGGGAGCGCAGCCGCCGGGCACACTCTGGGATCAGGTCGGCGGCTGGGGGCTGTTGGGATTCACGGGCGACACTGCAATCAGGGACGCCCCTCCTGGTTGTCAGCCCTCATCAGCGCTGGCAGAGGCCGTGCCTGCGGCAAAGATCCAAAGCATATTTTAGGACCCTTGGAGGTGATTTTATTTACCTGGTTCTTAGAAGAGGAGTCAGTCACAGCCTGACACCAGAGGAAGGTTGAGAGAATGAAATTAATTCTACAGACCATGATGAATGTCAGCACGCGGCACCCTCAACTCCAGACATGGCAGACACACGCGGCGCCTTGTAATTAGTGGAAATTAAGTAGAACTCATGAGCGTCTAGAAACTTTATGTGCATAAATACGTTAGAAATACTTGAGGGGGTCTGCAGGTGGCTGTGGGAGAAGTGTGTTCCCCGGCAGGTCAGAATGGAAGCCCCTGCATGTCCTTGGGCTGCTGACCGCAGGCCCAGTGGCCTCAGGCAGGAGCCACCCAGAGCTGGCATCTGGGGCCCCTGGGGGACGGGATGCTGCTATGTCATCTTGTAGCCCAGCACGATGGGAGACCCAGGACCTCAGTCCTCCATCTGTCCCCAGGACCTCAGTCCTCCAGCTGTCCCTCGGATGCTTCCCAGGGCACCTGCTGTGGGGACAGGGAGCACAGGGCCTGGGACAAACCACTGCTCAGGCCTGTGCCCTAGGTGCTGTTGGGGTGGGAGGGCAGCACAGGCCTCATGCCTCCTGGAGTCTCTGTGACCTTGGCCGGGGCCACCCCTCCTTCCGCAACCCTGGGGCATTGCAGGACTGACTGAGCAAGCACGTTCTCCAAGGAGGGGGGAGCCCGTCCTGTCTGTGTGCAGTTCTCAGAACCACAGGCGCTTGTCTGTGCTTAACACTCACTGAATTCCACCTCAGGTCAGAATAAATGTTTGCAGAGATATTTATTCAGACCCAAGGCCATCAGAAAGCTGCCCCCTGACCCTCCCTCCTACTTAATTCACAAGGGCCGAGTGCAGGACGTGACTCAGAGCCGGCGCTCCTGCAAGAAAGATGCCGCTCCAGGGTCTAATCCATCCTGTGAGCAGCCCAGCGGGACGTGTGCTGGACTTGGAAATGCTCAGAGCCTTTGGTCCCCTGACTCCGCTCCCAGGATTTGTCCTGAGAAAGTAATTCACAAGAAGGCACAAGGCATGGTTATCGCAGCACTAAGCTGGAAAGCAGGAACAGTACAAGTGCCCTGTCATCAGGATGGCGCCGTGTCCACAGGGGCCTGGGCTGGGCACGGTGCAGCCTTGGAAAAGTATAAATGGGTGGACATGGAGCCACATGGACGGCGTCACAGAGCCGCTGATGGAAGAAGTCGTGCAGCAGGAGACCCAGGGGCGACGGCTAGACAAGGGCCTAAGGAGTGCAGGGCCTGATCTGTTCTCGAGGCCTGACCCCGGCTCTCCAGGCTGTGCCTTCTCCTGGCCTCCATCCTGGCCCAGCTCTGGGATACGCTCAGCCATGGCCACTCACCCTTGCTGACCACAGCTTCCCCACTGATGCACCTGGCACAGATGGCCCGGCGAGCATTTCTGCTCTGCAAGGACACCGTAGGGTACCCCCCACACACTGCGAGCCCTTAGATCTTTGGGATGGGGGAGTGAGACATGTGGGACGGTCCCCCCAACCCTCGCCCAAGGAAAGGAGAGGACCAAGCCCGGGCTTGCGTCATTGTGGCTGCGCCTGAGCATGCATCACTGTGGCTGGGCCTGCATCACTGTGGCTGGGGCTGGGCCTGCATCACTGTGGCTGGGGCTGGGCCTGCATCACGGTGGCTGGGGCTGGGCCTGCATCACGGTGGCTGGGGCTGGACCTGCATCACTGTGGCTGGGCCTGGGTGTGCATCACTGTGGCTGGGCCTTCATCACTGTGGCTGGGGCTGGGCCTGCATCACTGTGGCTGTGGCTGTGCCTGCATCACTGTGGCTGTGGCTGTGCCTGCATCACTGTGGCTGGGGCTGGGCCTGCATCACGGTGGCTGGGGCTGGGCCTGCATCACGGTGGCTGGGGCTGGGCCTGCATCACTGTGGCTGGGGCTGGGCCTGCATCACGGTGGCTGGGGCTGGGCCTGCATCACGGTGGCTGGGGCTGGGCCTGCATCACTGTGGCTGGGGCTGGGCCTGCATCACGGTGGCTGGGGCTGGGCCTGCATCACGGTGGCTGGGGCTGGGCGTGCCTCCGAGCCCTGCAATG
Organism: Equus przewalskii; assembly: GCF_037783145.1. Classification (NCBI taxonomy): domain Eukaryota; kingdom Metazoa; phylum Chordata; class Mammalia; order Perissodactyla; family Equidae; genus Equus; species Equus przewalskii. Next base: position 44,824,745 of record NC_091859.1, read on the forward strand.
GAGCCTGGGCCAGGCAGCCCCCTGACAGTCCCCACTGTGACTCTGGCCCCAGTAAGCTCTGCCGTCCTCCCCGTGTGCATCCACAGCCTCCTTCACAGACGTGCATCCCAGCATCCTCACCCCGAGCTGGGAGGCAGAGCACCTGCGTGACCCCAGTCACCCCCATCCATCACAGAGCCAGGGCACCCATTCACTCCCCCACCTGCTCTTGGACAGCAGAGAGGGGCCTGGGGTCACCTGTCCCCCAGGCGTCTGTCCTACTGCAGGGGCCAGGTGCAGTTGCTCACTTTCCTGCAGTAGCCAATGCCCTGGCCGTACCCTAGTCCGTGCAGACAGGGGCCTCTGTAATGAAATTCCTGAGGATCGTCCTTATTAGAGTTTTTGAATTTGAGAAGTTGCCATGGTGACTGTGACCAAAGGGCCCTGTTAGCCGTGTTGGGGGGGATGGATCTGCCCCTGTAGGGGTCACCTCCCTGTCCTGCCTCAGTGGCCCTGGTGCTGGTGGTCAACTGTGGCTGTCCTGCCCCTGCCCGGACTCCAATGCTTGGGGACGCTGTCAGCAGAGAAAACTGAGGCACAGTGAAGGTCAGTGCCTCACCCCAGGCACGGGGTTGGGCTCCAGAACGCCATCCTTGCCTTCTCTCCTGGCAAGTCCCTCGTGCGAGGTGTCTGCTCATCCTCTTGCTGCCTCTGGGGGCCAGTGGGCTGCGCCAGGTTCCTGCCCACAGGCTGTGTGAATCACAAAGAGCAGTGGGCTCTGGTCAGGCTGAGTACAGCTCAAGTCCCTGCATTGTTATTTCCCTGTTGCGTGACTTTGGTGAATTTCCTAACCTCTCTGAGCTTCTGTGTCCCATCTGTGTTGTGAAAATAAGGCTAATTGATTCTTCATAAGTAATAATCAATAGTCACAACAACAATAAATGACATGTGGATCCCTGTGAGGACCAGCAGGGCCGTCCCCACAGTCAGTGTGTACCCACAGAGCCGACCTAAGGCCAGCTGGCCCGGCTCGTCCCACCCTGCATGCTCACCTGGTGTATTTGCGCATTGACCTCTCAAATGGACTTTCTGGAGGCAGAGGTGCTTTTGGGCATGTGAACAACTTGGCTTTCTCCCGAAAGTGTGGGAGCCTCCCAGTGATGTTCTGGTTTTATTTGCATTTTCCAAAGCCCAGAACAGCCAACCCGTGGGTAGGGTGGGTGGAGATGCAGGGCCCACAAGGGGGGGCCCAGGTGTGCTGGCTCCCTGCACAGATGCTGGCCCTCCACAGCCAGGCAGTGCCTCCCCATGCCCCCAGCCCCTGCACATCTGTCCCAGCATTCCGGTCGCCCGTCCTCCAGGGCGGGGCTCGTCTGATTCCTCTGTGTCCACAGGGCCAGGCTGCCCCGAAGGGCTGGTCTGGGAGGGGTCTCGTAGAAGGGACGCCACCCAAGCATCCTCTACCCTCCCATCCCACGGGCCTTCCTGCTCGAGCGGGAACCCCTGCCACGAGGGGCCTGGACGTGCCCCCCAGTGGAGCAGAAGGATGGGAGCCGTGGCCCTCCTGGGATCCTCAGGATGTTGGCTGCAGTGGTGGTGTCCCCATGACGTCCTCAGGGCATGTGTCTGCTCTTCATACAGTAGATCATTCTGGAACCCTTGGAGTGTCCTGCTTACGTTTGACTCCTGTGGGTCAGTATGCATGTGTGTGTATATGAGTGTGTATAATCATGTGTGTGTAATTAGTATGTATATGTGCATATTAAGTGTCAGCCGCTGCTTTACCCCTGGGTCACCCAACCCCTCTGTCACCAGCAGCATCCGGGAGAGTTTGGGGGCTTAACTTCTGGGTCAGCCGTTGCAGGAGAGAGTCGCCTCCCCACCTCAGATGGACGAGGTCCATTTATGCTTATATCTGAGGATGTGGCCTGGGATTCCTCCTGGAGTCCCACTGATTTTGTTCTGGATGACTCATTTTTCCAAGCTGTTGAGTAAAGTAAGCAGATTCATGTGTTAATGGAAATGAAGAAACAGTTTATTCCAAAGGGAACCGTGCGATTTATGAGCAGTGAAGGCCCAGCATCGAGTGAGCAGCGTAATCCCCACAGTCCCCGGCAGATTAGCACCACTTGTCCCTGTCCATCTGTCCAGATTCGAGCCAGCAGCACGGTTGTGGCCAGGATCGCTGCCCGTGGACATGTGCCATCAGCCAGACTCGGGGTTTCTTCAAGGTCATCCCAGTTGTCCAATTCCTGAGGTCGGGGGTGGGTGGGGGGTTCGGGTGGGGGTGCATGTCCGAGCCCCCACCTCTTTCAGAGGGATTGTGCTGAAGCCTGTTCGTACCGGAACCAAAGAGGAGGCTGCAGCATCGCCTGCTTCTGGGCTGGGGGAGGGGGTCTGGCTGGCTCGGGTTCCTGCCGTCACATATTCTCAGTTCCTAGAATAGAGCTTTCAGATATCACACACGGGCACACACACACATGCATGCGTGAGCACACAGCCACACATGTCTGCACACACACAAACCATGTACACAACATATACATGCAGGCACACACATGTGCACAAGTTGCATGTCCCTGCAATGCTAATGAAACGTGTGTGTATGTGGTACAACATGTGTACACACAGATCTGTATAGGTACACACAACACACGTGTGCACACACAATGCCATGCATGTGCTTGTGTGCCCACATGGTCAGAAATACGACACATGCATGTGCACACATGCGCATAACACCGTACCTGTGCACACACATATGTATACACATGTGCACATGTGTAAACACATGGGCAGCAGCTCAGCACATGGGACCTTGGACACAGGAGGCTCCCCTGGCCCTGCTGAGCTGGCTGAACTGGGGCCAACCTAGACCCTCACCCCACCTCCTCAGGACCCTCGATCAGCAGGGCTGAGAGGAGTCACAGCCCAGTCCTGGGGGGATTGATAGGCCAGTGCCGTTGGGCAGGTGGAGCTGGCCGCCCCCCGACCCTGCACCCCGACACTGAGTGCAGGAGTGGGGTTGGAGGCCACGCTGGCCTAGCTGGACCCACACCTGACAGACTGTTTGTATGTTTGTAAGCACCTGTGCAGCACCGTGAACATCTAGCCCAGGTGAGCTGGCTGCCTTCCTGTTTCTGTGCCTCCGTCCCTCCCTCTGTCGTGCCCCTTCCCTCAGGAACCATCGGAGACCCCTGAGTGGTCCCCCCACGACACTGGGGCTGGGCTGTTGGACAGAAGACCTCTCCACCCCCACAGCAGGCAATGGCAGGGAGGAGCCTGGCTGCTCCTGGAGGAAGGGGGCGCGGGGAGAGAGAGATGGAGGGAAGGAGCGGGCAGAGAGGGAAAGAGGGAATTGGGGAGAGGTGGAGGGAGGGAACCAAAAGGATTTCTAGGAAGAGGCTATGCCCAAGTGGAAGGAGGGGGACCTGGGGGGGGGGCAAGAGAGCTAGGTGGGGGCAGATCATTCCAGAAGGTCTGAGTCCCCAGGGGCATCAGGAGGGACCCAGGTGAGACTCCTGCTGTAAGAGCAGGTCTGGAGAGGGGCAGGAAATCAGGCTTGGGAGGGCAGAGCCTCTGGCGCCAGCAGTTTCCCCTTGCCCAAGCATCCTGGGGGCCACAGGGAGTGGAGGTGGTGGTGTGGGGGTCCCACTGGAGGGTGATGCTCACCCAAAGGTGGAGAGAGGAGCCAAGAGAGCGAGACCCACGGGGGCGGCTGCAGGAGTCAAGGCAGCGTTTGTCTGGGGTCTGACATCCCTTCACCTTCAAACCATCAGCCTTCTCACCTCTGTCATCACCTGCCTGCCTGCGAAATATCCCAGGCAGGAAGGGAGGGTGGAGCAGGGATTGCACTGGGTGTGATGATGGTGATGGTGATGATGGTGATGGTGGTGGCAATGATGATGATGGTGATATTGGTGGTGACGGTGATGATGGTAGAGGTGATTGTGTTGGTGATGATGGTGATGATGGTGGCAACGACGATGGTGGCAATACTGATGGTGGTGATAGTGATGGTGGTGACGGTGATGGTGGTGGAGATGACGGGGAGAGGAGAGTCTCAGGAGCAGTTTCACTTGTGGAGCTGAGCTAGGAGAGAGGAAGCTGAGGCCTAGGACCCTACCCACTAAGGGGAGGGAGGCAGAGATGCATCACAAGGAGGCTGGACCTGAGGGTGGGGTGCATTCTGTAGGAGTTATCTTGAGCAGAGGGCCCTGCCTGCTTGTGAGGGCGTCCAGGGAGCTGTGCAAAGCCGAGCGTGTAGGTCGAGGGCACCTGGGCTTGGCAGGGGTGTGAGTGCCAGGCAGCTTCGGCAGATCTTCTGGGTGATGCTGAGGTTTATGATAAACACCAGACACCTGCAGCTGCCTCCCCAGGTGATGGCCGGGGACCGGTAGGACGGTGCTAGTCCTCTCTCCCTCCTTCAGGAATCCAAGGGGAGAAGAGTATTTTCAGGGGGTCTCTTGGGGGAGAACTGCACCAGGAATCCCGATGAGGGAAGGGTTGGGAACCCATCAAGACCGCTGGTGCCTAAGGATGCTGGATCTGCTCGAGAGCTGGGTGGTGGCATAAAAGACTTTGCAGCCAGGCTCCCGGGCCATGAGGTCTCTGGAACGTGCCTCCAGAAAGTGAGAATCTGGGCTGAGCTGTCTGCAGGCTCAGCGAGGCGTCCTCTGAGCCAACACCTGTTCATGTCAGTACCGACCCTGCACCTCCCAGGCACCGGTTGAGGTGAAGGAGAAAGAAGTGGCCGACTGGGCCCACGGAGACACGGGCCCAGCTGTGGGCAGGGAGCAGTCAGTGCTGGATCAGGTTCCATGCTTTGATGACCTGGGAGGAGCATCTCATGACTGCAGGGGGCTGCAGCGACCTAGGACCCTCTGCACGTGTGCGGCTGAGATGACCGTGGACTCTTTAGATTCTCCCACATCCAGCAGGGGAGACAGTCGCCCCCACTGGAGGGGTCCAAAGGACAGTGGGAAATAAACCAAGGCTGCCCCCCACCCTGTGTTGGTGACACACACCTGTGTCCAGATCCCTGTGTCTCCGCACTGGAACCACAGCAGGACGACCCTAGAGGAGGCTGTCACAGAGCCTGAAGCCTTGGGCTGGGGGTGCGGGAGCCCCCCTGGCTGGCCGTGGGGCAGGCGCCTCCTGGGCTCCCTTCTACGGTCCCGGGCTGGTCGCAGCTGGGCTCCTACAGGCCCCAGGCACGGCCAGGGCTTGCCCAGCGGGGGCTGCATGCTCCACTCGGGAGAGAGGAGGCCCCTCTCCTGAAACCAGCTCTGCCCTCTGTTCCACTGACCAGCTGGCCATGGCCTAGCGACAGCAATGCTCAAACTTAAATCATGTGAAAACTCCTTTTCAGGACAAGCCGCTTCCCTGCGCCCCCCACCATTGACCTAAATTGTTCTTATGATAGTGTTGCCAGAATCTGCGCAAACACCAAGCCGGGAGCCCTCACCAGACTATAAACTGGAATAAACCAAAACCCACTTACAAATTAAACACAAACAGACCCGAGAAACCACTAACATTTAAATTGGCAGTGTTAAGTTTGCAGGGCAGATGTGTGGGAAGACACCGGCTCCAGCTTAGGGCTCGCTGGAGGGAGATGGACCTGCTGGTCTGCAGAGCGAACGTCCTCCCGCATTTAAACTTCTGTTTCCACTTCCTTCCACATTTGATTCTCGGACGTGAGGTTGCCGACGCCCACCCACACACGGCGAGTTGCATGAGCGTGACCCCGTGCTGCCTCGGATGGGAGGAGCAGTCACTGCGGAGTCGGGGACAGGAGAATCCTGGCACGCTGACTGCCACACTGTTTGCTGATGACCCGCTCCAGGACGGGCATCCGGGGCAGGGGGCGAGCAGTGCGTGTGAGGGTGTGAGTATGGTCCTGGGTCAGCCTGCCCATGTGTGTCACCCACTGTGCCCGAGGCCCCCATGCCACTGCCGCATGAAATTGCTGCAATGCCTCGTTCACACGGTGCTGGGGGTCCATGTAGGCAAGAAAACAAGGTGTGCAGAATTAGGACTCTGAGCGCTCCCAGGAGGGGATGGCCAGGCTGACTCACTGTCCCCCACCCCCCACCCCTGGCAGCAGCAGGTCCCTAACGTTCTCCAGAAAAGGCCCTGGAAGGAGCCACACAGCTCGTGTGGCCGTCATTGTGCTGACGTAATGAAACCACCAGGACGAGGGCACATGATCTCCAGTCTCCACACGCATCCAACGTCTGGGCCTCTCAGAGGCAGGACAGCCACAGGGCCCAAGGCCTGGACATGCCCCCTCCACGCTGGTCGTTTCCAGTGGAGCCCGCTGGTCTCTGCCTCCCAAGGGGGCTGTGCCCAGGGAGAGCGGCTCTAGCCAGATGGTCCCCAAGTGTGGTCCAGTGGAAAACTGTGCTGGGGGAATGCGAGTGCGTCCTTTCTCCTCCCTGGATGAGGACTTTCCTGCCTTACTGAGATAATAAAATGTTCTCAGACGTTCGGCGATGAGAACGTTGCAATTTTTGTCATGGAAACGTCCAACCCAGTGTAGCGGATGAAGGCCCAATCTCCTTTGAAGCTGAGCCTGACATAGGTGGGGACCCCACCTAGCTGTCCACTGCTGGGAGTCAGGCTGGGGATGGGGAGTGGCAGGAAGAGAGTGTCTGGCTATTTGTCAAGGTCGCAGCCGCTGCCGCATGGTGCTGAGCCCTGCTCCCAGGGGCTGGTGCGCTGACCTTGATTTTTGGTGAGTCCAGCAGGATCTTGAGCAGCAGACAGTGGCAGGTGTGGAGGGGTGAGTGGGGTGTTCACTGTGCGTGTCCCCCAGGCATGTTCCTGACGCTGGTGAGGACATGTCCCTGGCGGTCTGCTGGGACCCGAGCATGGGCCCCTTGTTGAGGACCCTCCCTCGGGTCCGCCCACCATTCTGGTGGTCTGGCATCATGCAGCCCCCTTGTGGAGTGCTGCCCTGTCCCTCATGCAGATCACTGCCCTGACTGCTTGGGTGTGTCCCCCCCCGGCCCCTCTGCCAGCCCTTGTCACCCGTGGCTGCTGTGATCCGACTTCTACTCCAGTCAGTTTGCTTGACAATTTTGGCAAATTGATCTTTCAGCCAACTGACCAGGAGTGTCTGCGTAGTGTCCAGGACCTGCGCCTGGCCAAGCCTCCTTCCCAGCATGTTCTCCCTACGCCCAGGCACACACAGGCCCGGCTCCTGCTCCCCTCCCCAGACCCGGAGCCCTGGCCGCCCCACCCAGCATGCACTGGCCTCGTGGCCTTCAACGTCTTCAGTTCTGTCCTACACGAGTGTCTGGGCAGCAGCAGAGCTTCCTCTGGGCAGCAGGGGCCTCATGTGCACGCAGAGGTGTCTCGAGCAGTGAAGCCTGAGCCCCAGACCCCCATGCTCCCTGCCAGAGAGAAGGGGCAGGGGGAGCCCTGCAGGTCTATACCAGCACGAACATGCACGGTGGGCAGCAAGTCACAGAAGTGCACGCTGTGGGTGTGTGTATGCACATGTGTATGGACATGTGTGTGCCCATGTGCCATGAAGACCCTGGCTGGGGGTGGAGGGGTGTGTGCTGGGTCCTGGTGGCATCTCTGAGGACGTGTGCAAGGTGGAGGGAGTGGGGCCTACCCCAAGGCCAGGATGGATGGAGTCCAGGGGCTGCAGTGTCCTGTCAGAGGCTCAGGACTGGTGGAGCTGGTCCATTCGGGGCCCTGAGGTCCGGTCTGGACAAACCTGCTCTTTCCCAGATCCGGGGACAGGTACCGGGGATGCAATCATGAGTGGGACCCCCTGTTCCTGACCCACCGTGGACCGAGGAGCCTCCCATGGTTGTGGCCTGTGTACAGGCCGCGACCACTGTCCCAGAACCCAGCTGTCAGCCACTGTCACTCACATTCCCTTGGCACTGCCAGCCCTCAGTGGACGCCCCCGCAGGCCGAGAGCTGCCTGGACGTCGGCATTGTGACAAGAGGCATGAAAGACCCCTTTGTCCTGGGGACGTGGTGGCCCAGCACCGTGCCTCCACGGCCTGCAGCAGGAAGCGGGCCCGGGCTGAGTGAGCCGAGCTCCCGCCGCAAACAAGAGGCGTTGTGTGTTCAGCGCTGCCCGCTGGTGCCCTCGGCTGGGCTGGCACCTGGCACGCCCAGGCCACCACTGGGTGGGGGACAGGGGCAGTGCCCGGTGACTTGGTGTGTCTGCTTGTCAGTGTGTGTACTTGTGAATGCACATGTGTACCTGTCTGTGCGTGTGGGTGCTGTTTGCACACGTGGGTATATGAGCATCATTTGCAAGTGTGCATTTGTGTGACTTATGCATTCCTGTGCATGTGCACACATGTGTACACGTGTGGCTGCAGCATGGGCAGGACCATCCCCCCAACCTGAGGCCATCAGGACCCCGCCCCTCACGCCTTTCTCCCTCTTTCTGACCCTCGACCCCACCGTGAGGTAGACACATCATTTATTGGTCTCTCTCCTGGTGGCAGAGGGGCCGCGTGCCCCCATCTCCCAGATCTCAGAGCTGAGTGTGTGAAGGAGCAGGAGGATGGAGGGGAGGAAGCAACAGCCCCATGTGTGCTTCCAGGAAGGTGAACTGGGTCTGAGTGGAACAGAGGGGGATGTGTGGAGGGCTGGCTCGTCTACCCCGGCGTCCGTCCACCGTCCCCAGCCCGTAGTCCCAGTGACTGTGAGCGCCTGACAGTGAAGGATGCCTGTTTGTGAGCACAGACCAGCCGAGCCTCGTGCTGGGCACTTGCGCCCGCACCTTCCCCTTGGTCCTCCTGGGTTCCATGCTTCCCTGGGAAAACCAAGCCTGTGGGATGAGCACCGCTTGGTTGAGGCCCCGGCTGGCACCCTGTAGTTCAGGATTTGAACCCAGGCCCAGGCCTTTCAGCCAGCTGTGCTCACTCTGGAGCCTGGCCCCATTGCAGTGTATCCCGCAGACTGGCCAATGTGGTGCGGGCATCGGGACCCGACCTCTAACGTTGCCCGTGCAGCCTGACTGCCTGTCACTGCTGCCTATTCCCGATGGCTCGGCCCCTCTGTGCAGCCCGGCAGGTGCTGCAGGGCCTCCCAGATCTTGAAACGTCATTTCCCTCCTGCCTGATCGCAGGGAAACCCCTCGCCTGTCCTTCGGGCTCTTTGCTCAGGCATTGCTCATAGGATTCCCAGGCATCAGGGGCGTGCATTTCAATCCTGTAGCTTCCTCACGGGTTAAGGTTTGTACTCATTGGTGCCCAACGAGGTTTTGTGCCATCTTTTACTGTCACCAAAATGATGCATCGGGGACAGTAGGGCGGCTGTGGGGACTTCTGCAGGAATAATGAGCGGACGAGGGAAAGAGGCCCCAGGGAGGCATGCTGGTAAATGCAGCGGGCTCGTCACGCCGCCGGTCCTGGGGGCTGGATGGAAGTGCGGAGGGGGCTCCTCCCAGAGCCAGCGCCCGCCGCGGCTCTTCATCATGGAGACGTTTTCAGGGCAGCCGAGGGGTCCCGTGTCCCCACGCGAGGCAGCGAGCAGAATAGGCGCCTCTCTGTCCCGCATGGGGAGCCGCTCTGACCGGCTGGAGCCTTTCCCACACTGACTTTTCAGTTGAACGAGGGACGTCTCCAAGTCCTGGGGTCTCCCTGGCTGTCTTAGCTGTGGCTTCGGTGACAAAATACCATAATCTTCAAGGCTTAAACACAGACGTTTATTTTCGCAGAGTTTTAGAAGCTGGAAGTTGGACATGAAGGTGCCGGGTGATCCGGTTTCCAGGGAGGGATCTCATCCCGGCTGACAGACAGCTGGCTGCCCACTGTGTCCTGGCATGGTGGAAAGAGAGAGAGAGAGAGCTCTCTTATGAGGACACTAATCCTGTCAGATGAGGACCCCACCCCTGTGACCTCATTTAACCTTATTTACTTCTGTAAAGTCTCCACATAGTCACATTGAGGGTTAGGGCTTCATCATATGACTTTGAAGGCACGTGATTCTGTCCGCAGCATGGCCTCGAAAGGAGTTGGTCTCAGGCTCTTGAACAACCCACCTCACTGGCTGTGGATAGAAAGATGCCTGGGTCGAGCCCGGGGTGGCAGCACACTGCACACAGGGCCCGCTGCTGTGCCCATGGCAAGCATAACTAATCAATCCCAGAACTCTTCTGGGCTGTGCTCCCTCCAGTTCTTCAGGTGGCTCATAATGGTTTGTCAGAATTGGCAACGACAAGCCAGTCCCCTGGATGCCATTCTTAGTCTGTTTTCCAAACTGCCTCCCAGGTCCACCCCTTTGTTAAGACTTCCCAAATCCACCTGCTGTGGAATGGTCCCAAGGCCCACGCCCTCGCTGGGGTGGGCTCTCTCCCAGGTCCCCTATGGCCCTTTACCCACCACTCTTGCAGAGACAGTTACTACCTGCGGGGCTGGCTGCATCATTGGGGGATCTCATGGAACATGGAAATGCAGGGACCCTTTTAGAAATTATTAAGAATTTCAAGATATGGAAACAGCACAGCATCAGCCAGCACTGGCCCCTCTGAGCACAGATCTGTGTGTGCTGCCCAGGTGCACACCCATGGAGCCCCCTGCGCCATCCGGTGAATGCCACGTCTGAACACACATGAGCATGCACACACGTGTCTGCAAACCAATTGTTTACATGGTTGGTCCTCTTTCCCCTGCTGCGAGAAATCTCAGTGAAATAAGGATCCTGGGCAGCAACAATTCTAGGTGAGGTACACTGGGGTCCTTTGATTTCTGTAAATAAAGGAAAACATATGAAATGGAAAAGAAAGCCCAGGAGACAGCGGCTGGGGAAGCTGGGGGGCCTCTGAGCCTGTGCCATGTGTGGGGACAGGGGACCCTCCCCGCCCTGCCAGGGTGGTCAGTGAGGCTGCATCTTAGACGCCAGTTCTCTGCTTCTCGGGGCCCAAGGGGACCAGAACCTCCATTCCCGGGAAGGAGGAGTTCCAGCAGGGATAGCACGGAGTACCCACTCCAGACCACCTGGAGGACAAGCCCCACCCGAAGAGCAAGCAGGTCCTGAGACCTTGGCATGGACGAGAATTGGGAACGGGGGATCCGCACGGCCCTCCAGCTCCAGGGCAGCGTGAGGGTGCGGTTGGTGTCCTTGCATCCCGCGGGCACGTTGTTTTGCTCTGTGAGCGCAGGGCCAATGCGTGAAGATGCATCTGTTTTCCCATAACCCGGACCCCAGCCTTTACCTCTCCTTTCCCTGTGAGATCCTGGGTTTCCTCGCGTCACCACCTGGGCAGCCAGAGTTGGGGGTAGGCCCTGGTGTGTGGGAGCCTGCGTGTCGATAACTTCGCCTGGAGCTAACCTAAGGTCTGGCAGGTCTGGCGTCCCACCTGTATGCCCAAGCTTTCTGACTGCACGCCCTCCTCTGCTGTAGATCCTGGTTTTGTGAAAGTGTGGCCAACGCAGTCATACGTGTGGTTAGAAGGATGTACACCTCGTCCTAATTCAAAAAATGGCCAGTAGTCCTGAGGTTCCTTTCACGACGCCTACGTGAACACGTTCTGTATCTATGTTATTATGAAGTCCTTGCTTCTAGGCTTTTCCATCAGAGAGGACTCTGCAGGCCGCTCACCACCTTGAGCCGCAGGACAGGGGTGGGTTCCCCGGGAAGAGAGAAGCACAGCTCTCCTGCCTGGAAGAAGTTGGGTTGGAGTCACCGTGCTATTCAGGGGCTCCCCCGGGGTCTCCCTGCTCCTGTCCCTGCACCTCCCTCCCCTCGGGTGAAGACAAGGACAGGGGATCCTTAGTCTTGGGTCCTGACGTCGCTGGCACTGGAGCCAGGGTCACCCCCAGGGAGGGCTGTAGTCACTGTAATGTCTGCTAGTGCGTCAGCCTGATGGCAGCCTCAGCCCCCCCTTCTGTGGCCCTCACTCCTGGCACTGACCCAGGCCGTCCCCACAGCATGTGGGGGGTGTCCTGACCAGGAGCACCCCTCCCCTTGTCCTTTCCTGGCTGTCAAGTGGAGTCCAGACAAAAGAGAGAACTAAATTGTCCCCCCGGGAAGGGGCCGTGGCTGCTCCTCGAGCCCTCAGTAACTGCTTACTGAGTGGCCAGCCGCAGAGCCAGACTTGGGCAGTGAGCTGTCAGCTAGGAGACCAGGGGGAGGAGCCGACCGGCCAGGCCGCCCTGACTGGCACCAGGTGCTTCCCACTGGGCCGTCCCATCCCTGGTGTCCGGCGCCGAGACCCAGCACAGGGAATCAGGCCACGTCGGGTACCGTCCCCGGTCCCAGGTGAGCAGAGCAGCGACTGACGGGCTCTCCCTTCTCTCCGCAGCACGGATCATCAGAACGAAGCAGTGGTGTGACATGCTTCCTTGTCTGGAGGGGGAAGGCTGTGACTTGTTGATCAACCGGTCAGGCTGGACGTGCACGCAGCCCGGGGGGCGGATAAAGACCACCACGGTACGTATGTG